>NC_030677.2:65587721-66238221 GCF_000004195.4 Xenopus tropicalis | reverse complement strand
TGTTCAGCCCACAGGCCTATTGGTCAGATTACTGTACAAGATATGCCAGTGTATGGCCAACCTTTAGCGCTGCTTAAAAAAGTCAGGGTTGTGACTTACAGAAGAAAAGTAAAAGGTAAAAGAAACAAATAAAAACATATTTGAGGTAGTATTTCTTTAGCATTCCTTAATAATGCAACATTTAACAAAGAAGTTATAATGTGCTTCTAACATTGAGCACTTGGATATATAAACAATAACATGTTAGCCATTTTAATAAGCTTCATGCAAGAACATGTAGTATATGAGATAATTATTACACTACATGGTGAAAGTTAGACAAAACTGCCTGAAATAATACAGTTCTAGGTATTTTTTTTTAGATCTGTGCCACAGGAAAGATAATTTGGGGTTTTCCCCCTTTTTATCACACAGTGCAGTAAATGAAAGCAGAGCTGTTTTCAGATTTTGATTTGTTTTGCAGAACTAAATTTACTTCGGAATGTTGATGCCAACAATGCAGAAAGCAGCACAGCAGTGAAGAACTCGAGTTTGTTAAGTGGCTTCAGGGGAGGCTCCAGTTACAACCACGAGACAGAGACAATCTTTGCTTTGCCAAGGATGCAGCTAGACTTCAAATCTATACACGTTCAGGAGCCTCAAGAACCTGTCCTGCAAGGTGCCATTGATTTTCAGTGTCACATTTGGAAATATTTTTTGTGTTGTACAAGGTTTAATTGGTAAAATAGGCTTTCTGTTCATGTTAAAAAATCTAAAATATATCAGAGACCCCCTTTTGTGCAGCCTGTCTTGATGCAGCATCCATTAATAATTAGTATCAAGATGTCTCTGTTACATAAAACAGCATCCATGGCATCCACAGTACATATTAACTTAATTTCCAATGAACCATTGATATGTTTGGGTTGTGGGGTTTTTGTTAAAAATGAAACTTTGTTATTTGCAGTTCTTTTAGGCTAATGCAAGAGGAAGGGTTATTTTCGATCTGCTGATAAACGCTAGCCAAAAATCAGCCCCTATGCTAGCATCAGCCTCTTCATGTGCGTGCACCCAGAGCCTTTTTTTGGCCCAGTTCAAGGCACATGGAGCTGATTTCAGTGCTGAAACATGTGAATATGCATTTTGGCATTTAAATGCACTCCAGGTGCCTGCTCTTGGCGCAATCAGAGGGAAAGGCTGATGCCAGCGTAGAGGCTGATTCTCAGCCTGCATATATGAGCCCAATCTGGCATTAAAGAACATTTACACATGAAACAAATAAGTTACCATTGAGTTACCATTAATATGGATTTATGCCTACTTTAATTATAGATAAAAAGCTAATCAGTTACAAATCAAATACTTCTTGTTTATACAAGGCACTTTGGGAAATGGCATAAACATATTATTTTCTTTTACATTGTTTTTGTTTACTATAGATGACAGCAAACCTAAGGTGGAATGCAGTGTGTTAACGGAGTTTACTGACCATATCTGTGTGACGATGGATGCAGAACTGATCATATTCCTACATGATATGGTGTCTGCTTACCTAAAGGAGAAAGAAAAAGGTACATGCCTGGGTTTTCTGTGTGGTCCCCATTAACTTCAGTGATCTCAAGCATATTTTCAGACGAGACTTTGATTAAAATTCATCACCTTAATGAGAATCAAGTTATGGGATTTTGGGCAGGAAAAAAAAATTCGATCCACTACAAATGCCATAAATTTAAGTAGGTGATTTATGAATATACTGTGGCTGCTGCACAAACGTAGCTGTCAATAACAGTCAGTCAGCAATTGGTTTTAAACAATTAACTCCTAGTCAAGAAATAAGCTTTAAGATCTGAATAATAGCTACTGGAAACTGCATTATAGCTGCACCACTATTTGTTTCTGCTTTCCCAGGCATCCCCTGCATTTTGGGTAAGTTCCCATACCTGTATAGGATTTTAAACTAAAAATGTAATGCATGCTCTAACTCCAGTATTTCTGCTAGTTTTTATTTTTTTATCTTGGTAAAAACAATTGTCTATTCATCCCCCAGTTAAATTTCCACCTCGAGTCTTTACTACTCGCCCAGGCCAGAAAAGCCCTGTTATACAGATCAATGAAAGCTCTTCTGAGAAGGAGAAAGAAGAAAACACTAACTACACCTATGTAGACTGGAGGGAATTTATGTGCAATACTTGGCATCTTGAGCCCACCCTCAGGTATTTATTCATTAGTGCTAGGATTTTGATCAGCACTTGCTTTTACTTCAAAATTAACTAACAGCTAAATTTCTGAACTGAAATACTCAGCATGTATTGTAGTGTTGCAAACGTCTTAGCGCACCATAGGGGCATATTTATTAAATGGTAAAAATAGAGGGCAGACTTGACCACACTGAATATGGAAATTGTTGAAACAAACAACCAGTAAAAAATACTTTTTATCCATGTGATATAAGAGATTTATTTTAGACATGACATTTTTTGCCATTAATTTAAAATAGCATTATACTTGACAGATGTGTATGATTTTCAGTGGGGAGCAAACTAAAGAAGCAGAGCAAATGTGGTGGTAGGACTTTGGGATATTTAGAGAGATAAAACAAGGGGATTCACAGCTGATGTTCCAGCAAGGCACATGAAAGAAGCTTCACTGTGCTTGTGCCATGCCCTTTATCACTCTGTCTGGTTATCCTTTAGCTTTGACTTTTATCCAGCATTGGTATATGGAAGCTCTGACTGCCTCTGTGGACAAATAAAAGTCATTGGTGTAGAGCAGTGATCCAACCAGTGACTCGTGAGCAACATGTTGCTTATCGACCCTTGGATGTTGCTCCCAGTGCCCCCAAACCAGGTAGTTATTTTTGAATTCCTGACTTGGTGGCAAGTTTTGGTTGAATACAAACAAGATTTACTACCAAATAAAGCCTCCTGTAAGCTGATAGTGTGCATAGAGGCTACCTAATAGCCAATCTTTTCCCAATTTGGCACCTCCATGAACTTTTATGATGCTATTGTTGATCTCCAAGTCTTTTTACATTTGACTGTGGCTTACACAGTCAAGAAGGGTTGGGAACCCCTGGTGTATAGTTAATTGTGTGCAGAATTTACTAGTGAGTTAGTTTCCCCGGTGAAGCATGTCTGACTGCAGCACAGCAATCTGGGTCACACTATCCTAGCAGAGAATCTCCTGAGGGCCCCAGCCTCGGACAATGCCCACCATTCCATCCTTATTTGCAGCATGGGACTATATAAAGCCCTATACAATCTGGTGCTGTCTAGATCTTATTTCTGTGGGAATCGGCCTGGGATGTCATGTTCTCCGGTGGGCCCTAGGAGAAAGACTCCACCACTGACGTCAGCAATAGCCCAATCTAACATTTTCGGAATGTCTTATGGTATTAAACAATTTTGTACTTAAAATACTCTTAGGAAAATAATCTCATAAATAACATTTATTTCTTAACTTTTAGGCTTATTTCATGGACAGGAAGGAAAATTGACCCAGTTGGTGTTGATTACATCCTTCAGAAGTTAGGCTTTCACCACGCCAGAACTACTATTCCAAAATGGTTACAGCGTGGAGTAATGGATCCTCTGGATAAGGTCCTTTCAGTCCTCATAAAGAAACTTGGCTCTGCCCTTCAAGATGAAAAAGAAAAGAAGGGGAAGGACAAAGAAGAGCACTGAACACAAAAGCAAGAAAGTGAACAACATGTTAAACTACTGAACAAACACATTTTTAGTATCTTTTGTATAGCAAATCAATGTTTTTATTTGACATGAGCCCATTTGACTTTGGAAACAAGTTTTTGATTTCCAGATCAACCACCAATATTGAGATTGGATTCTCTGGATTCAAACTAATTCACTGAAAATGTGACAAACTTAACTTCTGTCTTTCTTTATGCTACTGTGCTACTAACCCCTTCATCCCTGGGTGCTGTTCTAGTTGTGTTACTCTTGATTGCTATTCCATTTTTTTTGTTAATAAGTGAGTTTACGCTTTATGCCAGCTGCAGTGTTTTCTATAGGCCAAGTGTATAGCTCTCTTTGCTTTAAGTACCTGCATGTTGGTGAGTAAGAACATGCATTCTTGAGCAAAGTAACACTGAGATATCCTTTTGTGTAAGTAATCTTGGGGATGAGCGCCTGTATTGCAAACTCGTAAATAGGAACCTCAGGGATGAGGGGGGTTATAATAATTCCGTTGTGAATAAAATTGTTCCATTGGGGAAGCATTGCATGTTTATGTATATTTTGGACTAAAAATAGGGTTGAAACACTGTAAAATGTAGGGGGCTATTGTTATTACTTTGTATTAAGTGCAATATGATTTTATTTCTGTGATAACTGCAGAATATTAACTGTGAATTTATTTTATTTTGTCATAATACATTTTGTTGACAATATGAAGAGTATTCATGTGGTTTGTTTTCTGATGTTCAGCTTTGATGGGTAGTTATTTTGGCACTGAATCTGCACATCATAAAAAAACAAGATTGTATTTTTGTTCATTTAGAATCCTAACAAAGCTCTGAGATTTCTCATCTTTTTTAAACACGTGGATCAGTAGGGATTCCTCCTTATTACAACTTGCAAAAGCTTGGGCAGTGACATCCCGGTCCAAATGAACGTTTAGCCTGTTTTAAACAGTGACTTCCTGATTTAAGTACAGGAGAACCCCAATTTAATGTAACAGGACTTAATATTTTCCTGAATTTGTTGTCCCCTGGGAACCAGTAAAATTGGGGTTCTACTGTATGTAATTTTATTCTGTCTAGAAATTAAACTGTGGTTGCTAGGTTTGCACTTACTGTAGCAACCAGGCAGCGGCTTAAAATGCAGATGACAAGGATAGAGCTGATAATGAAAGAAAAATAGTAAAAATAACAATAAATTTACAGCATCAAAATAATTCAGCTATCTTGGTTGGTGGATGTCAATGACCCTAGCATTTGTATAGCATTTAGAATTTTAAAAGTAATAAAAAAGTAAAATCTACATAATAAAAAAAAAAAATAGAGAAAAAAATGTAAAATATACTTTTGACATTTCCAGTATCTTTAAAGTCTTTAAATACAACTTTTCTATATAAATTACATTGAGGTATTTTGTAGCAATTATCTCCACCATTAATCTTAATGTGGAGATAATGTTGTGCTAATTTTCTGTACTTGGGATATATTACCAATTATTATATTTTTGTTGTGGAAAATGTTTTTCAATTCACCCTAAAAATCTATCACCAATCTAATTTATATATACTTTACTATTTTTCCAATTTAGTTACAGAATTGGGTACTATATTATTTTGATGCATTATTTTTTCATAGGATACAGATAGGCTGTGCTAAATGTTATCCCCTTATAGACTAATGTTTCAAACAGGTAAGTGGTCTCATTTTTTTTTTTTAACTATTTTCAGAGTTTGAAAATAATGTTCAATCCAGTTATATTTCCCATATAGTCTATTGGGGGGAAATATAACTAGATTGAACTTTTTGGGATCATTTTATCTTCTACTACAAAGTCTTTAAATCTTAATACTTTTCCTTTCCTTTTTACCCATCTTTTGAGTAACGTATCTTCCTGTCCTGGAGTGGAATTCTAAGAGACCATGGTAAAGGGTAAGGTACATATTCTTGTTACTCATTTATTATGCCCCATATTTTTAAAGTAGGATGTAATGTTATTTCATCTGTTCCTAGTTCTAACCCTTGGTAATTACTTAACCATGCTATAGAACCTAATAAAGTTGTTATTCTGTACTGACCATGTTAACGTTCTAAAAGGAAAGTTTCTCTTCATGGATTCAGCTTCCTTATTAGATTGGGTAACAATTTTTTTATATCTATATTGTTTCTAACTGCCACCAATAAAGTATATACCAACATCAGTACAGGTATCGGAATCCTTTATCCGGAAACCCGTTATCCAGAAAGCTCCGAATTACAGAAAGCCCGTCTCCCATAGACTCCATTTTAATCAAATAATTTAGAATTTTAAAACTGATTTCCTATTTCTCTATAGTAATAAAACAGTACCTTGTAATTGATCCCAAGATATTAATAATCCTTACTGGATGTAAAACCTTTTTTTTTTATTTTTTAGCAGACTTAGGGGCACATTTACTAATCCACGAACGTCCGAAAAGCGTCCAAATGCGTTTTTTTCGTAATGATCGGTACTTTGCGACTTTTTCGCGAATTGTCACGACTTTTTCGAGCTCTCAATACGAAAGTTGCGACAATTCGCGAAAGTCGTAATGGCGATGAAAAAGTCGCGACAATTCACGAAAGTCATAATGGCAATGAAAAAGTCGCGACAATTCACGAAATTTGTAATGGCTATGAAAAAGTTGCGACTATTCGCGGAAGTCGTAACGGTTACGAAAAAGTCGCGACAATTTATGGAAAAGTCGTAACGGCGACGAAAAAATCGCAAAAAATATGAAAAAGTCGCAAAATGTTTGTTTTCCAATCCGAATTTTTCTCATTCGGATTCGTGGATTAGTAAATCAGCCCCTTAAGGTATGGAGATCCAAATTAAGGAAATACCCCTTATCCGGAATACCCTTGGTCCCCTAGCATTCTGGATAACGGGTCCTATACCTGTACTAACTAGATATTAGTATCACAATAGCCTTCTTTTAATGACCATAAGAGGGGCCTGGATGAGTTCTTGAACAAGCATAGTAATGCTTGTTCAAGAACTCATCCAGGCCCCTCTTATGGTCATTAAAAGAATCTGCCATTACTGCTGCACATTTGTTTTTTGCTTCTGTTTTTTAAAGGAGAAAATATTTTAGCTTTAAACAGCAAGTTCCCAGGACTGGGAACAGAAACCATACAATCAATCCTTTATAAAATTATATGGAATTGTAATGACCACACTGATATTTAAGCATACTCCATTAAGTTTTTTTTTTTTTAATATTCTTTATTTTAAAACACTTAAATGGGGGATACAGAAGGCAAGAAGGGGAGGGGGTCAAAAAGATTAGTATGTACGATAGGCACATACTCCATTAAGTTTAATTACAATGTGATTGTCTAGATTTTTAAAAATATTTCTTGACATGATGGCCCTGCCAGCTGTGTATCTCCTATTTGCTGCTGCTGCTAAGGGCCTTCCAAATTGCCCACTGGCTGCTGCTCTGTGTCTTCTGATTCTTTCTCAGCTGGCTCCAAATGAAGAGTAAAAAATGGTCCTCATCCTCCTCTGCACTTTCCTCTGTAGGATTTACATATGCGTCCTGTAATGATCCATAAGAAATAGCTACATTTCATGGCATCGATACAAAACAAATTATTTTAAACTCAGTGTAATATTTATATTTTTTTAGACTACAATCAACTTATGAGGTTTTCTAGCTAAAAGTTAGTGATTTAGTTCTACTGATATCAAGGCTAGCCCCTTCACTTACGGTATGTCCCTCTTGTCTCACTTCCCTGCTGCTAATGGCAAACATATCTAACAGCCATACAGGGAACACATACATTCTGACTGGAACTACTGCAAATGCTTATAGTTTAACCAGCAGGCTAGTGATTACAAAAGGAAATTAAAAAGAGGATTTCTCCTGTATAACTAATAGAAGTGCAAGGAGAGAGAACCAACCTGCTGGTAAAAGTTCTTGCAGGGCTAAAGTTGTGCTACTGCCTAATATTAACTTGTAGCTATTAGGGTTTTAAAGAATCAGTAGCAAGAACCTATGTGTAATGTAAAGTTGCACATGTTGCTGAAAAAGCTAATAGTTAATAGTTTTTTAAAATGACGCTGTTGCGCTGCTAGAAGTTTAAATTAAATAGAAGCAAAATAAATGCCTGTGTTGACTTTTTCCATAACCGATTTGGTTGGATATTTAATTTAAATTTTTTGGATTTAATTTACACCATACTGTCCAGTTACTTGGAAATGTGTGGTAAGTTAGGTGATCTCCTGACAGGAAGCCCCTCTTCAATTTCATCTTGAACAAAATGGAATTAAAAAGTTGTCATATATGTGTAAGGCTATCCATATGCTATCCATCCATTTGGCCCGTGGGCTAATTGATCAAGTATCAGAGCGGTTGGCCTGTGTATGGCCAACTTTTCCCATTACAATAACTGTTAAATTATCTAATATGTATTTAAACTGTATGAATACCTTGGACAGTTCCGTCACGTTCTGATTAAGCTCCAAACTCCACTGTGCTCTTCTGATCCCTCATGGACAGCAACACCTATAAACAATATTGTAATTTTAAAGTACACACACAATAATATAGAGATAAATGTACAAACATGAAAAGTTATACTCACCAATTTCAATTTCATCCAAGTTACTGTGAACTCCCGGAACTTTCCAGCTGGCGCTATCCCCTAAAACATCTAGAAGCTCCCCTTTAAATTCCCAGAGTTATACTCACCAACTTCAACCCTGTCTTTGTGAGCTCCAGGAACATTCCAGCTGGCATCATCCCCTAAAATATCTAGAATTTCCCCTTTACACCCTCCCCTCTTTCCCAAACCCCAGTCCCACTAACAGAATTACTGGATGTGCTGTGAATGAGATGAAAGAACTTTGTAGCGTTATAGGTGTATGATATATATAGGACTATGGCCATGTTTGGAGTATTGATGGTAAACAGATCCCTTGCCAAGCAGGAGGTGGTCTGGCGAGGTGAAGGTGGTAGCATATGCTGTGGCAATGGCTTGCCATAAAAATTCCAGCTTTAGCTTTTAGTATAGTTTAACTAGTTTGAAACACCTGTCCTGCTACTTTCCACCTGACATATCCCTGCTTGCTCCATCTGACCATATTTCTGCCAGCTATGTCTCACCAACACCACCTGCACTTTAGAACTTTGATCAGTATTTAACCTGCAAATATAAGTAAACCTCTATTGAGCTTTATATCCCTGGACAGTGGCTTATTTATATTTGCATTGCTTATGCTAAGGTTTTAAAGCTTTGCACGTGGTTTCACAAACCCAAATCTGATCGAGTGGCCATGTCCTTGGCCCACCCATTCCCTACCCTATGCCCAATGGTATAAGGGGTAATTTGACAATAAAGGCTTGCATAGATGTTGCCCTGTTTCTGAAGTATAAGATTCGGGACCTTGACTCTCTCTCTATCTCCCCATATGTGTCAGGTTAGGGTAAAGGGGGTTAAGCGCTTGATCCACCCCATTTAGATGGTGTCTTAGAATTCTTATGCAAACCACTTAAAATTGCCCCTGATCCCTTAGGCTTACCAAGGACATGGTCCCCCGGTCAGTTGGGGCAACTGTGCAAAACTTTTTAATATTGGCATAATTGAACTACTTTTTTTTATAAATACTGTTGGTGGTGGTAAGGCCAGTGATAGCGGAGACGGACCAAATAAAGTCTGATGAAACAGGCAGTGATATTGCTAGATGGAACAGGTAGGAGGGAATTGTAGGTGTTAGTAAGGCCGTGCAGGCAGTGGTCATGTTAGTTGGAACATGTCATGGTATGGTCTAAAGGAGCAGGCAGTAGTATGGTGAAATTGTGTAGCCAAGAGGCAGATCTCCTTACTCACTGTTTAATAGATGTTATTTCAGTGTCTGTTTAGATGTATTGTCTATGGCTAAGGCAGTGGTTTACAGAGATAAAATAGGCATTAGTTTGGCCAAAAGTATTAGGTAGCCAGTGTTAAAGCAGCTGTAATAGATGTTGGAAGAGCTGTAAAAATGGGTAGTTATAAATATTAACAGCATTTGTGCTAAGGCACAATAGAGCAAGTGTTAATACACCCACATGAAGCAGGAACCTAAAGCAGGTGTTAGTGCGGATTGATGGAGTGGGTGGTATGATTCAGGTAAAAACAGACCCCGTTCCAGATAAAGCGGGAGGTGGTATGGCCAGATGAATTGGTGATGGTAGCACAACAAATGGTGTGGCACAGGAATACAATAACAATAGCAGCTCCAGCTGGCATTATCTTGGCTTTCAACATCTGGCCTGCTACCTGCCACTTGCCACATCTCTGCTTGCTCCATTTGCCCTGGCATCTACCCACCTGCACCTAAGAACTTTGATCAATTATTAATCTGGAAATATAAATAAACCAATGCTTGAGGACCTTTTGATTCCTGTACAATGGATTACTTATAGTTGTACTGTTTGGGATAATATTTGAAAACTTTGTGCAAGGTGTCTCAAACCCAATTCTACTTGAGAGGCCATGTCCTTGGCCCACCCATTCCCTGCCCTGTGCTCAACGGTATAAGGGGTAATTTTACAATAAAGGTTTGCATAAGTGTGAAGAGTTTTAGGTTCTTGACACCCTTTCCCTACCTCCCCATATGAAGTTAGGTTAGGGGAAAAAGTGTGAAGAACCTGATCCACCCCATTTAGATGGATTGTTATGCAAACCACTTAAAATTGCCCCGATCCCGTAAGCTTACCAAGGACATGGCCCCTCGTCAGAAGTAGGGACAACTTTTTAAATTGCAGCAAAAGTAGTACTTTGTTAAAATACTTAGGTGGTGCTATCTGTGGTGGTAAGGCCAGTAATTGTAGAGCCAAGTGGAGCAGGTAGAGTCTGATGAAACAGGCAGTGATATTGCTAGATGGAACAGGTAGGAGGAGATTGTAGACACAAGTGGAATAGGTGTTAGTAAGGACCAGATGACAGTGGCCCGGGCAGTTGGAACAGATGTCAATATTCATTTGGGTGACTAGGCAGTGCTAAAGGCAGGTTTAAGTAGGTGGTGTTAGATTTGTGATGGACAGCTGGACAATAAAAAAGGTGGCATGGGCAGATTTATAAGCAGCTAGTCCATTTGATGCATGACTTACAGGTGCCGGGTAGAAATGTTAAAGGAATGGCCACCTAAACAAGTTGACGTAGGGTGTCAATGGCAGCAGCACAAAATTGCTCACTCCTGCCAGCTGGGATTCAGATATGTAAAGCATTCAAGAATGCAGTCATCTGAATCCAAAGCGGTGTTGCCATTCAGGAATGGCAGGTCGGTACTTTTAAATTCATTGGGATCCTGAAAAACAAAAATAAATTGTCAGTTCAGTTGCTATATGGAACAAATTGCAGGCAGAAACTACTTCATGTAACTATTACCAATTAATCAGAAGTCTATTCTGCTCTATTTGTGGTATCCATTGTTTGGCAATGTACAACATTCCAAAAAACTAATATATGTGTGCCCTTGGGGCAACGGCAAACTAGTTTTTAGTAGCCCGAAAAACGTGACACCCAAAGCAGCGATATCACAGCTTGTTAGCTAGTAGTAGGCAACGTTGTAAGAAAGGAGGGCTGAGGAAGATACAAAGGGTAGTGGTCTCCACAGAGTAAGAACGGGATGGTATTTATGCAAGCCTGAACTCCAAACAATAATAGTAATAGTTTTGGAGAAGCTGGGGAAACAGGGGAGGGAAAATAAAGAAAGAAACTTTTTATGAATGTGTTAAGACAAACCTAATGTCGACCCTGCTTCTTACACCTACTTTCTAAGGCTGCATCCTGATGTATAAATGTACTTTAATAACGTGCCCTACCGCTGCATACATTTGTGTAACAGTTTCTGAGCCTACTTGTCTGATACAAATATATAATATATAACAGTGCTGAGGAACAACAGAGAGGAATAGTACAGTCCACAACCATTAACTTACAGCTTCAAATCTAATTGGTGGTAAAATCCTTTGCCTTTCCATGTCCTCCCAATTAATTTTCCTATAGAGTTGGTGTTCCCTTATATTTCCATTCATCCCAAGACGTTTGTGTGGTCTTTTCTTCAGGAGCTAAGAAACAAAAGAATAGTTGTTTACATAGCATTTAACTCTACTCAACAGCAGTTGTAAAAATAGGGAGGACTTCACTAAACCTACTGGCAGTGAACAGTTCCCCGGTTATTATAGCAGTTCCCAAACTACTAGCTGAAATTCTCGTGCGTGGATTGGTTTTTAAAATGTTTTGATCTTTGAGTCTTTGGGGATCACCAGCACTTAAATACAGTGAGGAATGATTTTTATCCTCACTTCCTTTGACTTCAATGCAATTTCTTAGCAAAACAGCCCATTGATTTCAATGTGTTTTTTGAATGTTTCGCCATTTCACAAATTTTTCACCGTTTAATGGGACAGATTTGCTCATCGCTACTTAAAGAATTATTTGGGTACAAAAAGTATTAAAAATATAATTTGGTACTGTGTAATATACCATCATATTGCTATTTTTCTCACCCATTTAGGATAATATTCCCAGCATCACATCACCCATAGTTACAAAAATAAAATTTTGGGACTATATTAAAATATAATTTTTTTTTTTATACAGGTATTGGATCTATTTTCAAAACCAGATTATCCAATAATCTCCAAAATATCTCAATACCATAAAAATGTCTTTTTTTTTTTTTGGCTGATTTACAGTAGAGACAATAAATATTGAACATGTCAACATTTTTCTCACTAACTATATTTCTAACGGGGCTATTGACATGAAATTTACACCAGATGCCAGTAACAACCCAAGTAAACCACACATATAGTATCTCTACTCTACTATATGTAGCTGCCACCTTATTTACATCTCTATTTATTTGGTGGCATCTGTTACAGGGGTGACAAATTTACTGCTCAATTAAAAAGTCTGTACTAGAAAATATACCCCAATGATACGGCCAATGAGAACCCAAAACATTATGAAAAATGTCTCTGCCAATTGTTGTGAGTGACCCCTGAAAGCCCAGCACCCAGAAACGCCTTGCAGTTTGTGTAGCCAACAGATTAACTGCTCAAACCCACCTTCTGCAGGAGATCTTGCAATGTTGTGCTCATCCCCTCAGGAAACACCGGCTTCTCAGTGAGGATGGAACTTCTCACATCCTGTTGGTGGTAGTCGTCATGAAAAGGGGATTTTCCTGTGGCCATTTCGCTGAATATTATCCCTAATGACCACCAGTCTACTGCCGCGTTGTACTTCTTGTTACCTAGCAGCTGATATAAAGAAAATATATTACCAAATTCCAAAATCAAGTTTACAGCATCTTCACTCATTCAGTAAAGACAAAGGAGAACAAGTTATTGGTAATTTTCTGGCACTTCAGTACTGTCACTAGAAAGCTAATGCTCACTTTTTGTTCTCTCTTGATGTTGGATAATCTATATATTTATTGCACCAGGATTCTGGCTTTAAATGTTGAAGCTAAAGCATATTTGTATTTTCCATTTGGCCATTTACTCTTTCACCAATCCCATGTTTGGCTTTAATATATTGAGCAGTTTCCTACCTCTGGGGCCATGTACCAGCATGTTCCAGTTTTCCCACGGATGGTCTTGTGGCCAAAAACGCCTTCTGCTGCGATGCCAAAATCAGCGATTTTCATGTGTCCGTCGCTGGTAAGCAGGATGTTGTCTGGCTTAAGATCTCTGCAAGAGAAGGATAGTAAATAATTTTGTGGCTATAAGTAAATGAAAATCTGTAGCCCTTATATTATAGTGTTCTAATAGCTCTTTAGCTCCCTCTACTCACTCTCTAACTGCTCACCATCCTAGTTTATAACGTCTTAACTACCTTATTCTCACTTCAAATCACCTCATGCAGTCATTCTTCCATGACCTTTTAGTGTTCTTCCAGTCCATAACTGTACCACTTAAGCACCGCTTTCCTTGCTTAATATCAACTGTTACCCATTTCCTAACCTAATTGCTCAGTACCCCCACCTCACTCCGTATACTCTCTCATTGTGCCTTTTCCTTCCCAGCCAACCATTCCTCTAGAGCTTGGTGTCTATTAGCCTCACCTCTCGTGGGGAAAACAATTTGGCCCTGATAGGTACCCTTTAACTAGCAGGTTGAGTTAATGAATTCTCAGCCAAGCCTCTGTGGTACTGATTTTTATTGCAATATTCTGTATTTGAGTTATGCATGTTGCCCTTACACCTTCTGTCATACTCTCACCCAGCCCATGGCTTATACTGATTTCTGAAACTACAGAAATTATTATACTATGTTAATAGCATGACTTAAAGCTTTGTCTTAAGTTTTAAGTGCAAAGTATTATTTAGCTGCAGTGGACCTACAATTAAATAATTAAAATAAACTTGTAAGGAAAAAGGAAAGCGGACAGAAAAACACTTTACTTTTTTAAAAACGTAGGTTCCTTTATAAACAAAACACTAAGAGAGCATCTTGCTACTGAGCTGTATCCGTACACAATCTGATTTATATACGGTACAGCTGATTTAAAGATAGTGGTACACCATGAATTTTCTCTGCTGGCAGTAAAGTACTATCACCATGTGTGTCTAGTTGCTACCATAAATGTTATCTACCTCTCACTGCACTCTCACTGAATGGGGTGGATTTTAGCCAGAAATTGTCAGAATGCTACACACATTTCTGCATTATTACCTTAAGTATTAACTGAATAATATATTAAATATGCAGAATAAAAAACTTTCTACTTACCGATGGATGATACCTAGAGAATGGAGATACTGAACACCACAAATTAGTTCTGCAGAGTAAAAGCTGGAAAAAAAGAACAAACAGATATTAATAGCTGCGCTGAATTCTCAATAGTTTCCGTTTTCCAAAATGTTAATTTTACACTACAAAATGAAAATTGTGGGTGCCCATGTGCCTCTCCCAGCCTGGCGCTCATCAATACAGGGATGCGGCCAGTAAATTATTTAGGGGGGGCACAGATCAGAGTTCCATTATAGAGCTCAAATACCCGTGTCTGTGGTACAAAATGCAGGGCAGAATCCAATGTAAAAAAACATGGCAGTTTGTGCCTGTTGCTTTGCACTTTGCACCCTATCCTGCCCTTTGTAAATGAGGCCCAGGGTATAAATATTTCACAACCACAATCGGTTGTAAGTCCATTGAAACATAATATATTCTCATGCATGTGCCACTTATATTGCCCTTTAATTTTCCACAGCCAAAGCCAATTTAACACAGACAAAAATACATATTTGGTGCAACCCTATAAGGCTTACATTCTGTATACCTTAATCCATTTATCTGATGCCTTTCACTTTCACATTGGTTTATACCAGTAATGTCAATTCTTTTCAATGATGTCAAAAGTACAGAGCTACTTACATGACATGTCTTTTTTTCAGATGGTGCTTGATGCCCAGCAGATTGCTGAGGCTGCCTCCGCCTGCATACTCCATGACGAGAAAGGCATATTGCTGAGTGCAGAGACAAAAGGGAAGAGAGTGAAACACAGGAACAAGAAACCCCAAACTATTGCATGTAATACAGGCATGTCCCTCAGCAAAACTAGATACAGAAAGAACAAGTATGTTGTGTAATACTCTTACATGGCTTTTGTTGCTCATATCATGGCATTTAGCTGAGCTTTGGGGATAGGCAACTAGTAAACCAAACGGTATGGCAGCATTGGAAGTAACTTACTTTGGTCTGGAAGGCTGCATGGCCACGGCACAAGAATGGACTGCCGCAAGCAACCTTCAGGATTCTAGCCTCCTTCTCTATCACTTTCTTCTCCTCGTCCTTAGGTGTCTTCCTGATGACTTTTACAGCCACGCGTTCTTTCTTTGTGGGGATGGAAGCCAAAAACACCTGAAAAGTCAAAAAAGAATAATGTGCATCTTCCAAAGGGCTAATTGATTAAAGGTTCTGTGCACTTTAACATGCATGCAAATTGGTAAATAGTGGGCACAGAATAATGAAGAATGGACATCATGGCACCACAAGAGGCAGCACTGGAGTGGATGGTTATTAAATTTGCTTTAGTTGCACCTTGAAGCTGCTGTGGGCTTTTAATGGGCCTTATGCACAAGGTGCAAAGCCACACAAGACAACTAATAACATGTATTTAGAAAGCACCAACATACTTGGTAGTGCTGTACAGTACTTATAGATTGCCTCTCATTGCACCCTGGTGCCACTTTTCATCTCTATAGCAAATGATCCCAGTGAACCCCACTGTAGAAGAATTTCCATTAACTCCTATTTGCGCTGGGCCAAGGAGCTTTGGTACCCAAGGTAGGGATAGCTATATAACCCCACATTAACCCACCATAATATTTGCCCTGCTTGGAATAGTTAGAGGTGGATAGAGACCAATTAATACAGAAGCATAAGGAGAAACAAGCTAACCCGATGAGCTGCTCATATATTTTGCTGCTGTTCATACCAAAATAGACTTAGGAGTATATTTATCATACTGTGTAAAAAGTGGAGTAAAACATTACTGGTGATGTTGCTCATTGCAGCCAGTCAGATCCTTTGCTTTGCTTTTTTAACCTTGAGCAACATCACCAGTAATGCTTCATTTCACTTATTACCCCTTATTGATTGAAACTGTGTTTACCTTACTTTTTTTTTTAAAAAGAAAACTTGCCCTTTATGCAATGTCCTTTGTCACCTACCCATAGTTCCATACCTAGCCCTGTCCCCCATTTCGATTAGTAGAGTTTTTGTGTCTGTACATGTAATATTTACAACATAAAACTACAAGTTAACATCCACAAGCCCCAATTCCATCTCATACTTCCAACTTCCTCTGTTTTATTGCAGATAATATACAGGTCCCTTTCTATTGAGCACATCACTCACCTTGCCAAATGTGCCTCGGCCAAGAATCGAGTGGAACTCATAGTTGGTAATAATGTGTTCCGGTAGACGCTCAGCTTGAATGGGCTGTCTCTCTTGGCTTCTTCTTTCTTCTGGGAGAAAAGGAATCTTATTAACAGCACATTCAGCAAATAACCACTAGTACCACAAGCAACTGAAATGTAAAGTTTCGTAATCCTATGGTTGGATTACTTGGCCAGTTTTTCTACACTCTTATTGAAACAGTTTATTGTTTGAAGATGCTCTTATGGCTTGTTTGCTAAACCACTTTTATAATGCTTTTTTTTTTTTTTTTTTTAACTGTCTGAAATTTATGTTACAGTGAGGTCACAGAAATTTATGGCACAGCATAACCCCAGCATTTTATGCCAAAAATAAAAGACAGAGTGGCCCCAGAAATAAATGACTACATTCCCCCTAGCCTTTCATGATTCAGAATGGCCCCCAGCATTGTGTGACATGTCATGGCCCTTGAAACATCTAACATATTGCAGATCATGGCCCTCTAGCATTCTGATACAGCATAGCCCCTCTGCTCCATCCTATGACAGCTGATGCAGGAGCAAAGCTCAGGTACTGAAATAAGTTTAGTGCTGGTGTAGAAATAAAGAAGTAGAGTGGCATCTTTTCCCACTTTTAGCCCTGGTCACACCTTTTAGCAAATAGTCAGTACTATTTGGTTATATAGGTCAAAGTAGATCAGCAATTTATTAAATTATGTATATTCAGTACTATACAAACTAGAAAACTAGTAAATAAGGTCAAACCTGTAACTTAATGCACTCAGTACTGGTCTTGTGTTATGAAACATAAATAGTTAAATCTAAATAATAATAAACATTTGCTTTCTGGCTGAGTACCTGTTCTTTCCTGGCTGTCCAGAAGTTTCATCTTCTTCCTCTTCATCTCTTCTTCTGTAGTTGTCTCTTGTTGTCTTCTTCTCTTCTTGGAGACAGACTCCATGTTTGGGGTGGAGAATATGCTTAAAAGCACTTTCCTCCACCTGGAATACCTGTAGAAAAAAATGCTTTTGTTGGGGGATCCCAAAAAAGCGCTCTCTAACTCTCCGAAAATCCAAATCGCACCGAAATCTCTCTCAAATCGCACGAGCAAAGAAAAGCACTGAGTCTCTCATAAGAAGCTCAACCGCTCTGAAATGACCAGTATTGGTAGGGTCCAACTGTCACTTTGCCAGTCACAGCTTTCTGTGTGTATAACAAGGCTGCCATGACATCACAGCAGCCCAGACCAAAATCAGTAGTAGATATAAATTATGTGATATGGTTTTGAATTTAAGGATCTAAAGCTTTCCTATGCAAGAAATGCAAAATAGTTGTTTTCCTAATGCACTGTATTCTGCAACATAGAGATCTCAGCATTAGCATTGCTGAATCAGGTCATTTGTCATTAAACTGTCATATAATATACCCAATAACAAGACAAATATATGTGTAACAATACAAAAATCTTGTGTAGTTGTTCATATAAAAGTCATATTTTAAAGGGCACTTTTTTTTTTTAAAGCAGCACCTGCTTTTTAAATTCAATATTTGCTTCAGCACAATTGCAAAAATAATGTCCTACGCCCAATCCTGTTATAATCCTTCTCTGCATTAACTGCATTAGCAGCAAAACAGAGCAAACTAGGAGAAACATTATAGAGCTGCCCCATTACTCCTTCTATCCAAGCTTGGTTCCTGATTAATAAATGTGTGTTTTTGTGACATCAGAGTTGTCTTTGAGGCAAATGGCAGGGGAGCACGCAGTATAGCTGTATATGCCACAAGCTGTATATGAGCAAGGGAATTATGGGACATGCACATAGTGGATGGGGACCCTTTGTAAAGACACTGGGAAGGTAGATTTGGACAGTAAAAAATAAAACACAAAAGGATGACTGTGTAGTGTTCATGGTTTTGATATTTATATATATATATATATATATATATATATATACAGTGGTGTGAAAAACTATTTGCCCCATTCCTGATTTCTTATTCTTTTGCATGTTTGTCACACAAAATGTTTCTGATCATCAAACACATTTAACTATTAGTCAAAGATAACACAAGTAAACACAAAATGCAGCTTTTAAATGAGGGTTTTTATTATTTACGGAGAAAAAAAATCCAAACCTACATGGCCCTGAACCTAATAACTGGTTGGGCCACCCTTAGCAGCAATAACTGCAATCAAGCGTTTGCGATAACTTGCAACGAGTCTTTTACAGCGCTCTGGAGGAATTTTGGCCCACTCATCTTTGCAGAATTGTTGTAATTCAGCTTTATTTGAGGGTTTTCTGGCATGAACCGCCTTTTTAAGGTCATGCCACAACATCTCAATAGGATTCAGGTCAGGACTGTGACTAGGCCACTTTAAAGTCTTCATTTTGTTTTTCTTTAGCCATTCAGAGGTGGATTTGCTGGTGTGTTTTGGGTCATTGTCCTGCTGCAGCACCCAAGATCGCTTAAGCTTGAGTTGACGAACAGATGGCCGGACATTCTCCTTCAGGATTTTTTGGTAGACAGTAGAATTCATGGTTCCATCTATCACAGCAAGCCTTCCAGGTCCTGAAGCAGCAAAACAACCCCAGACCATCACACTACCACCACCATATTTTACTGTTGGTATGATGTTCTTTTTCTGAAATGCTGTGTTACTTTTACGCCAGATGTAACGGGACACGCACCATCCAAAAAGTTCAACTTTTGTCTCGTCGGTCCACAAGGTATTTTCCCAAAAGTCTTGGCAATCATTGAGATGTTTTTTAGCAAAATTGAGACGAGCCATAATGTTCTTTTTGCTTAAAAGTGGTTTGCGCCTTGGAAATCTGCCATGCAGGCCGTTTTTGCCCAGTCTCTTTCTTATGGTGGAGTCGTGAACACTGACCTTAATTGAGGCAAGTGAGGCCTGCAGTTCTTTAGATGTTGTCCTGGGGTCTTTTGTGGCCTCTCGGATGAGTTGTCTCTGCACTCTTGGGGTAATTTTGGTCGGCCGGCCACTCCTGGGAAGGTTCCCCACTGTTCCATGTTTTTGCCATTTGTGGATAATGGCTCTCACTGTGGTTCGCTGGAGTCCCAAAGCTTTAGAAATGGCTTTATAACCTTTACCAGACTGATAGATCTCAATTTCCTCAATTCCTTAGTTCCTCAATTTCTTTGGATCTTGGCATGATGTCTAGCTTTTGAGGTGCTTTTGGTCTACTTCTCTGTGTCAGGTAGCTCCTATTTAAGTGATTTCTTGATTGAAACAGGTGTGGCAGTAATCAGGCCTGGGGGTGACTACAGAAATTGAACTCAGGTGTGATAAACCACAGTTAAGTTATTTTTTTAACAAGGGGGGCAATCACTTTTTCACACAGGGCCATGTAGATTTGGAGTTTTTTTTCTCCCTTAATAACGTAAACCTTCATTTAAAAACTGCATTTTGTGTTCAATTATGTTATCTTTGACTAATAGTTAACGTTTTTTGATGAGCAGAAACATTTAAGTGTGACAAACATGCAAAAGAATAAGAAATCAGGAAGGGGGCAAATAGTTTTTCACACCACTGTATATATATATATATATATATATATATATATGAGTAAAATACATGCATAAGAGTCTGCACTTATTGTACAGCGCTGCGAAATATGTTGGCGCTTTATAAATAAATGTTAATAATAATAATAAGTCTAAGGCTCAGATTCAATACATCTACTTGTACTGCATGAGTCGGCCTGAAACCCATGGAACCTGCAGGTCTCGGCCAGTAATTTGCCCCATAGGCATGTCACAAGTGGGTGGCAAGTCAGACCCTACCAATCCGTGAAATCCCAGGCCCATTAGTGATCTGCCCCCACTGATATCAGATATCTAATCAACAGGATAAGGAAGGACCCACGCTCACTAAAGTCTACCTTTTTTATCCAGGGATGTATTTAGATCCAGTGCCACCCTAGGTACCGGACTAAACTGCACTCCCAGCATGTGGAAGTGTTATAACAATACCCTTACAGATATGTAAATGCTGCATCATTTTTGCAACATATGTCTTCACATATCTCAAGCTGTCATAGAACAGAGGTTTATACTGGGCCTGCTCACGACACAATGTTCTATTTTCCATCTGTATGTTCATGCACAACACAATAATATTGTAACATTGTGTGCTTACAAGCCCAAAAGCAGATATGTTAGTCTGTTTAACTTTTCAAAACTTTTATTTTTTGACGTTTTTTTTTCAGGGTGGGACAGAGGCTTCAAGTCCACGGTTTTCTCAGAATAAAAATCAATGTACATACTTATAATGTTCCTTAACGATAACATTCCTGTATTTATACCCCAGTTTACTTTAAATGAACCCAGCCAGTACTGGGTGAACCACACCAAACTAGTAGTGGGGGATGCCCTTAAGGCCTATATACGAGGTGAATATATGTCTCATATCAAACAAATAAACTCCCAATACAACTCTGAAATTGGCAATCCAATTTATAAACATACAGTATATACTCACTTTCTAGGTCTGAAAATTAAAAAAGTTAACTATTTTTGGTAGCATAGCCGCTACCACAATTGCCAGGTGTGCGACAGTGCTACCTAAACCCATGTCCAACCCCAATGTGCCTCGCTACCTTAAAGGGCCCTCCCCCTTATAAGGGTACCCTCAGCCCTGACTAGGGCGGCCCCTGGTTTTCTGAAGGGCTGTCCAGGTCAAAACCGTCTGCCCAGTTTTCCAAATTAGGAAAATCAGGCAGGACTCCCTGAGATGCCATAGCCCCACTCCATAATGTCACCAGCCTGCCCCGGGTGATATCATTGCCCCGCCCAAAGTAAGGAGCCAGGAATGATGGCAACCCTAGCCCTGACCCCCTCAAATAAAGACGCTAACAACACAGCTGGTATTGGGAAACTTTATTCAGTATCTCAGAGTAAATGCATACATCCTTTATGTTTAGAATTTCTTTTTTTTTTAGTTATTATAACATGTTCCATTGCTAGACGTGCAACTATATATGTATGTATATATATATATATAAAAGTTTATAAGTTCAAGCAGGTGAATAAACAATAGATGCCTGGGTGCAGTCCTCACGAGCGTAGATGATCAAACAAAAATGGGCCGCTTCACACAGGACTTATAACAAAATCTTGTGATTTATTAGGTGTATAACAAAAAACTTTCAGCCAGTCCTGCAGCCTTTCTCAAAGTTAACAAACAGGCAACGAAACCAAACTTAAATACTCAGTGTGGCGGGAAAACACAGGCTGTGACGTGACTACATGACGTTTCCCATAAGTGATATACACAAAAATACAAATGCAACGGTTGGGGAAAAAAGAAAAATATCAATCAAGTATTAAGCATAGTAGCAGAATGTTTCAATTACGTTATAAAAGTTGAAATAATGTAAGCAATAAATAAACTCTAACTATCGCTTCCTTGTGTCTTCATTCATTTAGTTGAGCGGGAGTTTAGACAAATAATAAAGCCCGTTGAACAACAATTAATTCCATTTGTTATTGTAATTCATGCCACATAGCATGAAATAAGTGGATAAGAATTACAATAACAAATATTATATACCATGTTCAGTGTTTGTGAGTTTAGAAAGTTCCACTACTATAAGTAGTATCTATAGAAGCATATCTGTGTTCATAGCTGTTGGCATATCAATTAGAAAATACATTGCATCTTTTTTACTGGTTAATTTTAACCTTTAAACCCAAGGTGTACTTTCAGAAACAAAGCTGGTTCTATAGCACTGGTACATTCCAGCACAATTACTGGTGGAAATGCCTCTGCCAACACTTTTGAAAGGAACCTAAATACTAAAGTAAAAACTCAACTTTGCGCCTAGCAATCCATAGAAACCAAGCAGTGGTTTGCCTTTAAGTAGGTAGATAGAGATAGTATATGCTACATGCAGATTTGTTACCTTGGGTAGAAAGACCTGGTGCAAACTGTGTGAAATGTAATTACATTACTTATTTACATTATACCAGGTATTTGTTGCCATAAGGTTTAGGGCTCTGGCACACGGGGAGATTAGTTGCCCCATGACAAAACTCCCTGTTCGCGGGCGAATAATCTCCCCGAGTTGCCATCACCTGCCATCCCACCGGCGAAAGTGTAAGTAGCCTGTGGGATGGCACACGCAGTGGCGTGATTTCGGCAAATCACCGAAGTTGCCTCGCGAGGCTTTTTCGGCGATTTGGAGAAATCGCGCTGCCGCGTGTGCCATCCCGCCGGCGAAAGACACTTTCGCCAGTGGGATGGCAACTCGGGGAGATTAGTCGCCCGCGAACAGGGAGTTTTGTTGCGGGCGACTAATCTCCCCGTGTGCTCTCAGAGCCCTTAGGGTGGATTAGTATTATCTTATCAAATAAAACGTCATCCTACAATGTAAAACCGTAATTAGTGTGAGGTGCATAACCCACACAAATGGATATTGGAGACAGATACTTGCAGCCAAGTCCCAGCATGAGAGGAACATGCCTATGCCGCTATCAAACGAAGAACAGAGATCTTTTGGTATAATAAGCACATTAAAAGAGTTTCAATCAAAAAAATCAATATAAGTTGAAAAGCTAAGAATGTAAGGACAGACTTTGTGACACTTTCCTGCTCTGTAATGTCAGAGCACTTTTAAAATGATATCCTTCCTGCACATACAAGTTGGCCTGATTTTGAGCTGGCACTTGCCACCAGTAGAGTTCTGGCCATTATGTTAGACATTTGCTCACTCCAGCCTTTACAGATTACATTTTTGTAATCTAAACTAAAAGGCAACCTTTATCTATTTTGCGCAATCTCGTTATTTTGCCCATTTTCATTTTAACACTGAACTGCTCCTTTAAAACTGCATCTCAAAAGGCCTGTGTATAAGAACCTTCAAGATCGCTAAGCATCTGCATTCAGTAATGTCTAGAGCCTTTGTAGCTATGCGATTTCTCTAAGTATTGAAGGGAATAAGAGTTAAAGAGGATGCTGTGAACGTCTTGACTGAAGTCTGTTTGCGTAGTGCATGTGCCGATTGCTGACAGGACCTTAGAGATGGGCTGAAGAGCAGCCTGTGGCTTCATCATTGTTAGTGGCTGTTCTGCTCCAGGAACTCTGCAAGAATTAAACAGGCAGTGACATGAATAACAGCCTCCAATATGAAAATGAGAACGCCTAAATGGAAAGATAAAGAATACAAATAATAATATCTGTTCTTAAAGGAGAAGGAAAGGCATTTTGGCATTTTATTGACAATAGATTAGCCACAATAGTGCCACCTAGAACACTATATTTATTCTGCAGAAAGCATTACCATACCTAAGTGAATAGCTCTAGAAGCCCCCTCTGTTTGTTTAAGATAGCAACTGCCATTTTAGTTTGGTCTGACTTCACTTCCCTGCCTGCACACTGCTCCTGGAACAGCTTTAAGCTAAGATTACGCACTTGTGCCGTGCCCTGAAGAATTTTTCTGAGAGACAGAAGTCTGACACAGAAGGTCATGTATACAGAATAATGGGAAACAAATGTGTTTCTTTTTACAGAGTGCTCAAAGTAGCAGTTCTGTTAGTGTTTATGGATGTATTTACATATACCTTTCTGATACAACATAGTTTTCATCTTTCCTTCTCCTTTAATATGAATCTGGGTTTTGGACTTAGCTAAGCATACTACCTGTTTTACACTGTCTACATCATTCTAAGCGTTACTACTGAGATTGAGCCAGGGCGTAACTATAGAGGAAGCAGACCCCACTGTCACACGAGGGGGCCTGCACCGTAGGGACTGCTTCCCTTATTGTTGTATATAAATCCCAACTTCCAGCCAGCTCTCACGTAGAAAAGCGAGTGAGGATTTATATGCAAGTGAGTAGGGAATGCCTTCGGGCAGGGGGAAGGGTGCTGTGTTCAGATGAAAAGAAATGTTGAAATATTCACATAGAAAAGCATGAGGAATTCATGATTTCTGAAGACAGGTTGTAATATGAATGTGCTTTCAGTTTGTATACACCAAACTGGTATATACTGGCCATTCTATTGAAAAAGGCCAAACCTTAAGGGTAAGAACCCACAGAGTGAGTTACTCGCCCACAATAGATCTCACTATCTCGGGCGAGTAACCGCTCCGAAAAGGCTTTCCACTGGCAACAATAGAAGTCACCACTGGAAAGCCCTTTGCATCATTTAGTTTTCCAAAGTCGCACAAAGTTGCCCGCAGGAGGAAACTCCTTATTCTAATATTAGTAGAAAGCATTATAAACTAGGGTTGTTTTTACTATATGGCTCTCCAGGGTAGGTCTTATCAACTGCGGGGCCTACGTGGGACCACCAAATTCTACCAATCAGTTTGTATATATCACCCAACTTCCCACACTTATCTATAAATTGCCCGTTCTCTGCAAAGCTCTATTCCCTCTCTTCCTCTTCTGTTCCTTTAATCCTGCCTTCTCTACAACTGAGATTCTAGCTACAGTATCTTTATAAGAGCATTCTGTCACAGTGGCACCATCCTATCTGATACCCATTGCAAGCAGACGTCCTGTTCTGCTTTATGGCTGAGATTCTAGCTATCTGTATAACAGAGCTTTCTGCCATTGATGCCTTAACCTTTACCTGCCAAGGACGTACGGCGTACGTTGTTGCAGGAAAAGGCTTTATCTGGCAACGAAGTGTGCCGTAGGTCGTTTGGCAGATAAAGATTCTCACATGCCGCTTCTGCAGAGAATTTTTAGTGATGATAGCCCCCTGGGAAACGAGCCAGGGGGGCTGTCATGCCGCCCACTCACCAGGACTGCACAGAACGACCAGCCATGCGATCCCTGTTTCTGGACAGGTAAGTATGTTTTTATTTTTTGTATTTACACACTTACACTCACTTACACACATTTATACCTACATACAGCACACAATTTAGCAGTTTTTCATTTTGCACACTAATATACACTTATATACACTAGAAACGAGTTGCTGGAAAGCTGCACACCATAAGAGCAAGATAATACCTGCGTTCCAGTGCTGAAAGCGTAAATACACAGTGTTGGAATGACAGCTTAAAAACGTTTGTACTGCACTGTGATGTTACTGTCCCTGATGAAAGTTCCAGATAGGAACTGAAACGTCGGACTGAATAAAGCCTCACATTTATTTATCTAAACCTCTGTGATTCTTCTTGAAAAACATCCTGCGTGTGCTGTCATTCCAACCCTGTGCACTTATATACACTCATATACACACTTACACACTGTCACACTACGTTTACATATGTACACACATGTATACACAAACTTTTTTTTTGTATTATTTTTTTTTTTCCCCATTTTACTGCTTTGTTTTTTAGTTTTATTTTTAGTTTATTTTGACAGCGTGACTATTGGATCAGATATTCTGACCACTAATTACACTGTCATGTGACTTATTTTGTTGTTTCGCAGATTTGCACAATTTTTATGGTTTTATTGCATTTTTATCCCTGTATAAGTGTTCCTGATCTGTTTTTAGCGTAGCTTTGCCAGGTGTAACTTTGGTGTACAAAAATAACTTTACCTATTTTGAATTCATCAGAATGTGTACTTTACAAAAATGTATGGTTTTCTGGGGGTCTCTGTATAGTTAGGGGGGGTTACGGCACATAATACGCTGACAGGGGACTCTGTGTGCAAAAGCTGAGTTGGCAGGCGAGAAAGCCATATGCGCTATTTTCATTTTGTGGCAAACTGCAACATTTTTAGGTGATTTTCTGAAATGTCATAAAAACCACTAACTTTAGGAAAGCTTTGCAGATAGGTACTTTGGTGTGGAAAGGACTCTTTACCCATGTTGGATTTGTCAGGATGTGTACTTTCCAAATATATATGGTTTTCTGGGGTTTTTCTGTATAGTTTGGGGGTGTTACAGCACATAATACGCTGACAGGGGGCTCTGTGTGCAAAAGCTGGGTTTGCAGGCGAGAAATCCATATGCGCTATTTTCATTTTGGGGTCAGTACATACCGCAGACTTTGGTATATCTGCATATTGGGCATCAAACTGTTCAGTAGGCCTTAGGTGTTCCTATTTGGGGTGATTTGCCATTGTACGCAAGAAATTGTGTGAGATAAATGCGGCAAAAATGCGATTTTCTGAAATATCATAAAAATCGGCAAACTTAGGAAAGCTTTGCGGCTTGGTACTCTGGAGTAGAAAGACGTGGTTACCCATTTTAGATTTGGGGGAAAGGGTACTTTCCAAAAATATATGGATTTCTGGGGTGAGCGTACATTTTTGTAGCATTATCCCTCATAAAGGATGTACAGTAAATGTGTTTATTTTCGGAAATGACAGATCATATGGGGGTATGTTCCCATTGGGGCCCCTACATGCCACATATTTGGATAAACCTATACATATTGGGCATCAAACTATTCAGTGGACCCCTGGCATTCAAGCTCAGGGTGTTTTATCTTGGTACCTAATGCTATGTGGGAGATAAGATGCTGCAAAGAGGATGCTTTGAGCGGATTTTTGGAAATGTCATTAAAATTACTAACTTTAGAAATGCTTTGTGGCTTGGTACTTTGGAGTAGAAAGTACACGGGTACCCATTTTAGATTCGGGGGAATGTGTACTTTCCAAAAATATATGACTTTCTGGGGTGAGCATACTTTTTACTAGCTTTATCCCATAATATAATGATTTAAATGTGTTGATTTTGCAGAAGCTGAAATGACAGAAATGATAGATCATATGGGGGTATGTTCACATTGGGGCCCCTACATGCCACATACTTAGGTAAACCTATACATATTGGGCATCAAACTGTTCAGTGGACCCCTGGCGTTCATATTTAGGGTGTTTTATTTGGTTACTGTATGACCTGTAGGAGATAAGATACTATAGACTGGAAGCTTTGAAGCGATTTTTTAAAAACCACAAATTTTGATAAAAACCTATAATTTTAGGAAAGCATTGTGACTTGATAGTTTGGAGTAGACAGACAGTTGTTCCTATTCTGTATTCCCCAAAACCTTCTGTTAGTGGAATTTTTGGCCTTGAAATCTAAAGTATGCAGCTTTCTGGAGCAGTGCTTTGGAAATTTGGTAGTGTACTGCTGGGAGTTTTTGACCTATACAAGTGAGAAATATCCATAAAACTATATATATTTGGTATTGGCACGTTCAGGAGACACGGGACTTTCCAAATCAGTTGTATTTTTGTGCATAAAATAATTTTTGTTTCTGGTATGTGTGTTTATATTATGAAAAATATGATTTTTTTAAACATTTTTAGACATTTAGAGGCCTATATCTTGTTACAGAATTGGAATTACACCAAAATTGTGTAGGAATGTGGAAAGCTTAGTTTGTCCTGAAAAAAACAATATATTGTTTTCCTGGGTAAGCTAAAAGTCCCACCGAGGAAAGGCACAAAAAGTCACAAAATGAAGTATACAGAAACACTAAATAGTGTGTTTGGCGGGAAAACCAAACGGACAGTGATACAAGAAAAAAAACCAAAAAAAAAAAACTTTTCACGTGATGACATCACAAGCCCACTCCCCACAGTGTGTAAAACATGAAACTTTGTTAAAGGAGAAGGAAAGGCAAAGTCACTTAGGGGTGCCAAAATGTTAGGCACCCCCAAGTGACTTTAATCGCTTACCTTCTACCCCGGGCTGGTGCCCCTGTACAGAGAGAACAGCACCAGCCCGGGGTAGCTGCAGCGCTTCCTCCTTCCTGTATCGCGCGTGCATGCGCAGTAGAGTGAATAGTGGAACTTTAACAGAGAAGTCGGCTTTTCACTCTACTGCGCATGCGTTTGTCCGGGACAATTGGCTAGCGAGCAAATAGGAAGGAGGAAGCGCTCTCTACAGGTACCCCGGGCTGGTGCTGTTTTCTCGTAACAGGGGTACGCTTAGCATGTGCGGGAATCGTAAAGAATGCGCCGTGCGGCAGAGTAAAAAGTGTATCGAGAGGTTAGGGGTAGCCCAATGGGTGGACTAGGTAGCGGGAGTGGTTTTCTCACCCCTTAATGCCATCTGCATTCGTGGGGGAATTTACCAACATCCCGTTCCGCAGTTATCCACCATTCGTGTGGCGTAGTCTTTAAGGTGCTAGGGCTCCAAGGTAATAGTAGTGCAGCAAAGGAGGAAACCAGTCGTAAGCGGACATTTAGGTACACCAAAGTATGAAAAATAAATAAACGGAAAAAGTACGTATATGTCAATCATCTAACGAACAGTGATTCAAGCCGGGTAATAAAACTAAAAGTGTGTGCCCATCTATGGAAACAGGAAGAGTGCAAGGAGTGCTAGGGAGGAAAAGAAACCCAGTGTAAGGGTAATCAGATTCACGTCTGTCAAGGAAATGGTTGTCAAATTGGTGTAGGTATCCTAGGATATAGGAAAAGTTTGATCAACATTTAGACACAAATCATTTAAGGCAAATAAAAAGAAGAATAAGACACAAGTTCATTAAGTCCAAACGGATTCAAAGTATTTAGTCTGTGTATCCAGCGCAATTCAAGTTGTAGCAACAGTTTTTCAATCAATCAATGATCAATGATCATGATTGTTAGAACGTAAACTGGCAAGTGAATGTTTGTATTGGAGAAAGTGAGCTGCTATTGGAGTGTCAGCTTTGCCAGTGTCAAGAGCAGCTCGTATAGCTGATCTATGGTTTGCCATTCTATCACGAAATGTGGTGATAGTTTTACCCACATAGAATTGTCCACAGGGGCATTTAATAAAATAGATCACAAATTTTGAAGTACAAGTTAATCTGTAATTAATAGATATCGATCTTCCCGTGTGTGGGTGATTGAATGTTGAGCCCGTTATCAGATATCCACAAGTAGTGCATGACGGGCATCTGTAGCAACCCGGTTTGGCTGTATTTATCCACATCGTTGGTTTGTCAGTCTTGTAGCAATGGATGAGATCGGTCTTAACGAGTAGATCCCTTAGGCTTCGTCCACGTTTGTAGGCAATCCTGGGGGGAATTCTGAAAATAGGGGGCAATGAACTTTTCCTATATCCTAGGATACCTACACCAATTTGACAACCATTTCCTTGACAGACGTGAATCTGATTACCCTTACACTGGGTTTCTTTTCCTCCCTAGCACTCCTTGCACTCTTCCTGTTTCCATAGATGGGCACACACTTTTAGTTTTATTACCCGGCTTGAATCACTGTTCGTTAGATGATTGACATATACGTACTTTTTCCGTTTATTTATTTTTCATACTTTGGTGTACCTAAATGTCCGCTTACGACTGGTTTCCTCCTTTGCTGCACTACTATTACCTTGGAGCCCTAGCACCTTTAAGACTACGCCACACGAATGGTGGATAACTGCGGAACGGGATGTTGGTAAATTCTCCCACGAATGCAGATGGCATTAAGGGGTGAGAAAACCACTCCCGCTACCTAGTCCACCCATTGGGCTACCCCTAACCTCTCGATACACTTTTTACTCTGCCGCACGGCGCATTCTTTACGATTCCCGCACATGCTAAGCGTACTGACTGACCAGGAAGGTCTATAGAGTACCGGGCTCCTGTCGTGGGTCTGCCTGTACATTGGTGGCTGCTCTATATACATTCGATAGAGCGAAAATCGTGCTCTCCATTGGGCTTTCTCGATCTACTGCTTGCAGCACACTATACAGAGGTGCCGTTCTATTAACCAGTACCCTGGCTATCTGGCTATATCGTGATTTTTTTGTTCTATTTACTACGTGCTCCTAACAACGTGATTTCACGACCGGGTAATATTGAAATTTACATGTTGTAATGTTATTTGCCTACACGGCTTTCAGCACTTCCCCGGACCTTGTTCTTTCCGTATCTTTATTTTATTCCCTTGGACTCGCTTCCTTCGTATCTCTTTTATTATACCCGATATTGGTTCCTTCTTATACTTACTTACTTTGTTCTTTGACTTACTGTCTGTTTGTGTCCCATGACCCAGCTCCCATCACTGTAACTTCAATAGCAGCATCCGCGACTTGGGTGACTCAAGTGAAGGCAATATCCGGCACCCGATAGGAGCCATCGTCCTGAGTATGATTGTATGCCATGTTGTCTGCCAAGTGACTATAACCTCGATTATGTCATTAATAAGATACTTTTCACTCACGAACATGTTGTAGCAATGGAAACAAAGTCATTTGCTCTCCTTCATGTCACTAATAATGCGTTCTATCCGTTTAAACACGCTGTATCAATGAAAATAATGTAATTTGTTCTGTGTGCCTTTACCAAGGTAATTTTGGTTATTAATACCCGTATAATAGTTATCTACTCCCGTCTTGGTCAACTTAGTCTCTGATTAACACAGCCGTAGAAATAGTTTCCGATGTGTGGAAAACTTTGTTACCTTCTGCTGTTTCACTTTACATCTTTTTTGTTTCTTTTTTATGTTACAGTTGAACACGCATTACCTATCGGCTGTAACTGTTTTTCTACCAGCCTCCATAGCGAATTTCTCTATAATGTGCTACGAATTGGGCATAGTAGAAAGGGTTAATGGTTCGATACTTACCTAAAGATGCTTGTACAATTAAGATCCCCTCTGGATCTAGTATCTTCCGTTTTTATTTTTATTTTTTTAGATTTCATTCTTTAATTTTGTTTGCCTGAATGTTTTGTTCGTTTAACAATGTTTCATGTTTTACACACTTGATATTTCGTGTGGGGAGTGGGCTTGTGATGTCATCACGTGAAAAGTTTTTTTTTCTTGTATCACTGTCCGTTTGGTTTTCCCGCCAAACACACTATATAGTGTTTCTGTATACTTCATTTTGTGACTTTGACAAAGGCTGGTGTGCCAGCCGAAACGTTAGTCCTCTGTTCACTTTAATAAATTGATTCAAAACTACATAAAACCTGAGCGAGCGGTTCCTGAACCTTGGCTACATTCTGTATATTTTCGTGGTAACTGCACCCAGGCGCATTATACAATTTTTTACGTGAGTGCTGGCTTCTCTTGTTCAATATATATATATATATATATATATATATATATACAGTGGCTTGCAAAAGTATTCCGCCCCCTTGAACTTTTCCACATTTTGTCACATTACAGCCACAAACATGAATCAATTTTATTGGAATTCCACGTGAAATACCAATACAAAGTGGTGTACATGTGAGAAGTGGAACGAAAATCATACATTATTCCAAACATTTTTTACAAATAAATAACTGCAAAGTGGGGTGTGCGTAATTATTAGTCGATACTTTGTAGAACCACCTTTTGCTGCAATTACAGCTGCCAGGCTTTTAGGGTATGTCTCTACCAGCTTTGCACATCTAGAGACTGAAATCCTTTCCCATTCTTCTTTGCAAAACAGCTCCAGCTCAGTCAGATTAGATGGACAGTGTTTGTGAACAGCAGTTTTCAGATCTTGCCACAGATTCTCGATTGGATTTAGATCTGGACTTTAACTGGGCCATTCTAACACATGGATATGTTTTGTTTTAAACCATTCCATTGTTGCCCTGGCTTTATGTTTAGGGTCGTTGTCCTGCTGGAAGGTGAACCTCCGCCCCAGTCTCAAGTCTTTTGCAGACTCCAAGAGGTTTTCTTCCAAGATTGCCCTGTATTTGGCTCCATCCATCTTCCCATCAACTCTGACCAGCTTCCCTGTCCCTGCTGAAGAGAAGCACCCCCAGAGCATGATGCTGCCACCACCATATCTGACAGTGGGGATGGTGTGTTCAGAGTGATGTGCAGTGTTAGTTTTCCGCCACACATAGGGGCACATTTACTAACCCACGAATCCGAATTGGAAAAATTCCAATTTGAAAACGAACATTTTGCGACTTTTTCGTATTTTTTGCGATTTTTTCGGAGCCTTTACGACTTTTCGGAAATTATCGCGACTTTTTCGTTACCAATACGATTTGCGCGAAAAAACGCGAGTTTTTCGTAACCATTCCGAAAGTTGCGATTTTTTCGTAGCGTTAAAACTTGCGCGAAAAGTTGCGCTTTTTTCGTAGCGTTAAAACTTAAAAGGCGCAACGTTTCGCGCAAGTTTTAACGCTACGAAAAAATCGCAACTTTCAGAATGGCTATGAAAAACTCGCGTTTTTTCGCAAAAATCGTATTGGTAACGAAAAAGTCGCGTCAATTTTCCGAAAAAATCGCAAAATACCGATCATTGCGAAAAAAACGCAATCGGACGCATTCGGCCCGTTCGTGGGTTAGTAAATCTGCCCCATAGCGTTTTGCATTTTGGCCAAAAAGTTCAATTTTGGTCTCATCTGACCAGAGCACCTTCTTCCACATGTTTGCTGTGTCCCCCACATGGCTTGTGGCAAACTGCAAACGGGACTTCTTATGGTTTTCTGTTAACAATGGCTTTCTTCTTGCCACTCTTCCATAAAGGCCAACTTTGTGCAGCGCACGACTAATAGTTGTCCTATGGACAGATTCCCCCACCTGAGCTGTAGATCTCTGCAGCTCGTCCAGAGTCACCATGGGCCTCTTGGCTGCATTTCTGATCAACGCTCTCCTTGTTCGGCCTGTGAGTTTAGGTGGACGGCCTTGTCTTGGTAGGTTTACAGTTGTGCCATACTCCTTCCATTTCTGAATGATCGCTTGAACAGTGCTCCGTGGGATGTTCAAGGCTTTGGAAATCTTTTTGTAGCCTAAGCCTGCTTTAAATTTCTCAATAACTTTATCCCTGACCTGTCTGGTGTGTTCTTTGGACTTCATGGTGTTGTTGCTCCCAATATTCTCTTAGACAATCTCTGAGGCCGTCACAGAGCAGCTGTATTTGTACTGACATTAGATTACACGAAGGTGCACTCTATTTAGTCATTAGCACTCATCAGGTAATGCCTATGGGCAACTGACTGCACTCAGACCAAAGGGGGCTGAATAATTACGCACACCCCACTTTGCAGTTATTTATTTGTAAAAAATGTTTGGAATCATGTATGATTTTCGTTCCACTTCTCACGTGTACACCACTTTGTATTGGTCTTTCACGTGGAATTCCAATAAAATTGATTCATGTTTGTGGCTGTAATGTGACAAAATGTGGAAAAGTTCAAGGGGGCCGAATACTTTTGCAAGCCACAGTATATAGATGTGTGTATATATGAGTGTATAGATAGGCCTGTATAAGTATGTGTATATGTATGTATATATGTCCACTGGGATTCATTTGAACAGAAGGGAATTACAATTCCCTTTTGGTCCTTTGAATCCAAAGTGGATATAGTAGATGGTAAGTTGGGGAGCACCAAATTGTTATCTGTATATCCAGTTGGGGGAGTTACCAGCTAATGTAGGCTACTCATGATCAGAGAGTTGCAGTTCTGTCTCATTAGGTATAAGAAATGCTAGTAGGCAGTGGATATACCAGTATCTCTGAGTGTGAGTGATATATAAAAACCATATGTGGAACAAGACCATACAATTGGCTTATGTCGTCATTTGGGCTGTAACTCTATTAAAGGAGAAGGAAAGGCTAATAAAGAGTTAATCTCAAGCTGCAGGCATACCTTCAGTTCTCTCAATAGTGCCCTTAAGTCTCCCCATATTTCTCCCATTCAGATGATCAGAAGCCAGAGAGGAAGAAAAAATGCTGAGCTGTGTAAAGAAAGTTCCCATAATGCCTCACTCCTGTACTGATACCCAGACCAAGTGAACATGCTCAGTTAGTAAGACTATGGGGCACATTTACTAATCCACAAACGTCCGAAAAGCGTCCGAATGTGTTTGTTCCGTAATGATCGGTATTTTTGCCTTTTTGGACTTTTTCGCGAATTGTCGCGACTTTTTCGCGAAAAAATCGGATTGTTTTTTCCGGCGTTTACAATTGCTCTATACGAAAAAATTGCGACGGCGACAAAAAAGTTGCGCAAAATACGATAAAGTTGTGATGGCGACGAAAAAATCGCGCAAAAATAGGAAAAATGTGACGGTGACGAAAAAGTCGCTACATTTTTGTTTCCAATCCAATTTTTTCCCATTCGGGATTCGGATTTGTGGATTAGTAAATGTGCCCCTAAGAGTCAGCTTCCTGCTCCTGCTGGCTCAGATCCACATTCCTAAGGGGGGGGGGGGGGAGTGAGTTCTGAGCATTCTTGAGCGAGGGGGGAGCAGGAGAGGGGGGAGAGCTGCCTGTCTCTGGCACAGGAATTACAGACACAAGAAACCTTTTGACAGAGAAGTCAGTGCAGCGTTTCTGTGAGTGCTTATGGCTGTATTTACATAGACCTTTCTGATAAAGCTTACTTAGTTTTTACCTTTCTTTCTCCTTTAAGAGTGTATTAACTGCTGATTTGGGTGTGCCATCTCTGAGATTTTTTCCTTACACAATTTTATCATAATTGTATATTTACCAGCTTACCATAGCTTATTGGGCAGAAGCAGAATATTAATTATATGTCAGAATAGCAGCTAATATAAGATGGACAGAGAGTTGTAGTTCTACCTCATTCAGGAATCTGGTGAACATGATAGGAGCTAGTATGTACTGAATTAGGTACCATACAACATTCTATTAACAACCAGGGGAATGAAATGAATACTTGCACATTTCCCTTCTATTTTTCATGATGACATTATTTTAGTTAGGGGGCCATTTATGAACAGATTTTTTTTAAAAGTTGCAGAAAGATAAAAAATGCTAAAAATTAAAATTTGAATGGAACAATTCGCCAACTAAAACCTGCCAAGATCATGTAGAAGTCAATGACGGACATCCCTTCCGTTCCCTGCAGGATCCTTCTTTTGCTTCCAAACCTTAGGTTTCTGATTTTTGACGTTTTTTTCGTGTGACAATTCAAAAAAGCAGAGGTTTCAGTGCATCAAAAAACTACAGTTTCACAACTTTTTTCACACAATATTTCAAATTCGGATTTTAAGTAATTAGCAGACAACAGTGGAATTGAATTTATTCAAATATTTAAAAAAGAAAAAAAAATGAGAAATGTTTTTAGTAAACATGCCCCTAAAAGTCAGAAGACATCTCCTGAGAGGTATTTAGCACGGTTTCACCCTAAACTATTTGGCAGCAGAAGGATGTTGGTAGCACAGCAGTGACCGGCACCTGCTTGTACTCTGAACACTCTCCCGGGCAAAGCCCCTTTCTATCGTTCCCTATAGGTCCGTGAGGCAGTCAGTAAAAGCCAACTGACCAATAGGAAGAGTGGGCTTGGCAGGCAGGCCGGGCACAGTGATACATGTACAGCCGGTCAGGGAATGATCTGCTTCTGAAGTGACCCTGCCGGCTCATTCACACCTGGAATAGTGGAAGGGCTAGCTTCACTACTCACGTACCAATCTTTTTTTTTTATTGTACCCGCAGTGTAATTGCCTGTAATAGAAGCTTTTGTATCCCTACATGTTGCGCTGGTGTGGGGGCACCCATGGGCGCCCTGTGTATCTCAGCGCTAGATAAAGCGAGCTGGTTGTTGCAAACAGGGTCGGACTGGTCCCAGCCTCTCTGCCGCCAGCCCACAAGGCGCACCCTCTAACTTCCATAATTATCAACTCACTCCCCACTGCAGCTACCGCTAATGCTACTTTCCCTTTAAGAGGAGAACCGAACGTCTTAAGGAGCCTGCGCGATGACGTCACCCGGCATGCTTTACGTGGGAGAACCAGAGGGAGAGTGAGGTGCGTGAGGGAGGGTGCGGTCCTCAGATTGTAGTTCTGTCTGCTCTGTGTAAGCGGAGTCACTGCTGCTTGGAGCTTTAATAAAACCCACTGAGTTCTTGATTCTAAAGGTTCGACAATCGCTCTGCTGTTCTGGTGAGCTATAGAGGAACGAACTTGGGGAGGGAAGGGGGGATTGGAGGGATAACAAGCAGGCGAACTCTTGGTGGGGGGCGGAGTGTGGTAGAACAAGGAACAAACTTTTCTGGGTATGGGGGGGGGGAGTCTGGTTGGAGGTAACAGCCAGTGAAATAGTGGATGGTGATGGGGTGTTAAAGATCATGGGATTTGCCTGTGTGGGGGAGGAGGGAGTAAGCAGCCAGTGCAGGTAGGCCTAGCAGTCTAGATGTGATAATCCCATAACCCATTTAGATGGTATGTTCCTAATTGGAGAGCTTTCTCCTCCTCCATACCCTACACAAGCAAGTTAAACTTTCTCCAACACCATCGCAACCTCACTGACTGCTACACTGTCTGCAACTTCCGTTTGAAAATGTTCAGTTCATTTTATTTATTTTGCATTGTGGGCTTTCATAAGCCAATGGGGGCCTTATATGCCCTGGTCTGACGCTGCTTGCATATGCCAATAAAGTAAATAGCATATGCAAGAATTTCCATGTTCAATTGCTGCCATAGAGATGTACAATATTAAGAAAGAAGCAAGTTTTTAATTCAACTCATTCCATACTGAGCAAACCTTTCCATGCTTGGAATAGTTACATGCGCTACTAGTTTCTACTGCTTTTAACTTAAATAAAAGTACATGACCAAAGAGAAGAATAACTGCTTTGAAAGTTTAGGTGTATCTGTATTTTACTAGGCAAAATGGCAAATAATGTGAACTGGATTCAGCATTCAAGTGTGCCAAGTTTTGCACAGATGCTAAAGAAGAATTTACCTGCTCAAGCTCCAGCTGTGAATCTGAGCTCCACAGTTTCCACATGCTGCCCATATGTTGAACCTGATTGTGGAACAGCAAAGGTTACTCAAATCACAGGTATTACTATTTTTTTTTTGTTACATTTCAGGGGTAACAAAAACTATCAGTTATTTCTTGGATTTTGATATCTGGGGAGTTTATACTCTTTATATGGAAGAACTTTAGCCCCCCCTCTGCTTTGTGCCAAATATGAAACTCCTGAATGGTATTAACATCTTGCTTAGCGATAATCAACAACGCTTATCCAAACCATTTGTTAAATATTCATGAAGATATAAATGAAAACCTTAATGAACATGTTAAGTTAAAGATTCATCAAAACGGGAGATTAGAGCTCACCACAGAAAAAAGTTTCTAGATGGTTCTAAAAATCCCATAGGACTGAATAAAAAGTGGTTGAGTTTTTCTGTAATGAGCGCTACAATTTGATAAAGCTGCCCTTTATACATTGTGCATATGGAGACATCTTTACAGTTGCTGCGGTCCCTGTTGGGCTTTAAGTTAGCAGTTAAGAGTACTGCTACTTTCACATGTTGGGACATAATCGACAATGAATGGATCATGTGTCTGACTTTCAGCATCTCTTAATAAAACTTTGTTTAACATATTTAAGTGACTTGATTTTGTTTCTTATTGCTGTCAGCAAAAAAAGCTTTTCCTTTATTTTAAATTTTCCACAGGTAACTTTCGAGAACCATTTTTATCAGAAATGATTGTACCTGCATCACTCTCCTCACTGCCACCTAGAAAGGTTACAAAAGAATTTGTGGTGAAATACAGACATGGTGACCTCAATCCTGTTTCTGCTTTATACCAGTTTGCATAGATGCAGCGAATGGAAATTGATCTAAAATCAACTGTAACAACAGGTAAAAATGCTGCTTACTAGATTTCTTTACATAAGATATCAGAGGATAGAATATCAAGCTTGGGTATGCCGAAAAGCCTGAAATAAAATGAGACTTGCCTATATTTGTAAGCTGCAGCTCTGAAGCTCATTCAAATATCTGCTTAAAGTTATGTTTAGTGATCCGAACATAATATGGAATAATTGACTGTTAATAAACCTATCCGGCTGTGTAGAAGATGTATAACAATCTGAAAGGGCATGTTGATGTCTGATATACTATAATAATAATAATAATAATAATAATTCACATTTTTAAAGTTTCCTGTGCTTTAGGTACTATTTCAAATAGCTCCAGCTCTATTGTTAGAATCATGTCAGACCCTCTCCAATCTGCATTGTGAAGTGAAGTACACTTTAGAACTTTCCATTAGTACTGTCAGACTTTGTTTCTATACTGGCCATAATTTTGGGCTTGACAACAAATATTACATGTTTTGGGCTAAGCTTTTAACCGCTTTGATAGGGGATAATTGTTTGCACTATTCTAGTGCAGAATAAATACATTTATTTATCCACAATAAATTGTTATTAGAGTAGTAGTATTTTTGGATTTCTCCCTCTATCAAAAAACAAAACCACATTTCAACGAATACTAAAGACAGCCTCTTTTTTAAAGAATGCATTACAAAGCAATTGCTTGAAAAGAACTATTGGTTAAAGAGAGTCCAGTTTAATTCCATAAGGGAACAGTAATATTGGTGATGAAAAAGTTGGCCAGAATAATTGTGGTCCAAAATATAGACCCAACAGTATTAGATCTGGATTAGATTGGATCCATTTTTCAAACCTTGGTAATACAGTGGAAAACAATGGCGATATTTTTGATACTGTAAACTATGGACACAAAGTTATTGTATTGTCTTTTCTCACCACAATAACTTTTGCCATATTCGGACACTTTCGTGCCGAGTAATTTCAGTGGGGTTTTTTTTTTGTTTTTTTGGTGCACATTTTCTCACTACTGCTAAATTATGTGTGATTGCTTTTCATGGTTCTATAATGTTCAAAGTATGTGAGACTATTTTACAGAGCCAGATAATCCCTATGGTGGTGATCTAATTCCAAGTTAATAGTACACCCATATACACTAATCCAGGGGCGATTCTGGACATATCGCCGCCTGAGGCGGCTCCTGAATGCCGCCCCCCCCCGCTCCCCAGCGCTTACCTTCTGAGCACAGGAGCGGGTCCGGGGGTGGTGAGATCACTAGTGCAGAGAGCGCAATTGCGCTAGAAGAGCCGAATTTCACTGAACCTTTACTAGTACTAGAGCATGGAGAATCATTCAGTAACTGCATCTACACAGAGTTCACAACAACAACGGCATTTCAAGAAGGGTAGAATCTTTTTTAAAGTCAAAGGTTTTCCTACACTAATGTTCCCATTCATCCCCATTTCATAGAGAATGTCCCTGCTTCAGGACCTTGGTCCACAGGAAACGTCCCTTTGTATGGCTTATCTTCATTTGGAACTTGATTGCGATGTCAAGCTAATCAGCTGGGACAATGCATATGTTATTAAAATGCTTTCATTAGCTTTGCTGTAGTCACAGCATAAAAGGCAGCTTCGTAGAGCTGCAGACAGCAGGGCATTGGAAGAGAGAAGGAGACACGACCAGTATTAAACAATATAATTCAGATGAATTTAATGCAGACTTGTCAAATTCGGAGCAGCAGATCTGGTTGGGTTTTGAGGGTGAATCAGTCTAGATCGGGGGTCTTCAAACTTCCATACTCGTATACCACAGTCAAATATAAAAAGATTTGGAGAGCAACACAAGCATCATAAAAGTTATGGCATCAAATAAGGGCTAAGATTGGCTATTAGGTAGCCTCTATGCACACTATCAGCTTACAGGAGGCTTTATCTGGATTGGGGACATTTAAAGCTACATCCAAGGGGTTGGTGAGCCACTGGTTGGGAATCACTGGTCTAGATGATGCAAAGGCTTGTGTATACTTTAGTTTGCAAGATAGTTTAGAAGGGCTGTCAGGGTCAGCCTGCATTTATCAGATAGGTGGCTTGTTTTGGGCTGGTGGACGTTGTTGTTTTTTGTTTTTCCCCACCAGTTTTATTTTTCCTTCCTATGGGCTTCAAAATGCTGGAAGATGACAAAAAAGCAAAAGTGAAGCATAGAGAAGCGGCAGGAAATGGCTGATTGAATCTGACTCTGCTTGTCCATTAGGCTCCTCTCCTGCATTACGCAAAGGCTATCGCTATTTTACTGAAGCAGAAGAATCTCTATGTGTAAATGCAGGAGCAGTGCAAATGGACAAGTAGCAGGAGATTGAAAGTGATGTCAGGCATCTCCTGCTCCATCTCTACTGTGCTGCTTCCTCTTCAATGACAGGACTGCTCGCATATGCAGAATTTGCATATGAAGGTAAAATAAAACTTTAAGGGCAGTTGTTGCGAGCGACTAATCTCCCCGAAATGCCATCCCACCGGCTAGAATGTAAATCGCATGTGGCATGGCATATGAGCTGCTGCGATGTCCCGAAGTCGCCCCAAAGTTGTCTTGAGAGGAAACTTCAGGCGACTTCGGGACGTTGCAGCAACGTGTATGCCATCCCACCGGCAATTTACATTCTAGCCGGTGGGATGGCAATGAAGGTTTGTCGTGGGGAGACTAATCTCCCCCTGTGCCACTGCCATTATTTATGGTAAATTCACTTGAAAATTCAGGGACACCTCTAATAAATATATGTTGCAAGGCTGCATTGATTGCAATATAATTTAAATGCTATCAGTGCAGCATTTCTAGCTGGATTTTTACATGTCCCTGAATTTAAGTGATCTAGTAACCCTGTTTCAAACTTAAGGGGGAATAAACTTTTAAATGAAGGGAAAGATTTAACAGTAGAAAAGGGAGGTAAGTACTATAGCGGTGGGCAAGGGAAGGCAACTAAAAAACGGGCAATGCAGATGCTTTACAGAGAAATAAATATTCCAGATTGCTCATAAAACATTGGTATTGTGGCAAACAATCACTGAATCAGCAAGCAGGTAATGGAGGGGGGAGCCTTCAGTGTGGTGAAGTGGTTCAGCGTAGCTGAGGAACAGCAGAACTCTGTAAGGCAGTGATCCCCAACCAGTGGTTTGCGAGCATCATGTTGCTCTTAGTGCCCCTAAACCAGGTAGGTATTTTTGAATTTCTGGCTTGGAGGCAAGTTTTGGTTGAATAAAACAAGATTTACTACCAAATAAAACCTGTAAGCTGATAGTGTGCATAGAGGCTGCCTAATAGCCAATCACAGCCCTTATTTTGCTCCTCCATGAACCTCTATGATGCTTGTGTTGCTCTTTTTACATTTGACTGTGGCTCACAAGTAAGAAACATTGGGGACCCCTGCGGTAAGGAAAAGGCAGAGCTGATGTGACTTATTGCAAGAGCTGAACAGTATTTGACATTAATAGCACTCAAAGTTTGAAGCTTTAACCTTTTTTTTTTTTTTTATAAAGACCTCCTACGTGTTATCAATTAGTTACTGGCCTGTTTCATAACCATAATTGTGGGGATGTTAAACTTGCAGCCAGTTGTGAATTATGGCATCTGTTTTGAAGTTTTGTTTAAACCGGAAGTTGCCGATATTTTGTGACCATTTTTTGCCGACTCCGACTCCAGGTACCCAAAATTGCCTCCGACTCCTCGACTCCGACTCCACAGCCCTGTACAGATATATGACCCATTATCCAGAATGCTTGGAACCATGGGCATTCCGGATAATGGGTCCTTCTGTAATTTGAATCTTCATACCTGAATCTTACTGAAAGTCAATAAAACATTAAGCCCAATAGGATTGTTTTGCCTCTAATAAGGATTAATTACATCTTAGTTGGGATCAAGTACAAGGAACTGTATTATTATTACAGAGAAAAAGGAAATCATTTTTTAAAAATTATAATTATTTGTTTATAATGGAGAATATGGGAGATGGCCTTTCCATAGTTCTGAACTTTCTGGATAAGGGGTTTCCAGGTCCCATACCTGTACAAGACTCTTGTATAATGCGTTGAAAATTAAAGATTTTATTTTATAGGGTGTGCCAGTTTAATATAATTTTTTTGTATTTCCTTGAGACTGAAACTTTGGCTTTTTATATTTCACCATGCTATAAGATATACATTTATTCATTTCAAGAGGGGGCTGATCTATACGTGATCACACACACATATATATATATATATATATATATATATATATATATATATATATATATATATATATATATATATATATATATATATATACATACTTATATATATCTCTATAAGGAGGACCAGCACACCAATTCAGATCAAATCTTCTTTTTATTCACCATGCGTTCCAACGTTTTGGTCTCTCTTGGGGACCAAAACATGTATAGGTGTAGGATCCATTATCCGGAAACCCATTATCCAGAAAGATCCAAATTACAGAAAGTCCATCTCCCATAGACTCCATTTTAAACAAATAATTCTAATTTTTAGAAATTATTTCCTTTTTATATTCCTTTTATAATATAGCATTAAAATAGTACTATGTATGCAAATAAATTTTCTGCAGATATATTTATGGTTACTAATTGCAAAGGCTTCTATACTGTGTGAGCATTAAAATAAAGCTGTCTATTAAAATGTGAAATAGTCACTATGTTCTGCATTATATCTGTATTTACTGTTTGTAAAGGCTGCTACATATTTTGCTCTATGGAGTTTGCAATAATTATTTAAACTTTTTATAATATTACCCTTGTGCTTCTATTTTTCAGATAAGCGCACTTTTATTCATGAAAAGATTTCCTCTATTATTAAAGAAACCTTTACTAATTTAATATCCAAATATCCTGAATATGAAAGCTGTGGTAGCTCATTAGCTGCGTTTGTGATTGAAAAAGGTATGCCTTTATCTTTTTTTTTTTTTTTTAAAAGGTTTTTATTTTGCATTTTCAGAAAAAACACAGAAATCAACATACATATAAAACTAATAAACATCATGTGGTTTTACATCATATTGCCTTGGTTTTATTTATACAATCGTGTATCTAGCATTCTTCCCACTTGGTCTATTCTGGTTTGGGGGACTTTGTGACAGGGCTGGTCGCTAAGGCATGGGGGGTGAGGGCAGTTCAGGAGGTAGCATCTATCCAGCTTCTCCAGATTTTTTTCATATTTTTGGGGGCAACCCCGTGCAGTATATGTAATTTGGAATAGTGGTAGCAAGGTTCTGATTAGATTTAGCCATCTATCTATTGTGGGGGGGGGGCTGGGCCATCCAGTGCAGGAGTATGCATTTCCTGGCATAAAACAGTAGGCTACGGTAAAGGATTCTCATGTGGGCTGTCGGGGTAAGATCGTCAATTACCCCTAGTAGGCAGACCTTAGGTGTCAGAAGATTTGGAAGGGGGGTTTTTTCCCCGATATAGGCTGTTACTTGCGCCCAGTATGATTGAATTGACTGGCATTGCCAGATCAAGTGTAAATAGTTTGCCTCCGGGGCATTGCACTTAGGGCATTGGGATGAGTTGCGCCTATTCATGCGGTGTAACCTCGATGGGGTCAGGTGAAGTCTATGAATGATCCTGAATTGTACCAGTCTGTCTCTAGTTGAGACAAGATAATCGTAGGCTCAATCCGTAGCTTCATCCCAGTTGTCATCATCTATCTCTGGGAAATCTCTTTGCCACATTGTTTGGGCCATTTTAAATGGGGATTTCACTGTCGAGAGGAGGAGCGCATATAGTATTGTGATAAGTTTTTTGCTTGAGGGGTTTCGGAGGGTTACCTCTATATTTGACGTGGATAGTTGTGGTATTGATCCCCCGAATTGTGCCTGGAGGGCATGGGAGAGTTGGAAGTAGGAGTACCATGGGAGCATTGTTTGGGATTGCGTGTGCCTGTACTGGTCTCTGGGTAGTAGGGTTCCTCCTGGTATTATATCTCCTAATGTCCGGATTCCCCAATCCGGCCAGATTCTGTATGGTGCTATTTGCTTAAAGTGGAGGAGATGTGAGTTGGCCCAGAGTGGGAGCCCAGGGGAGAGGAGAAGGAGTTTCACATGGCATAGTTTTAATGCAGCTAGCCAGGCTTTGTATGGCGTAAGTATAATTGGGTTCGTTATTTTGAAGTCTTTTGGCTTGCGATACGGTATGTATGTTAGTGATTCTGTGGAGGTCGCTATTGTGGCCTGGAGGGGGAAATTAGGATTTGTGGGGTCTGGGTTCAGCCACCACTGAATATAGTATATTTGTGATGCCAGGTAGTATAGGAACCAGTGCGGCAGACCCAGTCCCCCTTCAGTGACTGGTGCCCTTAGTTTGTTCCTAGCAAATCTGGGTGTTTTGTTTGCCCATAGAAATGCTGTTTGTACAGCATCTAGGGTGGTAAAGAAGTGCTTGAGGATTGGGGTTGGAGAATTGTGGAAGATGTATAGGAATTTGGGGAGAAAAATCATTTTTATCAGGTTTACCCTGCCCCAGATGGTGAGGGGTAAGTTGGCCCATATTGTCATTTTTTCCTTCATAGATTTAAGTATTGGGTCAAGGTTGTTTGGGAGGAAGGCCTCTATGCTCCTGTGGACCACCACTCCGAGGTATTTAAATGAGCTTACCCAAGTAAGGGGGGTGCTAGGGAATCTGCTGGGGTCAATGCCATCGTCTATTGGGAATATACTGGATTTTTCCCAGTTTATTTTGAGGCCTGAGAAGATACCAAATTGATTTACCACTTGTAGTACTGTTTGGAGGGAGTTCCCTGGGTTGTCCAAATATAGCAGAACATCGTCTGCATAGAGAGATATGCGCTCCTCCACTCCTCCTATGTTTAGCCCTGTTATGCCCTGGGATTGTCTTATTTTGATGGCCAGGGGTTCTATGGCCAGGGCGAACAGCAACGGCGAGAGGGGCCAGCCTTGTGTGCCTCTGGTTAGGCTGAATTCTGGTGATGTATATCCGTTAACTCTGACTTTTGCTGTTGGTGATTGGTATAATAGTTTTACCCATTGTATAAACTGTTCACCCAGGCCATATCCCCCCAGGACCTCCCAGAGGTATGACCATTCCACCGAGTCAAAGGCTTTCGCTGCATCTAGTGACACCACAATGCGTGAGCCCTTGTTTAGGTGGTCAGCGTGTATGTTTGTGAATAGTCTGCGGATGTTTGTTGCTTTATTCGGCATAAATCCCGTTTGGTCTGGGTCGATTAGCTCTGCAATTATTTGTTTGAGTCTAATCGAATTTTTGCAAAAATTTTTGCGTCTGTGTTGAGGAGTGATATGGGCCGATTTGACCCGCAGTTAAGGGGGTCCTTACCCTCTTTTGGGATAACAACTATCAGTGCACTGCTGAAGGAGGGAGGGAGGGAGTTGGTTCTGGTCCAACGCATTTACTAGGGGGTTAGTAGCTCAGAGGAGATTTTGTACCAGTCTGAGGGTAACCTGTCTGGTCCCGGGGTTTTCTGGGGTTGAAGGGAGGCTATAGCTTCTCTGACTTCCTCCAGGGTTATAGGTCTGTTTAGCTGCGTAGCACTGTATGAGGTTAATTTTGGCAGTGGTATATCTTTTATATATTTGGAGAGTTGGTCCGGTGTATAGTTAACTTTGGTGGTATATAATTGCTGATAAAATTGAGCAAATGCGTGTGCTATCTGGGAGGGGTCGGTGACGGGCCTTCCTGCAGGGGAGTTAATCCTAGGGATGGTGTTGGAGGGTGTTTGTGCCCTGGATAAATAGGCTAGAAGTTTCCCGTTCTTCTCCCCTTTGTCAAATGTTTTTTGGGTGGCATAGAGTAGTTTTTTTTGGGTCATTTTGGTTCTGGTTTCTTCTAGAGCGGTTTGAGCCGCCCTGAAGGTCTGTGGATGCAAGTGCTAAGTCTATAAGTGATAGGGTGTTATGGGTTGCGGAGAAGCAGGAGTAGACTTGTTGGTTGGTGTGTTTCCATCGCCAAATATCTGTGAGGTTCATGGCTTGGACCCATTGGGGGAATTTGGAGTTCGTTTGGGGACCTGGGTGAAGTTTATCTAGGGAGGGGTCTAGTAAGGCATTGAAGTCGCCCATGAGAAGCATTGGGGCCGGGGGAAACAGGGCTATTTTGTTCATAATGGTGTCTAGAAGGTTGTGGTCAAATGGGGGGGTGATGTAAAGGTTTACCAGAGTAAGCGGTTGGTTGTAAATGGTGCAGCTAATCAGCACATAGCGACCATAGTGGTCTGTAGTAAGGTCGTTTAGGGCAAAATGTATACCTTTTCGGATCAGAACCGATGTACCTCTGGCATGGGAGGAGAAGGTGGAGTGGTAGGTGTGGGCTATCCACGGTCTCCTCAGTGCCATTAACCTTTGACCTATTAGATGGGTTTCCTGGAGTAATAGTATGTCAGGGGCATGCCTCTAAGTGGGGTCCCCATGTTTCGTTTGGGTTTTTTGTGTGGTGCTAGTTGGATACCTGTTTATGTAAAAGGCATTGTTATCTATTGTTTGACATTTCTGTAACCAGCATGAATAACAACTATATACATACCATAACTTTCCCATGTTCCCCTTCCCACCCAACCTGACCGAGAACTTGGCAGGTATTATTCCCATAACTAAATAAAGTATGATTGTGTTCACCAACGGGCGAACTTGCTACTATTTAGTAGTAAACAATAGTTGTGAGCTCCTATGGCACCTTCTGTATCGTTGTGGGCCATGGCGCTTTGGCTTATATGTGCGGCAATCAATGCGCATTGGGGAGGTGTGTGGGTATTGGGGGGTTGACCGTTCCCCTGTGGTTTTACCTCGGGCTTATTCTATCTGCCGGTGGGTCTCTGCGGTGGTTCCTCGTGTCCCCAGATACGGTTAGTCCAGGTGGGGCTGCTTGGTTGCAGGTGGCTTGTGGGGTGGATCAGATTTATAGGCCTGAGTCACTTGTGGGTAGATCTTTTCAGCTATAGTTCCTGGTGGAGCCTTTGGTTCTCTGGTATATTTCTCTGTCCCGAGTCTCTTAGCTAGGTCGAGTTGGTATGGGCTGGTGCCTTCTATTGTGTAGCTGACCATAGCCGTTGTGCGGTGGGGGTAACGTTCTTGGCTGTTGGGGTTGGATTGTTGTTTGGGTGTACCCCTTTTCTGTGCTGGCTGCTGTGGTGTGGTGGATGCTGTGCCTTTAGTGGAGGCATCGGAGTGGTTGGCTTGCGCTGTAATCTTTTAGCGTTGACGGTTAGGGCTAGCTCTTCGGGGGGGATCCCCTCGTGAGTCAAGCCAGTCGTTGGCCTCCTGTGGAGACGTGAAGAACAGCGTTTTCCCTTCTGCTTGCACTCTGTTTTGCTGGGTAGAGCATTCCATATTTATAGTTGGCTTCTCTTAGCCGTCGCTTGGTTGCAGTGAATGTGCCTCTTTGACGTTGCAGTTCTGCAGAATAATCTGGGTATGCTGATAAAGAATTGTGACAGGCTTGCTTTGGGGTAGGAGTCTCTTAGCCAGTTTTCAGCAAAGGTCACCGGGTCAGCTCCCTCAGCTCGTTCCGGTAGGCCTACTATGCGGACATTATTGCGTCTCTGCCTATTTTCATAGTCGTCAAGCTTGTCAGCATATGTTTTAAGTTTAGTCTCAAGTTGTATCAGGGCCGCGGGAAGCGGGTTGCAGCTATCTTCTAGTGTTGTAATTCTATTTTCTGTTTCTCTTACCCGTTCCCGGATATTTTGGAGGTCGGACCGTAGAAGGGAGAGATCCGTTTTCACCTCTTCCAGTTTTGTAGAGAGGGATGTCCGACAGTCTGTTATCGCATCTAGCAGTAGCTGTGTTGCTGTTTCTGGCTGTGGCTGCGGTGGGGAGTCTGGATCCCTTTCGCTAGCTTGATTGCTTTGGGAGCCGCCGCCATTTTGTGGAGCATGCCTTGCAAACTGTTCTAGTTTAGCAGCTGCTTCCGATTTGTTTCTTTAGGCTTTGCTTCCTCCCATTCTGTGAGGGGTGATTATTATAGTTGGGGCCAGCCGAGTTTAGCGATTGGTTCGGCTATTGCCGCTTTTTATCAGGATGTGGTGCCCGGAGCTCAAAAAGACACTTCTGCTCAGGTCGCCATGTTGGCCACGCCCCCATGCCTTTATCTTTTAACCACATAATTTGCTACCACTGGTTTATAATAAGTTTTGGGTACTGCTTCCATAATTTATTTTATATACCATATGCATAAATTATATATTATGTTCATAAACTGAAAAGTTTCTGTGCACTGTAAATCCTGTCTGGTGCAGTTAGTTGTGGGGAAGTAATAGCTCTGCATTCTTACTGCTGGGAGCAGATCAGGCAAGTTTTCAGAGGTACAAATGTGTCACAGCTGGTATACCAGCTAGCCTCATTCTGTTCTTCTGCCCTGTAGGCATTGCTCTACTATAGTTTATGCAGTCTGGCCTACCACAAGCAAAGTCGGATGGCTGACAGACAGCACAGTGCAACTACAGGAAGCACTACACAGTATTTCAGCTGTGTCCAGCACTCAAAGAAAGTAACCTGCTTGGCCCTAGCCAGGTTAACAGTGGGCACATGTGAACCTGGACCTTGATCATGAACCCCTAGCAATGAAATAGTAATAAGCTTGGATATTGGATCTTTAGACTTTAGCAAGGAAACTATTCCATGCTTATGGGATGTACTGCATGTAACCACAGTGGAGCTATATAAAAGTTACAGTTCCAAAAAAGGTAATTGCTACATACTCAGGCCATTATGTTTCTTGGTCAAGGAGATTTTTTGGCTGAACTTAAATCTTAGAAATGTAGTATTTGAAAACAGTTGTATTGGACATTTTTAATTCCCTGTTCCACAATTAAGCTATAAGATTGTGTGTCATTACCCTTGCAGTGACAAAAAAAAGAAAATAGGGGGGGGCACTCTGGAAATCCAAAAGACAGGCCATTAGAAAAGTTAAAAAGAATGTTATTATAGGAAGGTCATCTCCTATAGAGTTCAAGCAAATCTGTAATGTGTACATGCTGGTAAAGTACTGTTAATTTAGGACATTAAATACCATGCAATATATCACCTCGATCATTTTTACATTTAGTCTTCTAAATGCTTGTTGCTTATTCATAGTTTCTCCTTATCAGATACTTTTATAGGCAGTTGCTGCTTTTCTACAGTGGAAATAATGGAATGATGGACAAGTCCATATTTTGCACAGAACCTGCAACCAACCTTCTTGCTGTTAAACCAAATTTCAATATCTTCCTGTACATGAATCAGCTTCCAAAAGGAGCTGCTCAGACAAATCCCCAACTGTAAGTGTTAAAAATGTTATAGGGATTGCACTGAAATGAACTTACTATACGAAAGACGAAATGTAACATGAAACATAATTAAGATTTCCTACCGTTATATATATACTTTTATGTACCAGTTATCACAGGGCCTTCAGGCCATATCTGCTTTAGATACCACATTTTAGGTAGAAGCCGCCATTGTTTCCACCATTGTTTCCCTTATTACAGTAGCATTAAGAGCTTCCTTTGTGCCATAGGTCTTTCATTGCATCATTGTCCCAATCATGGTTTCTTATCCCTATCTCCACATGTAGAACTGTATGTTTATTTGTACAATTTCTTCTTTACACCTCACTCAGCGTACCATTGTCTGTTACCTGTTGGTCGCCACCATGTTTTTTTTTTTTCACTTCCCCCTGACTTGATATGGCTTTCTTGTCTTTTCAAAGTGAGAAAAGTTTGGTGCACTTAAGGTGGCCACACACGTGGCAATTTGCGATCTTTTGTGCGACCATCGGTCGCACGAAAGATTGTTCAATCAGCCACTAACCGTTCAGGGCCGAAACGGCAGATAAGGAGGTAGAAACAATAGGATTTCTACCTCCTTCTGCCGATTCAGCCCTGAAGGCAGATTTTGCTCAGGCGCCTTCTATGGCACCCGATCAAAATCTTTTAACCTGGCCGATCGGCGAGTCGACCGATATTAGCACTGTATGTAAGGGAATGGACTAAGATAACATCTAGATCAGTGGTTCTCAACCTTCCTAATGCCGCGACCCTTTAATATAGTTCCTCATGTTGTGGTGACCCCCAACCATAAAATGATTCCTAAGACCATCGGAAATATGTGTTTTCCGATGTTCTCAGGCGACCCCTGTGAAAGGGTCGTTCGACCCCCAAAGGGGTCCCGACCCACTGGTTGAGAACCGCTGATCTAGATGATCTAAACCCCAGCTTAGTTTTGTTCATTCCTACTCCAGAAATGGTGACACAGACAGGCCATCTATATAATAGGAAGATGAACTGCCTCTCTCTCCAAGGAAAAGGCCTGTGTAAAATAATTTGGCAGCTGACCTCGCTTTTTGGAAATGAGAATTGTAGCCTAGAGTGAATTTGCTCTTTGCAGACCTCATCTGGTTTTTGCTATTCACCCTTCTTTAACTTGTTTAAATTTCTTTTAAAAAGGGACTGTACTGGTATATGATAACTAATGAGGTCTGTTGTAATAAAGTAATGGCATTGCATGAATGGAATGCTTTCTTATAGTATTGGGGTCCTGAATTTTCATGGCCATCTTTGTGTTTTCTCCCTCTGCCTACATGGGTTTTTCTAGGTACTCCGATTTTGTCTTAATCAAAGACCAATACAGGCTTAGATTGTAAGCTCCATTTGGGCATCTTTGTAGAGTTATGTGTAAATACATTTCAAGACTAAAAACTGCCCCATGTACAAAAATATTCAATCTACTCCTTAACCAAGGTGACTCCTTGGGAGAAGAACCTATGGGTAATTATAGATAATAAATTAGTTGTTGCAAGCAATGCCAGTCAGCAGCAAGAAGGGTCTCTGTATAAAAGAGTGTAAGGTTCACAGGATCAGGGAGCAATTCTTTGCCTTTAGAAAGTACTGGAAATACCCCATCTAGAATATGTCTTCAGAAAGGCAAATTGGAGAGGCTTCAGAATGGTGTTTTTTTTTTTCACCTTCCCCTAAATCAGTTAGCAGTTGGGCATGTTTGACTTGGACAAAAGGTTCTGTATGGAATGGCGTAGATTGTAGAATCTGTGGCACCTGAAGGTAAAGACGCACAGAGCTACTAGTAGCAGCTAGCAGAGGCAGTTTTCAGTATTGCCTATGGCAGGGTATTTTCTGGAGTTTAGTAGCCATAAAAAAGTAGCTGCTACTAGTAGCTGTGTGTCTTCATGTTACATTCATTGTACTCTTATTCTTTGCTGATCCCTTTGGTGATAATTAAACACTACATTTGTTTCCCCTTTTAGGGCTCTGGCACACGGGGAGATTAGTCGCCCGCGACAAAACTCCCTGTTCGCGGGCGACTAATCTCCCCGATTTCCCGAAATCGCCGAAAAACACTTGTGAGGCTTTTTCGGCGATCTCGGGAAATCGCGCCGACGCGTGTGCCATCCCGCCGGCGACTTACATGTTCGCCGGTGGGATGGCGGGTCATGGCAACTCGGGGAGATTAGTCGCCAGCGAGCAGGGAGTTTTGTCGCGGGCGACTAATTTCCCCGTGTGCCAGAGCCCTTAGATGTCTCAGTCCACATTCTCTCTCTCTCTCTCTCTGCTCATGAACGGTCCGAAGGCGTCCGAATGCGTTTTTTCATAATGATCAGTATTTTTGCGACTTTTTCGTATGTCCCACGGTTTTTTCGTCGCCGTTGTGACTTTTTTGTATATTTTCCGCTACTTTTTTCGTTGCCGCAAAATACGATAAAGTCGCGGCGGTGACGAAAAAGTCGCGACAAATACGAAAAGTTGCGACGGGCGATGAAAAAGTCGCAAAATTTTCGTTTCCAATATGCTTTTTTCCCTTTCGGGATTCGGATTCGTGGATTAGTAAATCTGCCCCTAAGTCTTAATGTTTCAGTAGAAGGCAAAAATATCCCAGCAGCTTACTATTCAGGTGAAATAGTTCATAATCTATACAGCATGTCTTCTACTGATAAACTTACACGTTGGGAAGTTCTAGGTGTCCAATGAGCACTTCTGAGCGTTTTCATACAGCCTGTGTACATCAGCACTATTATCGTTGGTAAGTTATGTTTTGGTATAGTACAGATAAACGCTGACATCATTTAAATTATATTGGCCCCTAGTAAAGTAACATTATCTAAATACAGGTATCGGACCCTTTATCCGGAAACCCGTTATCCAGAAAGCTCCGAATTACGGAAAGCCTGTCTCCCATAGACTCCATTTTAATCAAATAATTCAGAATTTTAAAACTGATTTCCTTTTTCTCTGTGGTAATAAAACAGTACCTTGTAATTGATCCCAACTAAGATATAAATAATCCTTATTGGATGCAAAACAATCCTATTGGAGTTAATTAATGTTTTATTAATTTTTTAGTAGACTTAAAGTATGGAGATCCAAATTACAGAAAGACCCCTTATCTGGAATACCCTTGGTCCCGAGCATTCTGGATAATGGGTCCTATACCTGTATAATGTGAACAGGTCACACACAGCGAATGGGTTATATACTGTTTTATTCTTTAGTTAAATATAATTATAGAATAAAAAAGGGTTGTATATTTTATCATTAGTGAACTGTATAACGGCCCCCAGAAAAGGTTGCACTTTAGTTTGTTTCTATGCATTTTTGGGTCATAATCTTTTTGGTGGAGCTCTAAATTAGAGTACGGTAGAAAAACTGTCAATTGTTCGGATAATTCCCATGGGTATTAATGGCATAGTTGCCATCCCATGTGTTTAACCAATCACGGACTGCAAATTTTAATAGATTTAATAGTTTTTTTATGTATTTTTTACAAGTGCAGGTATGGGACCTTTTATCCAGAGTGCTTGGGACCTTGGGTTTTCCAGATAAGGGGTCTTTCCATAATTTGGAGCTCTGTACCTTAAATCTGCAAAAATTATTTAAACATTAAATAACCTATATGATAACCGAGAAAAGGGAAATTTATTTTAACGTTCTAATTGTTTGCCTAAAGTCTGAAGTCTATGGGAGATGGACTTCCAAAATTTGATTTTTTTTTTGGATAACAGGTTTCCAGAAAATGGATCCCATACCTGTTTATAAATCTTCGCTTAAAACTAACTTGTAGTAGATATATATATATATATATATATATTCACAGTATTGCATTAAAGGAGAAGGAAAGTCAAAATCTATTAAGCACACTATTAAATAGTACTACTATTGCTGAGTAAAAACGCTATATTTCTAGCTTGCCTAATGAAAGATTTACAGAGATACACAGCTACATTCTACATACTTGTTTCAGTGAACGGCGCCGCCATCTTTAACATGGCCGCCGCCGGCTTCTACGTTCACTGTGCCTCTCTCTCCTCAGCAACTGTCTGGAGCTGCATCCCCCTTGCCTCTCCCCCCTACCAGCACTGCTCGTGTCCCCCTTGCCTCTCCCCCCTACCAGCACTGCTCGTGTCCCCTTTGCCTCTCCCCGCTACCTGCACCGCTCGTGTCCCCCTTGCCTCTCCCCCCTACCGGCACCGCTCGTGTCCCCCTTGCCTCTCCCCCCTACCGGCACCGCTCGTGTCCCCCTTGCCTCTCCCCCCTACCGGCACCGCTCGTGTCCCCCTTGCCTCTCCCCCCTACCGGCACCGCTCGTGTCCCCCTTGCCTCTCCCCCCTACCGGCACCGCTCGTGTCCCCCTTTCCTCTCCCCCCTACCTGCACCGCTCGTGTCCCCCTTGCCTCTCCCCCCTACCTGCACCGCTCGTGTCCCCCTTGCCTCTCCCCCCTACCTGCACCGCTCGTGTCCCCCTTGCCTCTCCCCCCTTCCGGCACCGCTCGTGTCCCCCTTGCCTCTCCCCCCTACCGGCACCGCTCGTGTCCCCCTTGCCTCTCCCCCCTTCCGGCACTCCTTGTGTCCCCTTGACTGTGTCTCATGCTGCTGCTGCCGACGCTAGGGGGAGCCTCCTGTTTCTGCGCATGCGCCACCTATAGTCCTGGAGTTTGGGGATAAGCGATGCATTATGGGAATCTTCTCTACACTGCTCAGCGTTTTTTTTTTCCTGTTTGGCTTCTGATCTTCTGAACAGGTGAAATATGGGGAGACTTAAGGGCACTATTGAGACAACTGAAGGTATGCCTGCATTTTGAGATTAACTCTTTACTAGCCTTTCCTTCTCCTTTAATGATTTATATTTTGTTTTGTTACCAGTTTCATTCTGTTTTATATGTTTAGGCAATGCAGCTTGTTCAGATACCAGAGGATTAGAAATTCTTTTAGTTTAAACAGCAAGTTCCCAGGACTGGGAACAGAAACCATACAATAAATCCTTTATAAAATTATATGGAATTTGAATGACCACACTGATATTTAAGCATACTCCATTAAGTTTTTTGTTTTTTTTTAAGTATTCTTTATTTTAAAACACTTAAATGGGGGATACAGAAGGCAAGAAGGGGAGGGTGTCAAAAAGATTAGTATGTACGATAGGCACATACTCCATTAAGTTTAATTACAATGTCATTGTCTAGATTTTTAAAAAAAATTCTTGACATGATGGCCCTGCCAGCTGTGTATCTCCTATTTGCTGCTGCTGCTGCTGCTGCTAAGGGCCTTCCAAATTTCCCACTGGCTGCTGCTCTGTGTCTTCTGATTCTTTCTCAGCTGGCTCCAAATGAAGAGTAAAAAATGGTCCTCATCTTCCTCTGCGCTTTCCTCTGTAGGATTTACATATGCGTCCTGTAATGATCCCTAAGAAATAGTTACATTTCATGGCATCAATACAAAACAAATTATTTGTAACATTTATATTTATATTTTTTAGACTACAATCAACTTATGAGGTTTTCTAGCTAAAAGGTAGTGATTTAGTTCTACTGATATCAAGGCTAGCCCCTGCACTTACGGTATGTCCCTCTTGTCTCACTTCCCTGCTGCTAAAAGCAAACATATCTAACAGCCATACAGGGAACACATACATTCTGACTGGAACTACTGCAAATGCTTATAGTTTAACCAGCAGGCTAGTGATTACAAAAGGAAATTAAAAAGAGGACTTCTCCTGTATAACTAATAGAAGTGCAAGGAGAGAGAACCAACCTGCTGGTAAAAGTTCTTGCAGGGCTAAAGTGGTGCTACTGCCTAATATTAACTTGTAGCTATTAGGGTTTTAAAGAATCAGTAGCACGAACCTATGTGTAATGTAAAGTTGCACATGTTGCTGAAAAAGCTAATAGATAATAGTTTGTTAAAATGACGCTGTAGTTGCTAGAAGTTTAAATTAAATAGAAGCAAAATAAATGCCTGTGTTGACTTTTTCCATAACCGATTTGGTTGGATATTTTAATTTAGACCATACTGTCCAGTTACTTGGAAATATGAGGTAAGTTGGGTGATCCTGACAGGAAGCCCCTCTTCAATTTCATCTTGAACAAAATGGAATTAAAAAGTTGTCATATATGTGTAAGGCTATCCATATGCTATCCATCCATTTGGCCCGTGGGCTAATTGATCAAGTATCAGAGCGGTTGGCCTGTGTATGGCCAACTTTTCCCATTACAATAACTGTTAAATTATCGAATATGTATTTAAAATGTATGAATACCTTGGAGAATTCCGTCACGTTCTGATTAAGCTCCAAACTCCACTGTGCTCTTCTGATCCCTCATGGACAGCAACACCTATAAACAATATTGTAATTTTAAAGTACACACACAATAATATAGAGATAAATGTACAAACATGAAAAGTTATACTCACCAATTTCAATTTCATCCAAGTTACTGTGAACTCCCGGAACATTCCAGATGGCGCTATCCCCTAAAACATCTAGAAGCTCCCCTTTAAATTCCCAGAGTTATACTCACCAACTTCAACTTCATCCTTGTCTTTGTGAGCTCCAAGAACATCCCAGCTGGCATCATCCCCTAAAATATCTAGAATTTCCCCTTAACACCCTCCCCTCTTTCCCAAACCCCAGTCCCACTAACAGAATTACTGGATGTGCTATGAATGAGATGAAAGAACTTTGTAGCGTTATAGGTGTATGATATATATATATATATATATATATATATATATATATATATGACTATGGCCATGTTATAGATGTTAAACAGATCCCTTGCCAAGCAGGAGGTGGTCTGGCGAGGTGAAGGTGGTAGCATATGCTGTGGTAATGGTTCGCCATAAAATTACAGCTTTAGCTTTTAGTATAGCTTTAACTTTTAGTTAAATAGTTTGAAACAGCTGTCCTGCTACTTTCCACCTGACATATCTCTGCTTGCTCCATCTGACCATATTTCTGCCAGCTATGTCTCACCAACACCACCTGCACTTTAGAACTTTGATCAGTATTTAACCTGCAAATATAAGTAAACCTCTATTGAGCTTTATATCCCTGTACAGTGGCTTATTTATATTTGCATTGCTTATGCTAAGGTTTTAAAGCTTTGCACATGGTTTCACAAACCCAAATCTGATCGAGTGGCCATGTCCTTGGCCCACCCATTCCCTACCCTATGCCCAATGGTATAAGGGGTAATTTGACAATAAAGGCTTGCATAGATGTTGCCCTGTTTCTGAAGTATAAGATTCGGGACCTTGACACTCTCTCTATCTCCCCATATGTGTTAGGTTAGGGTAAAGGGGGTTAAGCATTTGATCCACCCCATTTAGATGGTGTCTTAGAATTCTTATGCAAGCCACTTAAAATTGCCCCTGATCCCTTAGGCTTACCAAGGACATGGTCCCCCGGTCAGTTGGGGCAACTGCGCAAATCTTTTTAATATCGGCATAATTGAACTACTTTTTTTTATAAATACTTTTGGTGGTGGTAAGGCCAGTGATAGCAGAGACGGACCAAATAAAGTCTGATGAAACAGGCAGTGATATTGCTAGATGGAACAGGTAGGAGGGAATTGTAGGTGTTAGTAAGGCCGTGCAGGCAGTGGTCATGTTAGTTGGAACATGTCATGGTATGGTCTAAAGGAGCAGGCAGTAGTATGGTGAAATTGTGTAGCCAAGAGGCAGATCTCCTTATTCACTGTTTAATAGATGTTATTTCAGTGTCTGTTTAGATGTATTGTCTATGGCTAAGGCAGTGGTTTACAGAGATAAAATAGGCATTGGTTTGGCCAAAAGTATTAGGTAGCCAGTGTTAAAGCAGCTGTAATAGATGTTGGAAGAGCTGTAAAAATGGGTAGTTGTAAATATTAACAGCATTTGTAATAAGGCACAATAGAGCAAGTGTTAATGCACCCACATGAAGCAGGAACCTAAAGCAGGTGTTAGTGCGGATTGATGGAGTGGGTGGTATGATTCAGGTAAAAACAGACCCCGTTCCAGATAAAGCAGGAGGTGGTATGGCCAGATGAATTGGTGATGGTAGCACAACAAATGGTGTGGCGCAGGAATACAATAACAATAGCAGCTCCAGCTGGCATTATCGTGGCTTTCAACATCTGGCCTGCTACCTGCCACCTGCCACATCTCTGCTTGCTCCATTTGCCCCAGATTCTACCCACCTGCACCTAAGAACTTTGATCAATTATTAATCTATAAATATAAATAAACCAATGCTTGAGGACCTTTTGATTCCTGTACAATGGATTACTTATAGTTGTACTGTTTGTGATAATATTTGAAAACTTTTTACAAGGTGTCTCAAACCCAATTCTACTTGAGAGGCCATGTCCTTGGCCCACCCATTCCCTACCCTGTGCTCAACGGTATAAGGGGTAATTTTACAATAAAGGTTTGCATAAGTGTGAAGAGTTTTAGGTACTTGACACCCTTTCCCTACCTCCCCATATGCAGTTAGGTTTGGGGAAAAAGTGTGAAGAACCTGATCCACCCCATTTAGATGGATTCTTATGCAAACCACTTAAAATTGCCCCGATCCCGTAAGCTTACCAAGGACATGGCCCCTCGTCAGAAGTAGGGACAACTTTTTAAATTGCAGCAAAAGTAGTACTTTGTTAAAATACTTAGGTGGTGCTATTTGTGGTGGTAAGGCCAGTGATTGTAGAGCCAAGTGGAGCAGGTAGAGTCTGATGAAACAGGCAGTGATATTGCTAGATGGAACAGGTAGGAGGAGATTGTAGACACAAGTGGAATAGGTGTTAGTAAGGGCCAGATGACAGTGGCCCAGGCAGTTGGAACTGATGTCAATATTCATTTGGGTGACTAGGCAGTGCTAAAGGCAGCTTTAAGTAGGTGGTGTTAGATTTGTGATGGATAGCTGGACAATAAAAAAGGTGGCATGGGCAGATATATAAGCAGCTAGTCCTTTTGATGCATGAATTACAGGTACCGGGTAGAAATGTTAAAGGAATGGCCACCTAAACAAGTTGACGTAGGGTGTCAATGGCAGCAGCACAAAATTGCTCACTCCTACCAGCTGGGATTCAGATATGTAAAGCATTCAAGAATGCAGTCATCTGAATCCAAAGCGGTGTTGCCATTCAGGAATGGCAGGTCGGCACTTTTAAATTCATTGTGATCCTAAAAAACAAAAATAAATTGTCAGTTCAGTTGCTATATGGAACAAATTGCAGGCAGAAACTACTTCATGTAACTATTACCAATTAATCACAAGTCTATTCTGCTCTATTTGTGGTATCCATTGTTTGGCAATGTACAACATTCCAAAAAACTAATATATGTGTGCCCTTGGGGCAATGGCAAACTAGTTTTTAGTAGCCCGAAAAACGTGACACCCAAAGCAGCGATATCACAGCTTGTTAGCTAGTAGTAGGCAACGTTGTAAGAAAGGAGGGCTGAGGAAGATACAAAGGGTAGTGGTCTCCACAGAGTGAGAACGGGATGGTATTTATGCAAGCCTGAACTCCAAACAATAATAGTAATAGTTTTGGAGAAGCTGGGGAGAAAGGGGAGGGAAAATAAAGAAAAACTTTTTATGAATGTGTTTAGACAAACCTAATGTCGACCCTGCTTCTTACACCTACTTTCTAAGGCTGCATCCTGATATATAAATGTACTTTAATAACGTGCCCTACCGCTGCATACATTTGTGTAACAGTTTCTGAGCCTACTTGTCTGATACAAATATATAATATATACCAGTGCTGAGGAACAACTTATCAAGTCCAAACAGAGAGGAATAGTACAGTCCACAACCATTAACTTACAGCTTCAAATCTAATTGGTGGTAAAATCCTTTGCCTTTCAACGTCCTCCCAATTAATTTTCCTATACAGTTGGTGTTCCCTTATATTTCCATTCATCCCAAGACGTTTGTGTGGTCTTTTCTTCAGGAGCTAAGAAAGAAAAGAATAGTTGTTTACATAGCATTTAACTCTACTCAACAGCAGTTGTAAAAATAGGGAGGACTTCACTAAACCTACTGGCAGTGAACAGTTCCCCGGTTATTATAGCAGTTCCCAAACTACTTTGAGTCTTTGGGGATCACCAGCACTTAAATACAGTGAGGAGTGATTTTTTTTCCTCACTTCCTTTGACTTCAAATCAATTTTCTTAGCAAAACAGCCCATTGATTTCAATGTGTTTTGTGAATGTTTCGCCATTTCACAAATTGTTTGCCATTTCATGGGACAGATTTGTTCATCGCTACTTAAAGAATTATTTGGGTACAAAAAGTATTAAAAATACAATTTGGTACTAGTTACTGTGTAATATACCATCATATTGCTATTTTTCTCAGCCATTTAGGATAATATTCCCAGCATCACATCACCCATAGTTACAGTTACATAGTTACATAGTTAAGACTGTTTTAAAATGTAATTTTTTTTCCATTTTATTGTTTTTTGGTTATACAGGTATTGAATCTATTTTAAAAAACAGATTATCCAATAATCTCCAAAATATCTCAATACCATAAAAATGTCAAATGTTTTTTTTTTGGCTGATTTACAGTAGAGACAATAAATATTGAACACGTCAACATTTTTCTCACTAACTATATTTCTAACGGGGCTATTGACATGAAATTTACACCAGATACCAGTAACAGCCCAAGTAAACCACACATATAGTATCTCTACTATATGTAGCTACCACCTTATTTACATCTATATTTATTTGGTGGCATCTGTTACAGGGGTGACAAATTTACTGCTCAATTAAAAAGTCTGTACTAGAAAATATACCCCAATGATACGGCCAATGAGAACCCAAAATATTATGAAAAATGTCTCTGCCAATTGTTGTGAGTGACCCCTGAAAGCCCAGCACCCAGAAACGCCTTGCAGTTTGTGTAGCCAACAGATTAACTGCTCAAACCCACCTTCTGCAGGAGATCTTGCAATGTTGTGCTCATCCCCTCAGGAAACACCGGCTTCTCAGTGAGGATGGAACTTCTCACTTCCTGTTGGTGGTAGTGGTCATCAAATGGGGATCTTCCTGTGGCCATTTCACTAAGTATTATCCCTAATGACCACCAGTCTACTGCTGCGTTGTACTTCTTGTTACCTAGCAGCTGATATAAAGAAAATATATTACCAAAATAAATTCAAGTTTACAGCATCTTCACTCATTCAGTAAAGGGAAAGGAGAACGAGTTATTGGTAATTTTCTGGCACTTCGGTACTGTCACTAGAAAGCTAATGCTCACTTTTTGTTCTCTCTTGATGTTGGATAACCTATATATTTATTGCACCAGGATTCTGGCTTTAAATGGTGAAGCTAAAGCATATTTGTATTTTCCATTTGGCCATTTACTCTTTCACCAATCCCATGTTTGGCTTTAAATATATTGAGCAGTTTCCTACCTCTGGGGCCATGTACCAGCATGTTCCAGTTTTCCCACGGATGGTCTTGTGGCCAAAAACGCCTTCTGCTGCGATGCCGAAATCCGCAATTTTCATGTGTCCGTCGCTGGTAAGCAGGATGTTGTCTGGCTTAAGATCTCTGCAAGAGAAGGATAGTAAGTAATTTTGTGGCTATAAGTAAATGATAAACTGTAGCCCTTATATTATAGTGTTATATCCTCTTTAGTTCCCTCTACTCACTCCATAACTGCTCAGGCACCATCTTCTTATTTGGCTGTAACTAACTTAACTACCTTATTCTCACTTCAAATCACCTCATGCACTCAGTATTCTTCCATGACCTTTTAGTGTTCTTCCAGTCCATAACTGTACCACTTAAGCACCGCTTTCCTTGCTTAATATCAACTGATTCCCATTTCCCAACCTAATTGCTCAGTACCCCCACCTCACTCCATATACTAATTGTGCTTTTTCCTTCCCAGCCAACCAATCCTCTAGAGCTTGGTGTCTATTAGCCTCACCTCTGGTGGGGGAAACAATTTGTCCCGTATAGGTACCCTTTATCTAGCAGGTTGAGTTAATGAATTCTCAGCCAAGCCACCGTGGTACTGATTTTTATTGCGATATTCTGTATTTGAGATATGCACGTGCGAGGTATGCCCTCAGATCACCATGTGTGTCTAGTTGCTACCATAAATGTTATCTACCTCTCACTGCACTCTCACTGAATGGGGTGGATTTTAGCCAGAAATTGTCAGAATTCTACAGACATTTCTGCATTATTACCTTAAGTATTAACTGAATAATATATTAAATATGCAGAATAAAAAACTTTCTACTTACCGATGGATGATACCTAGAGAATGGAGATACTGAACCCCACAAATTAGTTCTGCAGAGTAAAAGCTGAGGAAAAAAAGAACAAACAGATATTAATAGCTGCGCTGAATTCTCAATACTTTCCTTTTTCCAAAATGTTAATTTTACACTACAAAATGAAAATTGTGGGTGCCCATGTGCCTCTCCCAGCCTGGCGCTCATCAATACAGGGATGCAACCAGTAAATTATTTAGGGGGGGGCACAGATCAGAGTTCCATTATAGAGCTCAAATACCCGTGTCTGTGGTACAAAATGCAGGGCAGAATGCAAATGTCAAAAAACATGGCAGTTTGCGCCTGTTGCTTTGCACCCTATCCTGCCCTTTGTAAATGAGGCCCAGAGTCGTATAAATATTTCACAACCACAATCAGTAAGTCCATTGAAACATAATATATTCTCCTGCATGTGCCACTTATATTGCCCTTTAATTTTCCATAGCCAAAGCCAATTTACCACAGACAAAAATACATATTTGGTGCAACCCTATAAGGCTTACATTCTGTATACCTTAATCCATTTATCTGATGCCTTTCACTTTCACATTGGTTTATACCAGTAATGTCAATTCTTTTCAATGATGTCAAAAGTACAGAGCTACTTACATGACATGTCTTTTTTTCAGATGGTGCTTGATGCCCAGCAGATTGCTGAGGCTGCCTCCGCCTGCATACTCCATGACCAGAAAGGCATATTGCTAAGTGCAGAGACAAAAGGGAAGAGAGTGAAACACAGGAACAAGAAACCCCAAACTATTGCATGTAATACAGGCATGTCCCTCAGCAAAACTAGATACAGAAAGAACAAGTATGTTGTGTAATACTCTTACATGGCTTTTGTTGCTCATATCATGGCATTTAGCTGAGCTTTGGGGATAGACAACTAGTGAAACAAACGGTATGGCAGCATTGGAAGTAACTTACTTTGGTCTGGAAGGCTGCAAGGCCACGGCACAAGAATGGACTGCCGCAAGCAACCTTCAGGATTCTGGCCTCCTTCTCTATCACTTTCTTCTCCTCATCCTTAGGTGTCTTCCTGATGACTTTTACAGCCACGCGTTCTTTCTTCGTGGGGATGGAAGCCAAAAACACCTGAAAAGTCAAAAAGAATAATGTGCATCTTCCAAAGGGCTAATTATTTAAAGGTTCTGTGCACTTTAACATGCATGCAAGTTGGTAAATACTGGGCACAGAATAATGAAGAATGGACATCATGGCACCACAAGAGGCAGCACTGGAGTGGATGGTTATTAAATTTGCTTTAGTTGCACCTTGAAGCTGCTGTGGGCTTTTAATGGGCCTTATGCACAATAGAGATGTAGCGAACTGTTCGCCGGCGAACTAATTTGCGCGAACATCGGGTGTTCGCAAGTCCGCAAATTCACGAACTTTTGGCGATGTTCGCCATTTTGGGTTTGCCGCGTTTTTTTTTTTTTTTTCGTTATTTTTTGGCGTTTTTTTTACAAAGTATTTTTCAGAGAAATTTTTGCTTGATCCCCGTCCTGCATGCCACTGTCCAGGTCGTGGCGCCCTTTAAAGAACTTTAAAATCAGTTTTCTGGCCAGAAATGGCTTTTCTAGGTTTTAAAGTTCGCCTTCCCATTGAAGTCTATGGGGTTCGCAAAGTTCGCGAATATTCGAGAGTTTTGCCGAAAGTCCGCGAACGGGTCCGCGAACATTTTTGGCGATGTTCGCTACATCCCTAATGCACAAGGTGCAAAGCCACACAAGACAACTAATAACATGTATTTAGAAAGCACCAACATACTTGGTAGTGCTGTACAGTACTTATAGATTGCCTCTCATTGCACCCTGGTGCCACTTTTCATCTCTATAGCAAATAATCCCAGTGAACCCCACTGTAGAAGAATTCCCATTAACTCCTATTTGCGCTGGGCCAAGGAGCTTTGGTACCCAAGGTAGGGATAGCTATATAACCCCACATTAACCCACCATAATATTTGCCCTGCTTGGAATAGTTAGAGGTGGATAGAGACCAATTAATACAGAAGCATAAGGAGAAACAAGCTAACCCGATGAGCTGCTCATATATTTTGCTGCTGTTCATACCAAAATAGACTTAGGAGTATATTTATCATACTGTGTAAAAAGTGGAGTAAAACATTACTGGTGATGTTGCATATTGCAGCCAATTAGATGCTTTGCTTTGGTTTTCTAACTGTTGAAATCTAATTGCTGATTGGTTGCCCTGAGCAACATCACCAGTAATGCTTCACTTCACTTTTTAAACAGCGTGATAAATATACCCCTTATTGTTTAAAACTGTGTTTACCTTTTATTGAAAAAAAAAAAAACTTGCCCTTTAGGCAATGTCCTATGTCACCTACCCATGGTTCCATACCTAGCCCTGTCCCCCATTTAGATTAGTAGAGTTTTTGTGTCTGTACATGTAATATTTACAACATAAAATGTTTCAGTTGTTATTAAACTACAAGTTAAGATCCACAAGCCCCAATTCCATTTCATACTTCCAACTTCCTCTGTTTTATTGTAGATAATATACAGGTCCCTTTCTATTGAGCACATCACTCACCTTGCCAAACGTGCCTCGGCCAAGAAACGAGTGGAACTCATAGTTGGTTATAATGTGTTCCGGTAGACGCTCAGCTTGAATGGGCTGTCTCTCCTGGCTTCTTCTTTCTTCTGGGAGAAAAGGAATCTTATTAACAGCACATTTAGCAAATAACCACCAGTACCACAAGCAACTGAAATGTAAAGTCTCGTTCTATGGTTGGATTACTTGGCCAGTTTTTCTACACTTTGAAGATGCTCTTATGGCTTGTTTGCTAAAGCAATTTCATAATGTTTTTTTCTTACCTGCCTGAAATTTATGTTACAGTGAGGTCACAGAAATTTATGGCACAGAATAACACCAGCATTTTATGCCAAAAATAAATGACAGAGTGGCCCCAGAAATAAATGACAACATGGCCCCTAGCATTTCATGATTCAGAATGGCCCCCAGCATTTTGTGACATGTCATGGCCCTTGAAATGCCTAACATATTGCAGATCATGGCCCCTGGCAAAGCTCAGGTACTGAAATAAGTTTAGTGCTGGTTTAGAAATAAAGAAGTAGAGTGGCATCTTTTCCCACTTTTAGCCCTGGTCACACTTTTTAGCAAATAGTCAGTACTATTTGGTTATATAGGTCAAAGCAGATCAGCAATTTATTAAATTATGTATATTCAGTACTATACAAACTAGAAAACTAGTAAATAAGGTGAAACCGGTAACTTAATGCACTCAGTACTGGTTTTGTCTTATGAAACATAAATAGTTAAATCTAAATAATAATAAACATTTGCTTTCCTGCTGAGTACCTGTTCTTTCCTGGCTGTCCAGAAGTTTCATCTTCTTCCTCTTCATCTCTTCTGTAGTTGTCTCTTGTTGTCTTCTTCTCTTCCTGGAGACAGACTCCATGTTTGGGGTGGAGAATATGCTTAAAAGCACTTTCCTCCACCTGGAATACCTGCAGAAAAAAATGCTTTTGTTGGGGGATCCCAAAAAAGCGCTCTCGAACTCTCCGAAAAGGCAAATCGCTCCAAAATCTCTCTAAAATCGCACAAGCCAAGAAAAGCACTGAGTCTCTCATAAGAAGCTCAACCGCTCTGAAATGACCAGTATTGGTAGGGCCCAACTGTCACTTTGACAGTTACAATCACAGCTTTCTGTGTGTATAACAAGGCTGCTATGACATCACAGCAGCCCAGACCAAAATCAGTAGTAGATATAAATTATGTGATATAGTTTTGAACTTAAGGATCTAAAGCTTTCCTATGCAAGAAATGCAAAATAGTTGTTTTCCTAATGCACTGTATTCTGCAACATAGAGATCTTAGCATTAGCATTGCTGAATCAGGTCGTTTGTCATGAAACCGTCATATAATATACCCAATAACAAGACAAATATATGTGTAACAATACAAAAATTTCGTATATTTGCTCAAATAAAAATCACATTTTAATGGACACTTTTTTTAAGCAGCACCTGCTTTTAAATTCAATATTTGCTTCAGCACAATTGCAAAAAATATGTCCTGTGCACAATCCTGTTATAATCCTTCTCTGCATTAACTGCATTAGCAGCAAAACAGAGCAAACTAGGAGAAACATTATAGAGCTGCCCCATGGCTCCTTCTATCCAAGCTTGGTTCCTGATATATATATGTATATGTAGTCAATGATTAAGTGCATTTGCTCACAAAACGTGTTAGGCTCTTGCCGTTTTAAATGAGCAAATAAAGATGGATTTTAACTGATTTCTGAGGATGGTCCAGGCGTGTGAATAAAGCAGTCTTCTTTCGTTTATGGTTCCTAATATAGTCAATTTTCTGGGTGGGTTTTAGGAACTCAGGCCTCTGTCAGGGCCCAGGGACATCATCACTGAGCCTCTTTTCTAGTTTTACAGGGATTAATAAATGTGTGTTTTTTTTACATCAGAGTTGTCGTTGAGGCAAATGGCAGGGGAGCACGCAGTATAGCTGCATATGCCACAAGCTGTATATGAGCAAGGGAGTTATGGGACATGCACATAGTGGATGGGGACCCTATGTAACGACACTGGGAAGGTTGTATAATTATTGTATTTATTATATCACTTGTCCTCCCTGTGTGTAATTTTATATTTTGTAAGATTGTACAGCGCTGTGTAAAGTTATACATACATACATAGGCATGTCACAAGTGGGTGGCAGGTCAGACCCTACCAATCCGTGAAATCCCAGGCCCACTAGTGATCTGCCCCCACTGATAGCAGATATATAATCAGTGCGCAGCAAGGCCGGTCGGATTAGGAAGGACCCATGCATCACTAAAGTCTACCTTTTTTATCCAGGGATGTATTTAGATCCAGTGCCACCCTAGGTACCGGACTAAACTGCACTCCCAGCATGTGGAAGTGTTTTAACCATACCCTTACAGATATGTAAATGCTGCATCATTTTTGCAACATATGTCTTCACATATCTCAAGCTGTCATAGAACAGAGGTTTATACTGGGCCTGCTCACAACACAATGTTCTATTTTCCATCTGTATGTTCATGCACAACACAACAATATTGTAACATTGTGTGATTACAAGCCCAAAAGCAGATATGTTAGTCTGTTCAACTTTTCAAAACTTTTATTTTGTGACACTTTTTTTTCAGGGTGGGACAGAGGCTTCAAGTTCACACTTTTCTCAAAATAAAAATCAATGTACATACTTACCATGTTCCTTAACGAGAACTTTCCTAAAACTATACCCCAGTTTACTTTACCTTAACCCAGCTAGTATTGGGTGAACCACACCGAACTTGAGGAAACCCAAAGCTAATAGCATTCAAGAATTTCTCACTTTAAACGATGACACCTTGACATCTCCGGTAGTGGGGGATGCCCTTAAGGCCAATTTACGAGGTGAATATTTGTCTTATATCAACCTCCCAATACAACTCTGAAATTGGCACTCCAATTAATAAACATATGTACTCACTTTTTCAAGGTCTGATAATTAAAAAAGTTAACTTTTTTTGTGATACCATAGCTGCTACCACAATTGCCAGGTGTGCGACAGTACTACCTAAACCCATGTTCAACCCCAATGTGCCTCGCTATCAGAAAGGGCCCTCCCCCTGATAAGGGTACCCAGTTTTCCAAATTAGGAAAATCAGGCAGGACTCCCTGAGATGCCATAGCCCCACTCTATAATGTCACCAGCCTCCTTGCCCCGCCCAAAGTAAGGAGCCAGGAATGATGGCAACCCTAGCCCTGACCCCCTCAAAAAAAGACGCTAACAACACAGCTGGTATAGGGAAAATTTATTCAATATCTCAGAGTAAATGCATACATCCTTTAATGCTTAAAATTTATTTTCTTTTTTAGTTATTATAACTCAAAAACATGTTCCATTGCTAGACGTGCAACTATATATACAGTATATTGTAATATGACACACCAAAGTGTGATGTAGCCAATTACCTTATTGCCCATATATATATATATATATATATATATATAAAAAGTATAAGGCAACAGACACTCACGTTTAGCAAAGGAATAAGGTGCCTGATGCTATAATAAATTTTCCTTTATTTTCTCACTAAGACCTGCGAGTGCGGCTCACATTTCTGTTTATATATATATATATATATATATATATCAAAATAAAACAGCCAGCACCAAGGGTCTTTGTGTTTCAAAAAATCTCTCGTGTATTAAAATTGCATGTAGAACCGACGTTACGGTCCCTTTTGGGACCTTTTTCAAGGTCCTTGAAAAAGGTCCCAAAAGGGACCGAAACGTCGGTTGTACATGCAATTTTAATACACGAGAGATTTTTTGAAACACAAAGACCCTTGGTGCTGGCTGTTTTATTTTGATATTTATATGATATCCCGTGCACAGGGGCAACTGCAGAGCAGCAGATTTTGGAGTGTGGTGCTGTCGTGTGGACTGTTTTATATATATATATATATATATATATATATATATATATCCACTAATTTATGTATATAACTATACTCTATGTTGACACTATATGCTTCAGATTTTTTTTTTTTTTGCCATATTGTTTCCTGTAACGGATATTATCTTGCATGTGTGGAATCCAGTTGTAAAAAAAAAAAAATTATACAAAAAAAAATGAGAAACTTTTAATACACCACTTTTACATTTTCTGTAAAGTAATAGGATTGCTCATGAAACAATGTAATTTTGGTTATGAAAAATTTACCCTGAGTATAGCCATAGTATAGGTTTACAGGTTGCATACAAGCTAGCTATTAACATAATAAAACATTGCATATTATCAATATAAAAACTGTACCTGAACATCTTAGGAATTTGATTGAATACTTATTAACTGCTATAAACTGAATTTCAAGAAAAACCTGAAAAATTCCTACACTTTAAATATGCATACACTGACACAACTAATCAGAAATGTCTTATTTTTTTGTGGACTTAATACAGGAGCTATGACAGAAGCTGTAGAAGTTTGGACCAAGACTCTCCCTCTAAAAAGAAAAAAATGCAAGCTAATTATTCCTCAACAACTCACTTACTTGTGGGGAAGAAAGTGCCATCCTCACTCCAAACCAAACCAAGTGAATTGGAAACTACAGTGTTTTATATTCCTGGGGTTGATGTAAAGGTAAATATTAGGTTAAACAAGAAGGATGTGCTGCTGTAATTGACAAATGCTTTAGGAAAGTGTGCTTGAAGTTATTCATGTATTGGGCTCATATCCATAGGGGGCTATATTACTTGATATATGCACTTTTTTAAACAAGTACTATTTTCGTTTTATCATATAGTTACACTACAATTCCAAAACATTAAAGACAGAGTCGCCAAATGCCTCAAGAGGATCTTCTTTGCCAAGAACTCTTTCAAAAGAGTCCAAGCTGTATGGTATGAAAGATACTGCCACAAGTCCTTTACCTAGTTCTGTCCACAGCAAGACTAACTCTCTCTTACCTCCCCAATCCCCACCTATGCCTTCAGGTACTTTATTTTCATAAAAATATTTAATATTTAATTTATTATCCTTTATTTTTATAACACCAAATCATTAACAGTACTTTTACATAGAGTGATCATTTTTCACACATAATTTATTAAAATTCATTACTCCCTTTCTATCCTTTTTCACTTGGCTTGCACCATTCATTTCATTACCTGTTCATCAATTGTGGTTAAATGGACATGTACTATTGATCTTACCTGGAGTGTTTAATACAGTTAATACCTAGTTAGGGAGCAGCATCTTCTAAAAATGTAGTCTGTTTATTGAGTATAAAGCATGACCATTAATATTTATTGCAAATCCAAGGTCTTTGGTACCATAATATTAGGGGGCAACACTATATAAAAGGCCCTTCTTATCTGTGCAGGGTGATGAAAGTGTTTGTAACCCTGACCTTCAAGAGGTAGGACTCCAGCAACATTAAATTACTCATACCAACTTTTGTTTTTGGTGCCCAAGGGCCCAGACTTAAGACCCAACTAGGCATCTTTACAGTATATTTTATATAATACAATCACACACACACCCACAGTTATGGCTATTTTAAAAATTGCTGATGGTAAAATTTAGACATCTTGATTCAAATCCTCTCCCCGCCTCCCCTTGATCTGCAAAATGCAACCTACTATGTATTTTGCAATGTGCTTATGAATAGTGGCTGTTCGTTCTATATCACCACAACTGGGAAGTATTTGTGGTGCCAATTGCAGCTGAAGGCTTGTAGCACTTCTTTGTAGGTAGACGTCCAACCTAACTGACTAGATTTGGATTCTTCTCAGACTTTCTGAGAATTTATTTGCTGTATCTATATAAATAATTTTGTTGATATTTACAAATTTGATTGCAGTGTTAAAAATATATAAATGTCTAACTTTGCAGCCAAAGGAAAGGGAAGCAGTGGAGTTAAAACAGCAAAATTGTATGCTTGGGTAGCTCTGCAGTCACTTCCAGAAGAAATGGTTATCAGCCCAAACCTGCTAGATTTCCTTGAGAAAGCCTTAGAAACAATACCAATCACTCCAGTTGAAAGGAACTATGCAGGTAAATACTGGACTTTGCCATATTTTCTAATATGTAATTACTATAAAGTACATTGCCTTGCGCAGACTAGTACATATGTGCAGTGCCTTGCGCAGACAAGTACATATGCGCACTGCTGTGCTCAGACGAGTACATATGCGCACTGCCGTGCTCAGACAAGTACATACGCGCATTGCCTTGCTCAGGCAAGTACATACAGCACTTCCTTGCTCAGACATGTACAAACTGTTCTAAAACAGCCACCTGTACAGCGGGAACACAGCTAATTAAATTGTCTGTTGTTGAATTCATATGCTTGGTACCGAATGTGTTTTAATTATTTATGGGAAATGTGTTTGCAGCAGTGAGCTCTCAAGATGAGGATATCGGACAGTTTGACCTGCAGGATCCACTGGAAGAATCAACAACCTCTTTAGTATCATCTTCAACTTCTCCATATTCATCTTTTCCTGTTGATGTGGTTGTCTACGTCAGGGTTCAGGTAGTTCAGGCTTTAATCTTGTGTGTTTGCCATTCCATTGCTGTTAATGCACAATATAAAGTGTTAGCTCTTGTCAAGGGCTTTCTCTATGCTTAAAGGAGAAGGAAAGGTAAAACCTAAGTAAGCTTTATCAGAAAGGTCTCTGTAAATACAGTCATAAGTAGAAAAGCTGTCCCACCTCCCACAAAAATTCATAAAGCTCACTCCCCCCCTCCCTTAGGAATGTGTAATCTGAGCTACCAGCCTATAGAAGCTGCAGCAGGAAGCTAGGAAGACCAAGCCAAAATGGCAGCTGCAATCTTAAACAAATATAGGGAGTTTCAAGGGCTCTTTACTCAGGTATAGTAAAGCTTTCTGCAGAATAAATATTTTATTTTAGCTGGCACTAATGTGGCAAATCTATTGGCAGTAAAATGCCAAAATAACTTTCCTTCTCCTTTAATGGTACCCTATAGATCACCGATAATACCACATAATTTCTGATCTTTTTGTAGACTCCATTTTCATAATTAGGTTTTTGCTGTTTATAAATAATTGTTTTGTTCTTTTTTCCTTGCCATCTCAAATTAGGTTCAGCTGTCTGCCAGTTTCCCGGGTTGAATGTATGCTGAAATTGCCCTCTCTAGACTTGGTATTCTCTTCAAACAGAAGTGAGCTAGAAACCCTTGGACCATCACACCCCTCAGATTCATCTATTGGAAATCTTTCCATGCCAAGTGGATCAAAACCAAATCTAAACAAATCTGGGATGCCAGGTACATATGATCTTCTTAAAATAATTCTTATATTTTGACTTATCTATTTTTATAATGCTTTACAAACAAATCCATTATTGACATACTTTATGGCAATTTTGCAGATAAGATTGAATGATTGTAAGTATAAGGTTATTATCTGGGGGGTTTAAAAATATGCAAGCTATTCCTGGGGAAAAGTTAACAAAGCACTTTTAAGACTTCATCTTTAATATGCAATATAGTGTTGCTCTCCTGTGATAAAAGGGGATATCATTAAAACAAAGAATGTCTCTAAAGAATATCAATTAAGCTATAAGGCCATCCACTGAGATTAGAATAAAGATCTTATTTCTTAAGATGCATATAAAGGTTTTTTTTTTACAGTGAGAGCTGTAAAGTGCAATTCTCTCCTCTCAATGTGGTTGTACTGGAAGATACATTAGATATCTTCACAAAGGGGTTGAATGGCCTTTAGCAAGAGTAGAATACAGATTACTGAAATAAGCTCTTAGCACAAAATTAATCCAGGGTCTGCTCCAATTGCAAGCTGTACTAAATCTTATTTTAAGAATATGTTCATATATTTCCCTTTTAAGTGTTAATCGTGTAACTCTGTATTTCTTTCTAATTGTTTATTTTCAATTTGCTCCATGCAGGGACATCCCCTGGGCTTGGTAGCCCCCTTGGGAGAACACGACACAGCAGCAGCCAGTCTGATTTGACCAGCTCTAGCAGCAACTCGTCAGGCCTGAGTTTCACAGCTTGCATGTCCGATTTCTCCCTGTATGTGTTTCATCCTTATGGAGCAGGAAAACAGAAATCTGCAGTATCAGGACTCACTCCAGGACCCAGTGGCTTAGGTAAAATGGGTATTTCAGATTTAACCACCCCATAACAAAAAGATGTTGGTATGGTACCTTCTGATTGGATGCTATACATGACTAGACTAGACATGATTACCATCTCCCAAAGACAGAACATCTGTACACCATCTACATTAAGTGAAATAATATACCACCTACTAATAAATATAATGAATGTATAAGTCAGGTTGATTTATGATCTGTATAATAGTACTTGGTCTGAGGGGGACTGAAGCCAAAATTTGGAAAACTACTGAAGTGAAGCATGGAGCCAAAATTTTTTTCCATCTCTATATATTTGCATATTAGGTAAATTTGAAATTTAATCTTTGGCCACAATAGTAGGTGCAGTGATCATAAAATGATGGTGCTTTAGCTTTGAAGAATCCATTACTGTAAGTAGTATGACGGCTCCTCTATTAATGCACTTATGTAGTCAAATACATAACATATAGTAAGGAAAGGGCAATGTAAACTCTCTCTATTTCCAATGATTAGGTTATTACTGTGTACAAAGTATTATAGCAGCATGTCATTGACCATTCATTCCAGCTACTTTCTGGATGTTGTGTCTCACTGAAAAAAACTGTAACCCTGTAGTCTGTGCAAAAAAAAATCTAGTGGAGAGTAACTTCTAGCATAGGGGCCTCCTGCTAAACATCCCCTCTTTTATTGGATTTATTATGTTGGGTTGAAAACCCCAACATACTGTTCTTCGACTTTAGCTTATTCTTCCGCTTCTTCTTCTTCTTCTTCTTCTTATTCTTAGCGCCCCCCATTTTCTAAACGCTACTCCTCCTACAGTTTTAGGGGTACAATACCCAAACTCCCCACACTTCTTCGCCCTATAGTGGAGCAGGTTGCTTGTGCTTTTCTAAGCGATCCGGCCCCCCATCTTTCTGTGGCGCCGCTCCGAACCCCCCAATTTTCCCATTGACTTTGACAGGGAAGATTTTCAAACTGCTGCCACTCTTACAGCTTTGAAACTACACTCCCCAAACTTGAATAACATAATCATGGGGTCACCCCGAATGAAGCAGCAACATTTGTTGGATGACCCCAAAGTGGGAGGGGCCAACAACAGCCAATCAAATTTTGATCATTGACTTTAATGGGGAAATTGAAACTGCTGCCGCACTTACAGCTTTGAGGCTACACTCCCCAAACTTGAATCACATAGTCATGGGGTCAGCCTGAATGAAAATAGGATGATTATTGGATGCCCAAAAGTGGGCGGAGCTGTGAACCGCCAATCACATTTTACCTATTGATTTGGCGGAAATTCAACCTGCTGCCATTCTCACAGTAATAACACCGGGGTCCCCAAACTTTTTACACTTGGTCACTAGGGGACTGCAGTTTAAGTTTTGAAAAGTGGGCGGAGCCACCAACAGCCAATAAAATTTCACCTATTGATTTTTATTGGTTTGATGCCAGATTTTCCAAACTTTGCAGGTCAGTCACTGGGTGACTACGCATTCAGGTTTTTGTTTTTTTTCCAAAAACCCACAAAGTGGGAGGGGCCAACAACAGCCAATCATATTGCACCCATTGACTTTTATGGGGAAATTGAAACTGCTGCCAAACTTACAGCTTTGAGGCTACACTCCCCAAACTTGAATCACATAGTCATGGGGTCAGCCTGTATGAAAATATGATGATTGTTGGATGCCCAAACAGTGGGCGGAGCTGTGAACAGCCAATCAGATTTTACCTATTGGCTCGGCAGAAATCCAACCTGCTGCCAGTCTCAGAGTAATAACACCGGGGTCCCCAAACTTTGCAGAGTTAGGCACCAGGTAACTGTGGTTCAAGGTAAGAAAAAGTGGGTGGAGCCACCAACAGAGTTTACCTATTGACTTTCAATGGGGAAATTCAATCTGCTGCCATTCTCACAGAATTAACACCAGGGTCCCCAAACTTTTCACAGTTGGTCACTAGGGGACTGCAATTTTAGTTTTGAAAAGTGGGCGGAGCCACCAACAACCAATCAGATTTCACCTATTGATTTTTATTGGTTTGTTGCCAGGGTTCCCAAACTTTGCATAGTCAGTCACTGGGTGACTACGCATTTAAGGTTTTTTGTATTTTTGTAAGTGGGCGGAGCCACCAACAGCCAATCAGATTTTACCTATTGACTCTAAATGGGGAAATCCAACCTGCTGCCATTCTCACAGTATTAATACCAGGGTCCCCAAACTTTTCACAGTTGGTCACTAGAGGACTACAGTTTTAGTTTTTAAAAAGTGGGCGGGGCCGCCAACAGCCAATCAGATTTCGCCTATTGAATTTTATTGGTTTGATGCCAAAGTTCGCAAACTTTGCACAGTCAGTCACTGCGTGACTTCGCACTCAAGGTTAGAAAAAGTGGGCGGGGCCACCAAAAGCCAATCACATCTCTATCATTGTTTTCAGTGGGAAAATTTTAACTGCTGCCATTCTCACATGTTTAATGTCAGGGTCCCCAAACTTTGCACAGTTTGTCACTAGGTCACTATGTTCCAAGTTTAGAAAAGTGGGTGGGGCCAACAACAACCAATTAGATTTCACCTGTAGACTTCATATGTTTAAATTTAAACTGCTGTCATTCTTTAAATATTAATACTAAGGTCTCCAAACTTTGCAGAGCTAGTCACCTGGTCACCTTTGCAGAGCTAGTCACCTTTTAACTGCAGAGTTAAAAAAGTGGGTGGAGCCAACAACAGCCAATCAGATTTTACCTATTGATTTTCAATGGGAAATTCAACCTGCTGCAATTCTCACAGTATTAACACCAGGGTCACTAGGGGACTGCATTTTTAAGTTTTAAAAAAAGTGGGTGGAGCCACCAACAGCCAATCAGACTTCACCTATTGAATTTTTTTTGTTTATATTTAAAATTTTGCTTTGCTCACACTATTTATGTCAGGGTTCCCAAACAAGTGGGAGGAGCCACCAACAGCCAATCCATTTCCACCCATTAGATTTCATTGGTTTATATTTAAACTGATGCCATTATTTAAATATTAATTCCAGGGTTGTCAAAGTTTCCAGAGTTAGTCACTGGGTATTTGCCATTCAAAGTTAGAAAAAAGTGGGCGGAGCCACCAACAGCCAATAACATTTCACCTATTTACTTTCAATGGTGAAGTGTAAAATGCTGTCAGCCTCACAATTTTTATGCCAAAATTTGCAAAGTTGGTCACTGGGGGACTGCAGTTCAAAAATAGGAAAAGTAGGTTGGTCCACTAACAGCCAATCAGATTTCATCCATTGAATTTTATTGGTTTAAATTTAAAATGCTGCCATTCTCAAACTATTTATGCCAGGGTGCCCACTGTTTGACTGGGTGACTTCGACTCAAGGTTAGAAAAAGTGGGCGGAGCCACCAATCACAATTCACCTATTGACTTTTATTGGTTTAAATTTTAATTGCTGCCGTTCTTTAACTATTAATCCTAGGGCCCCTAAACTTCGCAGAGTTAGTCACTGGGTAACTGCAGTTCCAGGTTAGAAAAAGGGGGTGGAGCCACCAACCGCCAATCAGATGTCACTCGTTGGCTTTCAGTGGAGAAATTTAAGTTGCTGCCATTCAGACACTATTAAAACCAGGGTCCCCAAACTTTGCACAGTGGTTTTTACTGTATAACTGTGGCCCAAGGTTAGAGAAAGTGGGCGGAGCCCATTCAGTGACTTCATGTTTTTCAACCCAACATGAAGTTTGTTCTCAAACTTCCCTTTCTAGTCTATATATGTTTTTCTTGCTCCCTGTAGGTCAGGTAGATGAAGAACCTACGTCAGTTACTGGCCGTAAAGACTCCCTTAGTATCAATCTAGAGTTTGTTAAGGTCAGTCTGTCCAGAATGAGACGATCAGGTGGAGCTTCATTCTTTGAGAGTGTATCTGCTAACAAAACCCCTAGTAAGATGGATACCACTTTAATCAACATATCAGGTAACAGCTGGTTTACAGTAAGGCTTTTGCTAAAGTGCATTTGATATAATAAATTGATTCATTCTGTACACAGGTTATATGTTTGCTTTTATCAATGTGATATGAATTCTTATACTTAAAATTTTTAATTTTTTTTTTCTCTTAGCGGTGTGTGACATCGGATCTGCCCCTTTCAAATATGATATGCGCCGCCTTAGTGAGATTCTGGCTTTTCCAAGGGCATGGTACAGAAGAAGTATTGCTAGACGTTTGTTTCTTGGTGATCAAACCATCAATTTACCTGGTATGATTTGGGACAGAAAAGATAGAAAAGTGACTGACGGAAAATAAATAATTTTGTAATGATCTTATTGAAATATTACAGAATGAATCACTGGATCTTCATCTAGAGAAACATTGCACAGTTTGCATATTATTACATAGCAGAGTGGTGCAATTTATTGTAAATTCACTTACATTTGCATGCCAGGTACTTTAGGGTACTCTGCTTTTCTCTACCTTTTAGGAATCGTGGCACAAAAACAAGTGTTTTTTGGCTCGGCAGATAGCACATCATTTCCCATTTGTTTTCCATAGATCTTTATTTAGACAACCTCTCCTGATTACTGGGGAGATAGTAAGTTAAAAACAAAAACAAATACTGCTTTATATTTAAAAAACATAGACAAAATCGGATTTTATTTTTATATGCTTACTTAAAAGAAAAGACAGAATACATTTTCGCAATTTTACTTACTTTGCTTAAGTGAACTGAAACTGAAAAAAAGCAATAGTGAATTTTGCACACTATGCAGGTAGCACAGGCTAGAGATCAATTGAGGTTAGATTGTGGATAACCAGTCATTAGTTGTCCTTTATATTATAAGGCTGCTTTTAGACAGTACAATGGCAGCAGCTTTTTCTAATTTTTTGATTGATAAAAAAGGGCTGTTCTATGGCACAATCTCCTTTATGCCAAGCATAGAAGAGCATTCATTTGCAGTTTGGATTGCTTTTGCCAAATGGGTAATTTTGGTTGCAGGTTATGAAAACGATTGTATTAATGAAAACTGTGTGCATGTTACTATTAAAATGCAATCTAATTTCAGCTGCAAGATTACCTTGCACGGAATAATGCAAACAGCACTTCAGTGAGCCAATGAGGAAGTTGAGCCTGTTTTCTCTCTGACTTTTGGTCCTGTCCAAGCACCAGATTAAGTCTTGTGTAATGTGGCTTCTGTAAGACCATGTCCCAAATCCATTCAGTTGTTAGACATATGTCAAAAAAAATGTAGGTTGTCTTCCGTGTAGGAAGATTACAGCACCAGATAAAATATAAAACTTTCCTGAATGAAAGGCATTTTTCTCTGTTATGTCTGTGGGACACAGGGACCATGGGGTATAGCTTCCACCACTAGGAGGCAGGACACTGTAAGGAAAAAACTCCTCCCTCTAGTGCTATACCCCTCTGCCTAAGCACCTAAGGCTCAGTTTTTTCAGTGTTCTCAAGGAGACAGGATCTCATCATTATTACACATTGACTGATTACTACGGCCAGCATTACACTGGCACCAGGGGTCGACCCAGAGCTCTCCTACATGGAGTACCTCTTATGTGGCTTCCCCCTACGTGGGATTGCAGTGCAGGGGCTAATAAGTCTCTTTGGAGCGAGCCACACAGCCAAAAACCCGCACCTCACTATGGAACGGGGGGGCTGCCCAGCACATGCACGCTACCTGTCTGCTTATTGCAGAAATCGCCAGCGCAGATATTGGTGAGTGGCACCCGCAGCCCTAACTCCTTATGCGCTCTGCCTTCCAACACCCCCTCCCCCCCAACCCACCGTTACAAGCGCCATTCACTCGCGCCAAAGATGCGCGCGCACACAAGGGGGCGGGACCGGCAACCGAGGCACGCACTTCCGCTTTCTCTCTCTCCCTCTCTCTCACTTCGCGCCAAGCCGCGTACCGAACAGGACGCACATCCGGCCGTTGCGCACCAGAGAGAGAGGACAAGGGGAGAGAGCACCGCACACGCTCCGGGGTGGACGACTGCGCTGCACTACTGGGAGGCAGGAGCTGGTAATAGCAGCACCTGCTGCACTATAGAGGGAAACGTTTAGGAGATTGTGGGGCTAAGTACTGGGCACACTAAGGGTACCATCATTATTAACCCTACACAATATGGCAGAAGGCATCCCAGAAGGTCCCTTTTCCAGGGCCTCCCACTCCAAAGTAAAATACCTAGCCTGTGCCAAGTGCCGTAAGCGACTGCCAGCAGGCCGCAAAGAGCCATTATGCTCCTCCTGCACCAGCCAACCCGCAGAGGCACCTTCCCAGGCACTGGAACCCACGGCCCCCTCAGTAGAGACACAGGGCGGGGACCCATCTCCCACTCCCAATCCTGAGGTGCCCATACAACCACCCATGCCCAGCCAGGATCCTCCTACATGGGCATTACAATTATCCACAGGCATTCCCAAATTGGCAGCATGCCTAGATAAACTCCTGGACAAACTAGACCAGGGTTCAGGGGACCCCCGCACAAAACACCCCAAAAGGCCAGCCCCCCTCCCTACGGAGGAAGATAGTGAGGGAGAGTCACCAGCACCCTCTCACGCATGGGAAGAGCAATCCCTTAGCGAAGGGGAGATCTCTTCGGATCAGGCAGAGGGCGGAGAGGACCTTAACAAACCATCCTCAGAGGCACTTGACAACCTCATTTCCGCCGTATTTCGCTGCCTTGACCTTAAAGAGCAAGAATCCTCTTCGGATTCATCATCATCCCTTTTCAAAAGGCAAAAGAAATCTTCCTTAGCCTTCCCTTCACATCAACAATTAGACAGTATTATACAATCCGAATGGGAACATCCGGAAAATAAATTCCAAACTAACCGTCGCTTTCAGCGACTATATCCCTTTGTCCAGGACGCACTAGACAAGTGGTCATTACCACCGTCAGTTGATGCACCAGTATCTAGACTGTACAAAAATACTGCACTACCAGTTCCTGATGCTTCGTCCTTTAAGGACTCAATGGACAAGAAAATGGAGGGTTTTCTTAGGTCCATTTTTACCGCGTCAGGAGAGTCCCTCCGTCCAGTCTTAGCATCAGCTTGGGTCAGCAGGGCTATCCAATCTTGGTCGGCATCCCTCTTGGAAGGGATCAGCTCCGGTATGCATAGACAGGACCTCCTTAACTTAGCCTCACAGATTAAGGAGGCCAATGACTACATCTGCGAGGCGTCACTAGACGCGACCCAGGTAATTAGCCGAACATCAGCTCTCTCTGTAGCTGCTCGGCGCACCCTCTGGCTTAAACTCTGGTCCGCAGACCTGTCATCAAAAAAGTCACTAACAACCCTTCCCTTTAAAGGTAAGCTTCTCTTTGGCCCCGAACTCGACAAAATCATAAGTCAGGCCACAGGGGGAAAGAGCACATTGCTCCCACAACCACGGTCACGTGCCCCCTTCCGCAGAGGCCGCTCCTTTCGTCCCTCCAAGACATCCAAGGCATCCACTTCCGGCAGAGATTTCTCCCCGCAAAACTCGGGCCCCAAATACCGCACTCAGAACCGCTTCAAGTCGAATTGGCAAAATCGCCGCCCCCAAGCCAAGTCATCGGACAAACCTACCTCCACATGACTATCCTCTTCAGTCACCCACACCAGTAGGCGGTCGACTCCGCCTGTTCAGGGAGGCTTGGTTCCGTCTCACCCCAGACCCTTGGATACGAGAAATCGTGTCCTCAGGCTACCACCTAGAGTTCCAAACCATTCCCCCACCGCGTTTCTTTATGTCCAGAGTCCCCCAGGAGTACTCCAAACAACTTGCCTTCCTGGATCTGGTACAACACATGCTCGCCGAACGGGTCATCACGCCTGTCCCCACCGGAGAAAGGTTTCGGGGATTTTACTCCAACTTGTTCATCGTCCCCAAAAAAGACGGATCATTCCGTCCGGTGCTAGACCTGAAACAACTAAACACTTTCATCAGATTCACCCGCTTCAAGATGGAGTCATTACGGTCAGTCATCGCAGCCATGAATCCGCACGAATTCATGACAGCCGTAGACATCAAAGACGCATACCTACACATTCCCATTTTCCAACCGCATCAGAGATTCTTGCGTTTTGCCTTCAAAAATCAACACTATCAATTCCAGGCCCTTCCTTTTGGCCTAACCACAGCACCACGCATTTTCACAAAAGTTATGGCAGCAGTCACCGCAAACCTGCGGCAGCAGGCCCTGTTCGTCACACCATACCTGGACGACATTCTCATCAAGGCCCCTTCTCACGCAGAGGCGCAATCCAGCCTAGACACAGTACTAAGAACGCTCTCGGACCTAGGCTGGACCATAAACTATTCAAAGTCCACCCTTTCTCCTACTCGGAGAATCACATTCTTGGGAATGACCTTCGACACGAGAATCCAACGCGTATTCCTCCCACCAGAAAAGATCATCAAGATCCAATCACTAGTCCGGAAGCTCCTGACTTCACCTCAGCCCTCTGTCAGATTTGCCATGAGGACCCTGGGGTCAATGGTCGCCTCCATAGAGGCAGTCCCATTCTCTCAATTCCACCTCAGAGAACTGCAATGGAACATCCTGGACCAATGGACGCGCAAGTCCCTAACGCAGCCAATCCTCCTAAGCCCCAGAACCAAAGCGTCCCTCCGCTGGTGGCTCAACCATACACATTTATCGACAGGCAAGTCCCTGACGGACCCTCACTGGACTATCTTGACGACGGACGCCAGCCTCCAAGGATGGGGGGCAGTCCTCCAGACACAAACAGCGCAGGGTCTTTGGTCTCCTACGGAGACACAGCTTCCGATAAACATCTTGGAAATCAGGGCCGTCCGCTTGGCACTCCTCCACTGGCAGAACCAGCTCCGCGGACAGGCAATCAGGGTGCAATCCGATAACGCTACCACGGTAGCATACCTAAATCACCAGGGGGGCACCAAGAGCCGCGCGGCACTAAAGGAGGTAGGCCTAATACTGTCCTGGGCAGAAGCCCACAACATCACCCTGTCCTCGATATACATCCCGGGACTAGAAAACTGGCAGGCCGACTATCTCAGTCGTTAAACACTCGACCCGGGAGAGTGGTCCTTAAAACAACAAGTCTTTCAGAGCATCACAAAAAGGTGGGGTCAACCAAACGTAGACCTTATGGCCTCACGCCACAACCGCAAAGCGGATACCTTCATAGCACGCTGCAGGGACCCATTAGCCATAGCAGCGGACGCCATGACGACTCCCTGGGACTTCCCCCTCTCGTATGTGTTCCCACCCTTCCCTCTACTTCCCAGGGTCATCAAAAAGATCAAAAGGGAACACTGCACAGTGATTCTCATAGCCCCGCACTGGCCCAGACGGGCCTGGTTCTCGGACTTAGTCAGCCTCAGCAAAGGGAACACTTGGCCACTCCCACTGACACCGGACCTGCTCTCTCAGGGCCCCATCCTGCACCCCAACCCGGGAGTGCTACATTTGACGGCGTGGCTACTGAATCCTTAATCCTTCGTCGTAAAGGTTTCTCACCAAACGTTATCCACACCATGATCGCGGCACGGAAAACGGTTTCCGCAAGAAGCTACCATAGGATATGGAAACGCTACAAGGAGTGGTGCGATCAGGCGCATCTACCATGGGATCAGTTTTCCCTGGTAGCCCTTCTCGAGTTCCTGCAATCAGGGATGACTAAGGGTCTCTCCCTAGCCTCCCTTAAATCACAAATATCCGCACTTTCGGTACTATTCCAAACAAAGATTGCAGAAATTCAGGACGTACGTACATTCCTCCAGGGAGTAGCACATATAGTACCTCCCTACAGGGCGCCGCCACCTTCCTGGGACCTCAACTTGGTCCTCCGTTCACTACAGGAAGCCCCATTTGAACCTCTAGCCACCATCCCATTGCTGTGGCTAACGTGGAAGACCATATTCCTCGTTGCTATCGCATCAGCCAGACGAGTCTCAGAACTCGCCGCTCTATCATGCCAACGACCATTCTTGACCTTCCACAACGACAGGGCTGTCCTCTGCACGGTACCTTCCTTTCTCCCGAAAGTGGTAACCGAGTTTCACCTAAACCAGGAGATCACCCTCCCTACGTTCTGCCCGCAACCACAGAACCCCAAGGAGAAAGCACTTCACTCCCTAGACCCAGTCAGAGCCCTAAAGTTCTACATCGAACGCACGAAACACATCCGCACCACACAGTCCCTGTTCATCCTGCCAACAGGCCCACACAAGGGCTCCCCTGCATCCAAGGTCACAATCTCCAGGTGGATAAAAGAGGCAATTCGCAGAGCATACATAGCCAAGGGAAGGCCATCTCCCCTCCAAGTGAGGGCACACTCTACCAGGGTGGTCAGTACTTCCTGGGCATTTCGGAATCGTGCCTCTGCAGAGCAGCTGTGCAGGGCCGCCACCTGGTCCTCTATCCACTCCTTCACCAAATTTTACTATTTTGAGGTATTTGCGGCAGACAGCGCACATTTTGGGAGGAAGGTATTGCAGACAGCAGTTGCCCATAAATAAGCCTCGCTTCCTCCCTCCCTAGTATACAGGGGACAGCTCTGGTATGTCCCCATGGTCCTTACCGTAAAATCCCTTTCTCTCTGGAGTCTGTGGGACACAGGGCCTCCCTCCCTGGAAGCGAACTTCTGGTTTTCCTGATTCCAGTTATGCTGTACATAGTTACTTCTGTTGAGTTACAGTTACCTCTCGTTGCTAGACAAAACTGAGCCTTAGGTGCTTAGGCAGAGGGGTATAGCACTAGAGGGAGGAGTTTTTTCCTTACATTGGCCTCCTAGTGGTGGAAGCTATACCCCATGGTCCCTGTGTCCCACAGACTCCAGAGAGAAAGGGATTTTACGGTAAGTAATACAAAATCCCCTTTTTGCCATGAGACATAATGTATCTTTGCTAGGTAGCTGGTTACATATTTTTCCTTGTTTTTGCATATTTTTTAGCTTCAGGCCCAGGGACTCCTGATTCCATCGAAGGGGTCAGCCAACATCTTTCTCCTGAATCATCTCGTAAGGCTTATTGTAGAACATGGGAGCAACCGAGTCAGTCAGCCTCATTTACCCATATGGCACAGTCACCTAATGTTTTCAGTGAACACACTCCAAACAGCAGTATGTCTCCAGGAGCAGCAGCTCACTCCTTGAAATCCCCAGCGGCAACAAGAACAAGAAGTGTGCGACAATTCACGAAAGTCGTAATGGCTATGAAAAAGTCGCGACAATTCGCGCAAGTCGTAACGGCTCCGAAAAAGTCTCGACAATTCACGAAAAAAATCGCGACGGCGACGAAAAAAACGGAAAAATACGTAAAAGTCGCAAAATATTTATTTCCAATCCGTTTTTTTCCCATTCGGGATTCGGATTCGTGGATTAGTAAATCAGCCCCGTAGTGTACATCAGGTTTCGCACTTGTTCACCTGTGCACACTTAGCCATATGCCAGAAAGGAGACTGTGCTGTTTATATGTAAATGCCAATTTTAAAAAAAGAAAACATTAATAAGGGGACGCCCCACAGGCGCTCCTTATTTTTAATATTTGATGAGACTTCTCGTTTCTGTTAGAAACTGGTCATTTATTTTTCTTAATGACAGGTTCAAGTGAACATTCCACATACATTGTACAGACTCTTGATTTTCACTTGGGTCACAATACTATGGTTACGAAACCCTGCGGTGCTCTGGAAAGCCCAATGGCAACAATCACTAAAATAAGACGCCATGAAAACCCGCCACACGGAGTTGCAAGTGTGCAAGAGTGGTTCAATTATGTCACTGCTATGAGGAATGAAGGTTTGTAGGGTTTTCTTATTTTCAGATTTACCAAAATGTGAGTTTAGAGCAGGGGTAGGGAACCTATGGCTCGGGAGCCAGATGTGGCTCTTTTGATGGCTGCATCTGGCTCGCTGCCAAATCTTTAATACTCCTCATCCGGTGTCCTTACCGTGTTGCACTTTAACCAGGGCCCAGGGAACTGAGAGGGACATTGGAGCAGAAACCTGTGACAGTTCACACTTGAATTGAAAATAAAATGTGGCCAATATGTCTCTGTTGGGGCTACAAAGAGAAGCCAACTGTGCACTGTGCTAGGTAGCCCTCTAGTTATACCACTAACAAGCCATATTGAACAGCTAAAGATGACACCCACCCTACCTTGCCCCGCAGCATCCGCGGCCGAACGGGCCTGAAGTCGCATCGTCCTCCACAGGTAGACGCAAATCGAGGCCCCGGCTTCTGCCTAGCTCCTGTCGGCCATTGTATGGCTCTCACGGAATTACATTTTAAAATATGTGGTGTTTATGGCTCCCTCAGCCAAAAAGGTTCCTGACCCCTGGTTTAGAGCTTAAAGAGATACTGACACCAGAAAGTAAATCTTTTTTTTACATCTATCATAACATTGTCTTTGCAAGAACTTAATTGCCATAAAAATAATTGCCTGATGCGTTTACATTACCTGTCTGATCCCCTGTGTTCCTCTGAGGGAGCAGCCATATTTGTCTGTTAGCTTTAGAAGCTATAACTGACAGACTGAGAAGGGACAGTCAGGTTGGCAAAACAGTCAGGTTTAGGAACTTCAAGTAACAATTACTTACAAAATCAAACCTGTCGGCGAAAAACCGTCAACACGACCTATAGGTAGCTTTTTATGTATATTCATATTTTGAAAAGTAGTTTTTTCGTGTCAGTATCACTTTAATACATAAAGACTTAAACATTCTATTCATTCCTATGGGATTTTTAGAAGCGCATTTATCAATGGGTGAAAGTTAGCGTTCACCATTTGATAAATACACTTTTAAAAATTCTATTGGAATGGACAGAACATGAGTGAGTTGCTGCTTTGATCATTTGGGCTGTCAGACTGAATGAAAAGAACAAAAAAAATGGGTGACCATGCTGCATATGACCATTCGTGTGGTATCTATCTGTTCAGCCCACAGGCCTATTGGTCAGATTACTGTACAAGATATGCCAGTGTATGGCCAACCTTTAGCGCTGCTTAAAAAAGTCAGGGTTGTGACTTACAGAAGAAAAGTAAAAGGTAAAAGAAACAAATAAAAACATATTTGAGGTAGTATTTCTTTAGCATTCCTTAATAATGCAACATTTAACAAAGAAGTTATAATGTGCTTCTAACATTGAGCACTTGGATATATAAACAATAACATGTTAGCCATTTTAATAAGCTTCATGCAAGAACATGTAGTATATGAGATAATTATTACACTACATGGTGAAAGTTAGACAAAACTGCCTGAAATAATACAGTTCTAGCTATTTTTTTTTTAGATCTGTGCCACAGGAAAGATAATTTGGGGTTTTCCCCCTTTTTATCACACAGTGCAGTAAATGAAAGCAGAGCTGTTTTCAGATTTTGATTTGTTTTGCAGAACTAAATTTACTTCGGAATGTTGATGCCAACAATGCAGAAAGCAGCACAGCAGTGAAGAACTTGAGTTTGTTAAGTGGCTTCAGGGGAGGCTCCAGTTACAACCACGAGACAGAGACAATCTTTGCTTTGCCAAGGATGCAGCTAGACTTCAAATCTATACACGTTCAGGAGCCTCAAGAACCTGTCCTGCAAGGTGCCATTGATTTTCAGTGTCACATTTGGAAATATTTTTTGTGTTGTACAAGGTTTAATTGGTAAAATAGGCTTTCTGTTCATGTTAAAAAATCTAAAATATATCAGAGACCCCCTTTTGTGCAGCCAGTCTTGATGCAGCATCCATTAATAATTAGTATCAAGATGTCTCTGTTACATAAAACAGCATCCATGGCATCCACAGTACATATTAACTTAATTTCCAATGAACCATTGATATGTTTGGGTTGTGGGGTTTTTGTTAAAAATGAAACTTTGTTATTTGCAGTTCTTTTAGGCTAATGCAAGAGGAAGGGTTATTTTCGATCTGCTGATAAACGCTAGCCAAAAATCAGCCCCTATGCTAGCATCAGCCTCTTCATGTGCGTGCACCCAGAGCCTTTTTTTGGCCCAGTTCAAGGCACATGGAGCTGATTTCAGTGCTGAAACATGTGAATATGCATTTTGGCATTTAAATGCACTCCAGGTGCCTGCTCTTGGCGCGATCAGAGGGAAAGGCTGATGCCAGCGTAGACGCTGATTCTCAGCCTGCATATATGAGCCCAATCTGGCATTAAAGAACATTTACACATGAAACAAATAAGTTACCATTGAGTTACCATTAATATGGATTTATGCCTACTTTAATTATAGATAAAAAGCTAATCAGTTACAAATCAAATACTTCTTGTTTATACAAGGCACTTTGGGAAATGGCATAAACATATTATTTTCTTTTACATTGTTTTTGTTTACTATAGATGACAGCAAACCTAAGGTGGCATGCAGTGTGGTAACGGAGTTTACTGACCATATCTGTGTGATGATGGATGCAGAACTGATCATATTCCTACATGATATGGTGTCTGCTTACCTAAAGGAGAAAGAAAAAGGTACATGCCTGGGTTTTCTGTGTGGTCCCCATTAACTTCAGTGATCTCAAGCATATTTTCAGACGAGACTTTGATTAAAATTGCTCCTACCATCACCTTAATGAGAATCAAGTTATGGGATTTTGGGCAGGAAAAAAAAATTCGATCCACTACAAATGCCATAAATTTAAGTAGGTGATTTATGAATATACTGTGGCTGCTGCACAAACGTAGCTGTCAATAACAGTCAGTCAGCAATTGGTTTTAAACAATTAACTCCTAGTCAAGAAATAAGCTTTAAGATCTGAATAATAGCTACTGGAAACTGCATTATAGCTGCACCACTATTTGTTTCTGCTTTCCCAGGCATCCCCTGCATTTTGGGTAAGTTCCCATACCTGTATAGGATTTAAAACTAAAAATGTAATGCATGCTCTAACTCCAGTATTTCTGCTAGTTTTTATTTTTTTATCTTGGTAAAAACAATTGTCTATTCATCCCCCAGTTAAATTTCCACCTCGAGTCTTTACTACTCGCCCAGGCCAGAAAAGCCCTGTTATACAGATCAATGAAAGCTCTTCTGAGAAGGAGAAAGAAGAAAACACTAACTACACCTATGTAGACTGGAGGGAATTTATGTGCAATACTTGGCATCTTGAGCCCACCCTCAGGTATTTATTCATTAGTGCTAGGATTTTGATCAGCACTTGCTTTTACTTCAAAATTAACTAACAGCTAAATTTCTGAACTGAAATACTCAGCATGTATTGTAGTGTTGCAAACGTCTTAGCGCACCATAGGGGCATATTTATTAAATGGTAAAAATAGAGGGCAGACTTGACCACACTGAATATGGAAATTGTTGAAACAGACAACCAGTAAAAAATACTTTTTATCCATGTGATATAAGAGATTTATTTTAGACATGACATTTTTTGCCATTAATTTAAAATAGCATTATACTTGACAGATGTATGTATGTATGATTTTCAGTGGGGAGCAAACTAAAGAAGCAGAGCAAATGCGGTGGTAGGACTTTGGGATATTTAGAGAGATAAAACAAGGGGATTCACAGCTGATGTTCCAGCAAGGCACATGAAAGAAGCTTCACTGTGCTTGTGCCATGCCTTTTATCACTCTGTCTGGTTATCCTTTAGCTTTGAATTTTATCCAGCATTGGTATATGGAAGCTCTGACTGCCTCTGTGGACAAATAAAAGTCATTGGTGTAGAGCAGTGATCCCAACCAGTGACTCGTGAGCAACATGTTGCTTATCAACCCTTGGATGTTGCTCCCAGTGCCCCCAAACCAGGTAGTTATTTTTGAATTCCTGACTTGGTGGCAAGTTTTGGTTGAATACAAACAAGATTTACTACCAAATAAAGCCTCCTGTAAGCTGATAGTGTGCATAGAGGCTACCTAATAGCCAATCTTTGCCCAATTTGGCATCTCCATGAACTTTTATGATGCTATTGTTGATCTCCAAGTCTTTTTACATTTGACTGTGGCTTACACAGTCAAGAAGGGTTGGGGACCCCTTGTGTATAGTTAATTGTGTGCAGAATTTACTAGTGAGTTAGTTTCCCCGGTGAAGCATGTCTGACTGCAGCACAGCAATCTGGGTCAGACTATCCTAGCAGAGAATCTCCTGAGGGCCCCAGCCTCGGACAATGCCCATCATCCCATCCTTATTTGCAGCATGGGACTATATAAAGCCCTATACAATCTGGTGCTGTCTAGATCTTATTTCTGTGGGAATCGGCCTGGGATGTCATGTTCTCCGGTGGGCCCTAGGAGAAAGACTCCACCACTGACGTCAGCAATAGCCCAATCTAACATTTTCGGAATGTCTTATGGTATTAAACAATTTTGTACTTAAAATACTCTTAGGAAAATAATCTCATAAATAACATTTATTTCTTATCTTTTAGGCTTATTTCATGGACAGGAAGGAAAATTGACCCAGTTGGTGTTGATTACATCCTTCAGAAGTTAGGCTTTCACCACGCCAGAACTACTATTCCAAAATGGTTACAGCGTGGAGTAATGGATCCTCTGGATAAGGTCCTTTCAGTCCTCATAAAGAAACTTGGCTCTGCCCTTCAAGATGAAAAAGAAAAGAAGGGGAAGGACAAAGAAGAGCACTGAACACAAAAGCAAGAAAGTGAACAACATGTTAAACTACTGAACAAACACATTTTTAGTATCTTTTGTATAGCAAATCAATGTTTTTATTTGACATGAGCCCATTTGACTTTGGAAACAAGTTTTTGATTTCCAGATCAACCACCAATATTGTAATTGGATTCTCTGGATTCAAACTAATTCACTGAAAATGTGACAAACTTAACTTCTGTCTTTCTTTATGCTACTGTGCTACTAACCTCTTCATCCCTGGGTGCTGTTCTAGTTGTGTTACTCTTGATTGCTATTCCATTTTTTTTGTTAATAAGTGAGTTTACGCTTTATGCCAGCTGCAGTGTTTTCTATAGGCCAAGTGTATAGCTCTCTTTGCTTTAAGTACCTGCATGTTGGTGAGTAAGAACATGCATTCTTGAGCAAAGTAACACTGAGATATCCTTTTGTGTAAGTAATCTTGGGGATGAGCGCCTGTATTGCAAACCCGTAAATAGGAACCTCAGGGATGAGGGGGGTTATAATAATTCCGTTGTGAATAAAATTGTTCCATTGGGGAAGCATTGCATGTTTATGTATATTTTGGACTAAAAATAGGGTTGAAACACTGTAAAATGTAGGGGGCTATTGTTATTACTTTGTATTAAGTGCAATATGATTTTATTTCTGTGATAACTGCAGAATATTAACTGTGAATTTATTTTATTTTGTCATAATACATTTTGTTGACAATATGAAGAGTATTCATGTGGTTTGTTTTCTGCTGTTCAGCTTAAATATGTAGTTATTTTGGCACTGAATCTGCACATCATAAAAAAACAAGATTGTATTTTGGTTCATTTAGAATCCTAACAAATCTCTGAGATTTCTCATCTTTTTTAAACACGTGGATCAGTAGGGATTCCTCCTTATTACAACTTGCAAAAGCTTGGGCAGTGACATCCCAGTCCAAATGAACGTTTAGCCTGTTTTAGACAGTGACTTCCTGATTTAAGTACAGGAGAACCCCAATTTAATGTAACAGGACTTAATATTTTCCTGAATGTGTCGTCCCCTGGGAACCAGTAAAATTGGGGTTCTACTGTATGTAATTTTATTCTGTAACTCTGTCTAGAAATTAAACTGTGGTTGCTAGGTTTGCACTTACTGTAGCAACCAGGCAGTGGCTTAAAATGCAGATGACAAGGATAGAGCTGATAATGAAAGAAAAATAGTAAAAATAACAATAAATTTACAGCATCAAAATAATTCAGCTATCTTGGTTGGTGGATGTCAATGACCCTAGCATTTGTATAGCATTTTGAATTTTAAAAGTAATAAAAAAGTAAAATCTACATAATAAAAAAAAAAAATAGAGAAAAAAATGTAAAATATACTTTTGACATTTCCAGTATCTTTAAAGTCTTTAAATACAACTTTTCTATATAAATTACATTGAGGTATTTTGTAGCAATTATCTCCACCATTAATCTTAATGTGGAGATAATGTTGTGCTCATTTTCTGTACTTGGGATATATTACCAATTATTATATTTTTGTTGTGGAAAATGTTTTTCAATTCACCCTAAAAATCTATCACCAATCTAATTTATCTATACTTTACTATTTTTCCAATTTAGTTACAGAATTGGGTACTATATTATTTTGATGCATTATTTTTTCATAGGATACAGATAGGCTGTGCTAAATGTTATCCCCTTATAGACTAATGTTTCAAACAGGTAAGTGGTCTCATTTTTTTTTTAACTATTTTCAGAGTTTGAAAATAATGTTCAATCTAGTTATATTTCCCATATAGTCTATTGGGGGGAAATATAACTAGATTGAACTTTTTGGGATCATTTTATCTTCTACTACAAAGTCTTTAAATCTTAATACTTTTCCTTTCCTTTTTACCCATCTTTTGAGTAACGTATCTTCCTGTCCTGGAGTGGAATTCTAAGAGACCATGGTAAAGGGTAAGGTACATATTCTTGTTACTCATTTATTATGCCCCATATTTTTAAAGTAGGATGTAATGTTATTTCATCTGTTCCTAGTTCTAACCCTTGGTAATTACTTAATCATGCTATAGAACCTAATAAAGTTGTTATTCTGTACTGACCATGTTAACGTTCTAAAAGGAAAGTTTCTCTTCATGGATTCAGCTTCCTTATTAGATTGGGTAACAATTTTTTTATATCTATATTGTTTCTAACTGCCACCAATAAAGTATATACCAACATCAGTACAGGTATCGGAATCCTTTATCCGGAAACCCGTTATCCAGAAAGCTCCGAATTACAGAAAGCCCGTCTCCCATAGACTCCATTTTAATCAAATAATTTAGAATTTTAAAACTGATTTCCTATTTCTCTATAGTAATAAAACAGTACCTTGTAATTGATCCCAAGATATTAATAATCCTTACTGGATGTAAAACCTTTTTTTTTTATTTTTTAGCAGACTTAGGGGCACATTTACTAATCCACGAACGTCCGAAAAGTGTCCAAATGCGTTTTTTTCGTAATGATCGGTACTTTGCGACTTTTTCGCGAATTGTCACGACTTTTTCAAGCTCTCAATACGAAAGTTGCGACAATTCGCGAAAGTCGTAATGGCGATGAAAAAGTTGCGACAATTCACGAAAGTCATAATGGCAATGAAAAAGTCGCGACAATTCACGAAATTTGTAATGGCTATGAAAAAGTTGCGACTATTCGCGCAAGTCGTAACGGTTACGAAAAAGTCGCGACAATTTATGGAAAAGTCGTAACGGCGACGAAAAAAATCGCAAAAAATATGAAAAAGTCGCAAAATGTTCGTTTTCCAATCCGAATTTTTCTCATTCGGATTCGTGGATTAGTAAATCAGCCCCTTAAGGTATGGAGATCCAAATTAAGGAAATACCCCTTATCCGGAATACCCTTGGTCCCCTAGCATTCTGGATAACGGGTCCTATACCTGTACTAACTAGATATTAGTATCACAATAGCCTTCTTTTAATGACCATAAGAGGGGCCTGGATGAGTTCTTGAACAAGCATAGTAATGCTTGTTCAAGAACTCATCCAGGCCCCTCTTATGGTCATTAAAAGAATCTGCCATTACTGCTGCACATTTGTTTTTTGCTTCTGTTTTTTAAAGGAGAAAATATTTTAGCTTTTAACAGCAAGTTCCCAGGACTGGGAACAAAAACCATACAATCAATACTTTATAAAATTATATGGAATTGTAATGACCACACTGATATTTAAGCATACTCCATTAAGTTGTTTTTTTTTTTAATATTCTTTATTTTAAAACACTTAAATGGGGGATACAGAAGGCAAGAAGGGGAGGGGGTCAAAAAGATTAGTATGTACGATAGGCACATACTCCATTAAGTTTAATTACAATGTGATTGTCTAGATTTTTAAAAATATTTCTTGACATGATGGCCCTGCCAGCTGTGTATCTCCTATTTGCTGCTGCTGCTAAGGGCCTTCCAAATTGCCCACTGGCTGCTGCTCTGTGTCTTCTGATTCTTTCTCAGCTGGCTCCAAATGAAGAGTAAAAAATCGTCCTCATCCTCCTCTGCACTTTCCTCTGTAGGATTTACATATGCGTCCTGTAATGATCCATAAGAAATAGCTACATTTCATGGCATCGATACAAAACAAATTATTTTAAACTCAGTGTAATATTTATATTTTTTTAGACTACAATCAACTTATGAGGTTTTCTAGCTAAAAGGTAGTGATTTAGTTCTACTGATATCAAGGCTAGCCCCTGCACTTACGGTATGTCCCTCTTGTCTCACTTCCCTGCTGCTAATGGCAAACATATCTAACAGCCATACAGGGAACACATACATTCTGACTGGAACTACTGCAAATGCTTATAGTTTAACCAGCAGGCTAGTGATTACAAAAGGAAATGAAAAAGAGGATTTCTTCTGTATAACTAATAGAAGTGCAAGGAGAGAGAACCAACCTGCTAGTAAAAGTTCTTGCAGGGCTAAAGTGGTGCTACTGCCTAATATTAACTTGTAGCTATTAGGGTTTTAAAGAATCAGTAGCACGAACCTATGTGTAATGTAAAGTTGCACATGTTGCTGAAAAAGCTAATAGATAATAGTTTTTTAAAATGACGCTGTAGCGCTGCTAGAAGTTTAAATTAAATAGAAGCAAAATAAATGCCTGTGTTGACTTTTTCCATAACCGATTTGGTTGGATATTTAATTTAAATTTTTTGGATTTAATTTACACCATACTGTCCAGTTACTTGGAAATGTGTGGTAAGTTAGGTGATCTCCTGACAGGAAGCCCCTCTTCAATTTCATCTTGAACAAAATGGAATTAAAAAGTTGTCATATATGTGTAAGGCTATCCATATGCTATCCATCCATTTGGCCCGTGGGCTAATTGATCAAATATCAGAGCGGTTGGCCTGTGTATGGCCAACTTTTCCCATTACAATAACTGTTAAATTATCTAATATGTATTTAAACTGTATGAATACCTTGGACAGTTCCGTCACGTTCTGATTAAGCTCCAAACTCCACTGTGCTCTTCTGATCCCTCATGGACAGCAACACCTATAAACAATATTGTAATTTTAAAGTACACACACAATAATGTAGAGATAAATGTACAAACATGAAAAGTTATACTCACCAATTTCAATTTCATCCAAGTTACTGTGAACTCCCGGAACTTTCCAGCTGGCGCTATCCCCTAAATCATCTAGAAGCTCCCCTTTAAATTCCCAGAGTTATACTCACCAACTTCAACCCTGTCTTTGTGAGCTCCAGGAACATTCCAGCTGGCATCATCCCCTAAAATATCTAGAATTTCCCCTTTACACCCTCCCCTCTTTCCCAAACCCCAGTCCCACTAACAGAATTACTGGATGTGCTGTGAATGAGATGAAAGAACTTTGTAGCGTTATAGGTGTATGATATATATAGGACTATGGCCATGTTTGGAGTATTGATGGTAAACAGATCCCTTACCAAGCAGGAGGTGGTCTGGCGAGGTGAAGGTGGTAGCATATGCTGTGGCAATGGCTTGCCATAAAAATTCCAGCTTTAGCTTTTAGTATAGTTTAACTAGTTTGAAACACCTGTCCTGCTACTTTCCACCTGACATATCCCTGCTTGCTCCATCTGACCATATTTCTGCCAGCTATGTCTCACCAACACCACCTGCACTTTAGAACTTTGATCAGTATTTAACCTGCAAATATAAGTAAACCTCTATTGAGCTTTATATCCCTGGACAGTGGCTTATTTATATTTGCATAGCTTATGCTAAGGTTTTAAAGCTTTGCACATGGTTTCACAAACCCAAATCTGATCGAGTGGCCATGTCCTTGGCCCACCCATTCCCTACCCTATGCCCAATGGTATAAGGGGTAATTTGACAATAAAGGCTTGCATAGATGTTGCCCTGTTTCTGAAGTATAAGATTCGGGACCTTGACTCTCTCTCTATCTCCCCATATGTGTCAGGTTATGGTAAAGGGGGTTAAGCGCTTGATTCACCCCATTTAGATGGTGTCTTAGAATTCTTATGCAAACCACTTAAAATTGCCCCTGATCCCTTAGGCTTACCAAGGACATGGTCCCCCGGTCAGTTGGGGCAACTGTGCAAAACTTTTTAATATTGGCATAATTGAACTACTTTTTTTTATAAATACTGTTGGTGGTGGTAAGGCCAGTGATAGCGGAGACGGACCAAATAAAGTCTGATGAAATAGGCAGTGATATTGCTAGATGGAACAGGTAGGAGGGAATTGTAGGTGTTAGTAAGGCCATGCAGGCAGTGGTCATGTTAGTTGGAACATGTCATGGTATGGTCTAAAGGAGCAGGCAGTAGTATGGTGAAATTGTGTAGCCAAGAGGCAGATCTCCTTATCCACTGTTTAATAGATGTTATTTCAGTGTCTGTTTAGATGTATTGTCTAGGGCTAAGGCAGTGGTTTACAGAGATAAAATAGGCATTAGTTTGGCCAAAAGTATTAGGTAGCCAGTGTTAAAGCAGCTGTAATAGATGTTGGAAGAGCTGTAAAAATGGGTAGTTATAAATATTAACAGCATTTGTGCTAAGGCACAATAGAGCAAGTGTTAATACACCCACATGAAGCAGGAACCTAAAGCAGGTGTTAGTGCGGATTGATGGAGTGGGTGGTATGATTCAGGTAAAAACAGACCCCGTTCCAGATAAAGCCGGAGGTGGTATGGCCAGATGAAGTGGTGGTGGTAGCACAACAAATGGTGTGGCACAGGAATACAATTACAATAACAGCTCCAGCTGGCATTATCTTGGCTTTCAACATCTGGCCTGCTACCTGCCACTTGCCACATCTCTGCTTGCTCCATTTGCCCTGGCATCTACCCACCTGCACCTAAGAACTTTGATCAGTTATTAATCTGGAAATATAAATAAACCAATGCTTGAGGACCTTTTGATTCCTGTACAATGGATTACTTATAGTTGTACTGTTTGGGATAATATTTGAAAACTTTGTGCAAGGTGTCTCAAACCCAATTCTACTTGAGAGGCCATGTCCTTGGCCCACCCATTCCCTACCCTGTGCTCAACGGTATAAGGGGTAATTTTACAATAAAGGTTTGCATAAGTGTGAAGAGTTTTAGGTTCTTGACACCCTTTCCCTACCTCCCCATATGAAGTTAGGTTAGGGGAAAAAGTGTGAAGAACCTGATCCACCCCATTTAGATGGATTGTTATGCAAACCACTTAAAATTGCCCCGATCCCGTAAGCTTACCAAGGACATGGCCCCTCGTCAGAAGTAGGGACAACTTTTTAAATTGCAGCAAAAGTAGTACTTTGTTAAAATACTTAGGTGGTGCTATCTGTGGTGGTAAGGCCAGTGATTGTAGAGCCAAAGTGGAGCAGGTAGAGTCTGATGAAACAGGCAGTGATATTGCTAGATGGAACAGGTAGGAGGAGATTGTAGACACAAGTGGAATAGGTGTTAGTAAGGACCAGATGACAGTGGCCCGGGCAGTTGGAACAGATGTCAATATTCATTTGGGTGACTAGGCAGTGCTAAAGGCAGGTTTAAGTAGGTGGTGTTAGATTTGTGATGGATAGCTGGACAATAAAAAAAGGTGGCATGGGCAGATTTATAAGCAGCTAGTCCATTTGATGCATGACTTACAGGTGCCGGGTAGAAATGTTAAAGGAATGGCCACCTAAACAAGTTGACGTAGGGTGTCAATGGCAGCAGCACAAAATTGCTCACTCCTACCAGCTGGGATTCAGATATGTAAAGCATTCAAGAATGCAGTCATCTGAATCCAAAGCGGTGTTGCCATTCAGGAATGGCAGGTCGGCACTTTTAAATTCATTGGGATCCTGAAAAACAAAAATAAATTGTCAGTTCAGTTGCTATATGGAACAAATTGCAGGCAGAAACTACTTCATGTAACTATTACCAATTAATCAGAAGTCTATTCTGCTCTATTTGTGGTATCCATTGTTTGGCAATGTACAACATTCCAAAAAACTAATATATGTGTGCCCTTGGGGCAATGGCAAACTAGTTTTTAGTAGTCTGAAAAACGTGACACCCAAAGCAGCGATATCACAGCTTGTTAGCTAGTAGTAGACAACGTTGTAAGAAAGGAGGGCTGAGGAAGATACAAAGGGTAGTGGTCTCCACAGAGTGAGAATGGGATGGTATTTATGCAAGCCTGAACTCCAAACAATAATAGTAATAGTTTTGGAGAAGCTGGGGAAACAGGGGAGGGAAAATAAAGAAAGAAACTTTTTATGAATGTGTTAAGACAAACCTAATGTCGACCCTGCTTCTTACACCTACTTTCTAAGGCTGCATCCTGATGTATAAATGTACTTTAATAACGTGCTCTACCGCTGCATACATTTGTGTAACAGTTTCTGAGCCTACTTGTCTGATACAAATATATAATATATAACAGTGCTGAGGAACAACTTATCAAGTCCAAACAGAGAGTACAGTATAGTACAGTCCACAACCATTAACTTACAGCTTCAAATCTAATTGGTGGTAAAATCCTTTGCCTTTCCATGTCCTCCCAATTAATTTTCCTATAGAGTTGGTGTTCCCTTATATTTCCATTCATCCCAAGACGTTTGTGTGGTCTTTTCTTCAGGAGCTAAGAAACAAAAGAATAGTTGTTTACATAGCATTTAACTCTACTCAACAGCAGTTGTAAAAATAGGGAGGACTTCACTAAACCTACTGGCAGTGAACAGTTCCCCGGTTATTATAGCAGTTCCCAAACTACTAGCCGAAATTCTCGTGCGTGGTTTAGTTTTTAAAATGTTTTCATCTTTGAGTCTTTGGGGATCACCAGCACTTAAATACAGGGAGGAGTGATTTTTATCCTCACTTCCTTTGACTTCAATGCAATTTTCTTAGCAAAACAGCCCATTGATTTCAATGTGTTTTTTGAATGTTTCGCCATTTCACAAATTTTTCACCGTTTAATGGGACAGATTTGCTCATCGCTACTTAAAGAATTATTTGGGTACAAAAAGTATTAAAAATATAATTTGGTACTAGTTACTGTGTAATATACCATCATATTGCTATTTTTCTCACCCATTTAGGATAATATTCCCAGCATCACATCACCCATAGTTACAAAAATAAAATTTTGGGACTATATTAAAATATAATTTTTTTTTTCCATTTTATTGTTGTTTTTGGTTATACAGGAATCGGATCTATTTTCAAAACCAGATTATCCAATAATCTCCAAAATATCTCAATACCATAAAAATGTCTCTTTTTTTTTTTTGGCTGATTTACAGTAGAGACAATAAATATTGAACACGTCAACATTTTTCTCACTAACTATATTTCTAACGGGGCTATTGACATGAAATTTACACCAGATGCCAGTAACAGCCCAAGTAAACCACACATATAGTATCTCTACTCTACTATATGTAGCTGCCACCTTATTTACATCTCTATTTATTTGGTGGCATCTGTTACAGGGGTGACAAATTTACTGCTCAATTAAAAAGTCTGTACTAGAAAATATACCCCAATGATACGGCCAATGAGAACCCAAAACATTATGAAAAATGTCTCTGCCAATTGTCTGTGGTGAGTGACCCCTGAGAGCCCAGCACCCAGAAACGCCTTGCAGTTTGTGTAGCCAACAGAATAACTGCTCAAACCCACCTTCTGCAGGAGATCTTGCAATGTTGTGCTCATCCCCTCAGGAAACACCGGCTTCTCAGTGAGAATGGAACTTCTCACATCCTGTTGGTGGTAGTCGTCATGAAAAGGGGATTTTCCTGTGGCCATTTCACTGAGTATTATCCCTAATGACCACCAGTCTACTGCTGCGTTGTACTTCTTGTTACCTAGCAGCTGATATAAAGAAAATATATTACCAAATTCCAAAATCAAGTTTACAGCATCTTCACTCATTCAGTAAAGACAAAGGAGAACGAGTTATTGGTAATTTTCTGGCACTTCAGTACTGTCACTAGAAAGCTAATGCTCACTTTTTGTTCTCTCTTGATGTTGGATAACCTATATATTTATTGCACCAGGATTTTGGCTTTAAATGGTGAAGCTAAAGCATATTTGTATTTTCCATTTGGCCATTTACTCTTTCACCAATCCCATGTTTGGCTTTAAATATATTGAGCAGTTTCCTACCTCTGGGGCCATGTACCAGCATGTTCCAGTTTTCCCACGGATGGTCTTGTGGCCAAATACGCCTTCTGCTGCGATGCCGAAATCAGCGATTTTCATGTGTCCATCGCTGGTAAGCAGGATGTTGTCTGGCTTAAGATCTCTGCAAGAGAAGGATAGTAAATAATTTTGTGGCTATAAGTAAATGATAAACTGTAGCCCTTATATTATAGTGTTATATCATCTCTAGTTCCCTCTACTCACTCCATAACTGCTCAGGCACCATCTTCTTATTTGGCTGTAACTAACTTAACTACCTTATTCTCACTTCAAATCACCTCATGCACTCAGTATTCTTCCATGACCTTTTAGTGTTCTTCCAGTCCATAACTGTACCACTTAAGCACCGCTTTCCTTGCTTAATATCAACTGATTCCCATTTCCTAACCTTATTACTCAGTACCCCCACCTCACTCCATATACTAATTGTGCTTTTTCCTTCCCAGCCAACCAATCCTCTAGAGCTTGGTGTCTATTAACCTCACCTCTGGTGGGGGAAACAATTTGTCCCGTATAGGTACCCTTTAACTAGCAGGTTGAGTTAATGAATTCTCAGCCAAGCCACAGTGGTACTGATTTTTATCGCGATATTCTGTATTTGAGATATGCATGTGCAAGGTATGCCCTCAGATCACCATGTGTGTCTAGTTGCTACCATAAATGTTATCTACCTCTCACTGCACTCTCACTGAATGGGGTGGATTTTAGCCAGAAATTGTCAGAATGCTACACACATTTCTGCATTATTACCTTAAGTATTAACTGAATAATATATTAAATATGCAGAATAAAAAACTTTCTACTTACCGATGGATGATACCTAGAGAATGGAGATACTGAACCCCACAAATTAGTTCTGCAGAGTAAAAGCTGAGGAAAAAAAGAACAAACAGATATTAATAGCTGCGCTGAATTCTTAAGTTTCCTTTTTCCAAAATGTTAATTTTACACTACAAAATGAAAATTGTGGGTGCCCATGTGCCTCTCCCAGCCTGGCGCTCATCAATACAAGGATGCCACCAGTAAATTATTTAGGGGGGCACAGATCAGAGTTCCATTATAGAGCTCAAATACCCGTGTCTGTGGTACAAAATGCAGGGCAGAATGCAAATGTCAAAAAACATGGCAGTTTGCGCCTGTTGCTTTGCACTTGCACCCTATCCTGCCCTTTGTAAATGAGGCCCAGAGTCGTATAAATATTTCACAACCACAATCAGTTGTAAGTCCATTGAAACATAATATATTCTCCTGCATGTGCCACTTATATTGCCTTTAATTTTCCATAGCCAAAGCCAATTTACCACAGACAAAAATACATATTTGGTGCAACCCTATAAGGCTTACATTCTGTATACCTTAATTCATTTATCTGATGCCTTTCACTTTCACATTGGTTTATACCAGTAATGTCAATTCTTTTCAATGATGTCAAAAGTACAGAGCTACTTACATGACATGTCTTTTTTTCAGATGGTGCTTGATGCCCAGCAGATTGCTGAGGCTGCCTCCGCCCGCATACTCCATGACCAGAAAGGCATATTGCTGAGTGCAGAGACAAAAGGAAAGAGAGTGAAACACAGGAACAAGAAACCCCAAACTATTGCATGTAATACAGGCATGTCCCTCATCAAAACTAGATACAGAAAGAACAAGTATGTTGTGTAATACTCTTACATGGCTTTTGTTGCTCATATCATGGCATTTAGCTGAGCTTTGGGGATAGGCAACTAGTGAAACAAACGGTATGGCAGCATTGGAAGTAACTTACTTTGGTCTGAAAGGCTGCATGGCCACGGCACAAGAATGGACTGCCGCAAGCAACCTTCAGGATTCTGGCCTCCTTCTCTATCACTTTCTTCTCCTCGTCCTTAGGTGTCTTCCTGATGACTTTTACAGCCACGCGTTCTTTCTTCGTGGGGATGGAAGCCAAAAACACCTGAAAAGTCAAAAAGAATAATGTGCATCTTCCAAAGGCTAATTATGGTTCTGTGCACTTTAACATGCATGCAAGTTGGTAAATACTGGGCACAGAATAATGAAGAATGGACATCATGGCACCACAAGAGGCAGCACTGGAGTGGATGGTTATTAAATTTGCTTTAGTTGCACCTTGAAGCTGCTGTGGGCTTTTAATGGGCCTTATGCACAAGGTGCAAAGCCACACAAGACAACTAATAACACGTATTTAGAAAGCACCAATATACTTGGTAGTGCTGTACAGTACTTATAGATTGCCTCTCATTGCACCCTGGTGCCACTTTTCATCTCTATAGCAAATGATCCCAGTGAACCTCACTGTAGAAGAATTCCCATTAACTCCTATTTGCGCTGGGCCAAGGAGCTTTGGTACCCAAGGTAGGGATAGCTATATAACCCCACATTAACCCACCATAATATTTGCCCTGCTTGGAATAGTTAGAGGTGGATAGAGACCAATTAATACAGAAGCATAAGGAGAAACAAGCTAACCCGATGAGCTGCTCATATATTTTGCTGCTGTTCATACCAAAATAGACTTAGGAGTATATTTATCATACTGTGTAAAAAGTGGAGTAAAACATTACTGGTGATGTTGCTTATTGCAGCCAATTAGATGCTTTGCTTTGGTTTTTTAACTGTTGAAATCTAATTGCTGATTGGTTGCCCTGAGCAACATCACCAGTAATGCTTCACTTCACTTTTTAAACAGCGTGATAAATATACCTCTTATTGTTTAAAACTGTGTTTACCTTACTTTTATTGAAAAAAAAAAAAAAAAACTTACCCTTTAGGCAATGTCCTATGTCAAGTTAACATCCACAAGCCCCAATTCCATGTCATACTTCCAACTTCTCTGTTTTATTGTAGATAATATATAGGTCCCTTTCTATTGAGCACATCACTTACCTTGCCAAACGTGCCTCGGCCAAGAATCGAGTGGAACTCATAGTTGGTAATAATGTGTTCCGGTAGACGCTCAGCTTGAATGGGCTGTCTCTCCTGGCTGCTTCTTTCTTCTGGGAGAAAAGGAATCTTATTAACAGCACATTCAGCAAATAACCACCAGTGCCACAAGCAACTGAAATGTAAAGTTTCGTTCTATGGTTGGATTACTTGGCCAGTTTTTCTACACTTTGAAGATGCTGTTATGGCTTGTTTGCTAAAGCAATTTCATAATGTTTTTTTCTTACCTGCCTGAAATTTATGTTACAGTGAGGTCACAGAAATTTATGGCACAGCATAACCCCACCATTTTATGCCAAAAATAAATGACAGAGTGGCCCCAGAAATAAATGACTACATGGCCCCTAGCCTTTCATGATTCAGAATGGCACCCATTATTGGCCCCCAGCATTTTGTGACATGTCATGGCCCTTGAAATGCCTAACATATTGCAGATCATGGCCCTCTAGCATTCTGATACAGCATAGCCCCTCTGCTCCATCCTATGACAGCTGATGCAGGAGCAAAGCTCAGCTACTGAAATAAGTTTAGTGCTGGTGTAGAAATAAAGAAGTAGAGTGGCATTGTTACCCACTTTTAGCCCTGGTCACACTTTTTAGCAAATAGTCAGTACTATTTGGTTATATAGGTCAAAGCAGATCAGCAATTTATTAAATTATGTATATTAAGTACTATACAAACTAAAAAACTAGTAAATAAGGTCAAACCGGTAATTTAATGCACTCAGTACTGGTCTTGTGTTATGAAACCTAAATAGTTAAATCTAAATAATAATAAACATTTGCTTTCTGGCTGAGTACCTGTTCTTTCCTGGCTGTCCAGAAGTTTCATCTTCTTCCTCTTCATCTCTTCTTCTGTAGTTGTTTCTTGTTGTCTTCTTCTCTTCTTGGAGACAGACTCCATGTTTGGGGTGGAGAATATGCTTAAAAGCACTTTCCTCCACCTGGAATACCTGCAGAAAAAAATGCTTTTGTTGGGGGATCCCAAAAAAGCGCTCTCGAACTCTCCGAAAAGGCAAATCGCTCCAAAATCTCTCTAAAATCGCACGAGCAAAGAAAAGCACTGAGTCTCTCATAAGAAGCTCAACCGCTCTGAAATGACCAGTATTGGTAGGGCCCAACTGTCACTTTGCCAGTCACAGCTTTCTGTGTGTATAACAAGGCTGCTATGACATCACAGCAGCCCAGACCAAAATCAGTAGTAGATATAAATTATGTGATATGGTTTTGAATTTAAGGATCTAAATCTTTCCAATGCAAAATAGTTCTTTTTTCTAATGCACTGTATTCTGCAACATAGAGATCTTAGCATTAGCATTGCTGAATCAGGTCGTTTGTCATGAAACCGTCATATAATATACTCAATAACAAGACAAATATATGTGTAAAAATGCAAAAATTTCGTATATTTGCTCATATAAAAATCACATTTTAATGGACACTTTTTTTAAGTAAAAATCAATACTTACCATGTTCCTTAACGAGAACTTTCCTAAAACTATACCCCAGTTTACTTTACCTTAACCCAGCTAGTATTGGGTGAACCACACCGAACTTGAGGAAACCCAAAGCTAATAGCATTCAAGAATTTCTCACTTTAAACGATGACACCTTGACATCTCCGGTAGTGGGGGATGCGCTTAAGGCCAATATACGAGGTGAATATTTGTCTTATATCAAACTCCCAATACAACTCTGAAATTGGCACTCCAATTAATAAACATATATACTCACTCACTTTTAAAAAAGTGATCTATTTTTGTGATACCATAGCCGCTACCACAATTGCCAGGTGTGCGACAGTACTACCTAAACCCATGTCCAACCCCAATGTGCCTCGCTACCAGAAAGGGCCCTCCCCCTGATAAGGTTACCCAGTTTTCCAAATTAGGGAAATCAGGCAGGACTCCCTGAGATGCCATAGCACCACTCCATAATGTCACCAGCCTGCCCCGGGTGATATCATAGCCCCGCCCAAAGTAAGGAGCCAGGAATGATGGCAACCCTAGCCCTGACCCCCTCAAATAAAGACGCTAACAACACAGCTGGTATTGGGAAACTTTATTCAATATCTCAGAGTAAATGCATACATCCTTTAATGTTTAAAATGTATTTTCTTTTTTAGTTATTATAACTCAAAAACATGTTCCATTGCGAGACGTGCATCTATATATATATATTTTGATTATAGTGAACGGTGCCAAGCTATACTACTTGCTATCATACTGTAATGTTATACAATGCTGCTGCATAGGATTTGCATTGCCATGTACTATCACAAATACTTCAATAAAACTGTAATGTTAAAAAAATCCCATCTGGAGTGTTTGGTGAGCGCCCAGGTGAGAGTTAGTTTATGATAATTATATCTATGGCTATATGTATAGATATGTATATGTATACTGAATTATCCGCCTGTGTTTCAGTTGTTTGCGATTGCATTACGCTTATATTATATACCATTTTCAGTGTTTGTGAGTTTAGAAAGTTCCTCTACACCTAAATGGAACGATAAAGAATACAAATAATAAAATCTGTTCTAAAAGAAGGAGGAAAGGCATTTTACAGCTAATGGATTTGCCATATTAGTGCCTCCTAGAATGCTATATTTATTCTGCAGAAAGCATTACCATACCTAAGTAAATAGCCCTAGAAGCCCCCTCTGTTTGTTAAAGATAGCAACTGCCATTTTAGTTTGGTCTGACTTCACTTCTCTGCCTGCACACTGCTCCTGGAACAGCTTTAAGCTAAGATTACACACTTGTGCCGTGCCCTGAAGAATTTTTCTAAGAAAAGGAAGTCTGACACAGAAGGTCATGTATACAAAATAATAGGAAATAAATGTGGTGTTTCTTTTTACAGAGTGCTCAGAGTAGCAGTTCTGTAAGTGTTTATGGATGTATATTTGCATATACCTTTCTGATACAACATAGTTTTCATCTTTCCTTCTTCTTTAATATGAATCTGGGTTTTGGACTTAGTTAAGCACACTACCTGTATTTTACATTTTGTATCAGATTTTTTTTTAAAACAAATGTAAATAGACCAATTATGGATAGAGCGTTACTACTGAGATTGAGCCAGGGCGTAACTATAGAGGAAGCAGACCCCACTGTCACACGATGGGGCCTGCACCGTAGGGACTGCATCCCTTATTGTTGCATATAAATCCCAACTTCCAGCCAGCTCTCACGTAGAAAAGCGAGTGAGGATTTATATGCAAGTGAGTAGGGGATGCCTTCGGGCAGGGGGAAGGGTGCTGTGTTCGGATGAAAAGAAATGTTGAAATATTCACATAGAAAAGCACGAGGAATTCATGATTTCTGAAGACAGGTTGTAAAATTAGTGTGCTTTCAGTTTCACCAAACTGGTATATACTGGCCATTCTATTGAAAAAGGCCAAACCTTAAAGGTAAGAACCCACGGAGCTCCAAAAAGGCTTTCCACCGGCAACAACATATATATATAGTATATATATATATATAGTATATATGAGTGTATTAGATAGGCCTGTATAATTATGTATATATATATGTATATATATATATATATATGTGTATATATATATAGAATTGAGCAGTGTCGGCACTCACAGGATTTTTCTATGATATTCACGAAGAGACACATAGGTAGATGCAAAACTGGTGAGGTTTATTAGTCCTACGTTTCGGTTCCCCACTGGAACCTTCGTCAGGGAAACAAGAGTGTGTGCAAAACAGAGAATAAATGCCTGGCTTGGTGCCAAAACATGTGTTGCCAGGCAATGGGAGTAAACCAAACCCGAAAAAGTAGAGAAAAAAAATCGAGTAAAGGTAAACAATTGCTAAATAAAAGATTTATAGCAAACATGTGTTGGATGTTATTATTGCGCCCGCGGGTCCCTACTCCCTATCGAAAGGTTCAACAGCAAGAATGCCCGGGGCGTTCCAGGGGAAGGCTGAGATAAGACCTGTCAATCATGTGTGGACACATCCCCCGTTACCTGCTATCAGCGCCCCTTAGCAACCGCATCATGGGAACTCTCGGATAAGCGCGAAGCTTACCTTCAATCCACGCCACTTATATTGTACGCTCACTGTCACCCCGCTGTTACAAGACGCGCTGTCAGTGTGTCAGTATATCCAAACTGGATATAGTAGATCAGGGGTCCCCAACCTTTTTTTACCCATGAGTCACATTCAAATGTAAAAACATAAAAAATATTTCTGCGGGGTGCCAAATATTGGTTCTAAATGGCTATTTGGCAGCCCCCAGGAGGCTCTGTTTGTCAGTTAACCTGGTTTCTATGCAACCAAAACTTGCCTCCAAGCCAAGAATTCAAAAATAGGAACCTGTTTTGAGGTCACAGCAAAGGGGCTGGGGAGCAACATGTTGCACAGAATCCAGTGGTTAGGGATCTCTGTAGTAGATGGTAAGCTGGGGAGCACCAAATTGTTATCTGTATATCCAGTTGGGGGAGTTACCAGCTAATGTAGGCTACTCATGATCAGAGAGTTGCAGTTCTGTCTCATTAGGTATAAGAAATGCTAGTAGGCAGTGGATATACCAGTATCTCTGAGTGTGAGTGATATATAAAAACCATATGTGGAACAAGACCATACCACTGGCTTATGTAGTCATTTGGGCTGTAACTCTATTAGCAGAGTGTATTAACTGCTGATTTAATGACAAGCTATTAGTAAATGTTAAGTATTAAATAATGGTGTGCCATCTCTGAGATGTATTTTTTCCTTACACAATTTCATCCTAATTGTATATTTACCAGCTTACCATAGCTTATTGGGCAGAATCAGAATATTAATTATATGTCAGAATAGCAGCTAATATAAGCTGGACAGAGAGTTGTAGTTCTACCTCATTCAGGAATCTGGTGAACATGATAGGAGCTAGTATGTGCTGAATTAGGTACCATACATCATTCTATTAACAACCAGGGGAATGAAATGGATCCTTGAACGTTTCCCTTCTATTTTTCATGATGATATTATTTTAGTTAGGGGGCCATTAACAAACAGATTTTTTTTTTTAAAAATTGCAGAAAAATAAAAAATGCTAAAAATTAAAATTTGAATCGAACACTTCGCCAACTAAAACCTGCCAAGATCATGTAGAAGTCAATGACGGACATCCCTTCCGTTCCCTGTAGGATCCTTCTTTTGCTTCCAAACCTTAGGTTTCTGATTTCTGACGTTTATTTTGTGTGACAATTCAAAAAAGTAGAGGTTTTGGTGCATCAAAAAATTTCAGTTTCACCACTTTTCTGCAACTGTTCCCACACAATTTTTCAAGTTCGGACCTTTAAGTAAGCAGCAGACATTAGTGGAAATGAATTTATTTCAATATTTAAAAAGGGAAAAAATGAGCAATGTTTAGTAAACATGCCCCTAAAAGTCAGAAGACATCTCCTGAGAGGTATTTAGCACGGTTTCACCCTAAACTATTTGGCAGCAGAAGGATGTTGGTAGCACAGCAGTGACCGGCACCTGCTTGTACTCTGAACACTCTCCCGGGCAAAGCCCCTTTCTATCGTTCCCTATAGGTCCGTGAGGCAGTCAGTAAACCCCAACTGACCAATAGGAAGAGTGGGCTTGGCAGGCAGGCCGGGCACAGTGATACATGTACAGCCGGTCAGGGAATGATCTGCTTCTGAAGTGACCCTGCCGGCTCATTCACACCTGGAATAGTGGAAGGGCTAGCTTCACTACTCACGTACCAATTTTTTTTTTGTTGTACCCGCAGTGTAATTGCCTGTAATAGAAGCTTTTGTATCCCTACATGTTGCGCTGGTGTGGGGGCACCCATGGGCGCCCTGTGTATCTCAGCGCTAGATAAAGCGAGCTGCTTGTTGCAAACAGGGTCGGACTGGTCCCAGCCTCTCTGCCGCCAGCCCACAAGGCGCACCCTCTAACTTCCATAATTACCAACTCACTCCCGACTGCAGCTACCGCTAATGCTACTTTCCCTTTAAGAGGAGAACCGAACGTCTTAAGGAGCCTGCGCGATGACGTCACCCGGCATGCTTTACGTGGGAGAACCAGAGGGAGAGTGAGGTGCGTGAGGGAGGGTGCGGTCCTCAGATTGTAGTTCTGTCTGCTCTGTGTAAGCGGAGTCGCAGGAGTTACTGCTGCCTGGAGCTTTAATAAAACCCACTGAGTTCTTGATTCTAAAGGTTCGACAATCGCTCTGCTGTTCTGGTGAGCTATAGAGGAACGAACTTGGGGAGGGAAGGGGGGATTGGAGGGATAACAAGCAGGCGAACTCTTGGTGGGGGGCGGAGTGTGGAAGAACAAGGAACAAACTTTTCTGGGTATGGGGGGGGAGTCTGGTTGGAGGTAACAGCCAGTGAAATAGTGGATGGTGGTGGGGTGTTAAAGATCATGGGATTTGCCTGTGTGGGGGAGGAGGGAGTAAGCAGCCACTGCAGGTAGGCCTAGCAGTCTAGATGTGATAATCCCATAACCCATTTAGATGGTATGTTCCTAATTGGAGAGCTTTCTCCTCCTCCATACCCTACACAAGCAAGTTAAACTTTCTCCAACACCATCGCAACCTCACTGACTGCTACACTGTCTGCAACTTCCGTTTGAAAATGTTCAGTTCATTTTATTTATTTTGCATTGTGGGCTTTCATAAGCTAATGGGGGCCTTATATGCCCTGGTCTTACGCTGCTTGCATATGCCAATAAAGTAAATAGTATATGCAAGAATTTCCATGTTCAATTGCTGCCATAGAGATGTACAATATTAAGGAAGAAGCAAGTTTTTAATTCCAACTCATTCCATACTGAGCAAACCTTTCCATGCTTGGAATAGTTACATGCGCTACTAGTTTCTACTGCTTTTAACTTAAATAAAAGTACATGACCCAAGAGAAGAATAACTGCTTTGAAAGTTTAGGTGTATCTGTATTTTACTAGGCAAAATGGCAAATAATGTGAACTGGATTCAGCGTTCAAGTGTGCCAAGTTTTGCACAGATGCTAAAGAAGAATTTACCTGCTCAAGCTCCAGCTGTGAATCTGAGCTCCACAGTTTCCACATGCTGCCCATATGTTGAACCTGATTGTGGAACAGCAAAGGTTACTCAAATCACAGGTATTACTATTTTTTTTTCTTTTTTGTTACATTTCAGGGGTAAACCGGGCAAGTTTTCTAGGATTTTGATATCTGGGGAGTTTCTACTCTTTATATGGAAGAACTTTAGCCCCACACTGCTTTGTGCCATATATGGAACTCCTGAATGGTATTACCATCTTGCTTAGCGATAATCAACAAAGCTTATCCAAACCATTTGTTAAATATTCATGAAGATATAAATGAAAACCTTAAGGGCTCTGGCACACAGGGAGATTAGTTGCCCACGACAAATCTCCATGTTCACCAGCGACTAATCTCCCTAAAATGCCATCCCACCGGCGAAAATGTAAATCGCGGTGGGATGGCATACGCGGCGCCGTGATTTCCCTGAAATCGCGGAAGTTTCCTCTCAAGGTTTTCCCTGAAATCGTGGCGCCGCGTATGCCATCCCACCGACGATTTACATTTTCGCCGGTGGAATGGCATTTCAGGGAGATTAGTCGCCCGTGAACAGGGAGATTTGTTGTGGGCGACTAATCTCCCCGTGTGCCAGAGCCCTAAAGGAGAAGGAAAGGTATAAACTAAGTAAGCTTTATCAGAAAGTTCAATGTAAATACAGCCATATTCACTGACAGAACTGCTGCACTAAGTTCTCTTTTAAAATAAACAGGATTCCTTGTCTTTGTTTTTCTGTGCCAGCATCTGCGTAACTTTCTCGTCTCACCCTCCCTCAATGCTTTGAACTGCCCCCCCTTTTAGCAGGGCTGTGGAGTCAGAGGCAATTTTGGGTACCTGGAGTCGGAGTTGGCAAAAAATGAACCGACTCCTACTAAATTTAAATGGGAATAAAAAAATAAAAATAAAGCAAGTTTAAATGTCATAATTAATTACTTCTCTGCTATAAGAATAAAGCCCAATGCACGCAGTGCATAAACGAACACGTTGAGTGACCATGAAGCATGCTTTTCATTGACTGTATGAATGTATAAAATACATTAGCATGTTAAAAACAGAGGAGTCGGAGTCGGAAGTATCCGAAACTGAGGAGTCGGAGAATTTATCTACCGACTCCACAGCCCTGCCTTTTAGGATTGTGTGATCTGAGCCAATCAGCAGGAAGCTTCCTCATAGTCTTGCAAACTGCGCACATGTACATTGGGTCTTGTTCTTGGTGCAGAGTGTGGCATTATGGGAACTTTCTTTACACAGCTCAGCATTTTTTTTCCTATGACGCTTCTGATCATCTGAACGGGAGAAATATGGGGAGACTTAAGAGCACTATTGAGAGAACTGAAGGTATGCCTGCAGCTTGAGATTAACTCTTTATCAGCCTTTCTTTAATGAACAAGTTAAGGTAAAGATTTATCAAAACGTGAGATTAGAGCTCACCACAGAAAAATGTACCCACTTTCTAGACGGTTCTAAAAATCCCATAGGACTGAATAAAAAGTGGTTGACTTTTTCTGTAATGAGCGCTACAATTTGATAAAGCTGCCCTTTATACATTGTGCATATGGAGACATCTCTACAGTTGCTGCTGTCCCTGTTGGGCTTTAAGTTAGCAGTTAAGAGTACTGCTACTTTCACATGTTGGGACATGATCGACAATGAATGGATCATGTGTCTGACTTTCAGCATCTCTTAATAAAACTTTGTTTAACATATTTAGGTGACTTGATTTTGTTTCTTATTGCTGTCAGCACAAAAAGCTTTTCCTTTATTTTAAATTTTCCACAGGTAACTTTCGAGAACCATTTTTATCAAAAATGGTTGTACCTGCATCACTCTCCTCACTGCCACCTAGAAAGGTTACAAAGGAATTTGTGGTGAAATACAGACGTGGTGACCTCAATCCTGTTTCTGCTTTATACCAGTTTGCACAGATGCAGCGAATGGAAATTGATCTGAAAGAGACTGTAACAACAGGTAAAAATGCTGCTTACTTGATTTCTTTACATACGATATCAGAGATAGAATATCAAGCTTGGGTATGCCGAAAAGCCTGAAATAAAACGAGACTTGCCTATATTTGTAAGCTGCAGCTCTAAAAAGGAGCTCATTCAAATATCTGCTAAAAGTAGTTATGTTTAGTGATCCGAACATAATATGAAATAATTGTCTGTTAATAAACCAGTCTGTGTAGAAGATGTATAACAATCTGAAAGGTCACGTTGATGTCTGATTTACTATAATAATAATAATTCACATTTTTAAAGTTTCCTGTGCTTCAGGTAATCTGTCTAATTGCTCCAGCTCTTCTGTTAAAATAATGTCCACAATAAACTGTTGTTAAAGTAGTAGTTTTTTGGATCTCTTCTTTTCCAAAGAATACATTACAAAGCAATTGCTTGAAAAGAACTATTGGTTAAAGAGAGTCCAGTTTAATTCCATAAGGGAACAGTAATATTGGCGATGAAAAAGTTGGCCAGAAAAATTGTGGTCCTTACAAATATAGACCCAACAGTATTAGATTGGATCCATCTTTCAAACCTTGGTAATACAGTGGAAAACACAAGATATTTTTCATACTGTAAACTATGGCCACAAAGTTATTGTATTGTCTTCTCACCACAATAACTTTTGCCATATTTTGACACTTTCATGCCGAGTAATTTCAGTGTTTGTTTTTTTTGCCGCTTTACTACACCCATCTGTGGGTATAACAAAGAAAGCAAAAACTTGGTTTCATGGATTACTTTAAAGGGGCACATTTTTCTATTACTGATTAATTATGTCTGATTGCTTTCATGGTTCTGTAATGTTCAAGGTATGTGAGACTATTTTACAGAGCCAGATAATCCCTATGGTGGTGATCTAATTCCAACTTAATAGTACACCCATATACATTGATCAACATTTTTTTATAGAGGTTGAAAGAACTTAAATGCCTTCAGCGCCTTGAACCAATTAGCCCAACATCACTGAACCTTTACTAGTACTAGGGCATGGAGAATCATTCAGTAACTGTATCTACACAGAGTTCACAACAACAACAGCATTTCAAGAAGGGTAGAATCTGTTTTAAACCCAAGGGGTTGGTGAGCCACTGGTTGGGAATCTAGATGATGCAAAGGCTTGTGTATAATTTAGTTTGCAAGATAGTTTAGAAGGGCTGTCGGGGTCAGCCTGCATTTATCAGATAGGTGGCTCGTTTTTGGGCTGCTGCCCTTTGTTGTGGTTTGCTTTTCCCCACCAGTTTTATTTTTTCTTCCTGTGCTGGAAGATGATAAAAAAAGCAAAAGTGAAGCATAGAGAAGCGTCAGGAAATGGCTGATTGAATCTGACTCTGCTTGTCCATTAGGGTCCTCTCCTGCATTACGCAAAGGCTATTGCTATTTTACTGAAGCAGAAGAATCTCTATGTGTAAATGCAGGAGCAGTGCAAATGGACAAGTAGCAGGAGATTGAAAGTGATGTCAGGCATCTCCTGCTCCATCTCTACTGTGCTGCTTCCTCTTTAATGACAGAACTGCTCGCATATTCAGAAAATGCAAATGAAGGTAAATTAAACTCTAAACTATGGTAAATTCACTTAAAAATTCATGGACACCTCTAATAAATACATGTTGCAAGGCTGCACTGATAGCATTTAAATTATATTGCAGTCAGTGCAGCACTTCTAGGTGGATTTTTTATGTGTCCCTCAATTTAAGTGATCTAGTAACCCTGTTTTAAACTTAAGGGGGAAAAAAACTGTTAAATAAAAGGAAAGATTTAACAGTAGAAAAAGGAGGTAATTACTATAGCGGTGGGCAAGGGAAGGCAAAGGAAAAAAAAGCAAAAAGGGCAATACAGATGCTTGACAGAAATAAATATTCCAGATTGCTCATAAAACATTTGTGTTGTGGCAAACAATCACTGAACCAGCAAGCAGGTAATGGAGGGGTGGAGAATTGGTTCAGCGTAGCTGAGGAACAGCAGGACTCTGTAAGGAAAAGGCAGAGTTGATGTGACTTATTACAAGAGCTGAACAGTATTTGAAAATAATAGCACTCACATTTTTAAGCCTTAATCCTTTTTCCTATAAAGACCACCTACGTGTTATTCATTAGTTATTGGCCTGTTTCATAACCATAATTGTGTTAAACTTGCAGCCAGTATGTGAATTATGGCATCTGTTTTGAAGTCTTGAACAGGAAGTTGTCAATATTTTGTGACTTTGAGTGGTTAATGTTAAAGGGGTGTGACCAGAATTGGGGCATTGGCAAAAAAAAATTTATGGCATGCTACGCTTGCCACCGGTCTCAAAAATCTGGTAACCTTATCCTTCACCTTAGTAGGGATTTAATATAATATATTGTGCGGTATTTCCATTCTTTTGTTTGTCCAGTTTGCTATGCTTTTCCCTCTATAATTAGAACTGTTCACCTATGCTCAGGATATTAACCTTGACAGATGTAGCTGAGAAATTCAATACATGGTATTCAGTAATAGCTCATGCACTGTGAAAGTCTTCTGGTATTGTGGCCCAAAAATATTTATTTTTCTGTACTTCTTTACCTGGTGTTTAGTGACAAAACAATGTTTTTCGCTTGAATTAGGAAACGTCTTTGGTGCTTATTTTGCATTCTGTGCTGTTATTGATGGAATTGAATACAAGACTGGAATGGGGCAAAATAAAAAGGAGGCAAAAGCAAATGCTGCACAACTTGCACTTGATGAACTTCTTCTACATGAAGATTCTGAGTTAACAGGTAACTGGAGAAAATTCCACTTAAATTCTGTTTCTGCCATTCTAAAACAGCCATCTTAAAAATCTTAGTTAACATAATATTCTGTAAATGTAAAAAAACTTTTGGTATAGTTGACTTTATGGTGTTTTATTGTGTTGTGTTCAACAATGTTTTATCTGGGACAATTGGAATACATTTTCTTGAACTCTTTCCAAAGGCTCTACAATAAAAGCTTAAGGTATAATGGTATACATGAAATGGAGCTGACTAGGGAGAAGATTTATCAAAACTATCATCAGCTTTTGTGGGTATATAGAAATTACTGTCACTGGCCTTTTTAATGGGGTGGTTCACCTTCAAGTTAACCTTTAGTATGTTATAGAATGGCAACTTCTCAATCGGCCTTTATTATTTATTTTTTAATCATTTGCCTACTTCTTCTAACTCTTTTCAACTTTAAAATGGGGTCACTGACCACAGCAGCCAAAAATCTATTACTGTGAGGCTACAATTTTATTGTTATTGTTACTTTGTATTACTTCTTTCTATTTAGGCTCTCTCCTATTAATATTCCTGTCTCCCTTTCAGCCTTTCAAGCCACTCCCTGGCTGCTAAGGTAATTTATACCCTAGCAACCAGATAGCTGCTGAAACTCCAAAGTTGGAGAGCTATTGAACAAAAATGTAAATAATTAAAAAAAAACTACAAATAATAAATGAAGACCAATCGCAAATTGTCTCAGAATATTGCCATCTACATCATACTAAAATTTTACTCAAAGGTGAACAACTCATTTAAAGAAGAACTAAAGCTTAACTAAAGAAATAAGAAATGTTGTACGTTATGTTTTGGGCTTCTGTACCAGCCCAAGGCAACCACAGCCCTTTAGCAGGGAAGATCTGTGCCCTGAAAAAAAATGCCCTAGTATCTCCCCATCTTATTTTCTGCTGATTCACTGCACATGCTGTGTGCTACTGCCAGTTACTGAGCTTAGGGACCGTGATGTGTCCGCACCACACAATATAGTGTATATACAGAATATAAATGTAACAAAATAAGGTTGGTTAGTAATTCCTTCATATTACATGCCAGCTGAAACCAGTGCAATTAAAAATTGGCATATCAGTTTATATGACAGGTCAAACTAATTTTTTGATTGATAATTTGCAACAACCCCTACGCTTAGCTTCTCAATTCTCAACAGCTGCTCAGAGCACACTAAGCATGTGTGACAATTCTAAAAGGATCCAAAATAGAAAGCTCCTGTGACAACTGTAAAGACCTGTATCATTACTACTATAGAGATGCCGAAACTTTAGGCTAGTGCAGTCAGTTTAGTATGTAAAATATATCATTGCTAGCCATATTCATCTTGAGGGTTTAGTTCTCCTTAAAAGTATTCTCTGTGCGACATAGTTTGTATTAGTCCATACCTGCTCAATGCATATGGGCTGTAAACAAAGAGCTATGTGTGATTTGATAAACGGGCAGATCTTTTATGGATTATGTTTCCGAACAAAAATGTACTAGTTCTTTACATAACACTCCTAATTACCAGTGCTGACTGTTCTAAGAAATAATTATGAAATAACTGTAAAGTCTTAAGATTTATAATGGTAAAATTGTGATCATAAACTTTAAACTGTGTTTTGTTACTGAATTTTTGTCTGTCAAATTTTGTGCAGCTTTGCATTAGTGTCTGTGTATTCTTTTGTAAATTATACTTATGCACGATTTGGTTTTAATTTTAGCTACACATCCTGAAAGCCTAAACATTATGGAAAATCCTCCTCTCATACCTTTGAAACCAAAGGTCACAACAGAAACATCTACTATTTCAAGAGCACGAACTGGTAAGTAAATGGCCTAACACAATTTTTTTTAACGGTATAAAAAGAAAAAATATTTATTAGAAAAAGTAAAACATAACCCAGAAACAAATAATGTAAAACAAATTACAATTGCATTAAATAATATTCAGTCGTTGTCAGATTCAGTGATATTGATTGGTGCTGGCTGAACCACAGTTCAGCAGGATATTATTGATGGTGGTTGCAGGTGTGTAAGTGCATAGGAGGGTTCTATGGTCAGGAGTTCAGGGCCTAACACAATTAAAGGAAAACTAAAGTGATTATACCAAATTGGGATGTGTATATGGCACTCATGTAAAAGTCCACTGTTATGGCCTGGGTGCCGTCCAAAGGTGAAGATAACAAAAGCTTAGTAAGGGTCTGCACTACTCAGGACTTAAGGCAAAGTAATGTGCTTTATTTGGAGGCTGACGTTTCGGCCCAAACAGGGGCCTGTTTCAAAGTACACATACAAACATGGAGTGACCTAATAAACGTGCTATGGCGGGAAACAAAGTGGCAGTGCTGAAGTGACGTCATATTACATTACCATTATTATACTAAACATTGCTGGAGGTTTCAATAATTATTTAAACTTTTTATAATATTACTCTTGTGCTTCTATTTTTCAGATAAGCGCACTTTTATTCATGAAAAGATTTCCTCTATTATTAAAGAAACCTTTACTAATTTAATTTCCAAATATCCTGAATATGAAAGCTGTGGTAGCTCATTAGCTGCATTTGTGATTGAAAAAGGTATGCCTTTATCTTTATCTAATGTATTTTATATACACTGCTCAAAAAAATAAAGGGAACACAAAAATAAGACATCCTAGATCTGAATGAATGAAATATTCTTTACATTATATTACATTAACATTTATTTATAAAGCGCCAACATATTCCGCAGCGCTGTACAATAAGTGGGTTTCATACATTGGACATACAGAGTAACATATAAAGCAATCAGTAACCGATACAAGAGGTGAAGAGAGCCCTGCCCAAAAGAGCTTACAATCTACAAGGAGAAAGGGTTGAGACACAAGGTGTGGGAATGGGCATGACCAGAGTTGTGAGAGGTGCGGCACAGGGTATTGCTAAACTAGATTAGGGTAAGCTTCTCTGAATAAATGTGTTTTTAGAGGTCTCTTGAAGGCAGAGAGATTGGGAGAAAGTATGACAGTTTGTGGGAGCGAATTCCAGAGAAGGGGGGCAGCCCTTGCAAAGTCTTGAATGCGAGCGTGTGAGGAGGGAGTGAGAGAGGAGTTGAGGAGCAGGTCAGTAGAGGAGCGTAACAAGCGGGTTGGATGGTATCTAGAGATGAGTTCAGAGATGTAGGGTGGGGCAGAGTTATGGACTGCTTTAAATGTGAGGGTCATTAGTTTGAATTTTATCCTGGATGGTAGGGGAAGCCAGTGCAGGGATTGGCAGAGTGGCATGGCAGAGGAGGAGCGGTTGGAGAGGTGTATGAGCCTGGCAGCAGTATTCATTATGGACTGGAGAGGGGACAGTCTTTGGAGGGGAAGGCCAATTAATAGGGAGTTACAGTAGTCCAGGCGAGATATTATAAGAGAGTGAATAAGAATTTTGGCAGCATCTTGGGTGATAAATGATCGGATTTTGGAGATATTTCTTTGGTGAAAGTGACATGATTTGATAAGTGATTGGATTTGAGGGGTGAAGGACAGGGCAGAATCAAGGATAACCCCAAGGCACCGGGCCTGGGAAGATGGGGTGATGGTAGAATTGTTAACCATTATAGATACCTCGGGAACAATGTGGGCGTTGGATGGGGGAAAGAGAACCAGTTCAATTTTAGAGAGGTTTAATTTAAGGTAACGTTGGGACATCCAAGTGGAGATAGCGGACAGGCAGGAAGAGACGCGAGTTAGAAGCTCTGGGTTGAGATCAGGAGAGGAAAGATAGATCTGAGTATCATCAACATAGAGGTGGTACTGAAAGCCAAAAGAACTGATTAATTTGCCAAGTGAGGAGGTATAGTGAGAAAATAGTAAGGGGCCCAGGACAGAGCCTTGAGGAACCCCGACAGAAAGAGGCAAGGGAGAAGATGATTCCCCATTGTAAGAGACATTGAAGGATCGATCTGAGAGATAAGATGAAAACCAGGATAAGGCAGTGTCACGAAGGCCAAGAGAGCGGAGAGTCTGGAGGAGAAGAGGGTGATCCACAGTGTCAAAAGCAGCAGAGAGATCGAGAAGTATTAGTAGCGAGTAGTGTTTTTTGGCTTTAGCCGAAAGGAGGTCATTTGTTAGTCGGGTTAGAGCAGTTTCGGTGGAATGTTGTTGTCTAAAACCAGATTGTAGGGGATCCAGGAGGTTATTGTCAGAGAGGAATAGCGTCAGTCGGCTGTAAACTAGGCGCTCAAGCAGTTTGGAGATGAATGGGAGCAGAGAGGTAGGTCGGAGGTTAGTAGGATTGGAAGGATCAAGGGAGGGTTTTTTCAGAATAGGGGTTACCAGTGCATGTTTCAGTTGGGAGGTAGAGATTCCAGTACAGAGCGAGAGATTGAATAGATGAGTTAAGGATTTGATAAGACGGGTTGGCATTGCGTAGAAGTTTGGTAGGAATGGGATAAAGCGGGCAGGTAGTAAGGTGGGAGGAAGACAGCAGTTTTGAGACTTCCTCTTCAGTCACTGGGGAGAAGGAGCCAAGAAGAGACTGGGTAGCATGTAGGGAGGGAGGGGAATGGTTATGGGGATTTAGTTGTGCAATGTCACTTCGGATGGTGTCAATTTTATTTTTAAAGTGCTCAGCAATAGCTTGAGCAGTGACTGAAGCACACGGAGGGGGCGGAGGAGGGGACAGCAGAGAGTTAAAGGTAGAGAAGAGTTGTGCAGGTTTTTTAGAGAGGGAGTTAAGTGCAGTGAAGTAGGTTTGTTTAGCTTGGCAGAGGGTGGTGTTGTAGGAGAGCAGAGCAGATTTGTAGCTGCAGAAATCTGACTCTGACCTTGATTTGCGCCAGCGGCGCTCAAGTGTACGTGACTGTTTTTGGAGGGACTTGGTATGAGCAGTGTGCCAGGGTTGGAGTGGTTTGGGCCTCATGCGTTTAGTCTTGGCAGGAGCAAGCTCATTGAGGGCAGTGGTGAGTGTGCTGTAGTAGACAGAGGTAGCCTGATTAGGACAAGAGACAGTTAGGATGTTAGAATGAAGAGAATCAAAGGAAGAAGAAAGGTGTGACGTGTTTAGGGATTGCAGGTCTCGGTATGTGTATGTTTGGGGGACAGCTGAGGGTGTAGAGGGAGTTAGCGAGAGTTGAAATGTGAGCAGATTGTGATCAGAGAGGGGGAAAGGGGAGTTAGTGAAGTTGGAGGTAGAACAACATTTTGTAAATATAAGATCCAGGGAGTTTCCATTAGAGTGAGAGGGGGAGTCAGAACACAGAGATAACACAAAGGAGGATGTTAGTGAAAGGAGTTTAGAGGTAGCAGGGGCATTAGGATTGTTAACAGGTATTATTAAATACTTATTAAATACTTCGTTCTTTACATAGTTGAATGTGCCGACAACAAAAATCACACAAAAATTATCAATGGAAATCAAATTTATCAACCCATGGAGGTCTGGATTTGGAGTCACACTCAAAATTAAAGTGGAAAAAAACACTACAGGCTAATCCAACTTTGATGTAATGTCCTTAAAACAAGTTCCCAAATACGTTCTTTGAAACTTTGTGAGGTTTGTCCAACGTAATGCATACCACATTTCTGACATGTAATCAGATAAGACATTTTTAGTGTTACAGTTAATATACTGACCAATTGTATAAGATTTATTAGTAACAGAAGATGTAAATTCATTACCCCTAGATATATGAGGACAACGTGTGGCACCGCATTTGAAGGTTCCATGGTATTGCAGCCTGGTGGGAGTTTCTGTTTTATTACTCATCACCATACTAGCAGATAGATTCTTCCCTATGGTATCACTCTTCCTGGTCACAAATCTACATCCTGATCTTAAAATGATCTTATGGACAAATATTTATTCACTATTTTTTTTAATATGAGGAAATTGAGGACTATATGTAAGTATACGCAAAGAAGAATTAGTTTAGAACATCTTCTAGGAGGTTGACAGGGTCTCCGAATGCTGACTTTTGTAAGACAATGTACAGTATATTATATCCCCTTAAGAGTAATCTATCTCTTAAATTGCATTATTCATGTACAAAATTTTAAAACTCAGAAATTAAGCGTCTAAGACGCAGGAACTGACTGACTGGAATATTTGCGAATAAGTTGTTTAGGATGTGATGAAGAGGCCTGTAAGATGTTATTTGCTGCACAGTCATTCCGACTGTATCCCCATTGCCCACCAATAAAATATCCAGAAAGTTCATCCTATTACTATGGATCTCAGATGTAAAATGAAGATAAAGATCATGTAATTGCCCTTGCTGTACTTCAACTCAGTTCAAATACATTTTTTATCTAATGTATTTAAAAAAGAAAAAATGTAAATTGGCTTAACAGAAAGTTAAAAAAGAAAACCTATTCTCTGTTCTAGGTGGCCAAAACTGGGAAGTAGTTGCAGTAGGTACAGGAGAGTTTAACTATGGACAGAGCTTGCAAAGTGATGGAAGAGTTCTGCATGATTCACATGCTATAGTTGTCGCAAGACGTTCCTTACTTAGGTAAGGGATAAGGAATAAAAAGCCAAGCATTTTCTAAAAAATGTTTGGCAATTTGTTTATGAACGGCTGCACTATGTATTCCTCTATTCTGGGAAGCAATCTCTTCTACTGTAGAATGGAAGAATTTTCACCACAGATTGTATGCTATGGGGCACATTTACTTATCCACGAATCCGAATGGAAAAAATTTGGATTGGAAATGAACATTTTGCGTGTTTTTCATATTTTTTTCGTCGCCGTTACGACTTTTTCGTAAGTTGTCGCGACTTTTTCGTAGCCGGTACGATTTGCTTGTATATTGTTGCGACTTTTTTCGTATTGAGCGCTCGTAAACGGCGTGCAAACCTTCCAGACTTTGCATGATTTTGGAAGCCTCCCATAGGACTCAATGGCACTCTGCAGCTCCAACCTGGCCCAAGGAAAGTCACGATACTGAAGCTTGAATGAATCCGAAGCTTTCGTACTCGGCGCGACGACTACGAAAAAGTTGCGACAATTCGCGCAAGTCGTAACACTACGAAAAAGTTGCGACAATTTACGAAAAAGTTGTAACGGCTGCGAAAAAGTCGCAACAATTTACGAAAAAATCGCAAAATACCGATCATTACGAAAAAAACGCATTCGGACGCTTTTCGGACGCTCGTGGATTAGTAAATGTGCCCCTAAATGTAGCATGTTATACTACAATGCGCAGGTACAGCTTTTACCATTTTTTGCTTTAGCTTTCAGAACTGTGTAGACCTCTATCAGCTTACCATCGTTATCTAATACAACTAGATCCTGAAGCCGGCCTTTCTTTATAGCATTGCATAAAAGTTAGTGTTCTGTGAACAAGTCTTCCAGTACAGGCATGGGATCCCTTACCTGAAAGCCATTATTCATATAGCTTTGAATTATAGGAGGGCCATCTCCTATAGAGTTCATTTTAAGCTGGATGAATGCATATTGGTGGCAAAGCAAACCTACTGGTTTTATTTAATGTTTTTAAGCGGACTTGAGTTATGGTGAACCAAATTACAGAAAGATCTCTTATCTGGAAAACACCAGGTCCCAAGCATTCTGATAACAGAACCTATACCTGTACAGGTATGGGATCCCTTATCCGGAAACCCATTATCCAGAAAGCTCTGAATTACAGAAAGCCCTTCTCCCATAGACTCCATTTTAATCAAATAATTCAGAATTTTCAAACTGATTTCTTTTTTCTCTGTAGTAATAAAACAGTACCTTGTAATTGATCCCAACTAAGATATAAATACACCTTATTGGATGCAAAACAATCCTATTGGGTCTAATTAAAGTTTTATTGATTTTTTCAATAGACTTATGGTATGGAGTTTCAAATTACGGAAAGACCCCTTACTTGGAATACCCTTGGTCCCGAGCATTCTGTATAACGGGTCCTATACCTGTACCAGTTTACAGTGTATGCGCAGCCATCTATGGCATATTCTCAGGGTACATTTATATAGAGAATACGGCTGCAGTTCCTGCAGGTTGGTCAAACAAATCTGTAATATGTACATGCTGGTAAAGTACTGTTAAATTAGGACATTCATGTAATATATCTCCTCAATCGTTTTTACATTGTTAGTCTTATATATGCTTGTTGCTTATTCATAGTTTCTCCTTATCAGATACTTTTATAGGCAGTTGCTGCTTTTCTACAGTGGAAATAATGGAATGATGGACAAGTCAATATTTTGCACAGAACCTGCAACCAACCTTCTTGCTCTAAAACCAAATTTCAATATCTTCCTGTACATGAATCAGCTTCCAAAAGGAGCTGCTCAGACCAATCCACAACTGTAAGTGTTTAAAATGTTATAGGGATTGCACTGAAAAGAACTTACTATACGAAAGACAAAATGAAGAATGAAACCACAATAAAGATTTCCCACCGTTATATATACTTTTATGTACCAATTATCACAGGGCCTTCAGGTGGACCATCTTATTTAATATCATTTTACACCATATCTGCTTTAGATACCACATTTTAGGTAGAAGCCTTTAGCCATCATTGTTTCCCTTATTACAGTAGCATTCAGTGCTTCCTTTTGTGCCATAGGTCTTTCATTGCATCATTATCCCAAGCTTGATTTCTTTTCCCTATCTTCACATGTACAATTTCTTCTTTACACCTTACTCAGTGTACCATTGTCTGTTACCTGTTGGTCGCCACCACCTTTTTTTTTTTTTTTCTCCTTCTGACTTGATATGGATATTGATGGTAATAGCAAGATGATACACAGAAAGGGGTTGCAGAAAATAGCAAGATGAACTGCCTCTCTCTCCAAGGAAAAGGCCTGTGTAAAATAATTTAGCAGCTGACCTCACGTTTTGGAAATGAGAATTGTAGCCTAGAGTGATTTGCTCTTTGCAGCCCTCATGTTTTTTGCTGCTCATCCTTCTTTAACTTCTTTAATTTTTTTTTAAAAGGGACTGTACTGGTATATGATGTTAACTAAAGGGGTCTGTTGTGGTAAAGTAATGGAATGCTTTCTTATAATGCTGGGGTCCTGCATGGCCATCTTTGTGTTTTCTCCCTCTGCCTACATGGGTTTTTGTGGGTACTCCGATTTTGTCTCATTCAAAAACCATACAGGCTTAGATTGTAAGCTCCATTTGGGCATCTTTGCAGAGTGATGTGTAAATACATATTAAGACTAAAAACTGCCCCCATGTTTAAAAATATGCAATCTACTTCTAAATGTCACTAAGGTGACTCCTTGATGGAGAATGGTGTTTTTTTCACCTTCCTCTAAATCAGTTTGCAGTTTGGCAAGTTTGACTTGGACAAAAGGTTCTGTATGGAATGGCGTAGATTGTAGAATCTGTGGCACCTGAAGGTAAAGACGCACAGAGCTACTAGTAGCAGCTAGCAGAGGCAATTCTCAGTATTGTCTATGGCAGGGTATTTTCTGGAGTTTAGTAGCCATGAAAAAGTAGCTGCTACTAGTAGCTGTGTTTCTTTAGGGCTCTGGCACACGGGGGAGATTATTCGCCCGCGAACAGGGAGTTAATCGCGGGCGACTAATCTCCCCCGTGTGCCAGAGCCCTTATGCTAAATCCTTGTACCCTTAATCCTTTGCTGATCCCTATGGTGATAATTAAAGGCTACATTTTTTTTCCTTTTAGATGTCTCAGTCCACATTCTCTCTCTGCTCATGAAGCCAATGACAAACTAAGTCTTCATGTTTCAGTAGAAGGCAAAAATATCCCAGCAGCTTACTATTCAGGTGAAATAGTTCATAATCTATACAGCATGTCTTCTACTGATAAACTTACACGTTGGGAAGTTCTAGGTGTCCAAGGAGCACTTCTGAGCGTTTTCATACAGCCTGTGTACATCAGCACTATTATCGTTGGTAAGTTATGTTTTGCATAACTATGCATTGTTGGTTCATAATCTTTTTGGTGGAGCCCCAAATTAGAGTACAGTAGAAAAACTGTCAATTGTTCAGATAATTCCCATGGGTGTTAATGGCATAGTTACCATCCCATGTGTTTAACCAATCATTGACTGCAAATTTTAATAGTTTTAATAATTTTTTATGTATTTTTTTGCAAGTGCAGGTATGGGACCTTTTATCCAGAATACTTGGGACCTGGGGTTTTCTGGATACAGGGTTTTTTTAATCATAATTTGGAGCTCTGTAAATCTGCAACAAAAAATGTAAACGTTTAATAAACCAACCGGGATTGTTTGACCTCCAATGAGGATTAATTATATCTTGGGATCAGGTACAAGCTGCTGTTTTATGATAACTGAGAAAAGAGAAATTTTCTTTAACATTTTAATTATTTGCCTAAAGTCTGAAATCTATGGGAGATGGATTTTCATAATTCCAGAGTTTTTTTTTGATAACAGGTTTGCAGAAAACGGATCCCATACCTGTCTTCGCTTAAAACTAACTTGTAGTACATTAAAGTATATATGATCACAGAGTTGCATTAATGATTTATATATTTTTTTTGTTGCCAGTTTTATTCTATTTTATGTTTCAGGCAATGCAGCTTGTTCAGATACCAGAGGATTAGAAATAGCCGTTAAACAACGTATTGATGATGCACTTACTTCAAAACTTCCCATGTTTTATTTGGTGAACAGACCTTACATAAGCATCGTCAGTTCTACACATCAGACTAACATGGATCCTGTTAATCGATCACTGAGTCTGAATTGGTCACAAGGTGATGCTTGTGTGGAAGTTGTGGATGCTGTAAGAGGAAAAACTGTTGAAAGGTGAGATTTTTTTAGGTTATATTTGCTGCTGTAAAAAAATAGAATTGGGCTTGGCCATTAAAGCTGTATCTGATGCTAGAGACGCTGGTTTGGATCCTTGTGGCAAGCCCTTGTGACACTAGGCTAATCAGTTTAACTCCTGGTGTCCCAGCATACTGTAAAGCTACTATAACTTCCTTTGTAAGCATTAGTGCAATTTCGTCCTCAAGTCGCCATGCTTTTTTTTACCCCAGTGTAATAGCGCCCATGGTGATGTCTGACACACATACAGCTGATGTGCTGAAATGTCCACAGTTGTCCATACATTCATGATACAGACAAGGATCAAAATAATGTCTACCATATTCTTTAGGTAAAAATGTGCTGCATAAATTGAATCCTGTGGGAATCCAGGAGCCACCACTACCTTTTGAGGTGGCAGTAGGATTCCAGGGCATTCCCCAGTGTCAATAGGCACACTGATTCAGGTAATGATTGTCTCACTTAAATGGACCTGTTTGAGTCCCTGTGGAAAAAGGTTATAAATTGTCCTTTTTAATAGCAAATATGGATATGTTTTTAAAACTTTGTAAAATATCTTGTGATCTTTTAGGACTTTTTTTCTCTTCCATCTTCCGGTTTGTAATATTGCCTGCACCGTTTCTGAACCAATGTAAAATCACTTTGTTGGCGACTGTTATTGTGTATATAGATATCTATGTCTAAATTATTTTTGACCATTTTTCTAAAATTTAAGTTTTATATTTCGTTTTCAATCATCTAAGGATTTCCAGGACTTGCTCAGTAAGAGAGGCAGGCACTGATCTAAACCAGTGCTGTCGAACTGGCGGCCCCCACCTGTCTGCTGTGCCTGCTTAAGCTTTAAATGGTATCAGTAATGAGATTATCTGACCCCCTATATTGTTTAAACATGTAATCCCCTGTATTGTTCACACCTTTTAGTCCCTGCATTGTTCACTCCTCAGGCTCAGACTGCAAGCCCCCACATTGTTCACCTGTTCACAACTTAAACTGTAGGAGCAGTGCCAGCATTGTGTCACTGTATGTACTGCCTGCCTTGTGCTGTCTGTGTGTATGGCACACACAGGCAGCATAGGCCAGGCAGAGTATGGTGCGCACACACAGGCAGGTTAGGGCCCTATGCTGCCTGTGTGTGCCATACTCTGCCTGCCCTATGCTGCCTGTGGGAGATGAACCTGACAGAGGTTTGTTCTGGGAGTTAGTTAGCATTTGGAAATAGTCATTATATGGTCCCATAGGTGTGTAATAATATGCTGGGAGTTGCTGTGCTATCCACAGGGGAGGAGGAAGCATATGGATTTAAGGGTGTGTCTTAATATGACATAATATAATTCTTTTACATATGAATGAAGGGTGATATCCCTACAAGGAGCACCAACCATTTGGGTTTTTGTTGTGCTACCTTCATTAATGTGGGTATGGTCTTAAAAACTGTTGTGATAACATGGGTGTGGTTAAAGTTTGCACAGTTTAAAAAAGGGGAGTGGTCAAAACTGGCTTCAATTAGCGTCCCTCCACCATGTAAGCCAGAAAAATATCAGCACCAATAACACACAGGTTTTAATTTAATGCCTAGACTGGACAATGAATTAATGTAGACAAATCTTTGACTATTCTTAACTTGAGCAGGATAAAGACAATTCACTCTAATATTTGTAAAGTGTCCTGTTGATAAACAAGGCTTTCTAGGCACCATCCCATATGGCCTGTTCTGAACATTTAGGGAGTGACAACTATGGAAAACTAGTGAGAGAAAGGGAAGCGCCATTTAATTGAAGCAGTGGCCAAGTACCTGTAATACTGAAGATTAACTACAAACATTCATTTCTGCCCTCTTTGCAGATCACCATTCAAGAGTGGATCTTGTCTGGCAAGTCGTCTTTGTAAAGCAGCCATGTTATGCCGTTTCAATTTGGTTGTAAAAGAATCTAAAAGGGAAGCTATAGCCCTTGACCTTTCTTATCATGAGGCAAAGGTAAAAAGAAACACTTAAAACTGCATGTGAAATTTAGGAAATTGTTTTTATCATTCGATTTTGACGTGCTATGCCTTACTGGTGGCTTTTGATACTTTTAGTAATGTAATAAAATCTGCAAAGCTTGCTCAAGTTCTAGATACCCGTTGCAACAAATGCAAGTACAAAGTACTGATATGCTGTTGGATTCATTTTCTTTTGCTTTAATTAGTCACTGTGGGTCACTAGATCTGGGGCAACAGTTGCTGCTTTATTGCTTTACCACTGAATTCCATTTAAATTCCCCATCTGTCATGGGGAAAACTTCAGTCACTCTTTACTGCTGCGCTGCAGGTTGGAGAGATGTCGCCCCTCTCCCTTATCCCCCAGCAGCCAAATCAGATCAAAATTAGCCTGCACCAGATCAAAATTAGCCTGAGTCCCTTAGTCTCTGAGTTACTTTGTCATCCACAGTCTTAGGCTGCATATGAATTCTCAGTCTTACCAGAAGACACAGCGGACAGTAGCCCTCACATGGCTCATCTGGTTGCTAGAACAGTATCTGCTTGTATCCTTCTGCCTCACATTCAACTCATCAGACTTCGGATTTCTGTGTGCTGATCCTCCTGTTGTTCTCTCCCAGCATCTTGAAGAAGATTCTTTGCCGCCCTCTGGCATCGGGCTATCTGTATAATTATCTGCAAACTTGGCGGCCTTTTCTGCTGTCACGGTCCAATTGACAAGATGTGCAGAAACTGATCTTTAACCACTAAATCAGTCCATTCCTCAGTGGTGGTAACTCTCAGCCCAGTGACCCACTGCTTAAATGTAATTTTCAAACTACTTACAACGTCTGCGTAGCTGTCAGCAGGGCTTTTTTGTAGGGTACGGAACTGTTTCCTATACCTTTTTTGAAGTTTGATTATACTGGTTAATCAGGGGTTTATCATAGTCCCCGTCCAGCTCTGGCGGTAAATCCCAGGGCTTTGCCTTTTAAATGTCTTTTTTTGCACCAATAAAATACATGCACGTAAGATATACCATGCCATTACAGTCATTATATACATACATTGAGGTGGTTCTATGCACTTTCTTTGACTGTTCTCAATGATCCAAATGACATATCAACCTCCAAATTACCCTAAACATTAATGATTTCCTTCCCTGAAAGCCCCCCTATTTCAATTAGAGTTGTATCAGAGCCTTAGTAAATATCCCCGTATATTTAGGTTACAGTTATTAAAGGATTTCTCCCCACTAGCTCCTCGGACATATACCAAGTAGTAACCTGAATGTGTGTATTTCTTGGGGTAATGTTTGCAAATATTTTGTCCAAGTAGCAAAAAAAATTCATAACTTGGCATTCTCTATAGAGAGTAGCTTCTAACCAGTCCATGCGATGGTCAAGTTTGGTAAGCATCATTGCAAGTGATGGGGGTTGAGGTGATATCCAGCAGTGCAGTATGGCCTTTCTACTAACCGCTGAAATGATGTTTGCTAGTTTCTTGTCTGCCTTTGGAATCTTTGCTATATCTCCGAATATTGCCCACAAAGGAGTAAGATCTATCTGAATATGTAATGTAAATTTACAGTAGGGAATTGCTTCACAAAATTGTTTGATCAGCAGACAAGACCATTAACAATGATAAATATCTGCTTTTGGAGTGTAACATTTTGGACATATGTCAGACTCAGACCAGCCCACTTTTTTCGTAGCTTAGGGGAGAAATAACCCATGTAATATATTTAAAACCATAACATGGAAGTGGCTTGAATTGAGACGTGAAAGGGATCTAAAATGTAAGGTTAACAATTTTCTTGTGTGAGATTAGGAATATGTTGTAACTATTTCCCCATAACTATTTCCCCATACCTCTTCCAAAATGGAGCTTTCAAAATGTTATAAAGAATGGAAGTGGAGGGTCTGATTGTAGCTAACCGAAAGAGACGATCTATTGAATTATCAAATTCCTGGTGGTGGAATAGCACAAATCACTGTTTGCTTGTAAATATGAGAAAAAATCCCAGGTTGTGGAGGGGTATCATTCGCTAAGATCTGAAAGTGAATATAGATTTGTGGGAGTATGTAGTAAATGTCTTACCTGTATAAACCCTTTGTTTGCCCAAGTAAGGAATAGATTTTCAATATAATCATTCAAGAAATGTGGACTACCTGCAAAGGGCAAAAAGGGTGATAGAAAAGGTGAAATAGATAGTCTAATGCATGCCAGGCTCTAATATTAGTATACAGTAATGGATTATCCTTTAGGGCTTTGCCTTTTCACCCTGGGGGTAGGGTACTTTGCCCATTGTTCCCGGGAAGTTGGTACTGTCCTACAAGTCCTCTCAAAACCACCCAGGTGTCCATATGTCCATCCTTCTGTATGGTAGGGAATTTGTCTTGGGAAATATGGAAAGGATGTGCTATCCTGGGCTCACAGGACTGCTGCTAACTCCAGTAGATACTGGCCTTCCGCTTGTCTTTATGCAGCTGCTGCAGCCTCTCTTTCTGCCTGTTGACATTGCAGGATCAGGTAAAGGCACAACTGGGGGTCATCTGAACCCAACTATTGCAAAGCTGCTTGCAAGGATGAATTCCTGTCACTCTGCCCAGTGCAGCTATTACTGTCCTCTTGCTGAGAGGAAACAGGAACTGGAGTTGTACCGACTGGCACTTCTTGTGCTTCTGGAATGCTTCTTGATGTCCCTCCTATATGGCATGTACCAGTCATACTTCCTTTTACACATTGTATACAAATAAGGGGTAGCAGCTGCATTATGGGCAATATTTCCACTTTTTACCTTGCCCCCTTATATAGTGTGTGTATGTGTAATATTTGTACAGCAGCTGTTCATGAAGGAGATTGCTGAAACATATTCTCTTTTCAATAAGCTTAGTTTCTAAATGTTGATGAATATAAAATATATTGTATCATTTTCTTTTCTATTTCAAGCATTTGGCAGGACCTTACCAGGAAGCAAAATGTTTGCTGAAAGCTTATTTCAAGCAGCAGGGATTTGGATCCTGGATTGTGAAGCCACCCATTATTGACGAATTTACAATGTAATACATTATCCATTGAGGAAATTGCCAATATTTTATTTGCATTGTGGTTTTTGATAAGTTTGTGGTGGGAAAAATTACTTTTTAATATTTTTGACTAACATATATATTAGGGATTCACCGAATCCACTATTTTAGGATTTGGCCGAACCCCAAATCCTTCATAAAAGATTTGCCCAAATACCGAATCCTGAGGATATGGAAGGATTAAAGAGCAGCGTGCAGCGAAAAATTGTCTACTTCCGTGTTTGTGACAAATAGTCACGTGATTTAAAGGATTCAGTTTGGCTTGAAGCATTGATTCGGCCAAATCTGAATCCTGCTGAAAAAGGCCAAATATTGTCCGAATCCTGGATTCTGTGCATCCCTTATATATATATATATGTGCGTTTAGAGAAGGTACGGTTCAAAAAAGAATGACAAATTCATGCCTTTTATGTTTGTTATGCAAAATGCATAAGGCAGCAAATCTTTAGAGCCAATTATTGTATCCTGTTTTATTTTTTTTTCTTCGAAAAATCACTTTTGCCATAAAAATGAAAAAAACAAACCGGTATTATGTTTGAATATAGCTTTCGGTGTACAGGCTAAATGCATCAAGGCTTTTTGTCATGTTCTATGAAACCTTCTTATGTTATTTCTTAGTGAGTAAATGTATCCTGTTATAAAGGCTTACTTTAGACGTTTCCCAATAAAAATTGTCCACCTTCTACCAAGTTTGTATAAAGTTCAAATTAGCTCATGAAAACATTTGAAAATGTTGAAACCAATATGTATATGTTACATATACCAATATGTACGTGTAGCCAAAAAAGAATTTGCTACCTTTGTTTTCACAACTGTTTAATGATTTGTGATGCCTTATAATATATACTGTATAAACAGACCTTTTCTCCCAAATTATCTTTATGGCATTTTGTTTGTTTCATTTGCACTACAGAAACATCATGATGCATAATTTGGATTTGAGTGATCCTAATAAAAGATCTGACCAAATGATTAAAGGAGAGGGAAAGCTACTGAGGCATTTTATTGCCAACAGATCAGCCACAATTATGGCTTTACCATTCCTGGGTAAACAGCCCTAGAAATATCTGTTTTAAAATAGCAGCTGCCATTTTAGCTTGGTCAGACGTCACTTCCCTGCCAGAAGGGAGCAAGCTGTGCGGGGGGGGGGGGGGGGGGGAGTAAGTTCTTAGCATTCTTGAGGGAAGAGAGCAGAGAGCTGCGTGTCTCTGGCAGAGGAAAACAGACACAACTAATCTTTTTACAGGGAACTCAGTGCAGCGTTTCTGTGAGTGCTTATGGCTGTATTTACATAGACCTTTCTGATAAAGCTTACTTAGTTTTTACCTTTCTTTCTCCTTTAAGTTTGATATTTCACATGGGGCTAACCATATTCTTCCTTTCCCATGGGGCCACAGCCAGTAGATATCAGAATAGCACTCAATAGTAAGAAGTCCAGCTTGGGATTCCTCCAGTTAAAAGGAGAAACAATAGGTTACCTAAAAGCAGTTCTAATGTGTAGCGCTGGCTCCTTTTGAAAGCTCAGGCACAATGCACTAAGATGGCTGCCTATACACCAATATTACAGCTAAGAATTAATACATTTGTTGGTTCAAGAATAAAATTTTAAATGGTAGAGTGAATTATTTGCTATAAACAGTGTAATTTAGAAATAAAATATTCCATAAAAATCATGACCGTATCCCTTTAAGATCTAGTACTACATCCCTTTAAGAAGTACTGTAGTATTACAGAGAAAAAGGAAATAAACTTGACATTTTGAATTATTTAATTAAAATTAAGTCTATGTGAGATGGCTTTCCCATAAATTAATGCTTTCTGGATAACTGGTTTCCAGATAATGGATCCTATACCATAAAGACGTTAACATTAGTGACTTATAACTTAAAGACAAAGAATAGAGGAAAGTATTTTCAGGCGGAAGCCTGATCATCATTCTCTGATGACCCTGAAATTCTTGATATATTGCTGATGAAACACAAACATCACATTTATTATAAAATATAATTTATTCATGTACACATAAAATCCACTCTCAAAAAAACGGTACCCTAGTATAATAAATTATGGTTTAAATAAATAAATATTTGCCATATAAATATATCAAGGGCAAGAATCAGGATTAAATATATCAAGGGCAAGGTTTGATCAAAGGTTTGTCGCAAGGTTTTTCAATAATGCTTCGAAATCTTCAATGAACCCCTCTAAATTCTTTGTCGTGGTATGAGCCTTGTGCTGTTTGCACTGTTCGCATTGTTTCTGAAAGAAGGCAAAACATTATTCATCAAATTAGTATTTAATTTACTAATATAATATTGCTGAAATGTATTAATTATGAGATCAAAATGCATTTGTATTAAAGCAATTTATACACTAGATATTCAGCTTTTCAAACATCCTCATACATGCTGGCAGGGGCTGTAGATTCTGCATGTAGTGCTCTTCCATTTGGCATTTTGCTTTCAACAGCTAATGTGTTGTTATGGAATCAGCAACAGGTTTACAGAGGCCTTGAAGTTTCCTACAACGTGCATTTCATGAGGGCTATCTAGTGTGGCAGGAAGTCACATTTTATTCATGTGAAAGATGGCTTGCCACAAAAAAGAAAAAGTACATGTCTCACAATAACAAAACAGCATTTCTAGACAACATGCCTGCAAATAAGTTGCTCCTTTTCCCTTTATATCATTGTTTTTATTCTAATGCATTGGTTATGCAGACTCTGTAAAATGAAATGGGGGGGGCATGATCTTAAGTACTGGCTTTTTTACTTACTCCTGTTCCTTTTATTTTTTCCTTCCTCTTGAAAACAGGAAAAGGTGCAACAAGAACTGTAGTATTTTATAATGCAGCTTTGACTATTTTATATACACAGCTGTCTTTTTATAGACCAAATAAGGCAAGAAATGAAATGTGCCACAATGGACTCAGAGTGGTAACATGCACCTTATGTGAAGATGCCTGTTGGGCGATTTGCTTAATATGGAGGGCAGCAACAGACACAACACCCATGCACAATAACTAAGGCTGATGGCAGGCAGGATATTTGTCACCCACACTTAGGGGCCTATCTGTTATGCTGTGTAGAATGAAATTCGCCAAAAACGTGTAGAAAGCTTTGTAAAAGGCAAATTTAGCTGTTCAATCAGCGATTTTGCACCGTTATTTTATGTGTCAAAGTCTGGTGATGTGTGGCAAATTTTGTTGCCATTTCTTATCAGCATAATAAATAACCCCCCAAATCTCCTCCTGCATGGGCAACAAAACTTCTAGAGGTGACATTCCAACAGGAATAGCTGTAAATCACCAGTGCTAAAACAAGTATCATGCATACATTGTATAGTAGCCCGAAGTTGCCTTGTGGAACAACCAGCTACCATGTGATGTATGTTTTACCACCGGCAATTACATTCCTATTGAGATGTAAACTTCAGATATTTTATCCCCCATAGTGGAGAAGATTGAGCATAGGTAACACTGTTATGTCTGTGTTTGCAATCCCCCCTTTGAGCAAGAGTATATTTAAATATGTCTAAAGTGCTTTTTATAAAGAAGCCCAGCCTTCCCCCAATCGTTGCCTGCATTTCAGGCTTACAAAGTTATTATACAGGGTGTTTAGCTGTGTCTGTTCATTTGATTAGAGGCCTTCTCTCACATTTGTGTTCTGTGTTCTGCACTGAATAACAAAAGCCATAGACATTTCATAAATAAAACAATAGGCAGTATTCTCAACAGAAGCCTTATTCACTCTAATCTGTAGGTGCAACTTTGTATCAGCCAATCACGCAATAGTTGAAACTTGGTTCTTAAAGTTACCAGGGGCGGTTTTTACCCCCTATTGGTAAAGTGCTGTCCGCAGAAAGGTTTTAGGTTCAGTGATTTATCTGCCTCATGACTAAAACAGCACTGATCAAAGCTAATTACTAATTAGTTACAGTAGCAATGGGAACTTCATAATATGCTTTACAATCAATTTTCTATTACATTAGCGGTTCACAAATCACAATGTATAATAAAACTCTGATCCTAAATGTTTCTAGTATAAAGAGCAAAACAGGGCTGCTGTGTTTTGCCAGAATGAAAACAATTGTATGAATAGCAGGAAATACATTCACCTTGGAACCACAAATAGTGAAAATGACTTTGTTGTTAAGTTCATAGGCTATCCTCCAAATCACACTACATTGCATTTTAGGTTCATCAGCTCTATAACAGCAATGATTCAGGCCTTCAAAGTTGTCAAAGGAGCTCCCCATCTTTTATTTTGACACACAAGTTCATTGTGTGCTCTGGGCAGCTGTTGAAAGCTAACCTTCATAGAAAATGAGGTTATCCTGTCATATAAGCTGATGCTACAGGGCTGGTTATTACATTGTAATGCCAAGTACACTGGTTTCTGAACTGCAATGAGAAACAAAATACTAAATAGCCTTGTATCATGAAATTCATATTCCCTATATACAGTATATTGTGAGTTGGCCCATAAGCTCAGGTAACTGATGTGATTAAACAGATAAAAGATGGAGAGCTACAGGGGGCATATTTGGAGGTACAGGGCTATGTTGGCCCTGGGCTGGTACAGAACTCCAAATATGTGCTGCATTTCCACCATACTACTTTGTTAAGCTTTAGTTGTCCTTTAAATAAGAGCAAAGACAAAAACTTAAGTACTGTATACTATACAAATCCAGCTTGCCCTCCAGCTGTAGGGATAGTTACCTCTAGATACTGCGAAGGCTCAGTCTTGGAATATGAGGCATCAAGTAATTTCTGAAAGTACAAAATACACAGTGAGCAGTCATTTCTGTAACAAAAGACAGCCAGCTGTCTCTTACCTTCAGGGTATACGATTAAAAGAAATGTATTGTACAAAATATTTCAAATCCATTATTATGTAATTTTAGTTCTTAAAATGTATTCTAACTCAAATAATTTCAAGTATATATTCAAATGCATAAAAAAGCAGTTAGAAATATAAACTATATATATATATGTATACACCTTGCTGACTAGTTGTTTTATTTTTAGTGTTTGCTTACCAGGAGTTCAAGAGCATTTGTTATAGTGTTGTTGGCTTGTTTGCCAGCCTTTTCATTGAGGGTACCAAGGTATTTTTCTACAGTATACAGTTCATGAACAAAGCAGCAAAGGGCACTTATTCTGCATTTCATCTGGAAGGAAAGGGTTTTTGGTCAGAAAATTAGGCTATGTATATGACTACAATAAAAAGAAATACAGTGCCATTAGCATGAGTTTGAAGCCGGCCCAACATATCACATTGCACCATAAAACCTTCCACCAACATTACATCAGATGTTTGCAAATATGACCAGTAAATGCTATCAGCTATGGATTTCTACGTCAGTAGGAAACCTTGCGCTTTGTATTACATTATGCCTGTAGCATTTACATCACTGGTAATTCCGATTTACACACTGAATATGTATTGACATAATAATATGTGCCAAGGACAATTACTGCAAGTGTCTACAGACCAGTTATAAACAATTTCATGTTTAAGGAGGAATATACACCCAAACATAGAACACTCAGCACTTAATTTACAGTTTCTGAGAGCAACTTTCTTTTAGAGTTGGTGTAAGTGACCCTACCCATGCCTGCGAATGCAAGCACCAAATGCAGGCAGAAGGCAGCGTGATGCTTCCGTGTGTAAGAGCCATAACTTACTATCCTGCATAGCCAGTTAACTCTAGGATCACTTACATTGAGACAAACAGAACTCTACTGAGTCAAAAGCAGTCTAAAAATCTGAGACCACTAAAAATTGAAAATGAATATAAATTTCAAACACAAGAGTAAGATGACATTTTTTGTGTTTGGATCTTTAAATAGGTTTACTATAATTCAAACGTTAACGGTAACATTCATTGGATCTCTACTTAATCATAGACAAAATAATAAGGCAATCTATTTGGAAAGTTTAGCTTTGCCAGCCAACTATTAGTTCTGAAATGTGTACTTAATCCCTGCCGTGACAGTCTGGTCTAACCAGGCACTGTAGAAATACACAGAAATGTAATTTGTGCTAAAGCCTTTATCTTTACTGAGATAAATGAAATGTGAAACCAAATACAAATGTAACACACTTACATCTCCGTTTCCAGTGTCTGTTATTGTGTAGAATTCCTCTGGGATGATCTGCAAAGGTAATAGTGTAAGATTAGCTCAGCGACGAGCTTCATTTCTGCACCTCAGCAAAGCGATATCATCTACTAGTTCATATCGTTACACTTACCTTACTGCTTGTCTTCATCCTTTGCAGGTCATTGCCCATAGCTCTCAGGAGTTCTAGCTGCTTTGCTACATTTTCTGTTGGGGCACCTTGTGAGAAAACCAGAAGTGTTACGGCCAGTAAGCACAGCACTAGGATTTTGCACATTGTTGCTAACTAATTCTTCTTCTAATAAGTGAATACTTTTAATGAGACAGAAGCAGTTCCTAAAGGATTATATATATATGCATTTTTCTGGAAATATATTATGGGGGCGTGAGTGAAAGTTTAGATATTACCAATAGTTAAAGCCTATTAATATTAAACCTATGAGACAACAAATGTAACTTTCATTTCTTTCCTTGATGACTCTTTGGAATTTCTTTAAAGTATCATAAGAACGGAATGGATGTAGGTGAAATCCCTCTTGGGTAAAGTAGCCCACACTTACTCTGAGATATTCACCTTTTTTTGGTTTGCAGCATGACGCTTTCACAGTGAAGCACTTTTTCCTCTCTGTCCAAGAACTTCTTCCAGGGTTTCAACTTTACAAACGCAAGCAGTGCAATCACATTCTCAAATTATATTAGTGCCCTGTTGCTGTATCTTGTTGTTCTGTAAATACATATAAATTCTCCTGCGCTTCAATAGGCAGCAGGTATATCAACCAAATAACTTTTTAAGAACTGCTTGTTACAGGAAATGCTTATTTCCTCTCGCAGTATGGTTTTCCCACCCACTGCACGCAGGTTCTGTTAATTACTAAATAATCATCGCAGGGACAAAGTCTTTTTTAAAACAAACTCTTAGCCAGAAAAAAGCCATGTAATAAAAGAAAAAAGGCAAAGTGTTTTTTGTTATACAAAGTGTTTTTTGCTCTATTTTTTTTATTATACAGGTTTGGGATCTGTTTTCCAGAAAGTCCAGAAAGTTCTGAATAACAGGAAGGCCATCTCCCATACTATTTAGGTTTTTTAAGATGATTTCCTTTTCTCTGTAATAATAAAACAGTACCTTGTACTTGCTTACTAAGACATAATGAATCCTTATTGGAAGCAAAACAATCTCTTATTGGGCATGGAGATCCAAATTACAGAAAGACTCATTATACTGAAAACTCCAGGTCCCGAGCATTCTGGATAACAGGTCCCGTACCTGTATATGCATATAAATCAATCATTAATTACCTGGCTTAAATAGAGGCACATATTTCAATATTAGCCTAATAAAGCAGAAAAGCAAGTGCTCCTACTCTCCAACTAAAAAGTTGGCCTTATAAAAGCTACCAACTTGGCATCTTATTGGTCCATATATTGGGAGCTCAGGACTGCCTGCCTGACCAATATATCTATATATCTTATCTGACGAATTCCAAAATCCCATTGGCACATTGATGCGGCCCTTGCCTGATGGATCCTTAAACAATTGCAGTGTCATCTGATCAGGGGCCAACAATTAGATTTACCCAATTTGGCCCAGCGCATGAGTGCCGACCATTTATGGTTTCTTGCACAGTGTAAAAAATACAGTACTAATCAACTTTCCAAAAATGCATAAATTAAAACATTTCAATGGCTTTAAAGTTCTAAAATGTATTTTTACCCTACTCATAGTTACCACCATTCCTGCTCCAGTACCAGGTAACCCAGGTGTATCAAAGGGCTAAATCTGAATTTTTCTAAACTGGACCCTAAAATGAGCTAGCAGACATAAGCATTTGATAGATGGGATAGCCCATAACCATAACACAAAAATAATGACTCCATATGAACTACCTACACGTGACACTGTAAGTGTTAAATAAACTGCATGCAGCCTGCTAGACAATGTAAGCATGCTATTAGAGGCATATTATCTTGTAGGTATAATCTTTTATAGACAGACACGTATTTGTTTGAATTTCAGTAAGCCATCACTATTTATCCTTCCTTTTATTTCTGTAAATGTATACTCCTTACTGCCTTGCTTGAGAAAAAGTGCAGTATAGAATAAAAACATGCAGTTAAAACAATGTAATTTGTTGAATTTTCCATAACCCTCTACTCTGACCTCCAGGAAGGCAACAATGAAACTAAATGGCTTTCCATTTGGTTATCCTCCAATCCCTCTTCCTGGAGAATAGGTGTTCCACTGCCTAGCCAGAATATGCAATTTACCACCTAAAAGCAGAAGCAATCATATACCTATTGCAAGGACCCAATGGCACTCATTGCTGCCTGCAGCCTTTGCATTCTAGCTTGCTTCATAAATATAAACTACAGACCAGCTGAGCCCCTAAGCCTTGTGATACAGTATATATCTAATGATCATGTGACAAGACATACCATTTTAATGTTCTAAGGGGGCTACAGATGCTAGCTACAGTATACTTAGCTGCAATTTAAGAATGGATGTCTGCTTTAAAATGATTTCCCCAGTGGTCTAAAGTAAATTTCTACTAATGTTAGATTTACCATCTATTTGGCAGATACTCATACACCGACAACATGTAATAAAGATATCAGATGTGAGTTATTCATATTCTTGTAGTGACCTCAAAATTGTGGTTAAGAGATACTCCATGTGGCTACGCCTTCTATTTTTAATAAAAACTGCTGATTTCATAAAACAATTCCAGCAATACATACAAATCCCATTTTAGTATTCAACAATCTTGATGTAATGTTGTGTGCTTTCAGAATATATTACCTCTATGGTACTGAATAATATAAGTATATAATATCAGTATATAATATCAAGCCCAACGTGACATCAATACAAATGTACATCTTTTCTGTCAGTTGTGGCACAGGGCCTTTTAACCAATCGACTTAGAGTAAAAAGCTCTAGCCAGCAAGACTATCAGTGTTTATCAGCAGTATATCTAGTTAATGGGGCCATAGCAATATATTCTTCATGGCCAAAACTATGCGGACACCCTTTCTAATTATCGGCCTTAGTTATTTATTGCAAACATATAATTGTGGGCACAGGTGCCACTATATCAGGGATCCCCAACCATTCTTACTTGTGAGCCACACTCGGATGTAAAAAGTGTTGGAGAGCAACACAAGCATGAAAAAGTTCTTTGGGGATGCCAAATAAGAACTGTAATTTGCTATTTAGTAGCCTCAAGTAACCTTTTCCTGTTTCAATACTATAACTCATCTATATAAAAAGGAAGGATCATACAGAATAGGTTTGCAAAAAGAGGGTGGAAGAAATGGAAAAGCCTGCACAAAGCCCTGACATCAAAAGTAAACATTTGTGCGATGCAGCTAAACACCAATGTAAGACAGTAACGAATGGAAGCAAATCCCATGCATTGATGTTCCAACATCTAGTGGCAAGCCTCCCCAGAAGAAGGGTAAGGGCAGTTTTAACAGCAATAAGAGGACAAACCTCATATTAATACCCTTGGTTTTACAATGAGACAGGCCGGTGTCCACATACTTTTGGCCATATTATGGTTGATTCACTAATGTGCGATAAAACGAGCGCTATTTATAGCATGCATTAAAATTTTTATCACGTCTTATTTTTCGCGTCTTAACGCATGATTCACTAAAAGGATACTTGCGTTAATTTAGATGCGATGCTGTTTGTGTTATTTAAGTTGCAAAGACTATTTTCATGTGGTATTTGACGCAACACGCGCTACTTATCGCGCGCACGTCATATTAGCCATACACACCATTACGTTCGTAAGACTACTTTTGAAAATGACCATTTCCCTGCAAACTGGAGGCTGCATCACTCTAGGGCCAACACAGACTTGAATAAATCACACTGCAAAGTCCATGTTGTGTTGCCAAAAGCTCATGAACTGTACTTTTCTATAATTACCGCCTGCCCCAAGTAGGTGTTAATTTTCGCATAGCCTAATGCGATATTTAGCGCGTCTAAGTGTTTGTGAATCATGCGTTAGTATTATTTCTGCGCGAGAATTAACGCAGTGCGGAAAAATTAACACATTCAGGCTATTTAACGCACGCGATATGCGACTTAATGCATGCGATAATACTTTAGCGAATTGCGCGTTTTTTCCGCGTCAATTTTAGCGCAAAAAAGCATGCAATAACATTTATTGCACTTTAGTGAATCAACCCTATTGTGTAACCCTCCCAATACCTTAAGGAACTTGAGCAATTATATAAAGATATATATTTATATATGTCCACCAGCCATGGCAAATTGTCTCAACCTACAATTAGCAACAGTATAGAGGTGGTGACCATTTAACTTAGCTGAAGGTACTTCTATTATAATAGGAACAGGATATTTGTTCTCTGACAAAGCTAGCAGGTCTTTTGTTAAAGAAATTAGATTGCAAGTTCTACTGTGACAGGGATTGATGTGTTCAATTAAACTAATTGCTCAGTGACGTAGGTGCTATAAATAAAGCATAATTAATCAATTATCTGTTATGGTTAAGTATGGCCTATTTTCCTATCTATACCAAAGAAATTACACTTTTTTGTTAATAGTAATCCTTTATAAAAACTTTAAAAAAATCTGGTTAGTGAACATATTAACTTAAACTCTTCAACACACCTGAATAGAGCCAGCATTTATAAACCTCTAACCACGTGTATTTTTTTGTGTCAGAGCTGTGACAATACTTAAAAGCTGCATTAATATCACTAGCCTTATGATTGGTTTAAAATGAATGTGAAAGTCCAGGTTAATGTTTCGTTCCATTGTGCACATTTGACCCAGTTTCTGAATCATCCCTTCATTTTAACGTAAATGTTAAGAAAAGGCTATGTGAACTGATCAGTTAGAGTAAAAGTGCATATTCTGACCATTGCTGGTGAGTCACTGGGAACAAACTGACCATATTTTTTTCACCTCATATACTAACCCAATTTGACTAACGTAAGAAGAAACTCCTCTTATTTTCAAACAGAATTGAAATGTCATCTGCAGTCATGTAGACTGCAGTGCACCCATGTTTAAGCCTGACAGCAATGCTGTATGGCGAAGATTTTCACGGTACTCTTTGGTGATATCTAAGCTCAGTATTAAGGAAGATTTGGATCCAGCAGAGTCATGCAATGGGTACTTGATGTGCTTTGGGCATTGTGATGTTCTTGTGTGAACAAAAAACTATATAGGTTAATTTTGACGGCCTAATCCATCAAGAAACAATTAGCTTTTTTATTAAATAATTTTAAAACTGTTCCTCTACTATGGTCACAAACATTTGAGGGTGAGTAGCAGCTTAAACAATTGTATAAAACCTGCAGCACATGGGCCATCATCCTGCCAAAGCAAGGCATGCAGGCTATTATTCCTGGGAATTATAACATGGGCTCTCTCCATTATTAGACTGTAGTGGATTCGAAATGCTAGCAAGTTACCTGCAGGAAATCCTATAATGATAATTTAAAGGCCTGAGAGCTGTGTACATGTCACTAGCTCCTTATCTCTTCTGATATCTGAACTCAAGCATCCATTGTCAGTTATACTGGGGGGGGGGGGGGGGGGGTTATGGCATAAAGGGCAATACAGAGCATTTAGTCACCTGGGTGAATAGTTCGATGGGTAGTAGACATGGCGGTCACCTACAAGCATGCATGTACTGTCAGGGGGTTGCTGCTTAGAAATGGGTCAGTCAGCATTTCCAAGTGATAATTATTAGGCATGCAAGTAGATGGGGTGATTTAAGTGTATTATTATTTACCCATTACGCTACTAATTACTACAAAATTCTCTGAATTGTCCTGTGTGCCTTTGCCCTTGTATAATATGTGTTCTTCACATGGGAAAATAGATTCTTACTTCTTTTTAAAAAAGATGCTGAATTTTAAAAAGGACAAGCTTTATCTGGTAATGCATGCAGGGTGGCTTCTGGATTGTTTCCTCTTGCACTTTAACACTTGCTTAATACTGGCTTTTCCAATTATAATCAAAATATCAGATATTTCCATGTGCTCTGGACAGCAGCTTGCTGATTCTGATGTTTGCGTTGTGAGACTGTGATGTAAGAAATCAGAAATTCCAGAACAGAATGAAGAGGAAGGAAAATGTTATCTTGCATTTTCCACTGAAACTTACAGCGCGTTTTGTTTGAGCAGTTGAAAGCTGTACCTGTTTCCTGGGAAATTTTAGCTTTTTATAACCTGCTTGTGAATGTTAAAACACAACCCTCTGAATTTGCTTTATTTCTTGGATGAGAATAATGAAACCAGAAGTAGTCACTCTCTGTACCTAGTGTGTGAGTTTATATTCTGCCGTGCAGTAATAGTCTTTCCTTCTATGGCATCCAACGTTGTAGGTAACTGGGGATAAAGTGTAATATCAGCTGGATAGTGGTATGATCTTCATAAATTCTGGCCAGTCTAATACTCCCAAGTATTGGGAATAGTATCCAAAATATATTTTAAATTAATATTCCTGACTTGTGTATCTTTCTTTCATCTTTAACTCACGAAAGTACCTCTGTCTAATAGTGACATATGGAGCTCTCTTGTCAACAACAATCTCTTCTGATTAATGGTCCTCTGGCAGGTTTGGACCAGAATAGGGTTGCCACTTTTTGAAAATGAACTAACCAGCCAGCAGGGGCAGCAATAAAAGGGGTGGTCTGTGATATAGGAGTGGGCAGGGTGAGGACAAGCTGTGAAGTGATGGTTGTGTCAAGAAGGATTGGGAAGGAGGAAAAGTAAGAGGAAGGGTACGTTTTAGACGGGTTCTGGGCAGATTGGGGCTTAAAGGGCACCTATCGCCCCTATATTGTTTCCCCCACCAGAGGTTGGTTTTCCGGTTAGGGGAAACAATGTTTTCTTTAAAAAAAAAAAAACTCCCCACGCCTGCGCTGCGTTACGCACACCAGTGCAGGCAGCCATGTTGGTTGGCACATATGCACATAACAAGGAGATCTCCCCGCTTGCTTACTATGTGCATGCCCCTGACATAGGAGCTGTAAATGTAAATCACCCTCCTATGTCACATACATAGTAATAATGAATAAAACTTGCTCATTAAGGGCATGCATGTGCCCCAACATGGCTTCCCGTGTGGTAGCCCAGTGCTGGCAGTGCAATTGTTTTTGTAATAAAAACAATTGTTTCCCCTATCTGGAGTGCGGGCTCTATTAACCTGCACCTCTGGTGGGGGAAACAATATAGGCCCTAGCCTTGGAAGGTGTGTTACCAGTGATACAGGCCGAGTAGCAATTCTAACCCAGAAAGTGTTTGCTTCAGGACAGATTAATTCATAGGAAATGTCTACCACTGTTGTTTTACCCTTTTAAGCCTAACCACAAGATGCCTGCTTCTTGCAGGAGCCTTTACTTCAATATTCTATATATGTATATGTAGGGATCTAACCTGTTTTATCTGCAGAACTTAGTTTCCCTTCTCTAAGATGCCTGCTGCTTACTGTTTGGGGCAGTGAGGTCATAAGTGTGATGCTCCCATCCAGGGCTGTAAGGAGGAACTCCTCTCAGGAGAGAAGGAAGTAGGAAGTAAAAGATATATATATATATATATATAGAGAGAGAGAGGTATATATATCTCAATAAGGATATGTGTGCTGCACCACCATATATTCCGTGAAGGCACCAGCGCTACATTTACAGAGCATCCTGTTCTTTCATATAAAGCGGAGGCTTAAGTCTGCTGTTTCCTAACAGGGACACAGTTTCACACACCACTGTAACTATATATCCCCACCAGGGTTACATATACAGTATATTACTATATATGGTATTTTTAAAAACACTTTTTTTTCTGTAATAAAAAAAATACCTTGTACTTACATACTGTAGTAACATAGTAAGTTAGGTTGAAAAAAGACATACGTCCATCACGTTCAACCATAATGCCTATAAAGCGTTTGATACAGTACCTCACAGAAGGTTAATGATCAAATTAAGGAATATTGGCCTAGAACATAATATTTGTAATTGGATAGAGAACTGGCTGAAGGATAGAGTACAAAGAGTGGTTGTAAATGGAACATTTTCTAATTGGACCAGTGTGGTTAGTGGAGTACCGCAGGGGTCAGTCCTTGGTCCTTTGCTGTTTAACTTGTTTATTAATGACCTGGAGGAGGGCATAGACAGTATTGTTTCTATTTTTGCTGATGACACTAAGTTGTGCAAAACTATAAGTTCCATGCAGGATGCTGCCGCTTTGCAGAGCGATTTGACAAAATTAGATAACTGGGCAGCAAACTGGAAAATGAGGTTCAATGTTGATAAGTGCAAAGTTATGCACTTTGGTAGAAATAATATAAACGCAAACTATCTACTGAATGGTAGTGTGTTGGGGGTATCCTTAATGGAGAAGGATCTAGGGGTTTTTGTTGATAACAAGTTGTCTAATTCCAGGCAGTGTCATTCTGTGGCTACTAAAGCAAATAAAGTGCTGTCTTGTATAAAAAAGGGCATTGACTCAAGGGATGAGAACATAATTTTGCCTCTTTATAGGTCCCTGGTAAGGCCTCACCTTGAGTATGCAGTGCAGTTTTGGGCTCCAGTCCTTAAGAAGGATATTAATGAGCTGGAGAGAGTGCAGAGACGTGCAACTAAACTGGTTAAGGGAATGGAAGATTTAAACTATGAGGTTAGACTGTCGAGGTTGGGGTTGTTTTCTCTGGAAAAGAGGCGCTTGCGAGGGGACATGATTACTCTGTACAAGTACATTAGAGGGGATTATAGGCAGTTGGGGGATGTTCTTTTTTCCCATAAAAACAATCAACGCACCCGAGGTCACCCCTTTAGATTAGAGGAAAGGAGTTTCCATTTGAAGCAGCGTAGGTGGTTTTTCACGGTGAGGGCAGTGAGGTTATGGAATGCCCTTCCTAGTGATGTGGTAATGGCAGACTCTGTTAATGCCTTTAAGAGGGGCCTGGATGAGTTCTTGATCAATCAGAATATCCAAGGCTATTGTGATACTAATATCTACAGTTAGTACTAGTGGTTGTATTTATAGTTTATGTATGTGAGTGTATAGATTGGTAGGTGTGGGTTAGATGTGCTGGATTTACTTGGATGGGTTGAACTTGATGGACACAGGTCTTTTTTCAACCCTATGTAACTATGTAACTATGTAACTATATAACCTGTCTAACTGCTAGTTGATCCAGTGAAGGCAAAAAACCCCATCTGAAGCCTCTCTTATTTGCCACAGAGGGGAAAAAAATTCTTCCTGACTCCTAGATGGCAATCGGAACCGTCCCTAACGGTAACTAAGCTGCATTAATCCATCATCGGTGGCAAAACAATCCTATTGCGCTTATTTAATGACTATTCTTTGCAGATTTAAGGTAAGGAGATCCAGATTTTCCATGCCTCCCCAGGCCCCAAGCATTCTGGGGGAGGGGGATAACAGAAAGCAAAGCTGTGCACTACTAGACTCTTTTGACCACGGTAACTAGAACTGTGGCAACTAACCAAATGGCAATGGGTAAACTCAATATTGTATGAAAATATTCAGCCAATAAATTGTACTCATCTAGCTATAGCAGGAATGTGCTTTAAAAAGTAGTGTTTGGGCTGATTTATTGAAATTTCTCCAAAACCCCACTAGTCCTACCCATTTGTTCCACTTCATGCTGCCTTCTTCCCCTGCGAGGCACTCAGCAGCTAGGTTGACCTGATAGGGACCTGAGAGGATCTATAGGGAGCTCCAATAAAGGGGCCAGTTTTACAGACAGTATTAAATTTTAGACCAAAGTGAAACCAACACCATATATTATTCATAATTGCCTACAGTGTTTTTTTGTTTATCATATACATGTATATCTTTATTAAGTGAAGAGCCCAGTTTTATATGCCATCTAGTGGTGGAAATTGGCAAAGGAAAGGATATGCTCTGTCATTTTTTGCAACATGTGGACGTGTAATGTAATGCATAAATATCCATATCCTTATTTATACAGTGCATTTTTATATATCCATATGTTTTATACAGTATATATTTGTATATGTAGCACTGTACATAGTTACATATAAACCTATACTGACCTATCCATAGACTCACATACATAAACTTGTTATGGAAGTCTGATACCAAAGGTAATTTGAGGTAAAAAGGCAAGGTTTATTTGATATGTACGTGGGTTCTGAACAATGCCAAGAGTCAGAACTACAGAATAAAGACAACACTGGGTTTTTATAGACTTAGCAGCATATGACATAGAAAACGTATGAGCATGGGCATTACTAGTTTACCAGTGTACGCACATAGAGATATCTGGTCACAGCACAGAAAACAAAAAGCTGCCAAACAGGTGGTTCTGTCTGCAAGGCCATGATAATAATAACCAAGGCTAGCTTGAGTACAGAATCCATCCGAGTCGGGGGGGTGGGGTCCTGTGGCGATTCTGCACACACAGAATTTATTCCTTATTAAACTATTTATACCAACATCAATACTAACTGTAGATTTTAGTATCCCAGTAGCCTTGAATTTAGTGCTTGTTCAAGAACTCATCCAGGCCCCTCTTAAAGGCATTAACAGAATCTGCCATCACAACATCACTAGGAAGGGCATTCCCCAACCTCACTGCCCTCAACATGAAGAACCATCTATGTTGCTTTAACTGAAAGTTCCTAAAGTCTAAAGGAGTGATTCCCTGCCAGCTGACAGTCATGTTTTCATGACTTGCCTTGTCTTCATCAAGTACTTTATTTGCTTTAGTAGCCACAGAATGACACTGCCTGGAATTAGACAACTTGTTATCTACAAAAACCCCAGATCCTTCCCAAATAAGGATCCCCAGCACACTACTATTTAGTGTTGTACTCACATATATTATTTCTAACTTTGCACTTTTTAACATTGAACCTCATTTTCCATTTTGCTGCTCAGTTTTCCAGTTTTGTCAAATCACTCTGCAAAGCGGCAGCATCCTGCATGGAACTTATAGTTTTGCACAATTTAGCATCATCAGCAAAAACAGAAACAGTACTGTCTATGCCCACCTCCAGGTCATTAATAAACAAGTTAAAAAAGACCATTTACCACCACTCTTTACAGTACCACATTGTTACAGAACGTTAAAGATAGGGGTAGCAAATATTGTAGCAGAGATATCAACCCCAGCGAAATATGTATTAAATATGTAGACTACATGCAGGGACACAAGCTCTAAACTGGCCACTAATTAAATAAAAACAGGTTTAAAATAAAATGTATAATAAGCAATGCTATGTAAATTCTCTATGCTCAGCATGTCTTACTCCGGGGGCAATGTACTTGATATTTTATATTACTGCACCTCATGTTGGATAAGTAAGTTCATTTACGGGCAATGTCAGCCTCACACACAGTTAACGCCATTTCATGTGTTTTGAGGACTGGAAAGTAATCGGTTGTGGTTTATTTGTTACACATTTAGATGACCCGACTGCTGGGTTTACCTGTCACTGTCACTCGAATAAAAGGATCTTCCTTTAGAGAATGAAAAGTATATAACATGGAATACAGTTAGAAATATACAATAATGCTGCGAATTATATTTTCCACAGAAATTCTCCTAATACATGAAAGTTGGCAGACTCATTGAAAATGATGAGTAAAATGCAATTTTGTTATGTTCTACTTTCTTTTTTCGCTATTTTAATTGAGTGAGTTTTTGAGATTCCAGTTTTTTTAATAAGGGCACATTTTAATTTGATGTTCTAAAAACAAAACTCGAAAATTCACATATTTGAATTTTGAAAATTAAGTATTTTTGTCAAGGAAAATTAAGGCAATTGCATTGATTGTCAGGCATCAGATTTCGTTCAACACTTTGGACAAAATATATGAGCTCACTTTCTGTATCAAAGCCACTCATTGTATATGAGTCCTACATATTGAACAGTCTGTGTTTGTTACTTTGTGCACAATTTTTTTTTTTAGCATAATATTTTTTTTAATAATTTTTTTTTATAACTTTGTTTTTATTAGTGTTTTTACAACAAAATAAAATGCATACAAAATATGTGGAACAAAGGGGGTTAAAGAAAGTAAAGTAGGGGTTAGATGGGGGTTAAGGGTGAAAGTAAGGGGGGGGAGGGGAGGGGGTTGGACTCTCGCCTAGCCATTTTTATCTAGGTAGCCTTTTTAGCATAATATTTTTTATATACACTTACATTTTTACACACAGTCTTTGTAATGGTGTCTTGCTATCTATGGACTGATATCTGAAAGATATCTGAAAGTAAAGACTTACACACATTATCTAAAGTTTGCTAATTTGACGTTACAGACACACAGATCCTTGGGCTGAAAGAAATAACATCGGGACATAATCATTTTTTTCCGGGTATTTATTTTTCCTGACACAATGTTGCTGAGCTTTACACATTCCATCAGTCCCTGCCCCAGTGAAGTTTCCAGTCTAAGGTCCCTACACATTCACACACATTATGGTCAGTTATATGAGTAGCCAGTTAACCTGCCTGTATGTATTTGAAGTATGGGCGGCAGACCAGAGTATGCAGAGGATACAGGAGAACATGCAGGACCCAAGCTCTGCAAAGCTGAAGTGCTACTCCCTGAGCCACCATATGAATGCCTTAGCACTCCCAGAGTGGTCCTTGGGGTTCCCTATAAGTCTCAAATTGCATAAACTAATAAACTTTGCAAAAAGGCATATGCTAGGGGTGCTGAGGTACTGACACACTGTTTAACACCAAGTTCAGAAGGGTTTTGTAGCTGGATGCATACACCTCTGACCTTTAATAATATTTTTATAATATGCAGCTCTTTATTGGGTTTGTAAGGCCAACAACATCATAATTATGTTAGCAAGTGCTATAATGTTAAAGCCCTGAGGTCTCTAACTGATATAAGCCCTATGCACACACAACAAATTACTTCAGAGTTCAGGAAATTTGGTCGCTGCTTTGTATATTGAGATTGCAATCCAAAGTGACTTTCTTGTGGCTAAGTACCTCATAATGTCGTATGAATGCCACAAGGGTAGACCATGGGGATTCCCCACTTAGTGGTTGAATCACAGTTAATACGTTGGGGTTTTTTGCTTTTAAGTATGTTCACAAAGTACTAACTAGTGTCCTTTTTTGTGAATAAATTAGAGAGATTTTCCAAAAAAAATCTTTTCAGTATCATTAACCAAAACCAGGTCATGACAAGTTTCTTTTCCTGTTGTGTTCTGTTTATCTCATCAGGTGTGGTCTGCAGAATATTTCTATTGTGTGGAACATCACAAAAGCAAAATTCCATGAGTATTGTTTGACAAATCTCAAAGAACAGCATCAAACCTGTCCCATTTTTCTTACTTGTTGAGAAAAATCAGAGTAGCTCAGCATTTACTAATGTCTATCCACAAGTGCAGGAACACTAATGGGTGCAAAACGACACCCCTATAATGCTCATTTTCAAAGCAGTTGTAGTAGGGACATATCTGCATTCTGACAGATTAAAATCCTGTGTTATGTGCAGACAACTTTGATGGTGTGTGTAAAACAGCCATGTACCCAAACAGGGCTCTTTACTGTGATGAATGGTGCACAAGTTAGGAGACTGTAGAGGGGACGTCTGCATCCATTCCACTCGCCTACCCATCATGAATACAACACTACAGGTAGTGCTGTATTCATAGGGCAGATACAGGTCCAAAATGGAGCGCAGAAGTCCCTGGCCATTCAGCAAAAGGCAGTGTAGGATGGACATATGCAAGAAACATGGCAGTTTGCACCCATATTTGCTCCTTTACCTGCCCTGAAGGCCGTACATCATGGTTTTGCACCTGAAAACAATTGGCGATTTTTTATTTAAATATAACTTACATTTTGAAAATGTTATCATCATGTAACAGGAAAGTATACTTATGTAGGTAATTTTTCCTTTCTCCCACAAAGTATCTGATCTGTCATACTTTTTGTCAGCAATTCTAGTGGGCTTATTTATCAGTTTTCAACTTTGTTTTTCTAAATTGAATAAACTTGCATATCGAATCCTCGCTTATTTATTAATAATGAAAACTCGTTCAAATAAAAAACTTGAATACCTTGAATTTTTCGACTCAACAAAAAACTTGAAAATTTGAGTGTGAAAATATGGCTTGACTTTGCCTAGGACAACTATTACTGACTTCTATAGAAACTCCTAAGCTTTTAGATGCCAAAGTGACCAACTTTGCAACCTTTGGAGGCATAAAAATTGTCGGACTGACAGCATTTTACACATCACCATTGAAAGTAAATAGGTGAAATGTGATTGGCTGTTGGTGGCTCCCCCCACTTTTTTCTAATGGCAAATACCCAGTAACTAACTCTGGAAAGTTTAACAACCCTGGAATTAACACTTAAATAATGGCATCAGTTTAAATATAAACTAATGAAATTTAATGAGTGGAAATGGATTGGCTGTTGGTGGCTCCACCCACTTTTTCTAACCCTGAATATGGTAAATATATATAGGTAAATTGTGATTGGTGGGTGTGCCCACTTTTTCTAACCTTGAGTCGAAGTCACCCAGTGACAAACAGTGGGCACCCTGGCATAAATAGTGGGAGAATGGCAGCATTTTAAATTTAAACCAATAAAATTCAATAGGTGAAATCTGATTGGCTGTTGTTGGCCCCACCCACTTTTTCAAAATTAAAACTGCAGTCCCCTAGTGACCAACTCTAAAAAGTTTGGGGACCCTGGTGTTAATACTGTAAGAATGGCAGCAGGTTGAATTTCCCCATTAAAAGTCAATAGGTAAAATCTGATTGGCTGTTGGTGGCTCCACCCACTTTTTCTAACCTTGAACCGCAGTTACCTGGTGTCTAACCCTGCAAAGTTTGGGGACCCCAGCGTTATTACTGTGAGAATGGCATCACGTTGAATTTCCGCCAAGTCAATAGGTAAAATCTCATTGGCTCCGCCCAACAATCATCATATTTTCATTCAGGCTGACCCCATGACTATGTGATTTAAATTTGGGGAGTGTAGCCTTAAAGCTGTAAGACTGGCAGCAGTTTCAATTTCCCCATAAAAGTCAATGGGTGAAATTTGATTATCTGTTGTTGGTCCCTCCCACTTTGGGGTCATCCAACAAATATTGCTGTTTCATTCGGGGTGACCCCATTATTATGTTATTCAAGTTTGGGGGCTGTAGCTTCAAAGCTGTAAGAGTGGCAGCAGTTTGAAAATCTTCCCTGTCAAAGTCAATGGGAAAATTGGGGGGTTCGGAGCGGCGCCATAAAAAGACGGGGGGCCGGATCGCTTAGAAAAGCACAAGTAACCTGCTCCGCTATAGGGCGAAGAAGTGTGGAGAGTGGGTGTTGTACCCCTAAAACTGTAGGAGGAGTAGCGTTTAGAAAATGGGGGGCGCTAAGAATAAGAAGAAGAAGAAAAAGCAGAAGACTAAGCTGAAGTCGAAGAACAGTATGTTGGGGTTTTCAACCCAACATAATAAAGGTAATTTTTGCAAGGTAATATTCCCTTACTGATCTCCTTTACAAGAAAAATATACTTTCTTACTGTTTTTAAATCAAATGGTTGTGGATCTTGTCTCCATTTTAAATACAGATTAATTATGACCTTACTTTGCTTTGGGTGCCTTCAATTAAATTGTGCCTCTTACCAAGGAGCCCTCACCCTATAATTTCCTATAGGTTGAAGCAGGGCTAGAACTAGGGGTTGGCAGAAGAGGCACCTGCCTAGGGTGCAACAGTGGGTGGGCGCCAGGCAGGTACCCTATTTCCATGCCATTTGCCCCGACCGCACACCCCCCTCCAGCGGTCCCTGCAACTTCATGAAACTTGATTCTACATGGGGTATTATGGTGTTAAAGTGGCAGTTTGGTTTAATCTCACATTTATTAAAATGCCCCCTATGTATACCCATTAAAGCTCATATAACTTTTAAAATTCACAAGATGAAGTCTGTTATAATGAAAAGTGAGTGTGGCCAAATATGTATTTGTAGTACAGGTCTGGGAACTGTTATCCAGAATGCTGGAGACCTGGGATCAAGTGCATTGTACTATTGTACTACAGGTATGGGATCCCTTATCCGGAAACCCATTATCCACAAAGCTCCGAATTACGGAAAGCCTGTCTTCCATAGACTCCATTTTAATCAAATAATTCAGAATTTTAAAACTGATTTCCTTTTTCTCTGTAATAATAAAACAGTATCTTGTAATTGATCCCAACTAAGATATAAATAATCCTTATTGGATGGAAAATAATCCTATTGGGTTTAATTAATGGTTTATTGATTTTTTAGTAGGCTTATGGTATGGAGACCCAAATTACAGAAAGACCCCTTATCCGGAATACCCTTGGTCCCGAGCATTCTGGATAATGGGTTCTATACCTGTATTTACAGAGAAAAAAATGAAATATGTTTTAAAATGTTTAATGATTTGATTAAAATTGAGTCTATAGGAGATGACCTCCCATAATTCATCAGATTTGTGGATAACAGATCCAATACCTGTACTAGCTTGTACCCACCCACTGCACTATACACATCTTGTAAACTTTTTTGAAAGGTTTCCATAAATGAGAAAGTTTGTATATAGATCCACTATCATAAGCAGTGGGAGTAGATTGTACAAAATTGTCCCACAAATGAAACTTCTTGGATTTCAAAGCTTCTCTGAATTTACCAGTTGGTTACCCAAATCTCCCTGATTTTTATTTTCTAGCAATTTATATCATGTTTACTGCAGTTCCCTGAGAAGTGGTGGGGTTCTACTGTATGCAGATATTCATTGAATGGAACATTAACAAGCCATATAACTGGAAAATAATGATCTATTGAAATCCTACTCATTTCCCAAGACGATGTGACCTATTAGTTCAGTGAGCCCCAGAGAGGACTTTCCCTAGACAGACGCACAAATACCCAAGTGCACAGTAAATGAACAGTAGGAAGCCGAGTATGCACAAACAGCACATCGTAATCCAGCTATAATTCTGTACAATGTATTTGTTAGGGTACATATTTGTTAATGTATAGAGTTCTACAGAAACACCTCTAAGTCCTAATATTTTTGTAAATCAGACTTACAAAATAACTATTGCAGAAGCTCTGTAACATTCTCTTCCTTGCTCTGAACAATGGTCACTGTTTCATGGTACAATTTCTGCAGAGAGGAACGTAAGGTTACCACAGTATATTTTCCACGCATTAGTGGTAGTGGTGTGTGTCTTAGTTAAGTGGAAAGCCTGTAGGCTGAAATGTTACAGCAAATTGGTTAAATATAATCTTATTTACCATAATATCTACTGCAGTTAAAACCTACACTTTTATTGAATAGATTTTTATGAAAGCTCTGTGTCTCTCACATGCTCAGTGGTGGTGTGTTCAAGCAATGTAAGTGCTATGAACATTTACCTGTATTCTGTGCCACTGCCCATGCCCAAAGCTTTCAGGGAAGCAGCAGGGGATAGGTATGGGAAGGTGCTGCTTTCCCCTAAATAATTTGGGGCACATCTCTGTTCTGTGACCCTACGCTTTAAACACTGTAGTATGCTGCTCTGAATTGCTGGGTTGCAAAACAAACATTGATATTCCATTGATATTGCTTGAGATGTATTTATGGGGACAGGATTAGAAAGGCAGGAACACCAACAATGTTACCTATTTGTAGGCTTTGATTTAAAAAAAAAAAATTGTGCACGATATTAAAAAACTGTGTGGTGTAGTGGGTGGCTCTGAATGTTTTCTGTTATATCATCAATTGTTTGTATCCAGGACATTTTTACATGTTTACATGAATGCCAGGTCAGAGGGGGTTCACACCCCACTAGAATAACTATTTGTAACTACAAATTTACTTTTCTGAATATCAAATACTTGTTCTCTGCAATATCTGGCCAAATCCTTATTTGTATAGTCTAATACTTGTTTAATCATCCCAACCTCTGCTTCTCTGTCTACTTTTAACCAATGCACAAAAGTCATGTCATAAGAGGTAATTTTCTTACCTCGCTGCAATGTGTAAAGTGATTTTACATCACTGTGGAAATTAACAGGGGGAGTTGGACCTATGTGACTGTGGCCAATGTGTCAAAATAGACACAGTTGTGCTTGCACTTTGATGTGAATCAGATGCCATTGCACTGAAAACTTTCTGTGTCCAGTTGATGTCAGTCAGGGCTGGAACTAGAGGGTAGGCAGAAGAGTCAGCTACTTAGGGCACAATGGTTGGGGGGCGCCGGACAGGAGCCTCTCCTGCCTACCCCTAGTCTGCTCTCTTATCATCACATTGCGATGGAGGGGGGAGGTGCAGGGGCAAGGTGGCCCCCCGGGTTGATGCAATAAGTGCATTTGTAATTCATTTGGACCAGGAGGCACGAGAAAGGCAGCGGCATTAGCACAACTATACAGAAGTCCCCGCAACTGCACTCGTAGTTGTAAATGACTGCAGCAGCTGAAGTTTGTACTAATTTGTAATCTTACTTTGTATTCATGCATATGGCTGCTGCACTGTTTGTTACACATATAAGCCCAGTGCAGCTGTAGGGTAATGTCACACCAGGCCGTTTCTCCATCTGTGTTTATACACAATGGAGAAAAGCTGACCCGCACCGTGCTATAAGTGTAGTGATCAACACAGCATCAGCCTCTGGTCACACACAGAGTGAATTTTGCATGGAAGAGTATGCATTATTCAAAACACTTTCACTTCCATCCATTCATGCAACTCTTACAAGTAACACCTGTCTCTATGAGTTGCATGGCACCTTGGTAATTCTATCACGGTAACCCTGCAGTAGTCACATCTCTGAAAGTTTCACTTGTCACCTCTCTTAAGAGTTATGATGCGCCATAGTGATTGGATTAGTTTATATGCTGACGACTTCCCTAACTGATCAGTTGAACTGAAGAAGCTGCTAGGATGAGCAGTGAAATGTCTTCAATGGTTGTAGGCCAACGCCATTCCTGTTATCAAAAAGTGGATGGGATTAAAAGAGCTTTTTTCTGCCTCCACAGGAATTTCCCTCCTACAAATTAAAGGATCACCATTGAGCAGAGATGTAGACCAGACAATGCTGGGATCAATATTGCAAATTTATGGGCATTTTAGTTGTAGTTGCCAGTAAGTCTAAGTTTTAGGTCTTCTCTCTCCAATCCATCCAGAATCTGCCCATGAAAGATTATGTTATCAATCTGCCCCCATACATCACGGACCACCATAGTTAGTGGGCTCTGGATCCAAAGTCTGACTACCCTCTATATAGCATATAATTATGAGTTTATTCTGCTTCACTAACAGAAATCGGTCTGGTCTCAAGAATACAAAAGCCATTAAGTACATGGCATACATAAACTTAAAGACTACCTTTTGGAGCACTTACCCAGCACCTGATCTGGGAACTAGCACTTATATTGTAATGTCACACCACTTATATTGTAATGTCACCCACTGTGACCTACAGCACTTATACCGCATTTGCCTATTTGTGTCTGTAAGTTACCCTCCCATATAGATTGTAAGCTCTACGGGGCAGGGACCTCCTTCCTCTTGTGTCTTTGACTCTTAACTTATTGCAACTGTATTTATTTTGTATCTATCTGTATTTAATGTTGTACTTTGTATTTATCTATTATTATCTTATTAACACCCTGTTTGTATTAATGTATTCTAATGTACAGTGCTGCTTACATAAGTAGCGCTTTATAAATAAAGATATACATACATTCATACAGTATTGCTTTCGGAACTGGAGCAATGAGAAGTCTTTTAGCACTTTATAATAAGGAATACACAGAAATGGTGCAATGGGTACAGAAAGAAAGCCTTGGATGATTTCTACAAGATCACCTGCTGATCTATATGTGCTCTCTGCATAGTAGATGGACTAATGCAGAACTTTCCAGTACCCTATGTCAATGCTCTTTAATAATAATCCTTTCTGCCCTGTTTTTTGACCCTTGCCTGTTAACAGTTTCTGATTGAAATTTGCCACCTGCCCTGACCTGCTGCTTTATCCTCATAGTTGGCTAAGTGGAGTCAGATGGAGCACTGTGCTCACATGGTACTGTAAAAAGTATTATTTATTCTTTTTCTTATGAAATAACACTTGCTAGGAGGCCAGGAAAGCCTTTGTATTATCTTTATAAAAAAGACATCCCAGCACCACTCTAGTATAAACTGTACTTTCTTTCAGTATAAGCCTCAAAGAGGCAAAGCCAAATGACCCAAACATGAGTGTGGCTTTTACATGGCTTCTCCTGTCACATTCAGCTAAGAAAGGGGCAGTGTCCTATTTGTTTTGTGGCACCTATATCCTGTCTTCCTGTTAGCCTCTATCTTGGCGCCTACTTTTCCAGTGCAGTACACTGACCTCCAGTATGCTGTAAAATAAATGAACATGCTTTTATTAGACATGTTGATAAATGAATTTAATACAGTGCCTTGCATTCTGTAGATCAACTTTCCAATAGCTGGAGGGCCACATCCAACATGTAGGTCTCTAGGCTGACCGCCCTTTCATTGCACATGGTTTAATCCAGTAACAACTCACAGAAACTACACAAGTAAAGGTTTCTAATAAATGACTCACGTTTGTGCTGTATTTTAAACAGACAACATCCTACATAATCTAAGCTTTTATCTATCTCAACAATGCAGCCCAATCTTCGTTTTAATTTTTACTTTGAAACCACTCTTCTTTGCAGATTCTAGCACTTCCTCCTCTTGTCTCTCTGTTGGTTTACCACCAGGAAGATTAGTCCTTTGCTCTCTTCTGCTCTGTGTTTACACCTTCGTTATATGTAATCTAATTATAGCTTTTCTGTTTTAGTATTGTCTGAGTTCTGGGTAAACTCAGTCCTACCTTCGCCCAACATGGTTTGTCTTTAGTGGTCTAATGGATAGTATAATTTCAAATGTGTAGGTCATCCAAAAGTTGAAGAACAAATACCATCCCATGTATCCCAATGTCTCCTTACATATCAGAACAGGATATAGAATGAGGTTGGTGCAAAACAGATTTTCCTACAAGAGTAACATAATGTAAAGGATTTAAAAAAAGAATCTCTCAAATCTCTCGGAGAAATTAGCTATTAAGGGAATTTCACTGCATAGGTTGGTTGGAGGAATGTCTATTATTGTTTGGTGGCTAGATCAGTTATTTAGAATACATCTTAAGTGCTGCTATCTTGACTCACTGTAATACATTTTTGCATAACAAAAAAACTGAAAATTTAGTTTTTTATTTTAATCTTTTACATTTTTTCTGATCTCAAAATCAACATGAAAGTAGAATCATGAATGTAAATATAAAAAAATGCACAGATGGAAACATATCTGCTTTAATCTGTATTCTCTGGCCATGTAATACTGTAAAAAGACAAAAAGAGGAAGAAAGACAAAAAAGGGCATTCATGAGAAGTCTAAGAAAAGAAATGTAATGATGCTATGTTTAGAAAAAAGTCATTTTTTTCCTGGTATTTATATAGCACTAACACATTTCCACTTTACAGACATTATGTATCGTTCACATCAGCGCAGCCCCCATAACATTCACACACAATGGGCCAGTTTTACCAATTAATCTGCCTGTATGTTTTTGGAGTGTGGGAGCAGACACTGGGAGAACATACAAACAACTTGAGGATAGTGCCCTGGCTGGGATTGAACTCAGGACCCCAGTGCTAAAAAAAACATGTAATTTTTCTTTAGTCAGTTTTAAGCAGCCCAAAATCCCAACGCAGTTGTTTTATCAAACTTGTCTCCCCACTTATAGACAGCCAAAATGACTAGCAGTCAGTACTGGTGTTACAAATTAATTATATAAGCATATTAACAAACAGCTAATATCTTGTATGTGAATTGCAGAATTTTATTAAAAGAGCCTACATTTTGTTTAATATCGATCCGGCCTAAGATTTTGTTCCTAGTGCACTATCCTCTACCAACAGGATCAGCAGCTCTTAAGACATTGTTAAAACGCTATCCCCATCTTGTTGCAAGGAATGGCAGATAACACCTGAAAGACCGCAAACTGGAAATTATATAAAACCTGGAATGAGTTGCTCTCTGCTGCCGAGTTCAGAATTCCTTCTTACCTAGAAATTCATTTATAGTGAATCCTTTCTCTACTAGTATGGTATCCTTTAATGCTGCCTCCAATCCTCTAGTTGTAACAGGGTCCCTTTTTTGAGACAAGGGCATTGGAAGTAGGACTGAAAACCCTTTTCTACTGCAAGGAAAATATACAATGTTGTACCTGTCTTTTGGGATATCTGGATTTTCCCAGTGGGCTCTGACCTGAGTGGGCCCTTTGCTACTTGCTGGTGTGATATCTCAATGTACAAAATGTTTTCCATAGACTTCAGTGAACTAGCTTCTTAGCATCTATTTGGCCACTCTTATTGCCTTAAAACACACCTCAAGGCCGTCTAGCTGAGCCACCTCCCCCCTGGCATCTCTTCTGGCCCCTGCTATCACTTATAACTACACCCCCATCTGGAATCTCTAGAAGCCCAGCCTTCTTTTTTTCTTTCACCCAAAAGTAGCCTCCATGAGGCCATAACCCCTAGGCCCTATGTGACCTGAACTTTCTCCTCATTTTCTTGTTTACCAGGGCTTACCCTATACCCTTACCAGTTAATGCCCCTTATGGAGCCCAGTTCAGGATGGAGGTGGGATAAAACCCAGAATGAGCCTCTGACAAGCACATTATACTGCAGAGAGGTCTTGCATGTTTACTTCTCCAAGGAAGCTCCAAGCTGAACCAAGGCCACTGTAACTAGACATTTCTAAAAATAAAAAATGTTGTAAAGCGCTTGAATTTAATGCTCAATTTAACCTGATAAAGGTTATCTACTATGTTGTTGAAGCACTACTATGAGATTCAGTGGCAGATGAAGTGGCTTCATGAAGAAGCAAGTCCACTATAAACAAACCATCCCAAAAAGATATACAGTGAGGAACATAAGTATTTGAACACCCTGCGATTTTGCAAGTTCTCCCACTTAGAAGTCATGGAGAGGTCTGAAATTCACATTGTAGGTGCATTCCCACTGTGAGAGACAGCATTTAAAAAAAAAAATTCAGGAAATCACATTGTATGATTTTTAAAGAATGTATTTGTATTGCACTGCTGCACATAAGTATTTGAACACCTGAGAAAATCAGTGTTAATATTTGGTACAGAAGCCTTTGTTTGCAATTACAGAGGTCAAACGTTTCCTGTAGTTCTTGACCAGGTTTGCACACACCGCAACAGGGATTTTGGCCCACTCCTCCACACAGATCTCCTCTAGATCTGTCAGGTTTCGGCTGTCGCTGAGCAACGTGGAGTTTTAGCTCCCTCTAAAGATTTTTTTATTGGATTTAGGTCTGGAGACTGGCTAGGCCACTCCAGAATCTTGATTTGCCTCTTACGGAGCCACTCCTTGGTTATCCTGGCTGTGTGCTTCGGGTCATTGTCATGTTGGAAGACCCAGCCACGACCCATCTTCAGTGCTCTGACTGAGGGGAGGAGATTGTTGCTCAATATCTCACAATACATGGCCCCATTCATCCTCTCCTTAATACAGTGCAGTTGTCCTGTCCCCTTCGCAGAAAAGCACCCCCAAAGCATGATGTTACCACCCCCATGCTTCACAGTAGGGATGGTGTTCTTGGGATGCAACGCATCCTTATTTTTCCTCCAAACACAGCGAATGAAGTTTAGGTCTCATCTGACCACATGACTTTCTCCCATGCCTCCTCTGGATCATGGCAAACTTCAGACGGGCCTGGACATGTGATGACTTGAGCCGGGGAACCTTCCATGCAATGCATGATTTGAAACCATGACGGCGTAGTGTTCTACTGACAGTGACCTTTGAAACTGTGGTCCCAGCCCTCTTTATGTCATTGACCAGCTCCTCTCTTGTAGTTCTGGGCTGATTCCTCACCTTTCTTATCATCAGTGATACCCCACGAGGTGAGGTCTTGCATGGAGCCCCAGTCCTAGGGAGACTGACAGTCGTCTTTAGCCTCTTCCATTTTCTAACAATTGCTCCAACAGTTGATCTGTTTTCACCAAGCTGCTTGGCAATTGCCCAGTAGCCCTTTCCAGCCTTGTGGAGGTCCACAATTTTGTCTCTGGTGTCTTTTGACAGCTCTTTCACACCAGAGACTCTTTTGACAGCTCATGATAGTAGTTGGAGGCTGACTGACTGTGGGGTGGACAGGTGTCTTTAAAGAGCTCAGACAGGTGCTACTAATTTAGATTAATGAGTGGAGTAGAGGTGGACTATTTAAAGGCAGAGTAACAGGTCTTTGAGAGCCAGAGGTGTTCAAATACTTATGTGCAGCAGTGCAATACAAATACATTCTTTAAAAATCATACAATGTGATTTCCTGATTTTTTTTTTAAATGCTGTCTCTCACAGGGGGGGTGCCAGGCAGCAGCCTCTCTTGCCTACCCCTAGTGTGTGCTCCATTTTCATTGCCCCAGCCGCTTGTCATTACACCCTCACCGATAGCCATGATGATGACTATTGCTTCGCATCGCAGGGGCGAGATGGCCGACCAAGTTGCCTAGGGCGCCTGGTTGGCTCGGCCCGCCCCTGAATGCAACAAACAGAACACACAAGAGCACACAGAAACCCACATAGAATTAGTACTTGGAAGCTGTCACACTTGTTGGTGTTATATATCTGTTTTTAAAATGTTTTCCATAGAACTCCGCGAACTGGCATCTAGTAGGCAAAACCCATTTTGGCTAAATTAATCAGTTACACTTGAACAATGAATCTTTGAAACATGACAGTACTAGTGTTTGTCTCAGCAAGAAGGAAATGTTTGAGGGCTCCAGTTGGTGGGACCTTGATTCCAGGTTTTCTAATGTGCCCTAGTCTAACACTAAAAATATGTAAAAATAGAGTTGGAGTAAACCTTATGAAAAAATCTGTGTAAGTAAACAGAAGTTGAATACATATCACCATCCGAACGCCAGGCATAAAATCCAATGTATTTATTAAGATATTTAATGATTTTAGTCTATGGAACGGCTATGTGTAAAACTCCAGAGTGAAAAAACAGCAGCCACGTGGAAAATGCTTTTTACTTTTTTTCACGATGTCTGGATTTTATTTGCGGCTTGAATTTTTCCCACTAACTTAAATGGCATATATCATGTAGTGTAAAAAATGGCTTTCAGGTGACATTAAAGAAGAAACATGTTAAGAAATGTTGTATTTAAAAATGACTGTTGGCAGTGTTGGTTGTCACCATCTTTTTGAAAAGGGGTTACTTTGTACCACCTTCAAGCTCTTAAAAAGCTATAGTCCAACATATATTCCTGACCAAGTAGTGAAGGCAGAGAGGCCAAGGAGAACAGTTGCCTGGTCCTGCCTATCTACCTACCTACTCGCTCGCTTCCTGTACCATCTCTTGGGATTTAGGCGTGATGGGACCCAAGAGAGCTGTAACTTCTGTACCACCTGCATACCCCTGCTGGTTGCTATTGCTGGTTTCAATAAGGAATTAAAATCACCCCCCACCACTACAGACTCCTCTGCAAAAGGTTCTAGCTGGAAACATTCATGCTCTACAGCTCCTATTTGTTTTCTATTGTAACAACAACAGTTTCTTTGCATTAATAGAGCACTTGATGAAAATGAGTCTTAGTAGTTTGTATTTAAAACGTAGATTATTGGATAAGAAAATTGTTTTTTTTTTTGGCTTACTATTAAGGGTGTGCTTAAGACACCAGTTCAACCTTTAAAAGGTAGTACTCCATTTTAAAGATAAGTCTCTTGAACCATAGTAAATGTAGGGACCCATAGGGTTAAACTGCCCCTATGGCTTTAAACCCTACCACTTCCTTATCTCTGCTGTTACTGGGCAAAGACCCATGTGGTATCTACTTCAACCTTTTCTTATGCCTTATTGGTTTATTTGGGTTGACCACACCCCTTGCACTCTCATATAGTGTTTAGCAGGAGGGTGTGGCTTCCTCTTTGGCTGCCTCTGTGTCTCTGGTGAAGGACCACTGAGTCTAGGATCAGAACAAGGCCCCAGTAAAGCCTTATTGCCCTAGAGTTACCATCTGCTCTAGAGAAGTCGGGGAGAGGGACCCCGTGAATGAAGACCAGTTAGATAGCAAGTTTTGTGGAGCACTTTCTAGGAAAGTGAGATAGTGAGGGAAGAGAGCAAGAGCAGTTTGGCTCAGAGGAAAGTAGTTTTGGGAGTACCCTTCCATACAGGCACTGTTGCCTCAGCATAGGGCCATGGTTAAGACATAGGAGACAGGCAGTATCTAAACCCTGATCCACAGTTGGCTGTAGGACTCTTAAAGCTAGAGGTATTCAACCTGAGGACTGAGGTATCTATCCTGACTGCTTCCAAAGGGGTGTCAAGCTGACCAGGTGCATTTACCCTGCCCAGAGGAGGTGGGATAAACCGGTGTGCATTGTGAGTATTTCAAATAACCCTGCCTCTTCAGTTGTCTCTGACAATAAATCTATTCCATTGTTAAACTGCAAGAACCTTGTGGTGTCCATTTTTGCTACATTGCACTGCACACCACTGCAGCGAGTTGTAGTTCCACTACATCATGCTTTTAAACATGTGACCAGTCATTTCTACCTGCTACAGTATTTGGTTGCTATGGGTTACTGCTCCTGTGCAAACCTAGTGCCTCCTATATCTCAAATTGAAAATATGGCTTGACTTTGCCTAGGACATGTAATAAGTACCAGACAATCGAGTTTTTGAAACATAATTCGAATTTAAGAAATAAAATCAAACTTGTGCATTGATAAATTACCCCCTTGCTTCTCCTTCTGCATGTTTCTTTTCTTCAAAGACTGTAAGATTGAATGGGCAGGAACTGTCTTTGCATATCTATTATATTTTGTTTTGGATTGTTTTCATCTTTATAAAACGGAACAGAATCTTGTGCATCTCTTACTGTGTAAAGCCTTCAGTAGATCACTGAAGGGCAAAAAGAAATATGTTATGAATTGGAAGAGGACATATAATGTAAATGTAGTTGCCTTTAGTTTTGAAGATCTGTACAGTTTGAAAGATTAAATTCATACAAAAAAGGGTTCAGTGCAAGAAATAAGCAAATGAGTTTTGATCAGTGTTCTGCAACCAAAAATACTTGGCCTGTGGTTTTGTCATTGTATTGGCCATATCATTGGATTATTATCACCAATTGCTAACAGTGTGCCACATCAAATCAATGACCACATCAAATATAATAATGTACAAGAAATCCAAATCAGTTCAGAGTAGGCGATAAAAAAAGGAAATGAGAATTTTTGCAGTAAATAGGCATTTATCTTGTAGGAATACAAACCTAGGAGTAAAGAACATATAAGGAAGGGGAAATTAAATAAGAGGGAGAAAACATATTAATACCCAATAAATAGCCAAAATAAGGATCCTGTTAAGGGGTTAATCTATTTACAGTAAATATATGTAATGTATATTACAATAGCAACAAATATAGGAAACAGAGTGAAAGTGCAAGCAGAAAATAAAGGGAAGGAGAGAGAAAGGAGAGAGGGCAGAAGAGCAAACAGAATAAAAAAGGGGCATATTCAGTGAAAGGAATGAAAGGAAAGGCACAGAGCAGAAATTAAAAGTTTGATGACAAGTAAGCAGATTTCTACCTTGATGGGATGTTATTACACAGAAAAATTGATACTGGAATGTTGGGTGGGCAAATTAGGAAAGCCATATAAAGTGAACAAAGGTACATAGAAGTTAATGTAGAGAGTGAAGAATAAAGGGGGGAAAGGAGACAGATAAGGGGAAGACCAAAACTGGGGTAAAGGCAAGTAAGATAAAACCCAGGTAAAAGAAGTACATTTGTAAAGAGGAAGGCAAGGCAATAGTGATCCTGGGAGCATGAAATAAACCATGAGGGACTGAATTATACATTTCTCTTTCAGGAGACAGCAACATTAGCAGAAACATCTGGTGGCATACATACACTGTCATATTTATTGGAGTTTAACTATAGCGTTTAACAATGGAACTGCAATACATTACACAATACAAAGCAATGGCAAAATATGATGTATAAACTCCTGCATAGCTTTGTTCTAAAACTCAATCTGATTAGAATAAATAGGCCGTGTATCTGTAAATTGATTTATTACATTTACATTTATTTCTGCTTGCCAGCTGACTTTGTTCTGAACAATATATCTTTCGACGTAGGAGTATCTGTTTTAACCAGAAAAAGAAAAATAGGACTCGGCCATAAATAAAAAATGCAATTGTAAGAAATTTTACCTCAGTCTTTATTAAAGATTAACTGATTTTGAATTCTCAATATGAATACCTAACAAGGAAAAATTAAGGAGATGAAAATTTCCAATTCTGACCACAAATCATGAATGCCAGGGCATCTACACCCTCCTTTATTCTTATGATATATTTTCCCATGACCCAGGTGAATCAGACTGAAGTGCTGAACTCCCCAGCTTTCTGATAAATGGAATGGGACAGATGAGTAATATCAAAGCCAACTATTGGCTACCTTCTGAAGCAGTGGTTGGTTTCATTTCTGCCAGTTTCATTTATAATAGATAGATCACTCCACTTCTAGTTTAACTAGGCTGATCAGGAATTTAGAAATACATCTGCTAACCAATGCTTCTGAATGAATCTTTATGTTGAGTAGCCATAAACTGGCACTTAACTTAAATATATACAAATAATCTATACTGTGTTCCATAAGGAATCATGGATTCCTTATAATTTTGGATTTATATGTCCTCCTCCTTTACAAACCTATAGATTTGCTACTGTAAATGTATTAACCATACTGTGTATGTCTTACTTTAAGGGGGTGATTTATCAACAGTTGAGTTTGATTTCTTTTCTTGATTCAAGTTTTTTGTGCTTAAAAAAACTCGAATTTGAGTTATGGTTCAAAAAATTTGAATGTCTGGTATTTATTAAGTGCAAAAAACCCGAAACGTGAAAGCTTGCGAGTTTCTATAGAAGTCAATGGGAGTTGTCATAGGCAAAGTCAAACCATATTCTCAAACTTGGAGCTTGTAAACTCGAAACTTCAAGATATTTGATTATTCAATTGAGTTTTCCTTATTAATAAATAAGTGAGCATTCGATATGCCAGTTTATTCAATTTAGAAAAACAAACTGGAATTCACAAACTTGAAGACTGATAAATAAGCCCATAACTGTTGTTAACTGTTCTAGACAAAGGAACATGTACGATTACAGATGTTCCTGTACCGTGCATTTAGGCTAGCAACAACTTCTGACACATCCAGGCATAGTGAAACATTAAATCTGTGACACAACAGTACACTGACCATATAAATCATATACAAAAATATATTGTATGACAGTAGGGGAAAACCTCCTCTGTATGGGACATAATAAAATGAGACCCAGACAATATGGTGGAAACTCTTTCTATACAGAACAAACTAAAAAAAGAAAAAGATCTTGTAACACCTCAAATCCAGACCCAATAACAAATATAAACCAAGAAAATGCAATATATATGTAAACTCATCAAGTGCAGGAGCAGACCATTATTTTGTACTAAAGCATCCAGAACACTGTACAATGTAAAATGTTGTACCATAAATGCACCATAAAACGCTATATAAACGCTATATTTGTAAGCTCTTTTGGGCAGGGCTCTCTTCACCTCTTGTATCAGTTATTGATTGATTTATATGTTACTCTGTATGTCCAATGTATGAAATCCACTTATTGTACAGTGCTGCGGAATATGTTGGTGCTTTATAAATAAATGTTAATAATAATAATAATAATATGCAGATTAATTGTGGGCACACCTTTATGTGATTTCATGGCTTCTGTAGCTGGAGCATGGCCAGAGGGACCAAATTAGTATATGAACATTTCTTGAACATTATAGGTACCAGATAGCACAAAACTAAACTGTAACATATTAGGAAATCCAGGCTCTTCTGTTTCCTCCTACAAATAAATAACACTGTATTTGTGTTTCATCACCACCAGATGACAGCAGATACCCAGAATACACTGATAACTTCAATACTGGTAGTTCTAAATGTAAATTGGCTCAGTTTGCTATATACAGAAGTATATGGACCACAAAGATTAATGTTACAGGAACAGTAACACCAACACATGAAAAGTGTTTTATATGCATTCAAATAATCTGTTACCCCAAATTCAGAAACTGCTACATCTTATATAAATTAGCTGCTGTACAAACATGGTGGCAACGTTTCAAGTTAAATAGGGCAAAAGGCATAGGTTTACATGGCATATGGGTATAACAGATACTGCATATAGAATGTGTAGAATACATTTTTGTACAGGGATCAAAAGTCATTTATGGCTTTCTACAGAATAGTCTACTAGAAAGGCCATATGCCAAGGGTGACCACACTTTACCAATGTGAAATGATTACATCAGGTTTACTAAATGTTACGCTTTTATTCCATTAAACTGAGCTTTTCTTTTTATTTTCTCTTTTTTATGATTGCCTGCTGGTTTGTTTGATTTTGGACTTTATGATATTTAATTTGTGTTTATTTTTTATGTTTCAATAGTTTTTATTGAGGGTTTTTCATTTTATAAACATTTCCATTTATACAGAATTAACATCAAGATTTCGTAATGTTACATTTACTCATTATATTCATTCCGTGCACATTCCATGGAATCTTTCCCATGCATCTGTTAACTTATAAGTGTTAAGGTAAATAGGTATTGTAGGGGGGAAAAAGGGGGGGGGAGGGGGGTAGCAGGGTAGGGGTGGTAGGAAAAGTTGAGGGTTGCGGGTAGGGTAGTTTATAACTGGGAAAAATTTAATTTGTGTATATTTTTATTGCAGATTATTAATGCAACAGTCTTTAGGCGTTGCCTATTTGATAAATGGGGTTTTTAGGGAAATGCTTCTGAGCATCTCTGTGATTTCTTTAAAGTTGTCTGCGCAGGTGTATATTGGCTTTCTGCAAATACATTGCATTAGGCCATATCACCACGTTTCCACCCTTGTCAGATGTTGTTTTATTTGGACATCACAGCACCCCTTTATTTACTTCATTGCCTCCATTTCTTCTACTGAAATATTGTTTTCATAAATCCTAAGGGGGCTTTTTAAGAATATCTTGAATTGTTAAGTTTGCCTAAGTTTGGGCAAATTGTAGACAAGGGAGCACATTTTGATTTTACATTGAATTTTTTTGAGAAGCCTTCATTACTTACATTCTCTCCTGCATTTATTTGCCTTTCACTGGATAAATCCTTTAGATCCTTTATGACGTATGCATCTAGGGGAGCGTTGGTACTCATCTCATCATCTTAACCAAAGGGTTTTTTTAACACAACGGTTTCTTGCAAACAAGTTGCTGTCTTTAACTAATTCAAATACATCTGGCTGATGTGACTTTGAAAAGGACAGACCTCTATTTAGTACATTAATATGAGTTTGAGTTAATATATGCTCAGGAAGATTGATAACTTTTAAGGTTTGCTCCTATTCTTGTAGGTTTTGGTTGGAGCATAACAGGGTCTAATTTTGTCAACCTTCTCTCTTTTTTGCTCGAATGTGGTGAAACTCTGAACCATTATCCCTCCTGGAACCAGATTACAGGTATGGGACCTGTTATCCACAATACTCGGGACCTGGGGTTTTGTGGATAAGGGATCTTTCAGTAATTTGGATCTCCATACCAAAAATGTATTAAAAAACATTTAAGCATTAAATAAACCCAATAGGATTATTTTTAAAAATTATAGTTATTTACTTAAAATGGACTCCATGGGAGATGGCCTTCCTGTAAAACTGGATCTCTCACCTGTATTGTTTATATATTTCTTGAAGAACTCCACCACGATTTACACTATTTGGTTAATAAATATTTTACCGGATCTAAGATTCCCTTACATTTTTGACTATTCATGCTGTCATTTGATGTTTGTGTTTTAAATATGCAGTCAAAATCTCTCAATCTATTAGAACTTAGAGTATTCAATTCATTACTTAAATTAAATGGAGTCTCCATCTTATATATTGATACGGCAAGGTTCTCAGAACAGAGGCAAAACATCCACCAATTACACTGCTTAACTTCAGAAATCTTTTTTATATGTACAGGACAGAACAAAATGCATATCAGGGCAAATGAGTAAAACTAACATTCTAAATATTTCTGTGGAAATATTTATTTATATTTTTGTTACAGAAAAATAAATAAATAGGTAAGAATGCAATAACACTTTAGATAAGATAATATGTTATAAGTTAATAATAAAAAAAACAGACCAACTGCAAAAAAGTAAAAAATTTTCACATCAACAGATTCAATCTGACATATAAGATATGTTATTCATTCTTCAACCGAATAGCACAATTACAGTGTCTTTAGTAGACCAATAAATACTATACAAACAGCAGTAGTAATATTTCAATTCCTCCTCAGGAGGAGGCATAGAGAACTGCATGGACTTTAAATGCCTTTTTATAAAATGTTCATCTCGGCAGATTACCAATTAATGGTACCTATGTGTAATGCAGGCTTGATGGGTTCTTGCACTTCTTATCATAAAGATATACAAGACTCTATCCAAATGTGCTTTGTTTTTATATTTACAAAACTGATTTTATTAATGCTGATATTGAAGCTAGATTTAATTTATCATTTTGTACATATTTTTATTTAAATTTTAAGACAGGGTCAGAAACCCATTTGTTTCTGGTAGGTAGGCCAAGTAGGTAGGCCATGAAATGCTATATAAAGCAATTCATGGTCGCAAGTGATGGACCCAGTATAATAGCACTCCCATATTAATTTATTATGAACTGACAACTTCAGTCCCATAAACCAAGAACTTCTTCAGTACTACTTTGATGCATGTATTCAATCCAGCTAGTAGAGTGCAGTTGCAGCATTCTGAACTGCGCAACTTCAATAGATGTCAACTGATTAAAGTGTCTCTTTAGCGATCTTTCTACTTGGCGCCAAGTGACAATAATGGAAGACTGCATTCAATAACGTAATACATCTGAATGGGCCCTTAGATGAGGAGTGACAAATAAGGCATTTTGTAAGGCCATACAATAGCTTCACCGTGCTGACGCATTGCTTTGCTTACAGCTTTTCTAAAAAGAACTCTATTCAGATTTCTGTCACAATAAAAATTATTTATAGGTCTTTATGTGAGACATAAAGTTAGCCAAATTGATGCAAAAGAAAATAAATTATATTAAATAATTTAAATAGAATAGTATTTTGAAACCATAAATATCTGTGTTTCCAACAAAAATGGAAAAGTCAAAGTACCAGATACTGGAGAATATAAAAATAAATATAGCAACACATGTTTGCATACATGACCAAAGATTTCTGCACATGAATTAATTCAATGCAATATGGCACAAGACCTGCCAACCAGGTTACTGTTTGGTACTTGTGTCTAAGTATCCATTCTTTACTGAAGACTGGGAAATTAAACTCCACTTTTACTGGCTATGTACAGATGTTCTGCACTGGCATTATATAACGGCAAATACTAATTGTGAAGTAGTATTTTGAAGAGGTTGACTTTGATTAGCACTACATACTACTGTGTTATAAAGTTTAAGCTACAATAAAAAGATGGCAATAGGTAAATTTATGAATGATGAATGGTTATGATTCTCCTTGGATAAGCTCTGACTCAAACTATGTTTCTGATATAGTGTCATTGTACAGGTCATTTTCACTTATCTGGTAAATCTTTGCACAAAGGCCTTGCACATCTGTTACTTTGCTCATATTTAGTTTAAATGAATTCAGATCAGGGGATAAGACTTACCCTATGATACAGATAGACTAAAGTTACAGTATAATTCAGGTGCCTGAATTTTACCAGGTGCAATTCTGATCCAAGTCAGTTTGGCACATGGATTTGCAAACACATAATATATGTAATGAAACAGGGAATTTTGTACCTATAGCTGGCCAATAAGCAAAGAAAAATGTGATGCGATGGATAGTTACATCGTTACATAGTTAAGTTGGGTTGAAAAAAGACCAAAGTCCATCAAGTTCAACCCTTCCAAGTGAACCCAAGTTTCTAATACTTCATATAGCCAAAGATGGATCAGTATTCCTGAGAATTCCTTATGTCAGTGCTTATGGTGAGAGGGAAAATGGTTCATTTGTAGTTTGTTGTACATGTGCAGATATTTTTTGAATGCATGCATGCCAAAACTAAGGCAGGGAAGATCCGTTTTCAGCCTGATGTCTGTGTTGGATAATCAGCTATAATCTGAAATAGATAAAATAAAAATACATTATTTATTTTAATTCTGAGATATTTTCAGGTCATGGTAAATTGCAGCTATAAAACCCTGGAGAAAAGGCTGCTTTAAAGTTAATTTAGAAGAATTATTAGTAGGTTGTAAACTTTGTATTAAGCATTTCCTGTTACAGGACAGTTACATTGTGTGAAAAGGACTTTTAAACAAAATAGTGAGTCCCAAAAGATTGAGTTGCTATCCTCTTTCTATACAGAATAGTAATAGGTATGGGACCTATTGCTTGGGACCTGGGGTATTCTGGATAAAGGATCTTTTTTATAGTTTGGATCACCATTCCTTGATTCTACTAAAAATCATTTAAACATTAATTAAACCCAATTGGATTGTTTTGCCTCCAATAATAATTAACTACATTTTAGTTGGGATCAAGGAAATAATTTTTTAAATTTGTAATTATTTGATTAAAATGGAGTCTTTGGGAAATGGCCGTTCCATAATTTGGAGCTTTTCTGATCATGAATCATATGCCTGTATTTTAGGCTTACCTGCTGCAAAAGCAATAGCATGCTTTCCAGAAAATCCCCTGGTTTCTGTGTTGGATATTTAGTACAAATCGGACAACCCTTGAAAGAAGAAAAGATTTGATTACTGTTTGCGCTGTAATGTGGCAATACATGTATCACTCTCCCTACCACCTGAATCAAACACTACCAAAGCAGGGTTGTACACACAAACATTACAGCCATCTCAGGATTATTTATTTGCCCCATGCAACTGATACTACGAAGGTAACAATACATTATTTGTGGTTGGTTATGGGTTTCAGAAGATGTCATTCAGAAACAGGTTCAATTTTAGCATACGTGACCCCATTGTAATCGGGTTGGTAAAAAGTTCCAGTAAATGAAAAAGCATACCATGAAGATTTATTAAGCTAAGAATATAATGTTCTTGTATTTCTATTAGGCTGGTGAAAGCTATTTCTCATATGTTTCTCACTCCATCCTGCTTCCTGTTGTGGCAGTTTACAATATTTTCAACAGGAAGTGAGCAGCACATTAAAATATTTGCCCTTTCTCCATACAGAAAATAGCAAACACCACCAAAATTTGCAACAGAAAACTTTTATATTGTTCAGTTTAAACTGCCATGCTATCTGATTGCTAGGTTTAAGTGGCGTTGAATATGATGTTCTAATGTAAATACAAAATCAGTGAACGGCCTCTTTGAAATCTTTATTTCTTTAACACCTGCCACTCTGGTTGCTCAAGGCTGCACTTGGGATTCCTTCTCCTCCTCTAACCCACCCGGCCCCCTCCCTCAGGAGTTTGCTTTGGCTGTGGGCTACTGGGCATGCTCAGTTGTTCTCAGCTCAGGTTGCTAAACACACCCCCCAGTCTAGCAGCCAATGAAGAGATGGCATTGCTAGTTCCCATAGAAACTCTGCTGATATTTTGTTTCTTAGCTCAACTTAATCATTACAGTACTTAATCCAAGCAGAACTTTTTATCAAAGTAAGTTCTGCCTGTGTAAGCCTACATTCTTCACTGCATGAACATTACAGTGCACACGTGCTGTTTGCAGATGTAAATATCACTGATGATGTCAGAGGGAAAATGGCCCCTGGGTGAAAGCTGCTATTTGTTTTAGGAAAATGTGATGGCCCTAGAAAAGGGAGAGAATATATGCAGTACAAATTATGCCTTTTGGGTGGGGGAAATGTGCCTAATTTATATACTTTGTAGAAAAATGCAGGCTTTACATGTCCTTTAATTGTATCGGCCACCATCCTCAATGTGCACAATGTGTAACAGTCCCATATAACATGCTATGGTAATAAAGAGAGAGCACCCATACACAACTGTTATAATATTGAAATGACTATGAGCTATTATGTGGTTGATGCTAGATGCTTTCTGTAAATGTTAACTACCATGGGGCCCAGCTTAGTGCCTAAGATAGATCTTAGGAAGTTGGTTTTGATTTTGGTGTCAGTTCCTTGTTACCTTGCAATGACCCCTCCTATAAGAATATCTTGAATTTTATTATGCTTGGCACATTATTAAACATCATGTAATCTGACATCTTTTATCATTTTCATGTCCTTTTACATTGCACATATGGGTTTATGTTATCATTTCCTGCCATAGCATGATACAAATGTGCCACAAAATTCAGGCAAAATATTAAGGTTTTCGTGTTTGCACACTGAGCAAGGGGAAATGTCTTGCATAATATTAACTTCTAGCATCTGCCATGTTTATGTGCCCTGAGAAGGCAATAGAGAGTTAAACCTAGCCAAGTCGAATGCATTTCACTAAATGCTCTAAAGGTCCATCAGCCCTTTATGCTCTGCTCCTAATTAGTAATCCAAACACAAAATATTTAGATGCTACTACAACATAATGCCACAAATAATTCCTGCTGAATGTACAAATATCACAGTGCTACCCATGTTTAAAATAGCTTCAAACCTAAATATTCTTACTTTATTCTCAGGAGTGTGCATCCTCTTCAGATAAACTTTCCTAATATTCCTCTTAAAGTCTTCCTCTTTCTGTCCATTGGCTTCTTTTAAATGGGATGTCTCGTATCGAAAACAATTCAGGGCAGACTCCCAGCACTCAGCCTTAATGTGAAAAAAAGAGAAAGTAGTTCAATACAAATAATATATAAATTGACAGTTTATATACTGAGGTTCTGCAAAATGATGGCAAGACGCAGTAATAGTGAGAGAGTGAAGAAACAAATAGTTCATTTCCTTAGATGAAGTGTGGTTTTGCTCTGCATTTGCTTCAGTCCTACAGGAAACCAGTGGACATTTGTAGATCTTTGTCTACTCAGTAGCTTGAAAACTCTTCTGAAACTTGACATGTTTATAGTTACTACAATGATATTTTTTGCTGTTAAATATCTTGACTAAATTTTGTTTAGTTGAGTTACTATTTTTGAAAACAGATTCCAGGTGATTTTTGATGTTTGAATTGCTTGACCTTGGCAGGTAGCACCTACGTGTTATTTTTACATAAAAAAATCTAGGAAATAACCTAAAGCCGACATGTTCCCAGCAACATTTAGCTAAAAAGGGAAAACTCATGTTGTTCAATGTAGTGTGCAAAAGTATTGTTATGTAATGATATAATTAGTATAAGATGTCCATTTATAAACACATGATAAAAACTTTGTTTATGTTTCCGATCCACAGTTTCCATATTTATTTGAAATGCCTTATTCTACTTGCAGAATGTGCGTCACTGTGAATACCATCTTCAGTTGAATGATCACATTTCCTGTTTCAGTTTGCTATGGCAGGTGGAACCAATTCACATGTTCTGCTGTAACGCTAAGTAATGCTCCCTCCCGTGTTCACTTACTGTGTGTGACATCACTGATCTGTATTTTTTGACAGTTTCAGTCACACCATAAGGGGAAAACTGTAGTGAAACTATCAGAAAATATGAACAACAAAGTATAACATCCATATATAGTTCACCCAAACTTCCAACCACAATGATTATGTTTGTGATCAGGTAAAAGTGTACCTATTTATTGCTCTTTGGGAATTGTCTGAAATTATTGTTATGTTGGTTACAGCACTAAATATTCTGATAATGTTGTTTTCGAAGCATTAATTGAGCTCATAAGATCTGTAATTCTCAAAACAATTTGAAACAGAATGTCGACACAAGTAATTGAGATGGGGACCATAGGAATCTAAAAACAGATAAGAGGTGTAACGATGAGCTAAAGGGGACATGGAAAAGTCAACATACAGTACACTAAACAAGCAGTGTTTATGAGAGTTCACTTCTTACATAGGGGCTTTGAATTTCAGTTTGTTATAAAGGGTTAAATTATGATTATATATGCATCAGAAAACAGCTATCTCGTTTAAAGGCAACATACAAAGGTAATATTTGGAGTCCCTTATTCAGTATTGAGCAATCCCTCAATAAGAAATATGTGCTTCTATTCAAAAACAGCTCTCCTGCATGTAAAACCAACAAACAAAAGTGTTTCATATTCTTCATATCCTCTAAAGCCCAACTGGACGATTAGAAATCTGTAACTGAAACATTCTTCTAACCACAGAACCTGTTATTGTAATGTTTCAGTAAATGAAATGGAAAATTTGTGCATCATGATTTACTTTTCCCTTGAAGCAGCAAATTATGTTTTGTTTCTGATTGTATGAGAAATATTCATACATAATATTACATTAGAATCTGATACCGCAACGACAGTTTTTTACACTTTAGCTGCATAAAGGGGTGGTTCACATTCAGGTTAATTTTTAGTATGTTATAATATGGCTTGTTCTTACCAACTTTTCACTTGGTCTTCATTTTTTTTGTATAGTTTTTTGAATTATTTGCCTTCCTTTTCTGTCTCTTTCCTGCTTTTAAATGACCTCACAGCCAAAAAAGTATTACTCCATATTCCTGTCTCTCTTTCAAGCCACTGCCTGGTTGCTAGGTTAAATTGCATCCCAGGATGCTAGGAGTTGTAGATTTACAACATTATGTGTTTGTATAAATAGCAAAGCACTCAATGATTCTTTGGAAAGGTATTGTAAAAGAGCAATTAACTCATTTACTAAAGGGGGATAATAAGTGCAAAGAAACATATACAAATATATAAATATATATAAGAGGAAACATGTGGACAATATACATGTAGGATCTACATCATTCTGTTTGCTAGGGTCAATGTAAAGCTAGAGAGAAACGGGATAGAAAGAAATATGGATCAAAATATATTAAGAATTAGAACAACAATCATAAGATGCCCTGGAATATCACTTTCATATTAACATGACTTTTATGGCTAACTATCCTTTTAATTCTGATGATGTATAATGATATAAGAAGCAACACTTTTTCAACAATTTCATATATTTTTTAGTAGACAAAGTTGAAAGACAAAGGTGAATTTCTTTCACCATCAGTATTGCTGAATAGGGTTTATATCTGCAATGTATCTTGTTTTCAGTCACTTAAAATGTGTGGAGTTGTAAGGGGTCTAGCGCTGTCAGTTTTGATTTTGGTTAGTCATGCTTAGTTTTGTCATCAATAGAACTTTCGCTGACCAAACAAGAAAAACAAGATAATCTGACTAAAAATGTGCCAAGTTTGGCACGTGAATTTCTATTTCCACTTTCAAGTAAACAAATCTGTCTCATTACAGTCATAAACAAAGAATATGGCGGTGCCATATTGGGTGCTTGAAGATAATAGTTTCCAGATAATAGAGCCCATACCTCTAAAGCAGGGGGCCCCAACCTTTTTTACTAGTGAGCCACAGGCAAATGTAAACAAGACTTGGGGAAGAAGACAAGCATCAAAGGTTAATGGGGGTGCCAAATAAGGGCTGTGATTGGCTAGTTGGTAGACTCTATGCACACTGTCATCCTACAGGAGACAGTACATTTTGGAATTCAACAATAAGCACCTGCTTTGGAGACACGTGGAGCAACATCCAATGGGTTGGTGAGCAACATGTTGCCCCCGAGCCACTGGTTGGTGATCACTGCTCCAAAGCATGTAAATATTTTCCCAGTGCCATTAATAATACTTATATGTGAATATACATTTGATATTTCATATTCCGAAGTAGCAGCTATATTGTTTACTATAGGTTTTATATTGGGCTTAAATGAAGTAACACTCATGAGTCACCGATAAAAGTTCAGCTGACGCAGCAGTGCACAGCTCATACTGTTGACTGACTAAAGCTTAATCAACAAATTAAATGCATAGCTGTAATCTGAGGATAAATGTTGCTGGATATAACTGACAGTAAGCACTTGTAATAGATAAGGAACCACATGGAGAAGATTCATATACATATCAATGTATAACTATATTCTAATTGGTTATTAATATGTATCTCATAAGACTGGCTATGGTGCTATTTGTTTTAGTATAGTTATCACTCCCACTGCTAGTTCAGTTGGCTGTATGTATTTTACTGTACTGTACTGGTGCATTACGAGACCTTTATAAAAGCATTGATACTTTCCCTTTAACTATCATTAAGGTCTGGCAATGATGCAGAATCTACTAGCATGAGAAAGATGCCCTATAGATGAAAATCTCACAGCAAAACAGTCATATCTAGACAAACAAGTCTTCTCGCACCATAGCAGGTACAGTTATTACACAAATGCATGTTAGTCATTATTCTAGCTAGATCTATAGGAAAAAAATATGCTAGAAATACCTTCCACATAGAAAAATATTATTAGCATCATTTTCAGAGTTTCTTGCCCTCCATAAATCTATCCATTTAATTAGTTTTCTCTACATCTCGACCTAAGTTCCTACTTCTTTGCAAGGCATTGTAACTAAACAAACATGTTTTACCATGAAGTATATCCCCCACCTCAGTAGTTTCATCACTAGTTTCATGCCTTGTGGTCTGTGTAAGCCGCTAACATCCTATTTGAACATTTTCACTCTGACATGCAGCACTTTTTCAAGCAGAAGAAAAAAAAAATCTGCCTCGCTCATATTAAGTGTTTGTGGTCTCTTTATCAACAGTGCGTCTTTGAAAAAATTCTTTAATCATGGCACCCATTTCTGTTTTGGTCTATATTTACATTTTTAATATCTCAAATAACTTTCCTAATGATGCAAACAATTTATAATGGAGCTGGGATTGTCCTTGCAGCATTTTATTTGACCTTGGGTGAATTGCCCTCAACAAGGTAAGATTTCTTTTTTGCAATTTGCTTTTATTGATTCTATTTTTAGTTAGTCGCTCTGTGCGCCTTACGTTCGTGCCTCTGTTTCTTTTTCTATTTAATGTATTTTAAATACTTTTTTGCAATGGATTTGTTTCCCCAACTTAAGTTTGCAGAGACATAATTTAGGAAATAAGGAAAATAATTAAAATTTTTATAAATGATTTCCTTTCTTTTTGTATGTAATAATAAAACTGTAACTTGTACTTGACCCCAACTAAGATATAACTAATCCTAATTGGAAGCAAAACAATACTATTGGCAATCCAAATTACATTCCTTATCCGGAAATCCCCAGGTTCTAAGCATTCCGGATAACAGGTCCTGTATTTGTACAAGCAACACCAATCACTCTTCTTTGATTAATAATTTTACAAAAATAAATCCAGTTAATCAAAGCAATAGTGCGAGCCCTAACTGTAATCACTGTTTGTTGCATTATAAATGAAGAATATGAAGAATATGAGAAGAAGCAAAACCATGCAGTCATTGTGCTTCTCATAAACTTCTTGAAGAGCAGAAACCATAATATGATGGACAGTAACCTCTGACTTGTTATTAACGCCTTAGAAATCTGTTTACCAATGGACGTGGGTGAGTACTTTCATCTCTGATTGTGACTCACACAAACATTGTACTAATAAGGTAAATAATAGGGTACCAGATATCCAAATTACTTCTTCCAGGAGGACAGCCAACTAGTAAAAGGTTTAATATATGTAATGTTGCTCAAAAGAGTGTACACAATAAATATTATATGAATATTATTAAACACAGCAATATTTAGTGGCACTGTCACTTCTATGGCTGACAGCGCCTCCTCCCATCACTATTCAGACAGTGAGAAGTAGCAGTGTAAAAGCACAAAATAGTTTAAAGCCTTACCGTCACATCAACTGGAGTATGAAGGAAGCTTGGATGCTGTAGAAATAGAACAACAGATATTTGTTACATTTTATTCAAAAAAATTAAAACAACTGCTTACAGCTTCATTCCTTAATGTAAGAAATAATATACATGTATATAATACATATAAAACATATATACTTACTGTTTTATTTGCTTGTTTTATGATCCATTCTTCAATGCCCTTCTTGATTTCTCTACACCTTTCGATGGAAGGCAACTTTGCATCTATAAGGATACAGCAAGAACAGGCAAGCAAGCACCACAGTAAGACGTTGGCCATTGTGTTTGTATTGGTTTTGCAGATTAGCCAAGTTAGAAGCCTACAAAATGTTTTGAATGAGTCGAGATCCTCAACATACCTATTTATTTGGTATCACCAAAATTGAAAATCCCTCCCATTTCGCATGGAAAGCTTTGTAGAATGGATGAATGAGTAATGATTTTTTCTTTTCCACTGGCAAGGTGTACGTATGTGCATATATGTGGGCGGTGGGTGGGGCAGATTGATTTCAAATTCTGCCCAATAGGCAGAAACACATGTGAATTCTAATGCTTACTATAGACAATGAGATATGAGTGTTTTAGAGTGACAGTGCAGCAATTTCAGCACTGGTTTTAAGCAAACAATACTTATGTATCCCTATCTGAATATGCAACTTCTGTTTGTTTCAGATTTGCACTGGCAAAATGTAAATGTAAGTCCTGTTGTTTTTGTATAATAGGAAATACTATAGGCAACAATAAACAGCCAAGCAGCAACAGATTTGTTGGATGTAATTAAATTGTAATTAAACATTCAGATTTATTTTCTGGGGATGAAAAAAACATATTGCATGTTTCTTTAAAAAAAATGTTTGCGCCGGCTCCTGTGATGAATCTTTAATCTTTAACTGGGGACCCAAGTCATGTGACCAAAGTACCTTAAATTAATTTGAGAGAAAATTTAAAGTACCCAATATTGCTTTCCAGATGGTGCACTTTTTTGTAGAAGCAAATTTGATTTTCATCACTCAGATGCACTGTGCCTAGAAACTGAAAGCTAAAAGTGATTAATACATTTTATTATTATTTGTATGTAAACAGCAAAATCAGATTAACAGAGATGCTCAGAAATTAACTAAGGAACCACTGTATTTGGTAAATGGGCCCTGATCAGGAAATTGGCTAGTAGTTCCGCATCCAAATCTGCTCCATGTGCCTGGACCCAAGGTGATGCAATGGCTCCAGGTACAGGAACATCAATAAGCTATTTGAAACGTAGGGGCAGATACTCGCCCTGTGTTTATCCGCAGGCCGAGAATTATATATACATATATGGGACCCATTACCTAGAATGCGTGGGACCTGGGGTTTTCCGGATAAGGGGTCTTTTTGTAAATTGGACCTCCTACCATAAGCCTGCTAATAAAATTATTTAAACAGTAATTAAACCCAATAGGATTGTTTTGGCTCCAATAAGGATTAATTATATCTTAGTTGGGATCAAGTACGAGGAAACCATTTTTTAAAATGTGAATTATTTGATTAAAATGGAGTCTATGGGAGATGGCCTTTCTGGAATTCAGAACTTTCTGGATAATGAGTTTCTGGATAAGGGGTCCGATACCTGTACATAGTAAGTCTATCAAAAACAGGCACTGCTAGGTTATCACTTCCACAAGCTTGATGCCACAACACAATATTAGGATATACAGAAAAAATCAATATATAAGATTCCCAAATTTACCATTAATAATAGTCTTACCATAGTTCTGTGGGTAAAGGTTTTCATTCAACCAGTTCATGACATACAGTATGACACTGAGCAGTTAATGAAATATACAGTATTTTGTAGTGATAGTATAAAGCAACTGGACTTAATCTTGGAAATGTTTCACCAGTTGATATCTTCAGTCCATTTATTATTACTAGATACTGCGTTGTTTCATATTAACTATATGACTTATCTTCTAGGGCAGCATCTTTGTATTACTAAATTACATTGTTATCTTCACCATATGCACAGGAATAGCAACTAATGAATACCATGTGGCTGCAGTGGGCACAGCAGTATATAGGGCCCTAATTAGCAGTTTCAAAATATATTTGATAAAACAGATATTCTTACTGTAATATAATGATTCACTGTGGAGTCTGGAAATATCTAGTTATGGAACTGGCCATGCATGCACTTTGGGACCTGGTTCTTCTATATGAGTGAGGGAGGCAATATAGAAAGTTGAGTTATGGATCTATAGAGCCCCTATAATAGCAATGCAGACATTTGTAATTTAATTTGCTCTGTCTGGTTACATAATATGATTTGCAGTCATTTTAAGCAATTTCTCAATATCGCCATCACTGCTGAATCTAAAGTCCTTTTATGATAATTTCTTATAAAATGTATGCTGTACAAATCAAATTCAGACTATATTTTCTTTTTTTTAATTTAAAGGTTACAAATAATCTTCACTATGGAAAGCTGCATAAATGATTAATGGCATACTGATTTCAAATCTATCAGATTAAGATATATTTGTAGCAGTATTACTATAGTACTTATATAGGACCCCCAAAAGTAACGATCTATAACATATTTATCAAGCCATAACAAGTATATTAGTACAGATTATTATTCACACAGGTAATGACTGTTTTTTTTGCACTTCTGGCTTCTCTTGGGGGTGGGGATTATTCTCAAATCCTGCATTTAGGCACTAGGACTATCTGAACTGTTTGGTCTCCTACCAAGGAACTGCTGTTACTGCCCCCCACCTCTCTGGCTACTGATACCTTGAAATGGTATCAGTACTGAGATTAACTGGCCTCCTGCATTGTTCACATTGTGCAGGCTGTAATCCCCTGTATTGTTCACACCTTTAAGTCCATGTATTGTTCACAACTCAGACTGTAGGCACCCACATTGTTCACCTGTTCACACCTCAGAATGTAGGAGCAGTGCCAGCATTGTATCACTGTATGTACAGCGGTACTAACTGTTGATCTTGGACTGGTCATAACCAGTTTCATGTATAGTAGAAAGGTTTTTCCTGTTTCCTTCCCTACTCTGCCTGCCCTATACTGCCTGTGTGTGCCATACTCTGCCTTCCCTACCTGTGTGTGCCATACTCTTTCTGCCCTACCAGTGTGTGCCATACTTTGCCTGCCCTACCCTGTCTGTCTGAGCCATACTCTGCCTGCCCTATGCTGCCTGTGTGTGCCATACTCTGCCTGTCCCACACTGTCTGTGTGTGCAATACTCTGCCTGTCCTACCCTGTCTGTGTGTGCCATACTCTGCCTGCCCTACCCTGTCTGTGTGTGCCATACTCTGCCAGCCCTACCCTGCCGGTGTGTGTACCATACTCTGCCTGCCCTACCATGCCTGTGTGTGCCAAACTCTGCCTGCCCTATGCTGCCTGTGTGTGCCATGCCAGCTGTATGCTGCCTGTGTGCCATACTCTAACAGCCCTATGCTGCCTGTGTGTGCCAATACTCTGCCTGCCATACCCTGCCTGTGTGTGCCATACTCTGCCTGCCCTATGCTGCCTGTGTGTGCCATACTCTGCCTGCCCTATACTGCCTGTGTGTGTCATACTCTGCCTGCCCTATGCTGCCTGTGTATGCCATACTCTGCCTGCCCTATGCTGCCTGTGTGTGCCATAGTCTGCCTGCCCTATGCTGCCTGTGTATGCCATACTCTGCCTGCCCTATGCTGCCTGTGTATGCCATACTCTGCCTGACCTACCCTGTCTGTGTGTGCCATACTCTGCCTGCCCTATGCTGCCTGTGTATGCCATACTCTTCCAGCCCTATGCTGCCTGTGTGTGCCATACTCTGCCTGCCCTATGCTGCCTGTGTGTGCCATACTCTGCCTGCCCTATGCTGCCTGCGTGTTCCATACTCTGCCTGCCCTATGCTGCCTGTGTATGCCATACTCTGACTGCCCTACCTGTGTGTGCCATACTCTGCCCTATGCTGCCTGTGGGTGGTGAACCAGGCAAGGCTTTGTTCTAGAAGAAATAACTTCAGATTAGCCACAAAAATTTATTATTCATGATATTATTCATGAAGAAAACCTGTAAATATGATAATATTATAATAATCCTCAAAAAATAATTGAGTATAAAGCTCTACTAAGTGGCTGATACAGTTTGATAGCAATATCATCTACAGAATTCCTAAAGTGTACAAGATATTTTGGGTCATGGGCTTTTCCCATGGGGATGACATCAGCTAAAGTAGGTCTAGATAAGATAAGGTTTAGATGCCTTCTGAGGTCCATTCCTAACACCCACTTTTTCCGTTGCGATGTAATTTGCTATAATTTTAGGTCTGAGGTGAGATTTCCCATTTGATGAGTCAATTTAAATATCCACAGTGTCAGAAATGCTTTCAAAGAATGGTGTTCACGTGTCGTAAGAATCATGACATAAGGAGTGGGAGAGGAATTGAGATACAAGAGGGAAAAAAACCATAATCCAGACCAGTATGTCATGGATTTAAGGGACAAAAATGTAATAATTAAAATATTTTTTTTTTTGTCTTTCACCTTGTCATACAAGTATCTTGACCTTTAAGTCAGTTGTTCCCCTGATACTAATAACTGGTTCAGTCTTTTACCTTTTTTCAAGCAAAATCAGCAGCCGGGATTTCCCATTCCACTACCACTGACTTTATTTCCTAAGAACATATTGTAATGAAACAGCGCTGTTTGCTTTTATTCATATCACCCTTACATCGTCTTGTTAATAACCGAAGAAATAACGGGAGACTACATGTATAATATAATAAGTAGCAGCTGTGATATAGACTTTAGTGTTCGACGCACTAGTCATGTATTGATTCCCTGACTGACTGAAACTAGTGTCTTCTAGAGTTGCAGTCTTATACTTGCTTCCTTGCTGTGTGCACACTACTGGTTTGTGTAATGAAACAAATTCAAGGGAACATAGAAGGTAGTTTTTTCATGCAATGTATGATTATCAGTATAAAATTAAATTTACATTTATTACTGTTGAGAATGTATCTTCTGTTTCCATGTGCATGCTTGTATTGATTTGTAGCTGGGAAAAAGTAAAAAAATCCCAAGAAGATCTACAGCCGACCCCACTCCCTCTGGTTAAGGGAGGCAAGCACATTGTAGATTGTGGAGAGGATTCATTAAGTTGTTGGAATTGTATTCATTCCGATTTTGTGTGAACCATTGTCCTCCAGAAGAAAGTTTTAATTGCATAAAGACCAACATTCTTGGAAGGTACAGTAATAAAATATGAAACTAGGGTTGCCTTCTTTTTACCCAAAACTTACCAGCCAAAGTTGACGGGAGATCAGCAGTGATATCACAAAGGTGGGGCAAAGATATTATGAGGGTGGGGAATGGACAGATAGGCAGGAAGTGGGTGGATCAGGGTCTGAATAGAAAGGGGCGTGAGAGTATTTAAATAGTGAGTGCTGCAGGGGAAAAACTTTAGAAAAGAGAGAGAATTGCAGGCATTTATATTGTCAGTAAAAATGTAATACCTGTACCAGCTCCAGTCCTTGCTTGTGATTTACTGGCACCGCAGGTGAATTATCCATCAGGTTGCAACCCTACTAACAGATCTAGTAACCTATAGCATGTAGCATTTACTGGTCCTTTGCTTAAGCATACTGTATATCTGAATGATTGTTATAGGTCACTAGACCTAGGCAAAATGTGCCCTATACATTACCATATCCGTGTCAAAAGGCAAAAATAAAGTGAGACATTGGGGAGCATAAGCCTTGATAAAAGGAATAGGAAGCTGCAATAGAGCACTATGGAACATTGATTTATTGGTGCTACTAATAAGGTATTTTTTTTTAATTTGCGTTGTTGAATTTGCCAATTCATCAGAACTGAATTGACCACTTTATGCAAATTTCGTTCTTTCCTACGAGGCATTATAATTCAGCGAAATGATCTACACCCTCAAAAGCTTGATGTAGAAAGATGAGCCCTGTGTTCATTTTTACTCGTTGGGTGAACTTTCGATAAACATTTTCCATTCAAAGTAGCAAGAAAAAGACGTCTGCAAATCAGTGAATACCTCATCATCGCACCATTACCTCTCAGTAAAAAAAATATGATAGCTGTTATATTTGCCCTAAATTTAGAAATTGACTAATAGGGTAAAACCCCATATGCCCTGTTACAGATATTTTATATGAACAAGATGATAAAACCTCTTGTAGCCTGGTCATGATTTCACTTGTGGCCTTATTATTCAGTTATTCATTTATCAAGTTATTTTGTTGTGATCTGGAATAACTAAAAAAGCAACACTTGAAAAACTCTAAATTCAACTGATGTTGAAAAAGTCCCTTAGCTACATCTTGGTCATAGGAGGAGGGGTTATACAATTTCTTACTGCCTAGGGGTAGTATATCATGCAACTAAGGGGGAAGGAAAGGGTTTCCTCACAGTGATTAAGTATTTCCTTTAGTGAGGTGGCTTCAGCTGTTGCCCACAGAACTTTGCATGGGTGACTTCTCTTATATGAGGGGTAGGGGTGAGGGGTAGGGGACTCTTAATATGTCTGCTGACTGACTGGTGAATAAATGAGACTAGCTACTTGTAGGTCTAGTCACATGCGAGGGAGATGCTTTAGAAGCACCTAGAAACAAATATGGGTAGAAATGCTGTATTTTCTATATCAAACTTCCTGCACCAGTATTACCTTTCAGAAGCTCTATTCAGGTCTAAAAGTGGTGCACAGGTGCTCCCCATCTTGGATTTGGATGTTAGGAGCATTGTTGACACATGCTCAGTGTGCTCTGGGCAGCTGTTGAGCTGAGCTTAGGGGTCGTTGGAAAATATCAAACAGAAAATGAGGTTCACATGTCATAGAAGCTGATAATGATGTAAATTGCACTGGTTTCAGAGCTGCCATGTAATGAGAATTTAAATTTATTATTAACCGGCCTTGTGACATTTATATTCTATATATACAGTATATTGTGAGTCAGTCCCTAAGCCCAGTAACTGACAGAAGGCTACTGGGGGCATCATTGGGGGCACAGATCTTCCCTGCTAAAGGGCTATGGTTGCCCTGGACTGGTGAAGGAGCCCAAACATGTTGTACAACATTTCTAGCCTGCACATTTTTTTTACTAAGCTTAGTTATTCCTTAAATTGATTATATGCCACTGACTAATTACTGACTGATTACATAATGCAAATATATTTGCTGCAAGAGATTCATGTGTATTTTGGTCCCTTTTTTAAGTTACAGTCATGGTCAAACATATTAGAACCTTAAATTGATCTAAAATAGAATTTCTACAAAACAAATTTCATGTTGATAGAAGCAGGGTTCCACAGTTCCTTGTTTTCACTATTAAGATTACAAAACTTGCTTCTTTTCTTTGAAGGCTTCATTATTTTCTTGTAAACAAAGTGATGTTCTTTTCCAAAAAGCTCCAGTTTTTTTTCAGCTCGTATGTTGCCTGTTCAACTGTGTTTTGGCAATCTTGAGTTGCTCTGTCTTATGTTATTTTAACATTTTAGGGTTGATTCACTAAAGTGCGATAAGTTTTATCGCACGTTTTTTTTTTGCGTTAAAATAGACGCGACAATTAGCGCACGATTCACTACAGTATTACCGCATGCGTTAATTTGCGCGCAAACACATGCGTTCATTTTACCACATGCGTTAATTAGCGCGCTGAAAAACACTAACGCATTATTCACAAACACTTAGATGTGCTAAATATCGCATTAGTCTATGCGAAAATTAACACCTACTTGAGGCAGGCGGTAATTATAGAAAAGTACAGTTAATGAGCTTTTGGCAATAAAATATGGACTTTGCAGTGTTAATTATTCAAGTCTGTATAATAATAATAGGCGTTAATTAGCGCACATGCTGTAATTACCGCACTGCGCGTGCGTTAATTAGCGCGCATGCGGTAAATGCTGCATGCAGCATCGCGTGTAAATTAACGCAAGTATGCTTGTAGTGAATCGATCGTTAAGTGGCGAAAATTTAGACGCGATAAAATTTTTAATGCACGCTATAAATAGCACACCTTTTAACGCACTTTAGTGAATCAGCCCTCTTGAGTCTTCTGGGGTCTTCTACCACAGAGACACCTTTTATTTAGTAGGCAAGGGGTGGTGTGTCTAAAGGCCAGCTTGCATCTGTCTAGCAGTTGATTATAATTGGCTATAGTGTTATGGGCTTCAGACTTTCTGATAACATTGTGTTGTGTGGATATAAGAATATTAGGGTCTCTGAAGATGGACTTTAATTCTTTTCTCTATGTTCAGTGTGATGCTTACAGACAATTCACAGTGGCTGAATGTGTGCTTCCAATATTGCAGTAATTATTTAGGAATAAAAGTTATAAATAATTACTTACAAAATAAAGGAGCACAGTTATCTGAGGTCATTCAGGCGTACAGTGGAACCAGGTGGGCAGGCAGCGGAATCAGCCTAGAGGAGCATGGCTTGGCACAATGGGGACCCACTGGGATCTTTCCTGTTATTGCATTGGGCCAATCTAACCATGCTTGAAATCCAACCATTTGTTACAACTTTTTAAAGGTGTTCTGAGACACATGGAGGTATTTGATGTAATTGACCCTGATTAAATAACACCAGGACCATTATATCACTGGAGAGAAACTATGCACAAATTAGCACAGAAGCATTAGCGGTCACAACTGCTTTTTAAACATAGTTGCATAACTATTGCTATGGACATACATTTGTAATACACATTAATAACAAGCCTTTATTGGGGTTGCTGTCAACAGATATTCCTGCTCCTAACTTTTTGTCACCTCGAAAACCCAGATAGAGTATGATATAGTACGATTATACCATTGTGTATAAACCTGGAGAGCTATTTTTAAATACTGGTACTTTTAGTCATTTACAGCTTTTAGGCTGCTCAATACCTACTTTACTAGAAGTACTAATTTTAGAATCCCACTTTTAACTACTAAAAGAGCTCAGATGATAACAGTATTCAGTCTTTTATTTTGTTCTAAAATGGGTGTGGGGGTAATGGTCAAGTGAAAAGTTATCTAAAGATTTATTTATTATGAAGAAGCAAAGTAATCTTCCTTAAAAGGGGAGACAACATTGTCCAATCCAGTGCTCACTAAAGGTCTTGCAAGGATATATCTCTGGTAATCCAAAATTGATACAGACACAGAAAAGGCTGTATATCATTGTGGCACGTTCCAGAGTTTTCTTAGTCTCTTACCCAGCAGGTAAGTGTGAGTACTGGAATGTACACCATAGTGTAATTCTAGCCTTCAAGTTAAGGCCAGGACAGAGTTATATTTTAATATCACATTACCATTATAAAATAGACCAAAATAAAGTCTGTGTACTGAACACCTTACTGCCATGGCTACAAGATCATGTGCTCTTTGAAGTTGATATAAGCGGAACAAAAACAAGATACCAGATGCATCTTATCTGTTAAATCTTCTTATCTTCAATTTCTGCAAAAAATTATAAAATGTAAAATATGTATTTTGCCTTTGTTTTATAGATTTTGTGGATTTAGAGTGGCCCTCTGGTGCCAGTGATGTCACTGTCGCTTAATAAGCCAGCTTCAGATATGAACTTCAAAAGCTCCCTTTCCTTTTAGGTGGCTGTGGTAATGACGTACATGCCCACACAATCTGACACAGGGCCCCCTTAGCTACGGTAATACAGAAAATACCTTTTGTGTGTGCCCACAAGTGAAGGCTGAAAAAGTCCACAAGTAAGGCCGAATAATATAATTGGCCTCCACACAATAACCTCAATTCTAATATAGGGCAAATGTCTTTTGAAATCTTACTACACAATCAGCTACACATAAATACAGAAATACAACATTAAAGGGGAAGTAAGAAAAACTAGTGATTTGTAATAAATTTTATTAATAAGTAAAAATGCTTTTGAGGAAGTGAAGCCCAACAAAGGGTTACTTTAAATATATTAAGCCAATATTACTATGGGTTACTAGACCTGCTGCCAACATTACCCCCATAGTAAACAGTTAGCTGGTTGTATTTTGTGATTTGAAAATTTTTGACATACAACATGTAATTCTGCTGTAAATTACAAATCATGGCAGTTTAAATACTTATTAGAAAGTGCAAAAAAATGTGAAGCCCCAAAGTTATAGTAAATATGAGCAATCCATCAGTGTGGCTTGATACTCGATCATACAAAGATGTTCCTTGTTTGTCTCCTGTTACCTGTATATATGGCATTATTTATGTATTTTATGTCAGTTTACATTTTTACATTAAAATCTTGCCTCTGGCCTTAAAAACATGCATATTTCAAATGGTCATGTACAGGCCACATAAAGATTCTAGTCATGTTTTACAATAAATTTGTGCAACATATTTTTACTCTTGATCAGGGTCGGACTGGGGGTTGTAGGGCATGCAGGTGCCCCTGCCGGCCGTGTCCCCTAACCCCCCCCCCGCAGGGGACCCCCTGGCCGTGTCCCCTAACCCCCCCAACCCCGTACAGGGTTCCCCACCCAACGTCCTCCCCGAGCACACATAAATTTAACGCGTCAGGGGAGGAACAGTTAGGCAGGGGGAGCGCTGGCAAAGGTCGGTTCTGGGCCGCCGGGGCCCTCTAGGACTGGGGCTCACAGGGATTTTTCCCAGTGTCCCGGGAAGCCCAGTCCGACCCTGCTCTTGATCTAAGTGATAGTATTTAATTAACAGTTTGATCCAGTACAAAAGGACTAGGACTATTGCATAGTTTAGGAAAACGGCAACATTGGTATGCTGCAGTGAGATGAAAATGCATACAATAGGTTTAAATATGCAAAGGCATGATAATATGAACACTTACAAATCCAAATAGCGTTAAATACCTAATTGCAAATAGCTTAAAAAACACGGTTATATGCAAATACATCATCTCTATCACATCCAGTTTCAGAGCGATATCCATCCCATACAGTACATGGCAGTGGAAAATATAATCTCTGCCCAGACTCTCTCCAAAACATATGCAGCAATCACAACTCACAAATATGACCCTAGACCCAGAGCCAAACTCAAATGGGAAACAAGTGGTCTCCACCTAGACCCAGGTGACTGGGAGGAGGTGGAAGATAATCTCAATTCCCCATTAGTAAGTACGAGACAAACTAATTAAATTCAAAATTATACACCAGACTTATTTAACTCCTACGAAACTGCAGCAGATGGGTCGCTTTGAACACTCCCGATGCCTTCGCTGCAATGAACCTGGCGCTGATTTCATTCACTTATTTTGGAACTGCCCAGACATCCAGAGATTTTGGATCATGAAGTCATGCATTTCTTATCAGACAAACTTTCCTTACCCCAAGTTCTAAACCCAATCACATGCCTGTTGGGCCTGGTGGACTCCCTACTACCCAAGACAGCCCCCAGATCACTTATGAGGGCTCTTTTGTTCTATGCAAAAAAAAAACTGTGGTCCTACACTGGATGAGTCACTCTCCTTTTACTCTAAGTAAATGGATAGTGAAGTTGATAAACTCTCAGCTGGAACTTTACAGGTTACCCTATTTAGCCATAGGATGCCCACACATGTTTGAGAAGATATGGAACCCCCTGGCTGCAGTCTCCAGCAACTGTTACCTAGAATGCACTCTCCATCTCTTACTTCCCCCCACCTTTTTCCCTCTCTCTCTTTTCATCATACTCTTTGTTTATAATAAAATAAAAGTTGCTAATTTATAAAAGTCAATGCTATCCTTGGCTGCTAGCACCTCTGTAATTCAGTATAACAGGTTATAAAGAAATTCAAGTGTAAAGAAGCAAAATACATAGATTCTGTGTCCAAAAGTATACCTAAATATTACACCCCTAGTCACTAGCTTATATCTAGAACCCATACTGATAACCAAAGATGAAGATCAATGAAAATCCTATGGAAAGCCTAAAGGTGGCCATACATGGGCAGATTTCAGCTGCAATTTGGGTCCCTCAGACTGAATTGGCAGTTATCTGCCTGTGTATGTCTGAAATTTGGCTTAAATAGGACAGGTTTGATTTTCCAATGAATCAGGGACCTATGCCAGTCGTATTAGTTTGATCATTTGGCCCTTGCCAAATGAGCGGATCGCAACATATATGGGCACCTTTAAATTTGAAACAAAAGGCTAAAAGCAGAAGATCAAAATAATGAAAATATGGAAATGCTTAAAAGCAAAAGAGGAATCATACAGCACCCTATGACTACTATATGCTCTTGACATATACGGAGCTTCATGAAAAATGACTTATCTCCAAAGTTTATAAATAACTTCTAATTATACCACTGCACACCCCAAAAGTCCATAGTTAGGGCATTGTTGCAGTAACCTGAGGCAGCGCCTTTCCTTTTTTTACCTTTCTATAAATACATTTTAATTTATATGTTGAATTATATATTATAAGATTAATTAGCCTCTTTATCCTTCTTCTTATACAGAATATTTTGTTGAGCAGTAATACAGAATTGGCCAAAGGTACCTCACAATTGAAAAAAAAAACAGTTGTGTGACTGAGGTAGCCCTTACAGAAAGGTTTTGGCCAAATTACAGGTTTCTTGTCTCAGTGGAATCTTCTCTTAATTCATGTATTGCTCACCGAGAAATACTATTGGGAAATGCCCAGTACAGTTCAGAAACAGTGCAGACCACTTCCTGACTATAGATTACTGTTTGGTAAGAACATAAACCATCTTGTTGTAAAGGCTATAGGCCACTAGCTTATTTACTTTTGTTGTGCAAATGTAAACTGCTTTAATGGTAGTGTGTGTGGATTTCCACTTATGTCATTCCTTCAACCTTGGTTTGGTAATAACGTATGGCTTCTCTGTCCATGACATTTGTTTAAATTTAATGCAGGTTGTTTTACACCAGCAGGTAAGTTAATCACTTCTTAAAGGTCATTTACAATGTCACCGGCACAACTGGTAGAACACCAAGGGGACTAAAATCAAGCCTCTTAGGGCACTATTTAAGATTGCTTGAACCTTCGAGTTTGGAGCAATCATAATTGAAACTTTGAGTGAGTTTGCTAAAAGCTGACAAACTTTTCTTTTTAAACAAAAGCCTGCTTGGGGAAAAAAACAAAAGTTGCCAAGACTATTGGGCCAGAAAACCAGCATGAGTAAGCCAACTTACACAGAATTCTAATTATGATTGCAGGAGCTAGAAGGTTCAAGAAATCATAAATAGGGTCCAAGTGTTTGTCCAAGAAGCACTTGCACCCAGGCATGAGGTTGCACAGCACTGATGTACGCAAGGCAGTAGTGATGTGAGGGCCGGATTTGGGCTGACCTCAGGACATCATTTGCGGGTCGCAGGTGGAGTTGACCTTACACTACTGGCTTGCACTTCCAGCTTCCAGATTTATAGGTGCACAACCACTGCCCTTCATCACTTTTGTTACATCATTGTGGGGAGAAGACGCGGGGAAAAGGCGGGTCGGGTAGGGTCCAGGTTGGGAGTGGCTGGGTTAGGACTGGGTGCGGGTCGAGTTTTTCTCTACCCACACATCACTGCAAAGGCAGCCTTGCACTCCTAGCAGGCTAGGGAAAGCGTATTCAGGCTTTGGAGGAATAGAGACACACATTCGCTGATACAATAACAATAGCTTGTGTAAGCTTATAGTAAATTAGCCCTTCAATTACCACAAGCTACACCGTATTTTATCCCGGATGAGACTGTATCCTTCAGGGGTGAGCCCTCGCTTTGTATGGAGGCTCAATAAATGGGCGCCAGTGGTTCTTAACATTAAAACCATGAACTGTTTATTTACACAGCCACTTAGGAATAATTACAGAATAGAATAGGCATGCAGTAGCATTTCACAGCATAGGCAGTACTTACAAGGAATAGTTACAATAACCCTTTAGCTGCAGGGCACAATGGGTTAACTCCCAGCTTTCAGGTATATGCTTCCAGTGGAACCTGGGTGATTACTATCTAACCCTAGGTCTGTACACTGTTAACCCTACTCTGGGCAATATTATACCCGGCTTATAATGCCTCTACAATCCTGGTTGGAGCAATTGCGGCTCACTAAATAGCCCTGCCTGTCTATCACACCTAGTGTGATCTATAACAGGAACTTGCTATTATTTCTAAACCTACCTATTTCCTTTACCCAGATTTCCACCATCTCTCTCTGCACGTTTCCTCAGAGAGAGCTCCACAAACATGGCTTTTTGCCTCATGGCTGCTCAGCCTTTTATACCCACAGTGCCACCTTATGGCCAAACTGTGGAAAATGCACAAGGGGTCATGCTGTGACCCAGGAACAAGGGACTTACTTCCCATTACATTAAGGACCCTTATAGCTGTCTAGAGAACTAGGGGACCACAGAGTGGGAAAAGGCATAATTTACCAGTTCCCTACACTTGAATAAGGTGCAAAGTAAATGTAATATGGAAAGCTGATCCAACTAGGAGATTTCAAGTATACGTGTAGGGGATCATTTTATCAACATCTGAATTTGAGTTGTTCGTGCGATTTGAGTTTTCGTTTTCAGAAACTCAAATTTTAGAGTTCATTAAGTGCAAAAACCTTTGGCATGTCAAAGCTGGTGAGTGTATGTAGGGGCAGATTGGCCAAAATATGAGTTTAGAACTTAATACATAAACACTCACCCATGTTCTATTCATTCCTATGGGATTTTAAGAAGTGTATTTATCAGTCAGTGAACTCTAACTTTCACCTCTTCATAAGTACACTTCTAAAAATCCCATAGGAATGAGCAGAACGTGGGTGAGTGTTTATGTATTAAGCTCTAAACTCACATTTTGATAAATCTGCCTCTATGCTTGCAACAGCACTGCTGGATATATTTTGGATTTTTATGAGACAAAATACTTGTTATTGACATCATCTTTATATTTAAATACTTGTGATTTTTGTAACAATTTTTTGCAATGGACATTGTTTTTACCTCAGGCAGTGAAATCTGATCTGCACTGTTTAGTTGTTAAACACAAGTTTCCATTGATTGAAACAGAAAGCAGCATATGCAAATATACTTTGCCCATTGCTGTGAACTTTTTTTTTGGAAGTGGCATATGCTTGAGGTTATACAAAGGCTTCTTATGTTTCGAGTTGGCTCTATTATTAATTAATTTATATTTCATTTACTAATTTAAACAGTTAAAAGACACAAATACTAACTAAGTATTTGGTTCTATATTATGTACTTCCTGTATAGCTTTAGCAAACCCCCCCTCACCTACCAATCTCCTACATGAGAGCTAGCGGGTGGGGAAGGGTGACATAAAGGAGTGTGGAGAGTTGGGACCTAAGGGTGCAGGTGCAGAACAGAAGGACAGGCAGGTAGTGCTTGCGTTCATATTCAAGGCTCATAAGCCTATGATTAAGTGCCCCATAAGGCACGAAACACGTAAGGCTTGTACCTTTGTGATGCATTATCACTGAATAAATTCTATTTGTATCACCATTTGCTTCAAGAGTCAGTTTTTTGTGCCAGCCTATATTTTTTCGAATCCATAGTGTTTATCACTTCCCTTAAGATGAAGGTCTGGTGCGTGAGCACAAAAGATAAGGCAAACACCTTCCAATCAGGGTCTTCAATATTCTAAATACAATAATAGCAAAGATAATCCAGGGTATCCTTGGTGAGTTTTACCTCAAACAACTGTATACATTGGATTACCTTTTTTGATATTATTATATTTTGAATATTGAAGACCCTGAATAGCTCTATCGTGAAGTCAAAAGTAAGCAGGGGGGCAGCCCTGTGTCCTGATGTTTGTCAGGGGAAAGTTCTGACAGGACATAACTGAAGCATTAACTTTGGTGGTTGGGTCGCAGTACAGGGTCATAACTGCTGTTCTGAATTCTCTGCCTAGCTTAAATGTGCCCCAGTGGACAGTCAAATGCCTTTTTGGCATCCAGTGATAGCAATAGTAGTGGTGTTTGTGAGTTCTGCGCAATATGGATCAAATCAATTAGTCTTCTAGTACAGTGTTTTTCAACCTTTTTTGGGCAAAGGCACACTTGTTTCATGAAAAAAATCACGAGGCACACCACCATTAGAAAATGTTAAAAAATTTAACTCTGTGCCTATATTGACTATATATAAAGTAATTCTCTTGAATAGGAATCGAATAAACACAAAGAAAGTATTTTCCGGGACATTTTCTCCACAAACCCACCCCCCCACTGATTTTTTTTTTTTTTTTTTATACACACAAAAATTTTATATTATATATATATTATTATTAATTGTTTTCTTACATGTCAGGCTGCGGCATCCAGGGGTGTCCCGGGATTGTCCTCTGGTGGGGAGTAGGGCGGCTGTGCATGGGCCTGGCCCCTGGTGGATCTGGTCTGTCGGGGCAGGGCCTGGGCAGTTGCTCCCCCCGGTCGGGTTGTGCCAGGGCAGGATAGTGCTGCCTCTCCTCTCTGGTTGCTCTGCCCTCCTGGATCCGATGCCGGATGACGTCACAGGCAGTGACGATTTCCGGGCATCAGGGAGCCAGGAAGTGGAAGGTGTCCCAGATGGGACCGGGGGAGTCTTGTCTTCACCTACGGCACACCAGGCAACACGCTGTTCTAGTAGCATCACTGGCCCCTTAGTGATGCACAAACCCCAGCTAGTCAGGGTCCACTAGGGCAGAACGAAAGTCTGGTAGCTAGGAATTTGGCATATAGTTTAATATCTGTATTCAGGAGAGCTATGGGCCTACAGTTTTTGCCAAGCTCTGGGTCTTTACCTTCCTTGGTATCGTGGAAATAGTTTGTTGCATATAACATTTCCTGCGGGAAGGCGGAGTTGTGTTGGGCTTCAGGGTACAATGCTAGTAAATGGGGGGGCTAAATAATTGGAAAATAATCTATAGTATACATAAGAAAACCCTTTAGGGCCAGGTGTTTTATTCAGCGGAAGAGTCTTAATTGTTTCCATAATTTCGAAGGGGACATTGAGGTTGTTCTGTTGTTTTGTCGAGTTGTGGCAGCTGGAGAGAACCTAGAAACATATCTATGGTCTGTGGAATGGGTTGTGGGAGAGATGTATCCTCTTTAAGATTTTACAGTGAACTATAATACCTGGCAAAAGCATTGGTGATGTCAGGGACTTTGCCCTGGTCTTTTATCTTGGCTATGGAGGTGCAGGATCTGCCCTGTTTGAAGGCCTGCGGTGCAGCTGCCCTTGTAGTAGTGGGTTAATTTGAGAGCTCTCAGTGCTGCTTCACATTTAGCCAGGTCTAGTCCCTTAAGTTCATCTTTAATGGCTTATATCTGGTTTGCTATGCATTTAGATGGGTTTCACTTATTAAGAGCTGTGAGGGTGGTTAGCTTATTCCACAGTTCTCTCTATTTTTGTGATGTTTTTTAGGGGTGCCCAGTTCAGCATCACAGGGGGTAGTATAAAGACGTACTTACTTTGATATTCTTTTCCTGGCCTCCCTTGTGGACTATAAAAGGAAATTTCCGTCTTTTATTATTTCTCTTGAATTTATCTCAAACTCTCATCTTAATAATCCAGATCATGGCTGAAAATAGTACAGAGTTTTCCCAATAATACTCAGCCATGCTAAGTGTACCGCATTATCTTCAACTGCACATTTAATCTTCATTACTTAATGATTGTATCTCATTAGCAGAGTATTGGGCAGGGTGGAGCTCCTTGACCATGGGATTAAATGAAACAGATTCTAGTATTAAACTGATATAAAAATAGCCTTAATAAATGTTATTTCAGACCAACATCCACTGAAGTCCAAAAATAAGGACTGTGTCTTAAAAACAGGACAGTTGGGCAGTATGACGGATCTTTTCTACATTTATATTACATGTATACAGTACCTATATTTAATTTCATTTTTTGCTATTAACATTTTAAACCTAAATATAAATAGCAGTGTTTCAATATCATACATCATAGCAGAAGAAAAAGCAGAGTACTGGGTCAATTACCAGGATGTTACAATGATTCACAACGGAAGCATTTTAGTCCTACATTCTTCTTTTGCTTTTAAATGTATTTTTTGTCCCAATTATATTCACTTTGCTCATGTTCTCTGTAAATGTGTAAATGTGAATGTGACTTGATAACTAGGCATCCGGTGCAAATATTAAAAATGTAATGAACTGGCACTTTGCCTTATGGTAAGTTATGGTGGAATTATAGCACTATTTCTGTTTCATTTTTATTATTCACTATTTCATCTCAGCTGTGTGATTTCCCCCGATTTCACTAAGGGTTCTCCTTCCTTTAGGGCACAGAGTTATGCTTCAAGCTCCACACCAACATCCATCTCTTACTGGAGTGTGGTCTCAAGAGGAAGAGCTACAGCATGTGTTCCCTCTCCTTACTGTTCCCTCTCCTTATATAAGGAACAACTCATACTACCCCAGGTCCCATAGAAACACATTCCTACTCCAGGGCATAGGATATAGCTATCATGACTTTCTGAGCTAGAATGCAATTAAAGCCTAGTGTCCACTACACTTGCTTCTGTGCGCTACAATACATAAGTTCTGTTGTTACATCTTTCACAACTTTCCTTTGATTTTTGAAGGCAACAGATTTTAAAAAAATGATTTTCGTTTACAGCTTTTTTTGTCCTGCAAACTTGTGAGTTTGGATTGTCTGCTCTCTTAGCTGAAGGCTTGGGGCAGTGCACCTGAGCCCCCTGAACATACTGGTAAGTTCCCTTCTGAATAATTTGACATTTGCATTATTACATAGATAGGCATCATGACATTATGAGAAAAAGTGGATAGTCATAAAGGAAAAATGTTAGTTAGAAAGAATGTATGAAAGGTACAAGAATAAAAGCATAAGAATTCATAAAATGGAAAAGGATAACCAAGGTAACAGAAATGAAACAGATTTATCAAAGCGGTTTCTCCTGAACTGATTTTATCTAGATTTTCAGCAGAACTAAACATTGAGCCCGCTTAGAAAGTGTTCTGCCTTCGGAAACAGTTACTTGTTTCTCTGGTGGGAACTACTGTCAGGCCATAGCTTAATGTTATATTTTCATCAAAAGGTAGGAAATTGTGAGCAGAACTAAAAATAAGGTATTTAATTCTGAAATGCCAATATTTTCACATGTACAACATCTCTTTTTTGTAATTCAATGGCTGACCATCTGGATCTGAAGTTAATTTAGCACATATATTTCTGTTCTAAAACCAACTATCACTATAAAAAACAGTAATGTAACTCTCACCGGCAGGGCCGGGGTGCAGGGACCCCCCCACTCCCGACACCCTGGTAGTTCCAACACCACATCACCAATATCCATATATAATATTTATTGGAGAAGTTGTTTTAAAAACACCTTACATATTTAGAGCCTACTTTAGGCACTTACTCATATTCTGAACAAATAGAATAAAAGCTACTATACTTAAAGTAGAAAGGTAGAATGACCCTGTATGCATATTGTTCTGGTGTCCCGGGCATCTCCTATGTTTTTTCTGGGTGGGAATATGTGCTGTACAGATATTGGTGAAGAAATTCTAAAGAAGTACTGCACATCTGCTTACCCAGGGCAACACAGGGATGCATGGGACCCCAGAACAATATGGCCTGCTTGTGCTCAGTGGAAAATTACCCTGAGATGATGCCAGTACAAAAATCTTTATATACTGTAAGGTATCCTTGGACAATAATAATACTTTCAGCATACCATAAAGGGAAAGTTTATTTTAAACTAACTTTTAGAATTTAAAGAACTGAGGTTCCACTTCCACACAGTTTCCTGGTTGACAGATTCATTAAGCCTTAGCAACCAGATAGCAGTTATGATTTCAAGAAAACTAAGATTTTTTTATGTTTCGTTTTTTTCGAGATTTACATATGTGTTTTTTTGGCAGTATATGATTGCTTCTTTTCTTTAAAAAAAATTGAGATAATTTATGTGACTTTTTTAAACTGACAAAAAGTACGCCAGGTTTAAGCTGCTGAGTCCCATGGAGGCTTAGAATAGTAGAGAAACAGAAGTCAGAGACAGCCTGTCCTTGACACATTTTCAAGGGGAAGTTTAACCCATTATTGTTTTGTATTTTACACACTTTCAAAGGGAAATTAATCCCATTATTGATTTCTATTTCACCCAGTTTCAAGTGAAACTTAAACACATTATTGTTTTCAAAATATGAGCGCCACTGCTCCTGAATGGCCGCTGAAGTACTTCCTGTTTGGAAAAATAAAGAGGATTCATGGACATGAACAGAGTTCTCTAATTTTTCAGCTCGAAAAAATCGTGATTTATGGACAATAAACTCAATATTTTAGTTCGAGTTTATACTAGTTTCAAGGCAAGAAAAATTCTAGTTTTAGTAAATCTGCCCCTAAGAGTTGTAGATCAAAAGCTAATAACTATATAAAAAATAATGAAAATGTAAGACTAATTGCAAATTGTTTTTGTATGCTGCTGACACTTCACACTTAGGCTAATGGTACATGGGGCCTCAGTTAATCTGAGCGGATTTCAGTATAAAAATGCATACTTTTGGGTGTTCCGTGTATCTGCATACATGCCAATGCCATGTCTATCAGTGCAGATACAGAAAGGAAAAGATGGGAACTCATTGGCTTCTCTTTGCCAGCAGAAAAAAATGCAGCCCCCCTTCTGTCGCACCAGCCTGCAGGGTTACAGGGAGCCCTGTAAAACAGCAGGAAAACATAATTTATAAAGACTGGGCAAAATTACATCTGGACAGTAACTCATGGCAACCAAATAGATGACTGCTTTCAGCATTTAACCTGCAGCTGGCTAGAAAAATCTAACCACTGATTGGTTGCTATAGGTTACTGCCAAGGTGCAAATTTTCTGTCTAATAATGAGCCCTACTGTGTCACTGCATGTACACTACAAGGCCACCAGCCTACCTTTACCATAGATCATAATACACTCTGTTAGACATAACAGTACATACAAAAAATGGGTATAGCCTACCTGTAAAACAGCAGGGTAACATACTAGCACTGTCATGCATACTGCAAGGCCACTATCCCCTATAACACCTGCCAAGACCTTGGCTGGTATTACAAATTTACAAAGTTGTAATACCACTTTGTTCCACCCATTTAATCCATGATCTACCCATTTCTCTGCCTATCAGTGGAGAATCCATCATCAGCACGCCCACTTACTCCACACAAGCTTGGCAAAGCTCCGCCTACTGAAACCATTGCTCCATCTACTGATGTTATTTATCAGTGATGTCACCAACCCACCCCCTAATATAAGGAGTTCCCTCCCCTGTTGGTAACGGTAATATTGCATGTGTCCTTTTTCAACCTAAATTACTATGTTACTATGTAATCACTAGATGGCAGTCTGGGACAGGGAAATCCATTTAAAGGAGAAGGAAAGTCATTTTGGCATTTTACTGCCAATAGTGCCACATTAGTGCCACGTAGAACACTATATGTATTCTGCAGAAGGCTTTATCATATCTGAGTAAAGAGCCCTAGAAGCTTTCTCTGTTAGTTTAAGATAGCAGCTGCCATTTTAGCTTGGGTTCATAGCTTTCTGTTGTAGATCTAGCCTGTATCTTAGATTACACGTTCCTAAGGGTGGGGGAAGTGAGTTTTATGAATTCTTATGGGAGGGGGGAGCAGGAGAAGGTTAAGAGGAGAGAACTAGGCAGACTCTGGCACCAGGAATGAAGGATTTTTCTGAGAGAGGAAGTCAGATACCCTAAGAACATGTTTACAAAAAAGGAGGGCTTAGTTTTTACCTTTCCTTCACCTTTAAAGGATTGTAGTAGGAGTTGGTCCCTCAGTGTCAGGCAGTAGGAAGGGGACTATCCAGGAAAGTTCATATAGGTAAATGTGTCCCATCTGTTTTGACTGATGAAGAAAAGAAGTGCCTGTGATGCCAAGAGCCTGAGGTGAACCAACTTATCAACACAACATAATATAGACCAGCTAGTGGTAGGCCAGAATCCGTGGAGCTCAGTTGAACTGGTTAGAGATAGGAGTAGGCCTGTTAACTGAGCAGCCTCAGGTCCCAAGCATTCATTTACTTTCAGCTAGCTCTACTGAGTATATGCTTGACTAACTTTACACTGCACATATACTTATTGCATTCCAGTAAATTTACTGAGATGGTGAATATGTAGTTTTGACACATCATATTATGCAGGTGGTTTGCGGCAAAAGAAAGTGCCATACTGTAAGTTTACACCTACATGTTCCTTATTCAGTGATTAATCATAAGCACTAGAAGTTGCTTGGTCCTTTCTTTACCCACCTCCTTGTACCTCCTGGTTACATTTCACTGTTGCTGTTTTGTCACTGTGACTCCAGTAACTCTGCTCGAATACATGCAGTATAAACATCTCATTTCCATTAACTACAAAATATGTTTTATTATGAAAAAAAAAACCAACTGTCCCTATCTTTATTAATGGAGCCAATAAGGCTGTTATACATTTTTGGTAGCAGCATACTGTATATTTATTGTTATGTGCCTGACATTTATTTATCAAAAATTTATGTAAAAAAAAAAAAGGTATCAAAAATACACACCTTCTTCTTTCAGTATTTTTGTAGCTTAAATATTTTTACACAGTATGATAAATAGGCCCCTAAACCTGTTGAATACTCTTTGCTCCCAGCTTACCTGCTATTATGTGCTAAGCACACCGAGGCATCTGTAAGTAGAGTTGCCACCTAAGTATTTGACCAGCCTAGCTGTAAATCACCAGCTAGTGCCAGCACCAGTACAGGTATGGGATCCATTATCCGGAAACCCGATATCCAGAAAGCTCTGAATTACAGAAAGCCTGTCTCCCATAGACTCCATTTTAATCAAAATTTTAATCAAAGATTTTTAAAATTGATTTTCTTTTTCTCTGTAAAAATAAAACAATGCTTTGTACTTGATCCCAACTAAGATATAATTAATCCTTACTGGATGCAAAATAATCCTATTGGGTTTAATTAATGTGTTATTGATTTTTTAGCAGACTTAAGGTATGAAGATCCAAATTACGGAAAGACCCCTTATCCAGAATACCCTTGGTCCCGAGCATTCTGGATAACGGGTCCTATACCTGTATTACAAATTTACCGGCAATGTTGCCGATCACCCTTCATAACTATGGGTCTTCCTCTGCTCTGCCTATAACCCTGCCCAGTCTGCCCCATCCACCTTTCCCGCCTATTTCCCCTGCCCCTTACATCATAGCCCACCCCAAAATGACACCACATCCCGATGGTATTAGTCACAAAAAAAGGTGATGACCCCATTTCTAAGAGACTTAAGTGTACAGCTCCATGTAAACATGTGGATGATGTGCAGTTACCACTATAGGTTAAAGATTGTGTACAAACACTGCTTGAAGGTTATGTTGACACAGCACAGTATACAAATGCACTATTTATGCCCATCACACGTGTGTTACAGAACTTGGCACATGCAACTCTGTAGTTTATAGTGTCAACCAAATACAGTAAATTGCATCCGCATTCAACCACCCCACCATGTACAGGTATCGAACCCCTTATCCAGAAACCCATTATCCAGAAAGTTCCGAATTACGGAAAGGTCATCTCCCATTCTAATGAAATAATTCACATCTTTAAAAAGGGTTTCCCCTTTCTCTGTAATAATAAAACAGTACCTTGTACAGGTATAGGACCCGTTATCCAGAATGCTCGGGACCAAGGGTATTCCGGATAAGGGGTCTTTCCGTAATTTGGATCTCCATACCATAAGTCTACTAAAAAATAATTTAAACATTAATTAAACCCAGCAGGATTGTTTTGCATCCAATAATGCTTATTTATATCTTAGTTGGGATCAAATACAAGGTACTGTTTTATTACTACAAAGAAAAAGGAAATCAGTTCTAAATTCTGAATTATTTGATTAAAATGGAGTCTATGGGAGATGGCCTTTCCGTAATTCGGAGCTTTCTGGATAACGGGTTTCCGGATAAGGGATCCCATACCTGTACTTGATCTCAACTAAGATGTAATTAATCCTTATTGGAGCCAAAAAATTCGGAAAAATTCGGATTGAAAACGAACATTTTGCGACTTTTTCGTATTTTTTGCGATTTTTTTGTCGCCGTTACGACTTTTTCGGAGCCGTTACGACTTGCACGAATTGTCACAACTTTTTCGTAGCCGTTACGATTTGCTCGTATATTGTCGCGACTTTTTCTTATTGAGCGCTCGTAAACGGCGGGCAAAACTTTCAGACTTTGCATGATTTTGGAAGCCTCCCATAGGACTCAATGGCACTCTGCAGCTCCAACCTGGCCCAAGGAAAGTCTCCCATAGGGCTCAATGGCACTCTGCAGCTCCAACCTGGCCCAAGGAAAGTCTCCCATAGGACTCAATGGCACTCTGCAGCTCCAACCTGGCCCAAGGAAAGTCACGATACTAAAGCTTGAATGAATCCGAAACCTTTGTACTCGGCGTGACGGCTACGAAAAAGTTGCGACAATTCGCGCAAGTCGTAACGCTACGAAAAAGCCGCGACAATTTACGAAAAAGTCGTAACAGCTACGAAAAAGTCGCGACAATTTACGAAAAAATCGCAAAATACCGATCATTGCGAAAAAAACGCATCCGGGCGCTTTTCGGACGTTCGTGGATTAGTAAATGTGCCCCTTAGACGCGCTAAATATTGCATTAGTCTGTGTGAAATTTAACACCTACTTGAGGCAGGCGGTAATTATAGAAAAGTACAGTTCATGAGCTTTTGGCAACACAATATGGACTTTGCAGTGGGATTTATTCAAGTATGTGTTGGCCCTAGAGTGATGCATCCTCCAGTTTGCAGGGAAATGGTCATTTTCAGAACAGTAGTTTTACGAAAGTAATGGCGTGTATGGCTAATATGGTGTGTGTTTTTTCGCACTCGGTGACAATTTGTGCACGCTGCGTTAATTAGCGCGCGTTGCGTCAAACACTGCACGAAAATAGTCTTCGTGACTTAAATAACGCAAACAGCATCACGTCTAAATTAACGCAAATATCCTTTTAGTGAATCGTGCGTTAAGTCGCAAAAATAAGACGCATGCTATAAATAGTGCTCGCTTTAACACACCTTAGTGAATCGGCCCTAATATGTCTAATGATTTTCACACTCAGGTATCCAAGATTGAACCAGAGTATATTGGGGTCAGTTATGACCCCAGGGAGCACATGTGCAAGAGCACTAAGGAACTCCAATGTATGCCCACTTAGTGCTCATCTGGGAAGCGCTTGCACCCCCCTACCTAATGCACTCTCCATTGAGTGCTTTGTGCAAATTCAAGTGCTCAGTAAAGAAAACAATGTCAGGAGGGGCTGCTAGCCCTGTCCTTACTGTTTGCCTTCCTACAGGCTGCAAGGACTACGCCCCAGATGGGCTGCACCTCCTGTGTACTAGTTAGGTAAATTCTCACAGAACCACTAAAATAGTCATGTCTTAAATCCCTTGATGTCCTACTTTAAGTACAAATCCGTATTTTTATATGCCTATATGACCTAAGGGACCTCTTATCCAGAATGCTTGGGACCTGGGGTTTTTCCGGATAAGGGATCTTTCCATAATTTGGATCTCTGTAACTTAAATCTGCTAAAAGTCATTTAAATATTGAATAAACCCAATAGGATGGTTTTGCCTCCAATAAGGATTAATTATATCTTAGTTGGGATCAAGTACAAGGTACTGTTTTATTATTACAGAGAAAAAGGAAATCATTTTTAAAAATTGGAATTATTTGCATATTATGTGGTCTATGGGAGATGGTTTTTCCGTAATTTAGAACTTTCTACATAACGGGTTTCTGGATAAGGGATCTCATACCTGTAACCATTTTTATAACTGTGAATTTTGGTGATTATTTCTTTTCTAGGTTACACTCTTCTGATTTTCCTTAAAGGAATGCTGTCATGGAAAAACGCATCAGTTAATAGAGCTTCTCCAGCAGAATCCTGCATTGAAATTTATTTTTCAAAAACACAGATTTTTTATATTTAATTTTGAAATTTCTTATGGAGCTAGCATTTCTTCATTTCCCAGGGTGCCACAGCCATGTCACTTGTGCTCTGATAAAATTCAGTCATACTTTACTGCTGAGCTGCAATTTGGGGTGATATCACCCCCTCCCTGTCCCTCCTAGCAGTCGAACAGCAGAAAAATGGGAAGGGAGCAAGATAGCAGCTCCCAGTAGATATCAGAATAGCACTCAATAGTAAGAAATCCAAGTCTGGCTTGGGACTCCTCCAGTTACATGGGAGAAACAATAAAGTTTAAATAAATAAATTAATTTAAATAAATAAAGTTTAAATAAAGAAACAATAAGTTACCTGAAAGCAGTTCTAATGTGTAGCGCTGGCTCCTTCTGAAAGCTCAGACTCAGGCACAATGCACTGAGATGGCTGCCTACACACCAATATTACAACTAGAAAAATACATTTGTTGGTTCAAGAATAAAATTTATTAAGGTAGAGTGAATTATTTGCTATGTAAACAGTGTAATTTAGGAATAAAAAGTATACCATAAAAACCATAACAGTATCCCTTTAATGGTAGCGGTTAGAGCACGGGTCTTATAATTCACAGAGCAGCTATATCTGGAAATTTTTCACATCTAGGCTTATGGCGCACAAGGCAAATTGCTCGCCCACGTTTTTCATTTGCATTAATGGAATCCTCTGCTCAAAGCTGATGACAGGCAGATTTCACACCAAAAAATGCTGAAATGTTTGTTTTTTGGTCTGAAATCCACCTGTCACCAGCAGCCTGCCAGTTTGACTTTGATATTTTTCCCAGAGATGAGAGTTTGGAATATTTCCCTTTGTGTCACATTACAGCTAACTTTTCTGATAAAACAATTACACACACATGAACTGTCTTTTAACTGTATTGTTATTTTGTTATTGTAGTTTTTTTTACCATGTTTACATGTCATTCTCAATGTCTTTTTCTGTTTGGAGGAGAATATGGTTTGGATCAGAAGTCTCCAGCTGTTCCTGGATGGGCGTTTATGTAATCAAAATTAAAGCTACAAGTTGTAGTTCAGCAACACCTGGAGACTCCAGGCTCAGCATCACTAGCATGGTGCCACATATGTTTGATGGATCTAACAGTCTCTGGAAGTATATGCATTTATAACAATCCTTGACCAAATCTTTTTTAAGCCCATTTTTTCCCCAGCCAGGCCTATGAGTAAGTGCCCCAATAGGCATGAAACACGTTAGGCCAATAGCTTCTTGTCCTAATAAATGAACTTTTAACTTTTGAACTTTTCAAAACATTATTCACCTGTAATAATCAACGCTTCACATGCTTTTTAAGCTAGAATAAGCTAGAATACCAGTGTTACACAACCAATACATCGATTATCTCCAACTCCCACATTGTGAATTATGAAACTGTAAATCAAGTTAGGGAATTCCCTTCAGAAATAGCTAGTGGCAAGTGACTAACTGGTTGGTTTAAAGAAGTTAGATGCCCCTCTAGCTAGGAAGCACACATGTGGTTATGATTACATCAGTAGTGACTAATCTAAAGAGCTTCCCTATTATCATTTTACACTCAGGGAGGTTATTGTTATAAATTTTACACTATGTGAGGTTTTATTGGTAACAGGCCTTATGTGAAGCTTCTCCATAGGAGGGTTATAGAAAAACTTAAACTCTGTGCCATTCTTTGTCCTCAGTGTGACTTCAAGTAATAATGTGCACCATTGACAATCTTTTCCAAGATGGCAGCCATGATTATGAAGAGAAGCAAAGAAGAGGCAAGCAATAGCAAAAGTTTAAGAAGTGAATCAGTGCCTTTTAGACCTAGTGATTGAGGAAAGGATATGGTGCCTCAACAGCTTGACTGGTTCTGGAGTTTTGAAATAACCTTTGAAAATATTTTTTGCCCCTAAAACTGTGAACAGTAAAAAACACAAAATAATAACTAACTAATAACTTTTTTTGTTTTAGGAGCAATTATGTCCTCACTAGCTGGCTTTATCACTGACAGAACTTTCAGCCACCTTGGGAAAGTACCTGACCTGAATAGAGTGCGAGTGGTTCCAAATGGAACACACAGAGAACTCATTCTTAGCTGAACCCTTGCAGAACTGGTGGAGGAAAGTGCGTTATAGTTGAACTGTAACTCCCATTGCAGTTTCAGTACAAAATAGTGGAATGATTTGTGTGCCAATCGGTATGAACCAGAAATAGTAGCTTTATTTAACATTGAAATAAAGAATAAGATTGTATGTTCTTTGTACACTTATATTTAAAGAGGTTATAATAATAATATGTAATATATATAATATGTAATATATATAATGTAATAATGTAATAATTTAACAAAAATATGTGTTACTTGCAACCAAAACCACAATGGAGGTGTGAAAGAGATTACTGGAGGTGAAGTGTCACCAACAGGTTAACCCCCTCAGTGTATAGGGGCTATTCAGTAAATGTATCCTCGGCATAAGAGCACTAGCCTGGGTCCCATTCTGCTCTGGTCCCTATAACGGGAAAGTATATTAATAACGGCACCCTGCTCCTCCTCTGCTGATTATCTCTCACAGCTAGAGAATGCTATAACACCAGTTATGGGGGTTAGTAATAAAAGGCACTACGTTTTCCCAGGAGCAGTAACCCATAGCAAACTTAGTGCCTTTAATTACATATGTAGGTTAGACTGCTAATAACTTAATTACCCTTTATCTCCTTCTGCTGCTGAGGTGGTGCCCAAAGAGCAAGGTATCCCCCTATTATTATAGACTACTCCCTCCCCTTCCAGACCAGAAGAACTGGAGAATACCCATAATACATGCAATAACCTCCATCCCTCCCACAGGGCATAGTTTATCTCCATAGAATATCCTGCATGGTAGGAGGAGTTAACTTTTTCACATCCCATAAAGTAATATTTATATCCTTTACTCCAAAGCCCACTGGGTGTAACTGCACCAAAAGAGCATCCCTTTGGCAGTACAACTATAATATGTCAATCCATTAATCTTTACAATTAAAAAATAAAAAATATCTGAAAGTCTTTTGCATAAATCTGTTTAAGAAGAACCAAAAGGCACTCCCCTACAGGAATGAGGCTTCTTTGTCCTGTAAAAAATGCTTTATCCAGTACTGGTGTACATTCAGCTGCATGAGCAAATCTGTGTATAACTCAAACAGCTACCAGTATGAAAAGAAGGATCTGCTTTTCTAAAAATACTTAAATTCGCAGTGTAAAGATGGATGAGTTTCACATTAAGTTCAGAACTCATGATTCATTGCTGAGAGTTGATGATTCACATTAGAAAGTTGCAATGAGGTTTTGAGATGCACAACCTGTAGCTGTTAAAATGACAGATGTGGCTGCCATTTATTGTGTGCTAGTATCACTTTACTAGAAAAGGGCTCAACAGCAAAAACAGCATTGCCGTGGGTGTCTGAGCAGGATTAACCCTATATCATCAAAACACTATTAAAGAAACATGTGCTTTAAAAAAACGGTTAGACCCGCTAGCATAAAGTCCTCACCATGTACTGTAGATTTAACCATATCCATAAGGAAAGGATGACTACAAGTGTATTATACCAGTATCTTGCAGACTGTGCACCTAAAACCAGAATCTGCAATATAGTCAAATATCTTTCCAGCAGTGAACCATAAAGTAAAACACAGTAAAAATAAATGTAGCCAAAAAAATAAGCAAATTAATGTTGTATATTTAATGCATATTTTAACTTGCCGTTTCTCTTATGGCGTTTGTAACTGGTAACCATCATTAATGCTTAAAATACCGCTTTAAATTACAGACTTAAGAACTGGGCTCAGTTTGCATTTTTACCTCTCCATTTTATTTTGGAGGAAGAGCAAAATAAGTTGTGGGTAGCCACAGAAAACTACACAAACTTCTTATGAAACAGATCACTATACATATCTAGTATAAATAAATTTGAAGCAACTGGACTTGTTTGGTAATCATTGAAGACGTTTCACTACTCATCCGAGCAGCTTCTTCAGTTATTCTCTCCAAAATGAATGGCAATATGTCTATGAAGATTTTCATTCATCCAGGTCATGGTATATCTATACAGTATACACATGTTCATTTCATATTTAATTTATAGCATAAAAATATTCCCAGAGTACTTGTAACACAGCATAGGATGACGATATAAGGGTTCATGAATGTTTGCAAGTGCAGTAAGCAAAGTGCAATTTCAAGTGCAATTGACATGTTTTTCCCCCCACAATGCAGTGTTTTTTGTAAAGGGGCGATACTCTTAATGAAGTTGCACTACCACAATTGCATTTGATTTTGCACAATTACCACAATTGCTCACCCATTTGGTCACAAATCATACAAATTGCATGAAAAGTCTGCCTTCATCTTTTATGGTGTTTAAGGGACATCTGTGACCGATTCCTTAGACACAAATGTGTGCTGCACCTATTGATGCAGGCTTGAAGGGAAACCTGGAGCTATCACTTGGTCAGGAGTTAGCGTTAGCTCCAAGGGTGCCCCTGCACCATTAGGTGCAGCAGGGCACGGTTCAGAACGGAAGGCCGGAAGGACTAAACAGTGCAGAACTATACAGAAGTGTAAGGAGCGCATTTTGATGAAAGTGGTTTTACACACAATTGACTGAAGGCAATGCAGAAATAAAGAACTTTACCTAAGAACCAACTCTCAACTTTTGCTGCAGATTTCATCCCATTCCTACAGGTACTATACAGTTCTAAAGGCTAATTCACTAGTTGAAATTAAATAGTTTTTTGCCTGAACTGACATCTATAATATCCCTATCACCTATCCTGTCACCTAACAGATGGATGGTAAGTTAACACTTTCCCCCTGAAAAAGATCATTGTGCTTTTATATATTTGTCATTGTTGTTTTTTGCACTTACTATTTTTTTTTTACTTTTGTCATTGTTTTGTTCATTTCTAGTTAGTTACAGTGGGGCCAATGTTGTGTATCAGTGCCAGTGTTATAGTGCCAGGGCCTAAATATCTGCCATCTGTACCCACTGCTTCTCACTGCATATAATGTGCTGGTTTTGTAAATACAGACTGCGTCTCACTGTATATAATGTGCTGGTTTTGTAAATACAGACTGCGTCTCACTGTATATAATGTGCCTGGGTCAGTACCCGCTGCCTCTCTCTCTATAAAATTAACTTTTAGTTTGTTATAGAATGGCCTATTCCTAGCAACTTTGCAATTGGTCTTCCTAATTCATTTTTTTTGTATAGTTCTTGAATAATGTGCCATTCTTTTCTGCCTCTTTCCAGCTTTCAAATGGGGGTCTGTGACCCTGGCAGCCAAAAATTATTGCTTTGCGAGGCTACAGTTTTATTATTATTTGTTTTTCCATGCAGGCCCCTTAACTATTCATATTCCCATCTCTTGTTTAAACCACTACCTGGTTGCTACGGTAAATAAGACCCTAACAACCAGATAGCTGCTGAAATACCAAATGGAGAGCTGCTGACCAAAAAGCTAAATAACTGTTTAAAAATAAAAGAGGACCAATTGCAAATTGTCTCAGAATATCAATGTCTACATTATATTAAAATTTAATTTAAACTATTAAGTTAATTTGAACTACCCTTTAAGCTAACTGATCACAAACACAAATGGATGGAGAACCCCTCACAAAGTGCATGTATAAATACTTTTACATCCTAAGCATTTTAGGGTAAAAAAAGCCCCCCCACCTGCACTTTTGCACAGTATCCCTGGGAGTCAGTGGGAACCGCAAGAGGTAGTTGGGAGGTTAATTTTTTACACCAGCAGCAAATCCACTAAGTCTCACATTAGCTTTAGGTCAGTCTGTGTACAGCCCATCTTTAGCCCCCCCAAACAAAAAAAATGATCATTTACAATCACAAAGCAATCTGAACCAAGTGCAGTACCCAAACAGAACTGACCAATGATTTACTTAATCTACCTGCAGTAAACTGATAATTCCTATGGATTATAGCACAGAGCAAATTTGACAAAACAAGTAAATAAACCCCATTATATCGTTTACCAGGGGGGCATTTTTGCAGTGGTATATGGAAAATATCTAAGCTAATAGGACCCACCACCTAAGTGAAAAATACGAATGCGAATTGCCCTATTGTTTACCAATAATGCAGCATTTTTGCCCCAGAATTCCTGCATCATTGCAGACACGCAATAGTAGGTGCAATAGCATGTGGCTCAACTTGTGTGAAATTCACTAATTATTTTAATATATCTACTGAAAGTGTCGTCTGGAAGGAAAGACGTATTTGTATAATAACATTGCAAATGTCAATACTGTATTTACAAGTTTATGCCAAAAAATCACTCACATTTTTTAGCTGAGATATTTATTACTCAAATCAAGTAGAAAGTTAACATTGTCTAAACTAAATTTGGATGAAATTGTACAAATATGCTTAGAACTAAATGTATAATTTAAATCTCTGTGAAGTAAGGTCTGGATAAATTTTCTTCTTCAGGTTATTGGTAGAATGCTTTGTTCAGGGATTTGACATTGTTGCCTTTGCATAAATAGTGGGGCATAGCTGTAATGTTACTGTTATTTCCTTGCCATGTCTATAACACCCTGTAATGTCATGACAATAAGGCTTTAAGACTTCTTACTTCTTAGAATGGAACGCACATGACTGTATTCAAAACTTCTGTACTGACATGCTTGGGCAGCTATATTGCTATACTGGCTATAATATGACTGTCCTATTTAAATGGTTATTCATAACAGCAAGTGCTGTGAACAAACTGCAATTTGGAGCACAATCACCAGGTTTTTCTTCCCATAATGCAGTGGTGTTCCCAGAATTCCAGTGTTGTTGCAGTCACAAGGGGGCACTGCGCCTGATGCAGTTCCGGCCCCTTGCATTGTTCACACCTCAGGCTCAGACTGTAATCACCCACATTGTTCACCTCTTCACACCTCTGCCTGCCCTATGCTTCCTGTGTGTGCCATACCCTGCTTGCCCTATGCTGCCTGTGGGAGGAAGTTTGTTAGTATTTGGAAATAGTCATTATTTGGACCCTAAGGTGTATAATTATATTTCAGGGGTTGCTGTGCTATCCACAGAGGAGGAGGAGGCGGCATAAGGATTTATGGGTGTGTCTTAATATGACCTTAATATAATTCTTTCACATATGAATGAAGGGTGATATCCCTACACCAACCATTTGGGTTTTTGCTGTGCTACCACCATTAATGTGGGTATGGTCTTAAACGCTCTTGTGATAACATGGGTGTGGTTTAAAGTGGGTGTGGTTTTAAAAAGGGGAGTGGTCAAAACTGTTTTCCATTATCGGCCCTCCACCAAGTAGGCTAGAAAAATTCTTGCCCTCGGTACCACAGAAACTGGACAGCACTGCTCTAGAGTTACCACCTGGTCCAGAGGTGGTGGTAGGGTTTCTCTTCATTATTAGGTGCAGCTGCAATCAATTTGGAACAGGAGGAAGGAAGGACTTTATGTCCTTTGATGTAACAACATATTTTACTGTTGGTGACTAGACCAGTAGCATACATTGCCCTTTTTTTTTTACATTAACCCAAAATTAGGCAAAGACACATTTCTCCCCCCCCCAGAGGAAATCTCAGATAATGTGCATGTTTACCATACAAACAGAAACTGATCCAATATTGTAAAGCACTTGAGAACACTGAGTAAACACATTGCACTTACTGTTTGGCTGGACACAAGAACTGGAGATATTTCTATCTTCTAATCTCTTTTGTGCCTGCTGTTCCCTGTGGTAACAATTTCCCAATGACCTCCACTTTTTACTTGCATGTCTGTCATGAACAAATTGTAATAAAAACAAACTGTATATTACATACATTATGATAAAAAATTAAGTAAAAAATTACTGAAACTTACTAACAGCATTCTGGTCTTTTTTTACAGCAGATCGTAATCCATCCTCATTTAGACGGCCAAGAGTATTTTCTTACATTTCTAGAATATTCTGGACAGTAAATTCCACAGATCAACCTTAAGTCAAGCCTTGCAATAAAATGAAAGTTCTGCTGATGATGTCAGCACATTTTCTTTATTAAAAACATAGCCAGTAACAAGAAATTATGTCAACACTTGTGACTAATCGCACTGTTGTCGCATGAACCCCCACATAACAGAATAGGGATGCTACTTAAAGAGGAATCAAAGTGAATATACCAAAGTTGCAGTGAGCACATATATCACTCACAGCTGGAACACAAGATATGTATGTAAGCATATGATTCCCATAGGGGTCAATATTCCATCAGAGTGAGGGGTCACATTGCAATCAGTTGCACTGAAATCACATCCCAAAATATGTGATATGCAGCAGCCCAAGATAGTTTATCTTCTTATTATATAGTTGGGTAAATACATATAGAACATCTTTAATCAAACTTTACAAAGGGTGATAGCCGTAAAGAGATTTGTTACTTGCAATAAATTTCCTCCACCGCAGGTGACTCCTGCAAATGCTTTCCCACTGACAACAATGTAAATTGACGGTCACTTTGGTTCCCCGAAGTAGCCTGAAGCTTCCTCACAAGGTATTTGCAGGAGATTTGCCACCGGCGGTAGAGGAGATTTTATCGAGGGCGACTAATTCCTTGTGTGCCATCACCCTAAAACCCCAAACTTATGGCATATGGGTACTTAATAGTGACTAAATTGTGTTTTCTACATACATTTTCAGAATCACGGTTCATTTAGTTTATCTTTAAAGATCTATTCTGTCAAATATTGGCTGCACCAGTACTATGTTATTCTTATTAGGCGTTTCCCTTATTTTGTCTAAACCCAGTATTTTGAGGTCAACTTGTTTACTTTCTCTTATTCAACAAATGTAAAAAGTAAAAATAAGAACAAAATTGGTTCTAAAGCATTGTCAGCATTAGAAAACGTGTTGATTTAACAAGTTATGTTAGAGTATCATGCATATTTACAGGGTAATAGTGAGAAGTTCACAATTTACAACAGCACAAAATGTTTCAGCAGATCTTAGACACTGACAAATGTCATACCACACCAAAAGAAAAAACATTAAAGTCATTGTATCTACACACTTGTACACACATATATATGCTGATTTTACCAGACCAATTTATGTCACTTTAACCACAGTGGCTTTATAGATAAGTAACACTTCTTTGTTTTACAATTAAATACACAAATCTACATATACAGGGGATGTAAGGCTCTACTGGGGTTTGATCCTGGAATCTCTTGATTGGTGGCTGTTCTCCCTAACCATTAAGCCAGGAGAGCGGCCAGCAAGAGCTTATTTATCATTTATTCTCCTGTGCACCTGTATACTGGGCTTTGTTACATTACCCAAGCAGTCTTATTGGTTAGGTGGGGTCAGCCAGCCAAGACTGACTCTGCCCTATATCAGCCCAGCCCTCCTCACATTCTGTGCCTGAGCGTTGGCCTTACAATGAGCACAGTGGCTTGCACCTAGCTCTTGGTCCCTGCTGAGGCTTCTGTTCTCTGTCTGCTCTTGCCTGGTCTTTGCCTTGTCCTGTTCTAGTTTCTGTCTTTGCCTGCTCCATCCCATCTCGTTCCAGTCCTGCTCTGTCACAGTCTTTGCCTGCTCTGTCCCATCCTGTCCTGCTCTATCAGTCTTTATCCCATCCCATCCTGCTCCAGTCCTGCTCTGTCAGTCTTTATCCCATCCCATCCTGCTCCAATCCTGCTCTGTCACAGTCTTTGCCTGCTCCATCCCATCCCTTCCTGCTCCAGTCCTGCTCTGTCATAGTCTTTGCCCACTCCGTCACATCCCTTCTTGCTCCAGTCCTGCTCTGTCACAGTCTTTGCCCACTCTGTCCCATGCTGTCCTGCTCTGTCACAGCCCCTGCCTCAAAGACTTGCCTTTCCCTTATCCTCTCTAGCTCCCCCTACCTTTCCCTCACAGGGCAAACATATGATTCAAAGATAACACAGTAAAGATTTATGGCCAGATTTCTCAAAGTGTTAGATTAGAGCGCACCACAGAAAATTTCACCCATTTTCTACTCATTCCTATGAGATTTTTAGAAGCATATTTATCATTTGGGTTAAAATTGGAGTTCACCATTTGATAAATATGATTCTAAAAATCCTATAGGAATGAATAAAGTGGATGAATTTTTCTGTGGTGAGCTTTGATAAATCTGCCCTAAAGCTGGCCATACACGTGGCGATCTGACGATGTTTCGTGCGACCATCGGTCGCACGAAACATCATCAGATCCGCCACACACAGTCAGGGCTGAAACAGCAGATAAGGAGGTAGAAACAATAGGATTTCTACCTCCTTCTGCCGATTCAGCCCTGACGGCAGATTTTGGTCAGGCGCCTTCTATGGCGCCCGATCAAAATTTTCTAACCTGGCCGATCGGCGAGTCGTCCGATATCAGCAGCTTCCTGCGATATCGGTCGACTCGCCGACATGCCATACACGCACCGAATATCGTACGAAACGAGGTTTCTGTCTACTTTATCATTCCGAAGGCCTTACCTTGTCCTCCGGAGACAGGCTATGTCTGCAACAACTCCTGCACTATGATAGAAAGGCCATCTTACTGACTTGGAAAACCGCAGAGCCACCTACCCTGGGATTCTGGACTAAGCTCGTGGACGATGTACTTCCACAACAGAAACTCACTTACCTGGCCCGAGGATGCCCAGCCAAATGGAGCCGATGGCTAGCAGATCCACAATTGAGTAACAAGACAGATTTGCACACCCAGTTGATTGCCTAAGAAACCTTAGTAACGTAGCCTTGTATTACGAACCTAGGCTGCATGGGTAAAATTTGGGACATCCACCACCACTTCTTTTCTTTTTATCTTTCCTTTCTATTCTTTCCTACATCTACTATATTTTTTTGTGTTAATATAAAATCAATAAACAAAATCTTTAAAAAAAAACAAAAAAACGGTTTACCAACTGAACTGACCCATAGAAAACAATCACCATTTAGCATTTAACTCATGGAGTAAGTATAATGAAAGTAAAAATCTCATTGTTTGGTGGAGGTTATTTGACCTGGTAAATCTTTGCCAGTGCTACTACATGCTTCCATCAACAACAGAAGGAAGGCCCAAAAATGGAAAACTGAAAGTAACAACTTTTTGTTTGTGGATATCTGTGGTTAAAGTAAAATTACACTTTAGATTGATCATTTTGCTATGAGTAGGCAGTGGGATATCTAAAAATAAACCATTGACGTGGATTGTCAACATAATAGATGTATATTGGGGACTCAGATACGAATACAGTTTTTCCACAGACTTCAACAAGCATTCATTTTAGATGGTCTGCTTTGGTTTGCAATACACACGTACAATACCTGAGTGATTTTGTTTGGAACAAAGTGTAGGAATAAACATAAACACCGCCTCTCTTTGTTGTGGGAAACAACACTTTTTTTGTCTTAATCAGATATTAGTTCAGATGCTCTTTGAAGTTGAAAAGTCAATACCGGATTTTATGATGCCGGAAACCATACGTACAGAGAAAAGGCAGCAAGAAAGCCCCACAGCTTCCATACTGATAATAGAATATTAAAAAAATAGAGGTGAACTATCTCGTCAGAGGTGATGCCAGAGAAAGCCAATGAAAAACCCTGCCTCTCTGTACACAAAAAAATACCTTCAGACTTGGACAGTCTAATCTGGTTTCATAATGAATAGTAAATAGAAAGATTTAAAAAAAAAAATTGCCAAGCATTACCGTAACTGTAAGGGAAAAGAAAACACTGTAGGTGGGGATAATCTTAAGCCTTCGATGTCAAAATTAAGAACAAACCTAGAAAATCTGGCCTCAGTCATGTACTTAAACTCTCATAGATACTACTTTGAGTCTGGTAAAAACAGGATTTGCGATACACAGTAAGCCCTGAGCAAATAAAGGTACTGTAAATACTGATAACAGCCAATTAAATAATCTAGACAGGGAAAAGCTTTTAAAAAAAGGTTGCTATAAATTCAATTTCTATATTACAAAAAGTTTGGGCAACTGTAAAAAAGTCTCTAAACTAATAAGTTATGAGATGATTTCAGTGCTGTATACTTTTTCCATACATTTGCCGACCATCATCTAGAGCTCTAGGAGTCTGCACAATATCAAGGGCCGCTGCTCTGTTTGTTAATCCCAGAGAGGACAATGTAGTATATGGTGGGAGTTGGGAAAAGGTAATGATGGCAAAACAAATGAGTTGACTTGCTTAACCTTAAATACCTTTGTGAACAAATAATATAATTATGTAGCTTACTTTCCTTATATACAGCACTGAAGCATATTCCGTAACAAAAAGCAGAGAGGAACATAGACAGAACTGGGAAAATTTTTAACTGACACTTTCCCCATGTAATAAAAGGTACTAACTTATAGTAACCAATAAGATGTTTGCTCTTAAACAGGTGACCAGTAAATTCTACCTGCTGGTTTCTATGGGTTACTGCACCTAGGCTAACTTAGTGCCTTTTATTACATAACCCGAGATGAAATATTAAAAAATGCATAGAAGTCTAAAAGCCTAATACATATTAAATAGTAATATAGTGCCCTATAAAAATATATTTTTAGCACATAAGTTAATCAATAAAATAATGGAAAAGGCAATACAAACTTTTTAAGAGGAGGTAGCAGCTGAAGGAGAGAGGTTTTTCCACTATAGGTCACTGATCTTGAAAATTGCCAGCATTTTTTTAGGTCCAGTCTAGAGAAAGAAAAGGAAAATTCAGAAAAACTTATCTCACGGTTTATTATGGGAAAACTCTATAAAAGGCTATGGGAAAAACACTGGAATTGAATTAGGAGAAAAGTTTTTTCTCCTCAAATCTCGTACATGAATTTTCATGTGATAAACCATGAGATATATTTTTCTCACTGAACTGAATCTAGACCATTATCAAAATTGGTCTTTATATAACTTAATATGTAAGAAAAAGAAGGGAGATAAGTGAAAGACATGTTCAGGAAGGCAAGGGAGCGTTACTAATCTAACACCACATATTATGAAAGGCTGGAAGAGGATCCATCTCATAAATATACAAAGAAACTTAAACAAGTCATCAGTAGCCTCTCCCCCCCACAGACAAGCTTAATGGATTTGATGCCAGTTAACCCCAAAATTGGTACTTTTTACATGTTACCCAAAATACATAAGGAAGGGAACCCAGGATGACCCATCATCTCTGGTATTGGAACATTAATCGAGGACATATCTGGCTGGGTAGAAAACATTTTGAAGCCAATAGTCAAGAGAACACCCAGTTTCATACAGGACACCACTGACCTTTTAAACAAACTGGCTACCATAGGTCCACTTCTAGAGGGCACCATCCTAGCTACCATGGATGTGGAGTCTGTTTATACATACATCCCACATGAAGATGGTATTGCAGCCTGCCCACAATGCCAACTCTACAACTAATCAGATTTATACTAACACACAACTACTTCTCATTGGGAGATGCCATATACCTCCAACTGATGGGAAGTGCTATGGGAAGCAAAATGCCACCTCAGTATGCAAACTTGTTTATGGCCCAGTTAAAAGAAAATTTCCTGGCTTCGTGCAATACCAGACCGTTGACCTATTTACGGTATAAGGATGACATACTTATAATATGGACAGCATCAGAAAAGGAACTATTGACATTCCACCAAAGATTCAACCAATTTCATCCCATAATTAACCTTACCCTTAACTATTCCTCTTCACACATCAATTTCCTGGATACCAGTATCTACATCAAAAATGTCTCTATACCAAACATCTCTATACCAAAAACCAACAGGCCGTCCAGCATATCTTAGGTGGGACAGTTTCCATCCACAACACATTAAAAAATCAATTGTTTTTAGCCAGGCTAAAAGGTACAACCGGATTTGCTCAAACCCTGATGAAAGAAATAAATATCTCCATTCCTTACGGAAAATTTTGTTAATCAGGGCTACCATCCGCAGGTTATTGATGATCAGATCAACTCAAATACCCAGAGACATACTCTTGGATTACAAACAAAAACTAGAAATCAACAGGGTACCAATTGTAGTCACCTACAACCCACAGCTGAACATTATAAGAAAATGCAGGGACCTGCAGCCCATGCTCCATACAGATACCAAACTAAAGGAGACATTCCCTGAACTACCTTTTCTGTCCTATAGACAACCTCCCAGTCTGAGGAAAATGATTGTTAGAAGTGCTCTTCCCCAAACAACTAAAGCAGGTACATTTCCCTGCAACAACAAAATATGTGAGACTTGCAAATACATCCTGTGCAAAGATCAAATTGCAATACCGAATACACAAAAAGTCTACACCATTCAGGACTGCTATTCATGTGCTTCCTCCACTGTGGTGTACTTGATCATATGTACTAAGTGCCCTACAGGAGGAATGTACATTGGAGAAACAGGGCAAAAACTACGCACAAGGATGAACCATCACAGACATAAGATCAAGACCAAAGCGTGTGATACACCAGTGGGACAACACTTCTGCAATCAGGACCACAGGCTTCAGGACATGAAGGTGTTAATTCTAAAAGAGAACTTTGAAACTGAACGAGAAAGGAAGATCTATGAATTCAAATGAATGGAGTTATTCAACACATTAAGACAGAGCCCTAATTTGGGTCAGTTTTCATGTCACACTATCTAACCTGACTGAATCCAGACCCCTGGATTATTTACAACCCATCCTAATAAACATTAATTACTTTTATTATCTTCACAAGTTCTCTATCTCTCTGTAACTTCCTAATTTATTGCTCATGAGCACTTCTCTCTGATCTAACAGTATAAATGTTGTGCCATTCCAGTTTTCATTTGTATTTTGCCTGACGAAGAAGTCTTAGAGCTCCGAAAGCTTGCAGTGTATTTTTATTGTTAGCCAATATAGGTATCATTTCTACAATACTCTTGTATTTGTGTTTTTTTTTTATTATAATCTAATGGGAGAACCACATATCATTACTAAAGGGTTTCATTAAAGAAAGGTCTGGCAAATGTGGCGGGTAAACTCAGTAAATGAATTCAGTCACATCTGAAATAGATAAAAAGTGGTTGTAAGAGCTCAAATAAAACTATAGCTATTACCTAAAGAAAATTTGCAATAGAATACAACAAAATACAAGACTAAAACACTGCTGATAGCATTTTGCTGTAGAAGATAAGCACTTAATGCAAAAAATAAAGATTTTTTTAAATAAAGAAGATAAGCACTTAATGGGCAAATTAATAGACCAATCGCCTCTTTTCTACCAACATATTCAATGGGGCAGATTTATTAAAAAACATTTAACAATTCCTAGTTTGAATTGTAGTACATTTACATTATACTTTCCTGTCATAAATGTGTAAACAAAATGAAACATTTCTGAATGCAGAAAGACATGGCAGTTCACCAGAATGTGTGTGACTGCTTTAACCATCCCAACACCATTCTGCGCTATGTGACAGTAAAGCTCAGGGGAAAGTGCTAATCTCTAGCATCACTCAAAATCATTTATCGCTGAAACAAATTGCAGATGGGGGGGTTTAATGATTCTATTTTTTTCTCTTAAGGCAGGAAACTAATTGTCAAATATGAAACATAAACTATTGTAAATCAGCCCCCATGTTTATATGATAGCAAAGTGGCATATAGAAAGACATATAAAAACATATAGAAAGAGATATAAAACAGGCAATGAAAGACAAATAAATATATAAATATTTATATTTAAAAGGTTGAGGCTAATTTTGTAGTTGTTATCTGAATCAGTAGATAAAATAAAAAGAACAGATGCTTTACACCAGTGGTCCCCAACCTTTTATGCACCATGGACCGGTTTCAAGTAAGACAATTTATCCAAGGACCGGGAATGGGGGGGCGCAACTAGTGTATAGTATAGGATTTTAATATTTCATATTTAATATAAATGTAATTACTACATTTTATATAATGCACTTTATTATTATTACATTATAAAATACAATACAGCTTATCAAAATACTAAATCAGTAGACCTAAACTTCCCCTGCAACTAGATGTGCCCAGCCCCTTTGCATGTCTAACTCCTACCTAAGTGGTGTCATCTCCTGCTGCTTAGTATGGAGCTTTAAGTACTGTGGTCCTTGTTGCGATCAATAAAAAGCTTCCTGGGCTTCGCATATCTGTTGTCACTGCTGGGTAACATCAGGGAGTTGGGATAACAAGTAATTGAGACCAGAAGTGGCCCAGTTCAGCACAGCCCACGGACCGGCACTGGTCCCCGGCCCGGTGGTTGGGGACCCCTGCTTTACACAATCTATCAGCAGGTAGCATTTATTTGTCACCTGTTTGAAAGCAAACATCTAATTGGTTGATATGGTTTACCAGACTTGGTTAAAATTTGCAAAAAACTTTTATTACATTACCCTTTTAATCAGCCTTTACTGGTCATTTCAAAGGGTAATCTAGTGAAATGTGCAAATCAAATCAGTATGAAAAATAAAAATTCAAAAGACAGTGAAAGCAGTATTGATTTCAAAGACATGGGCTGTAGTAATATATTTTTTGGATCTCTGATCTTTTTCATTATGATATCATGATTTCAAATTAACAGAAATACCCACCTAACTTTTTTTTACCAGGATGCCTTTACATGAGTGGAACAATATGCTTTTATTCTGGGCATCAAAGAATATGTATTAAAGTAATGATATTTAGATATGTATACAAAGGTAATTGGATGGTAATGGGGGTAACTAGTCTGTAACTAAAGAGGGGAGTCAAGTTTGTGACTGCATCTGGGCCCCAAAAACCAAAGGGTAGCAAAGAACTAGATTTTTCCATTGTTTTTATGTCATTGTATAAACTTATTAATAGAGGTAAGAGATATTCTTGCAGATTGTAGAATCTGAAGTCATTTAGGAATTACAACAAAGTAATACACATAGTAGATAAAGTTAAAAATAGTCTCACATCCATTAAGTTCAATGTCTGTCTAAATGAGCCTTACAGGTATGGTAGTAGGTTCTACTAATCTGAATGGATGCACTTGTGTCCGGTTTATCATTATGTTTCAATGTATACACAATGTAGTGTGAAATGTATTTAAATTTCTGACCTTTTATATGTAAGCCTTTGGATTTTACAACAGTAAAACAACAATAATCACTTGGAATATTTGGACCTATTTACATGTACCATCTAGAATTTCAGATCTTAAGAATTCTGGTCAATTTGTTACCATGATTTGCAGGAAACTTGTTTAGTTGTGGCTTTGAAAGTCTAAAGAACACTACCCCATCTCAAAGATTTTGAAATACACTGCAGGGATTGTGCCTCTTTTTGCATGAAACATCTAAAGATATTAAGGAAACCATAATTTCTTGGAAAATGAAAGACATAAAAGTCTAGGCTCCTTGGACTACTGACTAAGGATAGTCCTTGATATTTCTTGCCTGAAGAGTAACATTTATAAAAGATGCACTCACAGTGTTCGATTCCTGTCTCACTGTCCCCTGAATACATCTGGGGTGGGCTGGGAGTTCTAGTTAACAACAGTTTGCGGGCTTCACTACATCAATGGTCTAGGTAAGATTGTTAATGAACTGGACACATAATGAATCAAGCCTACTTATTTCCTTTTTAAAGAGTATACATAAAGAACAATAATCCTCAATTCTATGGCATTTATCTGGAAAAATAACTCATTACACTGCCCATTATGAACATTATGATCATATTTAAGACATGGGTGTATTATTTTTTGGGAAAAAATAATAAAAAGTGCCATGTAATCTCTTGGTTTTAACAAACAAAGAACTATAATCTAAATAGCAATTTAGAAATATATTTAACATTTATCAAGTCTGAATTTTTAAACCCATAATAGTGAAAATACCTGTGTGCATTTAGGTGATCCAGAGTACTTGAACAGTAAGCGGACTGTCTTCATACACACACTCCTTATATCAGTTGCCTCTGATGACAAAGAATCCCTTTTGATTCAGCCTACATATTCCTCTCGCTTTCGTATGTACCAGGGTACCAACGATCTGCAGGCCCAAACCTGACACTCGGTTCACATGAATACTTGCACTCTCTCTGTTTTGTCATGTTATTAGTCAAAATGTCATGACTGACCTTTAAAAACCAAAACTGTAGGCTTCAATAAAATGTTAGCCTATATTGAAATATACAGTAAATACCTTAGCAACAAAATCATTTTGAAGATATGAAAATGTGTTTCTTAGGAATAAATATATATATAAATATATATATATATATATACTGAATAACAGTGAAGAAAATTAAAGATGCATGTTATTGTTATTTTCACAATAATAATGTCAATTCAAGATGATGGCCCTTGAAAGACATAAGTAATAGAAAAATGGTTAAGGACTTAAAACCTTCCCAATAACAATAAACATTCCTAGGTAATACTGGGCACACAGTTCTTGATCTCCAGTCAATCTCTAGAGATAATAATTGGTCAGATGAAATTTCAGTTTAATTTGGCAATAGATTTAGATAGGAATTGGACTTGTCTAATGCGTTGACCTTAAGGTTGGAACTGTGGGTGAATGTGTTGGCCTGAAACTGGCAGAGATCAAACTGAGAGCATGTGTGGCCATAGGGTTAAAATGTGGTTCATTTTGTATATTGACTATTATTATTAATATTATTTATATAGTGCCATCAATTTACGCAGCGCTTTACAGAATAGAGGGGTACAAAAGACACAACAGTTAACATGTACATATAAACAATTCACAAAAATGGATTGCAGTTATATTTGGATGAGGATCGGAGACACTAGGGCAGGGGTCTCAAACTCGCGGCCCGCGGGCCATTTGCGGCCCTCGGTATAATATTTTGTGGCCCGCACCAACGCCGAATGAATGGATCGCAATTTTTATTGCGATTCAAGGGATAATGCAAGGCATGGCGGGCGGGAGCTGCTGATTGCGGAAATGACGTTATGCCATCATAACAGTTATTATGGGAAGACGTAAGGAGCTAATTGTGCACACAGAACGTCTTCCCATAATAACTGTTATGATGGCATAACGTCATTTCCGCAATCAGCAGCTCCCGACTTTTTTTTGTGAAATCCCTTATGCGGCCCAGCCTCATCCTGACTTTGCCTCCTGCGGCCCCCAGGTATATTGAGTTTGAGCCCCCTGCACTAGGGGGAGGGCCCTACTCGCAAGAGCTTACATTCTAACCACCAGTCAGTTGTTTTGAGAGGCCATACAAATTAAGAATCTGTGCATGTTATCAGCTAAAGCCACACTGGGTGATTTCAGATGCTTCTGCATCCTGTGACATTTGATAGCAAACCCTTTTGCTATCTAACCTCACTAACTCTCCTTTCCCTGTTCTATCAGAACCATCTCACTCCACCCACACATACAGAAATCTTAACACATTTGACCCACAATAACTAACGGTAGCAGAACATCAGATTTATTCTTTAAAAACCTGACACACTAGCTCAACTCTGTACCACAGAAGATCTAGTAGATCAGCTGAACAGGGGAGAAAGTCACAAACTGAACCTAACTTCATGCACTTCAAATTCACGCTGTCCTGCTACAATCAAGCTCTATCACTGGATAAACGATTGTACTGTTCTTCTCTTCTTTTATCTCCTCTTAGCCACACCAACTGTTTTTCACATTTAAATCCATACTGTACATCCACCGCGCATCCACCATCCATTACTGTAACTGCTCAACATGATGGTAATTTCAAAGTTGCAGTACACTCACAATCTACTTTCACCCCTGCAACAACAGATGAAGTTAGCAAACTTTTGGTCTGCTCCAACCTCACAACCTGTTCCCTTGACCCCATACCTTCTCACCTCCTTTATCCAATTTCTGATACACTTATCCCTGCACTTACCCACCTATTTAACCTTTCACTTACTACTGGTACTTTTCCATCTTCATATAAACAAACACTATTCACTTCCATCCTCAAAAACCCTTCCCTTGATCCCAGCTCTCCACCAACTATAGTCCAGTTCCACTTCCATCTGTGTCCAAATTGTTGGAAAAGCTTGTTTACTTTTGCCTGGTCCAGCATCTTACTGTAACAGCCTCACTGGTGGGGACACCCGCAGCGCTGCTTACCCTCCTGCAGCACCCACTTCCTGATTTTCTGGCGCACTTGTCGGATGCATATTAAAGAACCAATTTTAGAGGGTAAACAGTCATTTATTAAAACTTGACAACATTGTGGTGCAAAATTCTGGAAAACAAGGTATAAAATGTGGGAATTAGTGGGTCTGAAAAAAAACTGTAAAATTAAGGAATGTAAGATAATTCCTTCAAATATTTATAGCATAAAGATATATATATATACACTGTATATACTATAGTAATGTTTTTAAAGCAAAAAACCTTTACCAGTGCAGGGCAACAGGTCAGATTAGGGCAGATTATATTTTTATTAATTTAAAGGAACAGCTCCATGTAAATAAAAATTGGGTAAAATGGATAGACTGCGCAAAATGAAAAATATTTGCTGTATAGTTAGTTAGGTAAAAATGTAATCTATAAAGGCTGAAGTGGGCAGATGTCTAACATAATAGCTCTCTAACCTCTGGTTAGTCATTGCTTTGGGGGGGGGACACATGGGACATAACTGTTCAGTTAGTTTATACAAAAAGCCACTGAGAGGGAGTCAAACTGCAGTACTTGCTGCTGAAAAGTGCTTAAATTACACACAAAAAACATATTTCGAGAACTAAGGCCCTTTATCAAGTGAGAACTAAGGCCCTTTATCAAGTGAGAACTAAGGCCCTTTATCAAGTCATTTGATAAAGGGCCTTAGTTCTCAAAACATGTTGTGTAATTAAAGCACTTTTTAGCAGCAAGTACTGCAGTTTAGCTCCCTCTCAGTGGCTTTTGGTATAAGCATTTATGGTTGCATGTCTCACACCTAAGGTGAGGGTTTACATTAAGACTGAGAGCTGGATTTTTAACCCTGGACAGCATGGTTACTTTCACTGATTGTAGTCAGTTAGTTTGTGAGCACGCAGGTCAGATTCAAACACAAACTAACTGAACAGTTATGTCCCATGTTGGCCCCCCTCAACTCACTGACTAACCAGAGGTTAGAGAGCTGAAAGCAGGAAGTAGAGTTCTGGCTATTATGTTAGACATCTGTTCACTCCAGCCTTTATAGATCACATTTTTGCCTAACTAACTATATTGAAAACAGTTTTTATTTTGTGCAGTCTATCTATTTTACCCAGTTTCATTTTTACACTGAACTTCTGCTTTAAAAATTTATTTTTTGGTGTCACTATTTCTTTAAAGTTAAAATAGCCCTCATGGTTGTATATGCATTTCACTCCTTTCTTAATATTACCTTCTCTTTTAGCCAATTCAGTCTTAAACATCATTAAATAGTTTTTGTCAGCCCTGCTATTTTGTCTCCCCCTACAGGAACACAAAGGAGGCTACATTTCAGTTACTTGTGATGCATAGTAAAAATTAATTATATAAATATTGTTAGAGAGTTTTGTACTTCATTCAATTTTAATTTAAAATTATAATTGTAAAATAAAACATAAGGGGTTGTACACTTTGCAGCATGCAACGGCTAATTTACATCATGCTACATCACATGAGCAGAGGGTGTCATCTACTTCATCTGTCATCTACTTTTCTTATATTGTAATATTATAGTTTCTCTTGTGTTTCTTACAAGTAAAACTTAATAACTTCTATATTGTAATTTGTCATTGCAATCTTCTCTACAATGCAATGAAGAATTCTATTTTAAGATAAATGATGGAGATTTGCATTTGGATAAGATTCATTTTTTAAGCTACATAAAAGGGGCCCATTTTTGAAAGAGAAAAGTTCGACTGAATCTGCATAGTAATATACAGTATAACAGATTACAAGAGTGGTCAATAAACTGTGTGTTGTTTTTACGTTATATTGACTCAACACTGTAAAGAACTAAATGAATATTTTTATGAAACGGCACCCTAAGTAAAGAGAGTGTCTTCAACATAAAATTAAATAAACAAGGAGGAAGAAACAGTGATGAAGAGACAGAAATGTGATACAGAAGATTATATAAAAATAAGCACACACAAAGGCTAGCGCCACACAGTGGTGATTCTCAGCCTGCAGAAAAACAAAGGCCAAGAACCAGCCCCTACACTGGCACTGGGATCTGGATCTTGTCTGCATGCAGACGCATCGTCTCTGCCACAAACGGATATCAGTAACAAAAGTGAGAGTTTGTGTATGTACCACGTCTGCCAGCACCCAGGCAAAGACAATGATTCCAGGTACAGGCAAGGTAGAAGGCTGGTGCCAGCATAGGGACGGATTCTCAGCCTACATTCTCTCTGCATGCCGAGGATCCGCTCTGTGTTGCACTAGCTTAAGCAGGGGTCCTCAAACATTTTAAACAGGGGGCCATTTCATGGTCCCTCAGACTGTTGGGGGACCGGACTATAGTTAGAAAAAAAAGCAAGCAATTGTGATACCACTCCATATGCGCAATTGTGCTTCAGTTTTTGCGCATTGCGGTATTTGCTATTCTTAAGTAGGGCTGATGTGCCCTTAGAATTAAATGTACAACCTGGACCTTTGCACCCCCACCAGATATTAAGATAACATGGTAATACCAAGAAAGCACAAAGTACACATTGATTGTGCAATAACAGCTGGACTGTTACAGGATAGACACCCATGTGAGATAGCCCTTTAACTGTATGTAGTGGGAATTACAGATTTATACCACTAATTGGAACCCCAACAATACTCCACAACACCTAGTAATGCTGGGAATTACAGTTCACAAATCTTTCCAGGCCCTTACACCTTACTTCTCTACACCAGAATACCCCAACATCCTCCTAGCCATGCCCTGTGTGTCCCCGCTCAGCTTATAAAACGTCATATCACCCGGCTTTCCCCAGTTTCAGATTAGCTTTCCCAGCTTCACATACAGGTCAACCATGTCAGCTCCCAGCACATCTCATTGCACCCTCAGGGGTCCTCAAACTACGGCCCACGGTCATTTACCAGCTCCCGTCCCCGCTGTATCCTCACCCCTGGCTACTACCTGCGTCAGCATTGTCCTCAGCCCCATCGCGTCACGTCACCCTGTCTGATGCTGTAGCCAAGGGTGATGATGCATTGGGGGCCGGGTAAATGACCGTAAAAAACACCTGCATTAAATCAACAAAATCAAATCCCTTTTTATGTACACCAGCAGTCTATATACATGTGATGAAAATGTCAAGGTGAAACTAGTTCATTTTCTGTGCTTACATGTAAACTGGAAAGAAAAAAATCCCTAATAATGCTGTGATGAGTTTTTACGAAAAAGGAAGCACACCACCCACATGTTATTTTTACTGTTTCAGCACCTTTGGTCAAAGAAACCGCTAAAAAGCAGGTACCATTTCATAATGTACATGTATCTCACACTACATGTCTGCAATTGTTAAACTGAGCTTTATTGTGGCAATACTGCGGGGGCAAGCCAACATACTTACTTCCTTAAGGGGTGTGCTGTCCCTGCAGTTTTAGTCTACCAGCATTTGTTCTTGAGATTACTTTGGTTTTGGATACTATAGCTGCACCTGATGGGGCTCACCAGAATGCTTGTGGTGCTCCAGTGGGATACTCCATGCATGCGGAAAAGATTGGAGGGAGACCCGGTGCCAGAATTCACTGTGTAGCAATTTTATTTTAGGGCCTCATAAAGGCTTTTACCCTCTCAGCTTAGCTTCCTTTCTGATATAATTTTTTTCCCATCCTTTTTCGGGGGATGGATTCCACCAATATTGGTAGTATGATAATTTTGCCTAAATCACTTTCTCAAGTTAGGCTTTCACCTTTCAGCCTTAGGGCAGGGGTACACGTGGAGATTAGTCGCACTGTAACAAATCTCCGTTGTCATGGGTGACTAATCTCCCCGCAATGCCATCCCACCGGCTAGAATGTAAATTGCTGGTGGGATGGAATATGCGTCGCTGCGATGTCCCGCAGTCAAAGTCGAAGTTTCCTCTAAAGACAACTTCGGGCGACTGCGGGACATCGCAGCGACGCATATTCCATCCCACCAGCGATTTACATTCTAGCCGGTGGGATGGCATTGCGGGGAGCTTAGTCGCCTGCGACAATGGAGATTTGTCGCGGCGAGACTAATCTCCCTGTGTACCCCTGCCCTTATCCTGCAACAAGAGCAGGACACATTGTCACAGCCATCAAACAAGGGGATGCATTTTTTTTTAAAAGTAGACCAGAAAATCTAGAACCAGCAATGCAGTAACAGCAAATGTATAATATATTGATTACCCAGACAAAACTAAACAGGGCCATGGAATGAAGTATAATAATGTCAACTGCTTGCAGATTTACACACTCATCAAACGCAGCAATGCAGAAAGGATATAGAAGAGAAATGCACTCCTTGTCCCATAGCTCACTCACTGTAGGGTTCCTTGCGAAAGAATTAGTGACTAGTGACAGCAGCAGGATAAATTCCCAGCACCGTGGCTGCCTTTTTGTACTGATGTCCTTGACCAAGGAAAAAGTACCGAAACTTCTATCAGCATCTATAAAAACCAGATTTATAACTGTGGACTGAAACACCCACATTTAAAGTTTCCTCAAATTACTTTTTGGTTGTGGGATCAAAATGATCTTTCTTGTGCAAAAAGAAAAGTAGGCACAAAAAAGTACCAAACTTGTATGCTGGTTTCAGAATTTCTGTATACATGAAACACATGGATTAGAGGGAATAATGTCAACATTACATTCGACTTCTGCCGAACAATTAACCCCGTCTTTGAGAACTCTCTAACCTTTCCTATTTTATGGGTCTATACACATTTTTTCATACTATATGAACAGACTGTGACTAATTTTTAGCAATTTAGAACTGAAAGGTATTCATAACTGAGCGAAGCCTGTCAGTTTCAGGTACTTTCCTGGTGTTTAGAAAAATAGTAGCAATGAAGAACGCTGAAGAAACGCAATGCGCCGTTAACAGTTGTCTACAGAAAATGCTGATGGAAAATCAAAAATCTATTTATTCTGCATCCGATGTTATTGTAATTCTGAGAAGCCGCAGCCCAACACAATTGCTAATTATATGATATCTTCATCAGTATCTTAGGTTAACATAATTCCATTGCAGAGAGCTCCTTACACACTACCTTTTTTTGGAAGGAAACCTACTAGAGAAATGCACTATTCTTTCACCTAAGGAAGTCCAAGTAAAATACTGTGGGCAATATATATATATTTAGATTGTAAGCTCTTGCGAGTAGGGCCCTCTGATCCTATTTTTTGCTCTGTCACACTTGTTAGTTAAATCATTATAAAATGATGTATAAATAACAACAGAAAATAATAGGTTTTTACATGGGCCTCCTTCAATAATGCAAGAAAAACCACTAAGCACAAGTATCATGATGATTTCCAACAACCCTTCAGCTTCTGAAGAGAAACCCCAATCACACTTATTTGCAGTGTAATTGACACTATCACTGGGCAGCTGCTGTGGACAACACCTTAAGACACTGATCATTATTTATATGGGGCTGCTGAACCTCTGGGTTGGTACTGTAAGTTCACTTTATACAACACAGCATTTCTAGTCATATTCATTTTTATGCTTTAGTTTTCTTTTTAGTAAATAATAGATTCTGCTAACACAGTTGCTGATTTATTTTTGATCCAAAGTAAAACTCACAAAAAAGTTTTTGTGCATTTTTTTAAAATCAAATGTAAACTTGTTAGATGTCTTGAAATTAAACTGCTGGGCAACTAATCCCTAAATATGGTTAAAAACAGTGATCCATGTTCCAGGACATCTAAAGGCTACAGTGGCCTGAAACTGAAGAAGCTGAATGATGCACAAATACATTGCAATATGTTTTACTTAACCTTGTCCAAAGGAAGAAGTTGGGCAGACATTTGTAAACCAAGACACCTCACAACTAATACAAATATTTTATCTTAGCCAGTTATGCTGAAAATTATATATCAAAACCCTTATATAGCCAAACACATGGGTTTAGCAACACCTAAACATGAAATACCTACAGTATACACAATGGGAATTGTTAAAAAATGAATTGATGGTTTTTGGATTATTTTGGATCATTAAATCAAATAGCATAAATGTGTTAAACAATACATCACTACATTGAATTCACATTCTGTTAGAATACAAAAGTTATTACAATCAAAGGATGCTAGGGCTTGTTTACGAAATGTAGGTTCACACACAAGGTACAATAATCCCATAAAATCGCCTTATGTGCACAGGAGAAAACTGCAGTCATGTACCCACTGCACCAATTGTGGTGCATCGGGTACATGGTAAGAAAACCCTGTACTTGACTTAGGGAAGCAATAAGTACTGGGTTCCTTCAGTGCTATGTACCCATAGGTGCTCACTATTGCACCTAGGAATAATGCAAAAATAAAGGCCAATGCGATGGATGCCCATATTCCACCCTCATGCTGCCACTTACATACTTACAAATGCAAATCTTTGCACTTTGAAGGCAAATATTTGCACTGGATTGTGGAAAGTGCTAGATAGATGATGATAGATAGATATGTTCCTGAACAAAAAATAAATTGTGTCCATAAAGTGAAAACCAGAATTGGAACTATAGTAATCACTGCATGACTCCCCACTTGCTTATTTGATCACTAGCCCCTTTCTTGAACTCTAGAAACATCTAGAACACAGTCCCTTTAATTTCAAAAGTTCTGCTCTATATTCAGCAGTGACCACACAGAGGCCTTTGTGTCTTTAACAATGCAACTTTTGAGGAAAACTCTGAAAAGAGTAAAAGAACCTCACTGAGTGACAAGGTGTGAGTCAGGCTTTCTCTGTGTCAGGCATTCCCCTATGTTCTGTCTGCTCTGATTCACCCTTTGCATTGCACTGTTACACACATTTATAGGTTATTTACAGATCTGAGAAAAACCACCCACCAATGAGTGTTAGCTAACCAACTCTTAAAGTCATCTTGCTTTTGTATCCAATAAACACACTGATATAAAGAAACAGAAACGTTGGCGTTCCTTTACTAAACTGCGTTAAAATAATTTTCATCAGCTTATCGCGTTAATTACACAAACATACCAGTTAATGGTAGCATTAATTTTAGTGAGTTGCAAATTATCTGGATACTAAGTAAGTTGGGAACATTTAAAATAGTCTTGTTTTATGGCGTTTATTATGGCATTTTTTACTGCCACATTTATGGGCAGATAAACTTCTTCAAAACTTGATAAACTTTATTGAGTGATGTTCTGTGAAGATACCGCCAACACCATACTACCAGAATAAACACATTTCAACCAATCAAATCTTATAAATCCACTTATTTTCCTTCTTCTTCAGACCTTTGCAGAAAAAAAAATTTTGTTGTTGTTTTTTAATTTTCTTTTATTACTTAACTCAGAATATCCAAGGCTATTGTGATACTAATATCTACAGTTAGTACTAGTGGTTGTATTTATAGTTTATGTATGTGAGTGTATAGATTGGTAGGTGTGGGTTGGGTGTGCTGGGTTTACTTGGATGGGTTGAACTTGATGGACACTGGTCTTTTTTCAACCCTATGTAACTATGTAACTATGTAACTTTCTACTTAAGCCCTCCTCCATTCATATTCCCATTTCTCTTTCAAAAAAAGTTCAGTCTTTACTTTAGCATTGCCATCCATTGCCCCATCTGCAAGAAATGTTTTGCTACTGGTTTAACTGTTTTTTGATCACGGAAGCCGTGCTAATAGCAGACCTATGTCCATCCATCCGGATGTCAAATCAGTTTCTGAGTTTCTTGGAGATGGGGCATAGATTACCAATATTTAAGTATATTGGAATAGATCATGTCCCGAATGACAGAGCCCGAATCTTGCTACAGCGTGAGACATATTGGATTAAAAAATTGTGAACAGTGTCAATTTAACTGTTTTTTGAACACACGGTAAGGTTGAGGACATAACAATGTGAGATAGATATATACTGCTTGATTTATGCTCTTTTGATGGCTGTGATTTTTTTATGGTCAGCACTTCCCCTTTAAATTAAGGGGGAAGTGAATGGGAGAGATGTTGGGACACGCCTATGAATATGGGTAATGTTTTAATGTGGCCATTTGTATCTTGAGAAAGGCTCTAGGCCAGAGCCGAAACTTTGATCAGATGGCAATGCTAAAATAAAGACTGAATTTTTATGAAAAGTCCTTGGAGTGCACTTATAACATTTTTTGAATATATATACTGTATATAAATATATGTGTGTGTATGTAAATTTGCATTTGTACAACTATTTTACAAAGGTTATTTAAAAATAAAATTATATTATTTTTTTTTATTATTATTGATTTATGTAATTTCTACATTTCTGTCTGTATAATATATTATATTTTGTGCTTTGCTGGTATCCTACACTTTCACACCTACACATCTGTCACAAGGACCCTACATGCCAAACTGTCTGCTGCTTGCCTGGGTTTGCCATGTGGTGGAACGAGCAGAAAGATTATTGGGAGAGGCTGGGGAAGACCCAGCAGTCAAGGTACACATAGGTACCAATGAAAAGTTAGAGGAGGGTGGAGGCCCTCAAGAACAATCTTAAAAAAACTAGGTGAAAAGTTGAGGGCGAGGACTTTCAAAGTAATTTGCTCAGAGATATTACCTGTGACAATAGCACTGTTAAGAAGGCACTGGAAGTTTACGGATATTAATGCATGGCTGACAGATTGGTGTAGGGAGGCGGGCTTTGGGTTTCAGGAGAACTGGGCTGATTTTGTAAAATGGCTATAGGCCCCTTTGCCAGGGATGGTATGCATCTCAATCATGATGGAGCAGCTGCTTTAGGGGAGAAGATAGCTAGAAGGTTGGAGGAGTTTTTAATCTAGATATGGGGGGTGCAGAGAGTGATTTTAGGAAAGAAAAGTTAGATGATATAATGGGCATAGTAAGGAAAAATGGGGGAGAAGACTTGGTTGTGGGTACTGATATTGACAGGGAAGAAGTTGTATATGCAAAATGCTCATGCTGGTACCAGTATTAAATATATGTTTACAAAAGCAAGGGTCTGACTGGCAAAATGGATGAGCTGGAGGTGCTGGTGCTGGAGAGGAAATATGATGTGATTGGTGTTGCTGAAACGTGGCTGAACGAGTCACGAGGCTATATCTTGTTTCGGCGAGACAAAGGAAATGGAAAGGGAGGAGAGGTGTGTCTCTTTGTTAAAGGAGAAGGAAAGGTAAAAACTAAGTAAGCTTTATCAGAAAGGTCTATGTAAATACAGCCATAAGCACTCTCAGAAACGCTGCACTCTATCAAAAGAAACATGATGTCTTGCCTCCTATTTTGTAAACATATCCTTAGGGTATCTGACTTCCTCTCTTATAAAAATCCTTCATTCCTGGGGCCTGAATCTGCCCAGTTCTCTTCCCTCTCCTGTAATCTGAGCTATAAGGGCTAGAGCTTTACAGAGCTATACAGAAGGTATCTATGAAGACCAAGCTAAAATGGCAAACCGAGAAAGAACCACCCTATGCGGCTTAATAGAAGTAAAGAAGTTCATATGGAAAAAAGGAAAGCATTTAAGCAATACAAATCAGAGGATAGAAAATGAGAAGCAGATTGCGGCAGAGGCTAAGACTAATGCCAAAAAGATGCGGGTTGATAGTGTGGTTCCATTGAATTATGGTAACAATATGGTTTTAACTGATACAGAAAAGGCATATGTTGTAAATCAGTTCTTATCTTCAGTAGATACAATAGAGAAGTCAAGACCCACCCGATACCTGCACTGTTGGCTCAGCTCAATCTAGTCAGTGGCTGATGCAGGATATGGTACATAAAGGGTTACTCAAAATTAATGTGAACAAGGCACCAGGCCAGATGGAAGTTCAGTGCTAGCTAGAGCCAGGCCCCTATTTCTGATATTCTCAAACTTACTTTCATCTGGTATGGTACCTATGGATTTGAGAAAAGCTGATGTAATTCCTATACTTAAAAAGGGATTATGGTCTCAGCCTGGCAATAATAGGTCAGTAAGTTTGACATCAGTGGTGGGCAAGTTATTTAAAGGTTTATTAAGGGATCACATTCAAAACTATGTTCTGGAGAATGGAATTATGAGCAGTAATCAGCATGGCTTAGTGAAGAACAGGTCATTTCAGACAAATTTTATTGTTTTTATCATGAGGTTAGTATGAAGCTGGACAGTGGAGTTGCAGTATATGTGATCTATTTGGATTTTGCCAAAGCATTTGATACCATGCCCCACAAATGGCTGCATTCTAAACTAAAGTCTGTTGGTCTTAGTGAAGCTGTTTGCACATGGATAGGAAAATGGCTACAGGATCGGGTACAGAGGGTGGTTGTTAATGGTACATTTTCTACTTGGAGTAAGGTTCTTAGTGAGGCCCCTCAGGGTTCTGTATTGTTCATTAATGACTTAGGGGAGGATATTATAAGTAATGTATCAGTGTTTGTGGATGACACAAAACTCCGCGGCCCAATTAGTTCCATTCAGGATGTGGCAGCATGTCCTTGCAACAGGATCTTGACAAACTGGCAATCTGGGCGGCTAAGCAATGTGGCTATATGCAAGCCACAACATTTTCAAAACAGCAAATATCTGCAAAATGCATTAAAGTCAATAGGTGACAATTTTTTTTAACAATTTTGTTTTCATGGTGAAACCTGGTGACAAATTTCAGTCATCACTATTTATGATTCATAATAAGCTTGGACAACTTATCGCAATCACCTGTGACACTGATGGTTGGAAATTGCCTGTAGCAAGAAAATGTACAACTACATGCAGTTTTAACATACCCGGTATGGCCTGTGATCTTGCTGTGAGTAGCTTAATTTCCTGAGAAATATGTGAGTACATACCCGGTATGGCCTGTGATCTTGCTGTGAGTAGCTTAATTTCCTGAGAAATATGTGAGTACAAGGCAAGTATGGCCTGCCTGTTAAGTCAGAACAATTCTGGGACATCACTGTTGCTGATCTCTTCTAGTATTGAGCGCTCTCAAAATCGTCAACGCTGACAAATCCTTGGACAGCCATTGTTCCACCATTGTGCATGACTGCCAAGAATTAGTTTCGAAGCTGAAACAGCTGACAGAAGCAGAAGCCAAAACGTACTGTTTCTCTCTCTCCTATCAGCAATGGCTACAGGAACAGGAAAGCAAATGACGGGTAAAAAAAAATGTTATGGGATATTTCCTGTCCCCTTAAAAATTTTCTGCCGAAAAAACAGTTTAACGCCACTACACTAATATCATGGCAACAATTTTGTCTTTAGCCCATTTTGCTCAATAGTAAACCTGGCGTTAATTTGTACATAGCTCTTCATGTAGCCTAATGTCTTTCTATGTGTTGGCAGGATTTGATGCTGATAGACCAATAAATAAGCAGCCTCATTCTGCCTGTTGTGTACCCAGAGCCAAGGTACAGGGAACTGCTTCAAGTTAAAGTAGTTCAAGCTTATGTTGGGAGAGACTTAAGGCAGTATACAGACATAAAATTACTCAAAAACCTTTTCTGTGTGTGGGAAAAAAGCTGAGAGCAACCCATTTGCTTACAGAATAATGCAATGCTTTACAAGGATCTAGCTGGTTCTATAGAATAAGTAAACATTCAAAATAAGATGATGTTATAAATCTCTCCCATACAGTAGCTGTTTTAAAATATAATAATTAAATATTATGAGTATTTATATAAATCAGGAAGGATATAAAAGAGCAAAATACTCCCATTTACAATTTTAATTTGTGTTATATGAGTGACATATCAGGTGAGGAGTCCACATCAAGAATGAGAATAACTTAACTTTAGAAGGGTATACATTATTTTATAGTGTTTCAGGACATGATAAGGCATCTATAGCCCTTGCAATAGTTGTATACCTTTCATCCTCTTTTAATTGGTAGATCTTGAATCATATATAAAAACATTATTAAAGAATTTAGGAAAAAAATCCTCCCCATTTTAATTTTTGTGTTTCATGGGAATAATTGTAAAAATCATCATCTTCCCCATTACCTAATTTCCTGGGGGAGACACATAGGGGCCGATTCATTAAACCACGAGTTCAAATCCCGAATGGGAAAAATTCGGATTAGATACGATAATTTCTGAAGATCGCAAATATCACAAAAATGCCTACGAAAAAATCGTATTAGTCACGATAATATCGTATTGGCAATCCGAAAGTCCCGAAATTTTTGTACCGAACGATTATAAACAGTGACAGAACCTTTCCAAATTTTTCGCACAAGCGTACGAAAAAGTCGCACGAGTGTTCGGAAAAGTCGCGAGGGCGTACAAAAAAGTCGCACAAGCGGAAAAAAAACCGTCAGAAATACACTCGGAGCGTTCGAATGAACGCTCCGAGCGTTCGTGTCTTAATCTCCCCCATAGAGTAGCTGTTCTAAAATATAATAATTAAATATTATGAGTATTTATATAAATCAGGAAGGATATAAAAGAGCAAAATACTCCCATTTACAAGTTTAATTTGTGTTATATGAGTGAAATATCAGGTGAGGAGTCCACATCAAGCTTTCAGTCATTTTATCAGCACTGCTGCCACCTTGTGGGCAAAGGGTTCTTGCCCTAAGCAAATTTAGAAACTTTTCATTGTTTTTAGTTCTTGCAACTCACTTTATTTATTGGATAAGTAAACCTTTAAAATAATTTGATGTAAAATTGGTGAGAATGTTACTCTAAGTATTTTTGCCATTCACATTATGTGTCTTTTAATTCCAAGATAATAAGGGTTAGAAGTACTGTTAATATGAATGCATTTTATTACAATAGTAATAGTTTTTGAAACCATCAAAAGGGATTAATTATATCCTAGTTGGGATCAAGTTCAGGGTACTATTTTATCATTACAAAGAAAAAGGATATCATTTTTAAAAATTTGAATTATTTGATTAAAATGGAGTCTATGGGAGATGGCCTTCCTATGATTTACATTTGAGATTTTATTTTTTTTCTGGATTGAACAAAAATACTCCTTACCCCAAATATCCTTTCTCTGTAAAGACTAAAACAATAAACAACAGTACATATATCTACAAAGCATATACATGGACCATTAATCAGCTTTGTCTTCATTCAGTTTTATGATGTACAGGTATGGGATCCATTATGCGGAAACCCATTATCCAGAAAGTTCTGAATTATAGACTCCATTTTAAGAATTTAATTCTAATTTTTTTTAAATTATTTCCTTTTTCTCTGCAATAATTAAACAGTACCTTGTACTTGATCACAAGATATAATGAATCCTTATTGGAGGCAAAACAATCCTATTGAGTTTAAATCATGTTTAAATGATTTTTTAGTAGACTTAAGGTATGGAGATCCAAATTACGGAAAGATCCCTTATCCGGCAGCCCTGGGTCCTGAGCATTCTAGATAACAGGTCCCATACCTGTATTTATATGAAAAGTTACATGGTTAATCATTGCACAAACAGCTGTAGAAAATCAATGCATTTGCATCAATATGCTTTTTTAAAAGCTATTTAAGTCACATTACACGTTCCCCTCAAAGGAACAGGTACCTGCTAAAGGATTCATTGCATAGCAGGTTTAAAATGTCAAAATATCTCATGGGGATAAGGTTAATTAGCTTGGAAAATCACCAGCAATGGAAAAAAGGATGTTTTGGTCTACTCTTTGTTCTGGGCCCATGAGTACAATCAGAACTGTAACAAACCAACATACATGTCGTTGGGAACTTAAACAGATGTTTGGGCATTCTTAGTTCTTACATCATTAGACTGCATAAATATATTGTTCTGTTTTATTTCATTCCCAGAAAGGTATGAATAGTAATAATAGCAACAATTACTAATGTATTGTCACAAAACAAGTAATTTTATTGTTGTTTTAATCTCCTAGATTTTCAGTGGCTCATCACTTCTGCAATTACTAAAAACTAAGAAAAGAGATCTTCCCACATAGGTTCCCTACAGAATGTATAAATGCATGTGTGTTCATTTTCAAAAGATAAACATTTTTCATGTCAGTTGTAGTGATCTGGGAAAGAGATGCAATCTTGGCTGGTCCATTGCCTTCCAATGGTTTGGCTTCCTATTTTCTGGTTTTTAAGATGTGTAAGATGTAAATTATGTAAAGCTGTTCTGGGTGGCAAAACCTCTGCCTAAATGGTCAGCTCAGGCCAGAGAACATATGTACATATGCAGTAACTCTCCTAGTGCAGCTTTGAGAAGTATCTATTTCAAGTTCATGTTCCCACCCACCAACTTAGTATCATTATCCTTTCTTTGTATACTGTAGGTTCTGGTATTTTACTGACTAAGTTAGTAAATACTGGATTGTTGGCAGCCCTAGCTGAACATCAAGTTTCTAATGCTGAAAATATCCTGATCATATAAAGTCGCTCATTTCTGAGTATTCAAGTACTGTTATCAACTGGTAAGTCTGAACTCTCCTAAACAAAATAGAGAAAGCTCTGCAAGTGCCAATGTTTACTGGTTACTATAGGTCTCTTTAAAAGGTCAGGCAGCGCCGGGATTTATGTAACTCTCTTGAGCAGCTCAGAAGGCTCTGGCAACTGGAAAATATGTGGCCCTGATTTTTCACCAACATTTTAGGAAAGGCAAAGTATCCAATTAATTAAACAAAAGGATTTGCTTAGTTAGGATTCCTAATAATCTTGTATATTACAGCATAGCATATTTTTGACTGTGTGTGTGTGTATTACCGGTGTAAAAGTGTGTGCATACATATAGAAAAGCTACTTAAAAGTCAAAAACCCTAGTTTTTTTTCCCAGTGTAGAATACGTAACATAGAGATTTAGCTCCATGTGCAGCTGCTAGTGATGGAGTATCTGCCTCTACCTAGAGAATCTAGCTGGTATAATTGGTGAATATATTATCTACATGACCTTTTTTCTACTTTGTGCATCCCCATGGCACATAATAGTTAGTGTATTTCTCCATTTTGTCACTTGAAAAGAATCAATAAACCTTTATTTTTTTATTTTCCTTAAGGATTTGTCTTGCTGCAATATCAAACTTTGATATCCCTTAAGCAAGTTTGCAATACAAGTGTTTTAAATGTTTTAACGATTTATTAGATACAGCTTTGTTGCCTTCTGCTACAACAGTCAGCCCCAGCTGCAGTGCTCCAGGATTCATAGCAGTTGGTCTTCTCCATGAAGCAACTCTAAGCAAGGAGACACTGCTCCTTTTCAGACACAGTGCCAGTGGTTTTGACCCTTTGATGAGCTGTTTGGGGATATCCCTGAGCTGGCTAATTTTAAAGACCCATTTCCAGCAGCAGCCATGATTTAGAACACTGATCCAACATAATGTTCACAAACCCCTTTGATGTTGCTCCCAGTGGCCTCAAAGCAGGTGCCCATTTTTGAATTTCTAACTGGGAAGCAAATTTTGGAGGCATAAAGACCATGTGCACTGCCAGTCAGGGCCTCCTGTAGTCTTCTAGTGCAAACTGGGCTACCAAATAACCAGTCACAGCCCTCTTTGGTCACCCCCTATGAACTTTTTTTCATGCTTGCATTGCTCCCCAACTTTTTTATATTTAAATGTTGGGTAAAAAAGTTTGAGGACCACTTATTTAGCAGGTCAAGCGGATGACAGCAGATTCCCTTCAACGGTTTTAATGCATTTGATCTTTTGTAAGGTACAACATTAACTTTATCACCTGTTTGTATTTTTATGGCTTTTAAATAAAAAAAAGTGCAAGCATTTTGTAGGCGGTTTTGGTGGGGGTTCTATAATATGTTTGTCAAGACCCCTTGATCATTGCAAGAGTTACCTTAACATATTCATGGATATCAAATTCACCAACAGTCTCACTAAACCAAGACTAAAGGAAGCTGAGACACACACCCTGAGAAAATGCATCATTATTTTCCTTTAGAACTTAACTGAGGGGAAAGTTCCACTATCTGAAATAGGAAAGTCCTTAAGTGCTGCGCAGAAGATGACTGAATATGAGCCCTGCAGTACTCTGACAGGGAAGGAAGTGGGCAAAAAACTCTACCTGATAAAATGCAGTGTTACATAAAACACCTACTGTATATGATCCTTGGGTTAATCAAACCAGATATGCCTGTAACTGCATACTATCTTGAAAAACCACCAGACCGCAGTCTGCCTGATCACAAGTCTGTTGAGCCAAACAAGTTAAAAAGGTTTCTACTGTCATATTTAACCTAGATAAATGTTGATTCTAGAAGGCTGAATGTGCTCAGAAATAATAAGGCCTTTAGAGAATAATTATCCAGTAATAACCAAGGATTCCCAGTACTGTCAAAGATAATTATAGAAAACAAGTGATGCAATAAAGAAATACTCTTGTATTTGCTAAGCAGTATATAGATGGAGTGCTGTCCTAAAACACAAGAATTACAAAATTCCTTATCAATAGCCAGAGAAATCTAAGGAGATACAACAAGGCCTATGATACTTTTAATAAAATATGTTGTGACATTTTTATTTATTGTAATATCTGTTAGAATAACATTAAAAACATACTTCCAAGAAATGATTTGCTGGTCAGAATCCCTGTTTGATTTTAACCTGCTATGTGGTTACTGGCAGCATCAACTGGTGCAAGAAACAAAATGGTTGATTTTTTTTCGTCTTCCATGATTCAGAACTGGTACCCATTGGTACTGTGTTACTTAAATGTGGACATTTTTACCATAAGTCACCATTTTGCTATCACCTGACAGGAAATGATGCAGCTCTAACTGTAACGGGAAGGAGTATGGGAGCAAAAGACAGACTTTGTCCATTAATTCACTGATGTGGCCTAACATGTACAGCACATGGGTCACGTGCTTAATTGAAACCTGGTCATTGTCTGCAAGGTTTTACATATGTTTTCCCTGCGCCTGTTATGGGTTTTTTCCCCACTATCTAAAAGCTATAAGTCAATTGGCCTTGAAAAAGACTCTAGCATGTGTAAATGCAATAGGGAATGCAGACTGTAAGCTACACTAAAAAAGGGCTGATACCAATGATGAACGATTTTGAAAAAGCACTGTATGAACATGTTGACAGTGAATAAAGGATTCTAAATAAAACAAAATGAATAAGATGCATACTATATACTTTCATGATAATACTACATAAAATACAAAGAGCTTGGCATGCACAATCCTTTGCAAATCATTACGGGTATTTTATTTCTTTCAAGTCATTTGTATGGTGTTTTCAAATCAATTGTATAGTGTAACCCCAATAAATGAAATTGATTACTGACTCCCTCTAGTGCATACTAAAGGTTTTGCATGCTGATATAGAATATATAGGAAGATATTTGTCCAAAAAAAAGCACATCAAAGTGAATTTGAACCCACTGTTTAGTAGGTGGGTTAGTAGAGACATTACACACAAAAAATTGAAAAACTGAGTAACAAAAGAAAATATAATACAAAGCAACTTTGCAATATGCATTAACTATTTTTAATTATTTAACTGTTATTTGCAAATTGATTTGCAGCAGTCAGCTAGTCTCCAGCCAAGACTCTGACTCTGATTCTGACAATGCCTTGTATTTTCTATGATTAGCAAACCTGAGGAGAATAACAGAAGCGTGCAAGGTATTGTGGAAATGGGATTTTTTTTCAAGTGAGAGTCTCTGTTAAATACATGGCATGAAGTCATACATACAGTATTGCGAGGATTTTCTGTGCTACAGATCGAAAATCTAGAAATCCATCATCCAGAGTTCATCATCACAGTGTCCTATTGCAAGAAATAATTCTTTATTTGCGACTTATTTATTTTTTGGTGCTTGATGTTACTAAGCTAGCACAAATCCATGTTGCTGGAAAAGCAAGGCTGGATTTCCATTTTTAATTATGTTTTTTTGGAACCTTAAAGGATTACGAAACCCTCACCCCAAACCCACACCATAAGCCCCCACTCTCCACCACCAATAACTGTCACCATACAGGAGCATGTGCCAACCCAGAGCTAGCACATACCCCAGCTGGTGAGCTCTGGCAGGAAAGGATCAGAAGCGCAAGAGATGGCGTCTGTCAACCCTTGTGCACATCTGTGCATTTATGCAGGAGGTACAATAATAGGGACACTTTTGACAATATTGGGTGGCACAGGTAGGGTTTTGTTTTCCTTTAGGCTTGGTGCTTCATATGATAAGACCCCTTGTCTGGAAGCCTCAGATCTCAAGCCCTCTGGATAATAGATCACATACAGTGCCCTCCATAATGTTTGCGACCAAGACACATTTTTCTTTGAGTTACCCCTGTGCTCCTCAGTGGCTGCAGCAGAGGCTTGGCAGAGCTTCACCAGGGAAGATACTCAGCACCTGGTGATGTCTATGAATCTCAGACTTTAAGCAGTCACTGCATGAAGGGGACTATGTATAAAAAGTGTTGGAATTTCTACATGGTGAAGCTAAAATGTATGCAAATAACTTTAAGTTAAAGTCTGGAATGTGCACTTTAATCACATCTGAATTGTTGGATTTAAAATTTTACAGAGGAGCAGGGGGGTAAATCAAAGAAAAATGTCTTTGTCCCAAACATTTGACTGGGTTTCTAAAGTCTTTTTTGCTCATTTAGAATTGTTTTTTTACAATATTAAAATCTTATTTTGTAATGTAATGTAATGTTTTGTAATGTTACTTTATGGGCTATTAAGTGTGAATACACAGCAAGTGTCTAAACTCTTACAAAAAATATGGCAAAACTATTTGCCCAATGAATTGATTTATTCAAATATCTTAACTAGACTATGCAATAAGCAGCACCACAGCTATAGTACAACATTTACCAATATTGGCAGTTCAGAACTGTTTTGTCGTAACATCATATAAGACAATTCTTTATAAAAAAAGAATGTTTATTACGCTTAAATGAACAATACACAAATTCACTCTAACATTAGTTAGGTAAAACATTAGTCATTGCCACTTTGGGAACACAGCAATCAGAAATCAAAATAATAATAATAAACAAATAATACACAAGTACACAAATTTCCCTGGTACATTTGCCCAAAGCAACCAATAACAGTAAGGGGCAGATTTGTGATTGTTTCAGCTTGAATTAATGAAGTCACAGAGGTTTTGGGGGGAAAATCCTTGCTAAAGGGGACCTGTCACCGTATGGCGGAAGCATAAAGTCGGGGGAGGCAATATATGACTGACAGCTCAGCAAGGAGCAAATAACTAGATCAGTGCAGATCCACTTTTGGCCAGTATGCCAAACAAGTGAAGAGAAAAAATGAAAATAAAAAGTTTCTTCTACCTTACTGTATCTGGTCAAACATAATAACTGTGTAAGTGTTCAAAATAAAAAATAACATAACTTTCTAATTGCACAGCAGCAAACTACACACCAACTCCATCTCCATAAAAGAAAAAAGGCCACAATATACACTTTGTTTGTTCATTGCTTTTATATATCATGCTAATAAGAATTATGCATATGATAAATTAAAAGGTGAGCGTACGAATATGGGCTATAAGATAAATTACCTTACATACATAATACACGATGGGTAACATTATCTAGCAGGTACTTAACTGAACATGTATATACATTTTGTATTTATGGATATATAATGGGCTCCAATTAAAAAAAAAAACAAAACAAAAAAAAAATGTTTGTAGTAAACAGAACTATTTGCATAGAGTTTTGACAAAGCTGCTTGATGTATTTTTTTCCATTCAAGTTTAGGTTTGGATATAAGTCTGAAGATGAAGATCAAACAAATAATAGTGTTTATTTATGTACATAAGTGCAGTTGAAAATAGCAATCAATCAGATGTTTACCTTTATTTTTTAGCTTGTGGAAAGCCAACTGCTGTTTAGTTGTTACTGACAATTTTACTGGTGCAATTTAGCACCTATGCTCATAAATTATAGTATCTGGTGTGCTTCTGGAGCCCTCCTTTTATGTCATGTAATTAGTTCCAAGTGCAGTTTATACTGATGGATAATTTCCTAACACAGCAAATCTTTACAGATATGTGTTTATGTGAAGTGTTCATATAACTTGAATCCACATACTTTTACCCACCCCCTCAGATGTCTTTAATTTAGTACAGGTATATGGTCATACAAAAAAAACACATGTCTCCAGAACAAACAAACACTCAAAAAATATACAGTGTACAAAAAGCTGTGATGGAATGAAGGAAATGGATAAAAGGTGGCCTCAAAGCAATACAAAGAACATAAAGATTATACAGGATTACACTAAAGGTACACCACCATTTTATGTTCTTTTTGAGGCAATTATTTACCCATCTTTTTCACTAAATCATTACTCTTTGCATACTATCAATTATTACATGAGTATGACTATCCACCAGATAGACATCTTAAGGCTGCCATACACAGGCAGATATGGTGGGGCTTATTTATAAACAGTGGGCAAATTTGCACCTGAGCAGTAACCCATAGTAACCACGGTTAGATTTTTCCAGCCCGCTGCAGGTTGAACACCAAAAGCAGTCATCTGATTCCATGAATTACTGCCCAGGTGCAAGTTTACTTAGTGTTTATAAATGACTCCTGGTACATTCTCTGACCGTTCAGCCCAAGGGCCCAACTGCTGAAGAGTATATGAGGGGCAACATGCTTTTTGGCCACTTTTTTATTGTTCATGCAGTGAACAGAAATCATTGGAACAACAGAAAGTGACCACCGAGCCTTGGTAAAAACATTCCAAATGCATTTTGACAACATTGACAACTCAGCATATTTTAGCAGTGGTTAAATATACATTGTGTTTGCTGCTAGCTAATAATGTTTTAACTCTGTAGGCATACCCTCATTCCTCATAAATTCTCATTTAATTAAAAAACATCCTGCTCATTCATTTTTCCAAAAGCAAAGTCACCAAACTTCTGGCATGACAAACTGCCCTTTCAGAGTGACCATGACTCACGTAACAGTTAGATTGCACAAGGGAAACAGTCCCTCAAACGCATTTATCAGTGCTGTTTCACAAAGATGGTGTAGATGTTTTAAGGCATTTTTAATGGAATTAAATAAGACAAGAAAATATAAAATATTGTTCATGTAGAATTAAAGTGAGGTAAAAAAACAAAAGTTAAACAAAAAATGTCGGCAATATGTTCCTGTTGTTATTTAGCAAAGGCTTGTCTTTCTCATAATTCTAAGAAACTCTTGTTCATTAATTTCACCATCTCCGTCACGATCGGCTTCATCAATCATTTCCTACAAAAACAAAAATGTTTAAAAGCATGGCATTCTAAAGAGAAATAGATATCCTAGGATAAATGATTCATTTGTACATGCAGATTTGAGCACACCTAAACGCTCCAGCTAACTGATTCCATTTAATTCTGTTTGGTCGAACACACTAGCATCTAAATTTAGGCCAGCTGTGTTTGTTTTTTTATGCATTTACCAAACATTCATAATACAATGAAAAAGAGATGCTTGTTCAACTCACAAATATAAATTTAGATGCATAGAAAAATGCATAGAAGTGCAAAATATGCATTTTAACATGCTCAGTGTGCATTTTTAAACACACAAAAAAGCCCACATATAAGAGCCCTTAGTAGTTTATAGAGATTTTACCTGTAGCTCTTCATCTGTAAGGTTTTCTCCCAGTTCCTTAGCTACCCTTTTCAAGTTTTTGAAAGAGATTTTGCCAGTATTGTCATCATCAAATAGACGAAAAGCCTTCATAATTTCCTCTTTTGAGTCTTTTTCACTCTGGTACATAGAAGAAGCAGTAGTTAATGCTGATATTATTTAACAATTGGCAGAAAAATTGTATGCAAACTACAAAAACAATAATCCTTACCATTTTTTGAGTCATGAGAGATAAAAAGTCCTCAAAATCAATAATTCCAGAACCATCTTTATCGGTGTCGGATATAATTTTTTTCATTTCCTCTTTTTTGGGCTCAAATCCCAAAGCCCGCATAGCTACCTGTCAAATATTAACATATAATTTAACATTTTCTAGATAAAATTCTAATATATAATTTACTATTAATCCTAATAGAAAGCATATTATTACAGGTCAGTTTACAGTATAAACAGAATATGCCATGGTCAGGTACTAAAGCATGCCTGACAAAGGGGTACACCCTAGAACACTGCTACTACACTTTCAATAAACATACAGGGGCTAAGCCCCACTTGCATTACACTCGTTGTGCCATTCACCTCCTGTCTTGTTCCCGTGAGGGTGCCAACCCTCTAGGCTGTACACTGAATTTACTACTGGCAGAGGCCAGGGGTGCTGGTGGAACTTCTGTTCGGGTACTAAAGCTGACACTAGCCAAACTATCCATCAATATCGTTACATATAAGGACAATATTAGATCATAAGCCAGTGTTTATATGGGGAAAATTAAAGAAAAAAGAATTAATGAAAAATCACACCATCTGCAATAAGCCTGCATGTTCTGCTCTTGTACAGAAAAACAGATGCCACTGCACAGTCTATTGCAGATAAATATTTTTTTAATCAAAAATAGATTATTTATTTTAATTTATAGGATGTCTCTAAGCTTTGTTACTGTTCTGTAATACTGTCCAATAGAAGAGTTAAACTATCAAGGCAAGTATCTTAAGGTTTCAGAAAAGAGCCACATAGAGCATACTGGTCTGGAGGTAATTTGTGCTTTAAGATGTGGAACCCAGTAGTGATTTTTTTAGTGATCTCTGGAAACATCATACAATGTATTACAAGATGAAAGCTGCAGAGCTCTGCTAAAGAGCTAAATATATAATAATGGGGAAAAAACTATTCACTCCAGTTCACTCAGTTCTCCTCTTAGATCTTTCTGTTATAATGATTTATTTCATTATTTGTTCCTAGGAGAACTTCCCCCCAGTTTGTCATTTATACAAAATTATGTAAAAAAACTAAAACCTGAGTTTAGAATGATAACAAAGCAATACAGGTGAACCAGAAACTGGAGTGGTAATTTACTTGCTACTGATCAATCCTTGTGGTTGTGTTATTGCCCTTCATAAAATATACACTAATAAAGAGCTCCTGCACATAAATCCTAGCATATTGAATACATTTTAAACTATTGGTGGCTACAAAGATCTGTAGATCAGTGGTACCAGTAGAGATACAGAAAGTGCACTACTGAATCAGTGCACTATATGAACTTCTGTCATCTGTAGTATATTTTCTTGAGCAAATCTATGTCTATTAGTTCAGTTTTATGAATAACTTACCTTTAGTTCCTTGACATCAATGGTGCCAGATCCATCAGTATCAAACAAATCGAATGCTTCACGGATCTCCTGTTTTTGTTCCTCTGTTAGTTCAGGTTTTGCTCCTATTCTCCTACGCTGAGTGGCACCTAACCCAGGCTTACGAAGAACAGAGGCCTAAAGAAAGGCGTGGAAGGGAACAGGATTAGTTGGATTAGTATGCATATTTCACTAAATAAATACGAATGCTTGCTTGCTTCTGTAAAACTTTATACTAAGACCATAATAGAACTGAATTCTTATGTCCCTAAATACACAAATTTAGAATGTCCCTAAATACAAAAATCTAGAATGTCCCTAAATACACAAAACTAGGGTGACCAGGTCCATTTAACAATTAACAAGGCTGAACTGACCGCAGATTATTTTAAATGCAAGCAGTGCTGTCCTACAACATGTATTTATTAGAAATTCCCCGAATTGTCAAATGATCTGGTCACCCCACTTTATTATTATTTTAACGTTTATTTATAAAGCGCCAACATATTCCGCAGTGCTGTCCAATAAGTGGGTTTCATACATTGGACATACAGAGTAACATATAAAGGTCCCCATACACGGGCCGATAGAAGCTGCCGATATCAGGGCCAAACGATCGAGTTCACCTACATGCCTCCCCGATATCGCCACCCGTAGGTGGGGATATCGGGTGAAGATCCGCTCGCTTGGCGACATCGCCAAGCGAGCAGATCTGCCCGAGTATGGCCAGTTTAAAGCAATCAATAAGCTATAAAAGAGGTGAAGAGAGCCCTGCCCAAAAGAGCTACATTAAACACAATATACTCTAACTTATTTATGAAGCCCCTGTATGATCCATTTATTACACGTAAACATGTGAAATATGTTGCTTTTTATGCTTTATTTCACTTTTCAGAAACCTGAGTGATCAAATCTATCATTAAATTACAAATACTGTCAACACCAGGGAATATTTATCTAAAAGCTATAAACATAATGCCAGAGGGAAGTGTCAACGCTCTCTATGTAATGTGTTGAGTTCTGATGCATGGCTCAGTTAAATATTAGTCTCCAAGACTGACAGCGCCCTGTAAAGCATTGACTGGGGGCTGCATCTCCTCATAATGATCTAGATCTAGAAAGTAAGACACATCTTGCATTTAAACCTTTCAAAATGCCAATTCCAACTAAATTAGAAGACTGTTGGAGAAAGCATTTTCTAATACACATTTATTAGGCTAGAACTACAAGCAGCATGGTAGGTACTCTCCAAATGTATGGGGTCACTGTGCAACCCCTAAAGAGATAGGGCCAAAGCCCAGAATAAACATACAAGTAATTGGACCAATCAGTGTGCACCTCGGAGTAGTCAGTCGGCACAGTACTGAAATGATGGCTGGAAGGCACAAAACATAAATTGTAGGTTCTGACTGATACTATCTACTGCGTCACATTCACTCCATACAACTGAACTGGAATTAGCTGCAGGCAGGTGCAACATTACTTTATCCTAATGCAATATTAGCGCAGTATGCTGCAAAATAGCGCATAGCGTCTTTTTCCCCATCAAGCGCACAGAACAAGACAAAATAAAGCTTTGATGTCTCCAGTTGTCCTAAACTACACCAATGGGCAAGTAGGCGGTAGAACGTAAATCACTAGTCTTTACTGTGACTGCACATAAAATCAATTGAAAGCTACAATGAGAAATATATCAGCAGCCGCAGCAGAACGTACCATTTTTGATCGGAGTAGCCCAAATACAGCACCTTCCCGACTCCTTTTCTTGTCACTTGTGTTTCCCAGTCACAGTAACCACACCACCAACAGGCAGTCACCCCCAGCTACCAGCCCCACCCACCAGTTCCTAGTTACGATCTAATCCAATCCCTGGATTCTCAGTTCCTCATTAGCCCCACCCACATCCACAGAACCGCCCATAGCCCGCCACATAAGGCGCTCAGACGTCCCGCCACACGAACTGAAAGTATAACCTGCGCCGCGTCTCCATAGCAACAGCAATGCCTTTGAGAATCCACGCCCACTTTCCTCCGCAGCGTCTTGGTCCGCAGGCGCATGGAAGATTAATGTTTAGGTATTTGTGTTTTTGTTAATGTCCGGGGGTCTGGCGGGGAGCTATGGCGGCCTGTGCTAGCCTACAAGATCGGGGAATGTCACTGTGAAGCAGAGAGGTTAGTGAAGGAGATAGGAAGTCTGTAGAAATTAGTCGCAGCAAATGAATTTGCTGTGTTGCCCCATAATTCCAAGGGCCAGGGCTCATTTCTAACTAGCTGTGTTTCCTTATGTATTAGATAATGGCAGGACAAACCATGTTTACACAATGAGTAATATATGTGCAGGCTTAGAATCAATTTGTTTGCTTTGATTCCCTTTCAAATAATACAAAACAGTGATTATCCTGCATGACCTGCTGCTAGGTATTAAATTCTAATCCTGTAGTAAATACCCATTCATTAGAAGGGGGGAGTACAAGTTTGCGTAATCCATTTGTCTATTTCAGACCACTGTTTATGCTCCTGCTGATGAGAAAACCATATTTTAGGTATCACTGTTTAATATAACCCTTTGTATCAACAATTTACTTAAATCTGCATTCATCCAAATGTTATTCACAAATATATTTTAACTACATGCTTCTGTATTCTTGTGCCACCAATGATTGCTGGAAATAAAAGTTCTGTGCCCCCATTGATCTAAGCAAGCTGCAAATGCAATTTGTGGTGTGTTTTTATCAAAGTGGCAGCACATTGGCATCTACATGATATTGTGAGGGGAAAATGCTGAATTTTGGATACAAAGAACAGTGATTTGCAGACATCTTTGCACTATATTTATAAATAAGCATCTTCTTTTAGGCAATGAAATTACTCTGTTTAATAATTTTTTTTTATACAGGTGATATTGACAAATCGCCCATTGACTGATATGGCTATAAGGGGCCACAAGGGACTTCAGCAATTGTTAAGCATGGCAAAATCCGTAAATTCTTTTTTGGGACCCATGAAATCATACAAGTTTGTGTTTGACCAAACTACTCATGAAAGTATATTGACTTGTTCTGCATTTCGACTTCTGGAAAATCTGGATCTTACTAGCGCTGTTGGACAACTTTTTAATGAAACGATTCAGGCACATCAAAAAAGCTATAAAACTGGAACAACGACTTTGTTCTTCATGGTTGGTGCATGGAGCAGTGCTGTACAGGAATGTTTACACCTAGGGATCCCTGTTTCATTAATCGTTTCTGTTATGTTGGAAGCATTAAATTCATGCATTGGGCACGTTGAATGCTTACAGGTATTTCTAAGGTCCCAGGCAACTAGTGACTGCACAAATATGAAGGCGCATAGCATTGACTGTATGCGTTTTTCAGCCTCAGGGGATCAAGTCAAATGTTCTTCAGAACAAAAAAACATTTCATTACCTCATGTTTCTAATGTAAGGACAACTTTTGAGTGTCCTGCAGCGTTCCGTAAAGAAATGTCCCTGCAATATACTGGCACAAATGTTCCTAAAACTCAAACTTATCAGAGGAAAAGGCTGTTTCACAGCAGGCACTTAGCTGAAGAGTTAAGTTCTTTCCGGGATGTGTCTGAAAAGCCTCAAACATCTACATTAAATAATGAAACCCTGGATGGTTTGGCTAAAGGCTTGGCTCATGGTTACCAGCCAGTTATGGACCTTGTGAAAAAAGCAGTTATTCTACAATGTGCAGAGATTAAAGAAAACTTATTAGATAAAAGCAGTTTCAACATCTCTAGACTTGAGACTTGCAGTTTACCAGGTTTGTCCGAAGAGCACACAACTGTATCTACTGGATACACTACTTTAGTCCCACCAGAGAGTGCTGTTGCCATTGCACATCTAAATGGGCAGCCACTTAGAATCCTTCTTGTAGATGGGGAATTAACTGAAAGGCATCGTCATTTGGGCTTTAACAATCCAGACAACATTAGAATGGTGTTTGAATATGCTGGCAATGAAAAACATAATTTAGAGGATTCTTGGATTGGTAGGGCATATGAAAAAATTATTCAAGCTAATATAAACTTAATTTTAGTAAGGGGTGATGTTTGCCCAGTTCTTCTAAAACAGTGCATTCATAGAAATATCCTTATTGTTACCCAAGTAAAGCAGAATATTCTGCAAGCGTTTTCTGAATGCACTGGCGCAGAACCTGTGACATACCTAACTCAAATGAACACCTGCTCTGTGGGGAATGAGGCCTTTGTCACGTTGTGCACTAAAGCAAACTCCATAATAGAAGTAGGCCAAAAAATAGTTATTTCTATTAAAGCAAAGAAACTAAACCTGATAACAACTATACTCAGCAGCAGAACACCAGCTACAATGCAGGCCATAGAAGATCAATTTTGGACATGTGCATACAGGTTACATCATGCTCTTCACGAGGAAAAGGTGTTTTATGGAGCCGGAGCCATTGAACTTTTGTGTATTAGCCACCTTCAGAAGCTTGTACAAGATCCCTTAAAGTCTTACAAAGCAAATGACAGTACCCAATTCCATTGCCTCTCATCATGGATGACTGAAAGTGCAGCTTATTACAGAGCACCAATTATCAGATGCCTTGCCAAGGGCTTGTACAAGTATATTTCTGTTCTTCTTTGCAACATGGGCAAATTTCTTTCAGAATTGGATTCTGTGACATTTATAGAGAATGAACTTCAAAATATAATCCAAAACTCTTCACCTACTGACTACATTCGTGATGAGTACTCTAAAAAAGTATTATTTATTGATGGTATCGGCATTCCTGTCACATCTCAAAGTTTACCAGTGTATGATAATGTTATACCAAAGCAGGAAGCATGGCGCAGAGCTTTGCATTTAGTTCTTATGGTGCTTCAGACAGATGCTGAAGTCATTACCAATTCTGCTGTACATAACCAGATACTTTTGTCAGAGAGTTCAAATGGAGAATACCTATTTCTATAGCTCTGAGAACAAGAAACTTTGCATTTGGACTTTATGAATCCTTAGTTTTAAGCACAGAAACACTTGATTTCCTGATGCCTTCTATGTTTTAGAGCAGTGGCTCGTGAGCAACATGTTGCTCCCCAAGCCCTTGGATGTTGCTCCCAGTGGCCTCAAAGCAGGTGCCCATTGTTGAATTCTTGGCTTGGAGGCAAGTTTTGGTTGCATAAAAACCCAATATAATGCCAAACAGAACCTTCTGTAGGCTGCCAGTCCACATGGGGCCTATTAAATTGTCAATTATAGCTCTTATTGGCACCCCCAGGAACCTTTTTCATGCTTGTGTTGCTCTCCAACCCTTTTTTCATTTGAATGTGGCTCACGGGTATAAAAGGTTGGGGATCCCTGTTTTAGAGTATAATTTTTTGATAAGAGCAGACATTAGTGCTTATCAGGGGCTCAATTTAGCAGCTTCTAAACACCACATAAGTCAGAAACTGATTCTCCCTGATTTTAGGGAGACTGCTTTACTCTTTTCATTTGTTATTGCAGTTATTAAAAGCCATTAATTTTTTTGTGTCTATACTGCTTCAGTCATAATTAATATGAAATAAATCTAAACCGAATATGAACAGTAACCCCCTTGAACATCTTTAATTGAAAATTGGCATCTAAGGGCAATAAGACATTAGTGGTTTTTTCATTTGCAGGAAATCAGTCCTATCACTGAAATTGTTATTGCTGTATGTGTAATACTTTACACTTTACATCTGATTTACATCTGATTTAATTTATTCTGCCCCCTCCCAGGATTTATATATTCTACCTTTGTTCGCAAGCTGAGTCCCTGGGATATCCTGCAGCTGCCAGCCAATAAAGATTCTTCCAGCACTACTAATATAGGTATGGGATATATTATCCAGAATGCTCAGGACTTTGTGTTTTCCGGATAAGGGGTGTTTCCATAATTTAGATCGCCATACCTTTAGTCTACTGTTTTACCTTTTTAAGGATTAATAATATCTAGTTGGAATCAAGTCCAATGCACGGTCTTATTACAGAGAAAAAAAGAAATCATTTTTAAAAATTTGAATTATTTGATTAAAATGGCGTCTATGGGAGATGGCCTTCCCATAACCTGGAGCATTCTGGTTAACAGGTTTCTGGATAATGGATCCTGTACCTGTACTACATACTTTTATCAGTGATTATCATTTACAATTTCCATTATCCTCTACATGTTGCTGTCATTTTTAGTGATTAAAGTTAAACCTTATGCATTCCCCTTTGGCATTTTGATGTTAATATGCAGTTAGTTTACATGCATTACATCTTCTTCTGTGCATTTTCCATACTCCTTTTTCTGCTCCCTATTGTTTTGCAGTATTGCATCTAGAATTTATTTGTCAGGGAACACATTTTTTCAATATCTTTTTAATACTTTTAACTTTGTGTATTTACAAATTTTGAATGGACAATTTCAAATGAACCTATCAATCCTGTTTGTTTCCTGTGATATTGTGTAAAGACATACCCTCCTGGATATCAAAGTAAAATAGGGCCCATGGGTATTGTGTTGCATATATTATTACAATAGCCAAAAATAAAGCAAACCTAATTTATTTTATACATTTTAATATGTCCAGTGTATGGCCTATCCTGGGAATACGTAAGCTATTACTTATATGACTTTCCCTTACCCAAACCTCTGAACTCCAGTCAGCACTAAACTTTTGCACAAATCTACCTAAGCTATAGGCATCCAAAAAAACAAAAATGAAATCAATTGCTAATTGTCTCAGAATACTACTTTCTAGATAATAGAAAAGTTGGTTAAGAGGAACTTAAAGGAGAAGGGAAGGCATTTTGGCATGTTACTGCCAATAGATTAGCCCCATTAGTGCAAGCTATAACGCTATATTTGTTCTGCAGAAAGCTTTAGCATACCTGACTAAACAGCCCTGGAATCTCCATCTGTTTGTTTAAAATAGCAGCTGCCATTTTAGCTCAGTCTCAGTAGCGTCTGTAGCTCAGATCATACATTCTGATAGAAGGAGGAGTGAATTCTTATGGGAGGTAGAGCAGGAAAAGGAAGGGGAAGAGGGAGAGGGAGAGAGGAGCAAACCGAGAAGACTCGTACCTGTGTCCTAAAGGATTTTTCTGAGAGCATGAAGTCTGATACCAAAGAACATATGTTCACAAAAGAAGACAAGAAATCCTGTGTTTCTTTTGATAGATAGATAACCTTTATTGTCATTGTCACTAAAAACAATGACATTTCAAGAGGACTCACAGACCTTTCTGATGAAGCTTACTTAGTGTTTACTATGGATGCACCGAACCCACCCTGACGGATTCTGCCGAAATCCCGAACCCGAGGGTTAAAATTTGCTGCAGGCTCAGCTTTTAGTTGATTTATTTAATTAGCATATGCTAATTAGGGTTCGGACACGGTTTGGGCCGGGACCGTGGATTCGGCCGAATTCGAATCCTTAAAACACTGGATTCGGCCACAATCCCAAATTTTTTTTTTCTTGATTTATACAAAAAGTAGCAGCATAGAGTAATTCATATCTTGTATTTTATTTGTATGAATAGAAAGAAAGCTAGCAATAACATGTGAGGGCTAGCAGTTGGATGCTTATGTTCAGCTGACAGCATTTTTACATCTTTACATCTTACAAATAATTTACACAGTACATGTTTTGCTACACAGTGACACAATGCAGAAAAAAATTAACTGAGATTTTATGTTGTGTTTTAATTTAACCATTAGAGGGCAGTCTTGTTCCCAAAGTTTAATAGATAACTGTAAAGCATGTTGGCATGTAAATCAATTGACATAAATCTGTTCCCTTGGTTAGTTAGAGCAGGTAAAAAAGAGTCAAAATCAAGGCCTGGCCTTAAATTATATCTTCTGGGAAGGGGCTTTGCTGTGGGATAGCATGTATAGTAGGGAGAGATGGTGCCTATAGTAGCAGTGGGATAATAGCCTCTGGGAAGGGACTGTGGCTGTGGGATAGCAGGTATAGTAGGGAGAGATGGTGCCTATAGTAGCAGTGGGGGGATAATAGCCTCTGGGAAGGGACTGTGGCTATGGGAGAGAAGGTATAGTAGGGAGAGATGGTGCCTATAGTAGCAGTGGGGGGGATAATAGCCTCTGGGAAGGGACTGTGGCTGTGGGATAGCAGGTATAGTAGGGAGATATGGTGCCTATAGTAGCAGTGGGATAATAGCCTCTGGGAAGGGGCTGGGGCTGTGGGAGAGCAGGTATAGTAGGGAGAGATGGTGCCTATAATAGCAGTGGGGGGATGCTAGCCTCTGGGAAGGGACTGTGGCTGTGGGAGAGAAGGTATAGTAGGGAGAGATGGTGCCTATAGTAGCAGTGGGGGGGATAATAGCCTTTGGGAAGGGACTGTGGCTGTGGGATAGCAGGTATAGTAGGGAGATATGGTGCCTATAGTAGCAGTGGGATAATAGCCTCTGGGAAGGGACTGTGGCTGTGGGATAGCAGGTAGAGTAGGGAGAGATGGTGCCTATTTTAGGGGATAATGGGGATAATAGACTCTGGCTAAGCCTCCACAAACCCAATTTGCTCCTTTGCTCCCTACTGCAGGCATCTTCTATCATTCCTGGCCAGAGAGTGATTTCGAACCTCCCTTTAGCCAAACTAATTCCTAAGCCTCCACAAACCTCTGACACCTTTTAAAAAAAAAAAAAAAGGAAAAAAACCCACCCGATTTGCTCCTTTGCTCCCTACTGTGGAGAGAAGCCTGTCTATGGGGAATATATGTTGGGGGCGGTGTAACTAAAGACCACATTGCAGGCATCTTCTATCATTCCTGGCTAGAGAGTGAACTTCGAAAACCTCCTTCCAGCCAAACTAATTCCCGCAGCATAAAAGATACTACAGACAAAGTACTGGAAGAGTAGATAGATTTTTTATTATAATTGAGGCAGACTCCTGCTCCTGCAGATGTAAGTTATTACATTTCCTTCTGAACTGTTAGTGTAGTAATAGGGTAGTGCCACACATGGCTGATTCTTGGCCTGCATTTCGCTGCAAGGTGAGAACCCTGTGTGGCATTAGCCTTATTGACTTTAAGCAAACAAATCCTCTGTCCCCTTATTTCTGAAACTGCTGCTTTATCTGCTTCACCCCCCCCAAAAATACAACATGATCCCATGAAATTAGCATTACATTTATCCTTCTATGTGTTTTTTTTAGCTATTACATGAATACATGAAATTTGTATTAAGTTTATCCTATTTTTTTGGGGGGGGGGGTGGTGGTATTATACATTAAATTTGCACAACAATTATCTTACCTAATATTCAGGGGATGTTATAAATGAAACTAGCAAATTATTTACATAGGTGCATCCTAACCCTAATAATAACCCTTAATTCTCATTTTATAAAATGGGCTTCGGCGGATATCAGATACTTGCCCAGGTTTTATAAATGACCCCAATGTGTTTCTAATTAGCCCAGAATCAAGGCTACAAAGCACCAGCACTGACTTTTACTGGAATTGTCTGATAAGTACCCGCACAGGTGCTTGCATGTGATTCTTAAGCTGGCCATACACGCACCGATAATATTGTACGAAACCTTGTTTTGTACGATATTCGGTGCGTGTATGGCAAGTCGGCGAATCGACTGATATCGCAGGAGGCTGCTGATATCGGTCGACTCGCCGATCGGCCAGGTTAAAAGATTTTGATCGGGCACCATAGAAGGCGCCTGAGCAAAATCTGCCGTCGGGGCTGAATCGGAATTTCTACCTTCTTATCTGCCGTTTCAGCCCTGAAGGTTAGTGGCGGATTTAACGATCTTTCGTGCCACTGATGGTTACACGAAAGATGGCAAATCGCCAAGTGTGTTGCCACCTTAATGTAAGTAAAACTGAGGCAGTGGGGGGTGGGGGAGATGATATATAAGCATGCCATGCCAAGTGCCCAAGAGTGTCCCATGTGCCATTAATCTTGCAGTCAACGTGTGAACTGAAATTTAGTTTCTCTTTAGCCAAAAGCTAGCTATTTAAATAAAAGAAGAAAACATCACAAAAAATAAACAATGATAAAAAAAGAAACTTTGTTCAGCAAGTCTTCATTGGAAGGCACAGGAACCTCCTTCTGCCTCTCTGATACACCATGTTAGAAAAAGCACAACAGTGAACTAGAGTTTTTGGCATGGCAAGCAGGCAGTGCCATAATATAAAACAAATAAGCATGCAGATGGCAAGGGGTTAGCTCACCTCCAAACACTTTTCCACTCAACTGTTATCAAATAGTACACCAGATTGCTGCTGCTATCAACAAATAAAATGTGTCAAATTGAAGTTTAGCTCACAAACCCCCTTACTAAGCTGTTTCTGGTTAGTTTACCATTACATAAACTTCTAGTATGTTATACTTTTCAACTGGTATTCATTTTTACAGTCTTTGAAATTTACCTTACTTTTCTGTCTTTTTAACAACTTTCACTGTCCCTGGCAAAACCTGTGAGTAAAATGGACATTAGATACTGTACTGTACTGATACTGTAGCTGCTCAAATTCCAAACTGGAAAGCTGAACTAAACTAAATAATTAAAAAACCAAAAATTTAAATTGCAGATATTTTTATAGTTGAGGACATTATAGTTGAGGACATTTTAGCACATACTATAAGGCAGCGCTGTCCAACTTCTATGGTACCGAGGGCCGGAAGTTTTCTGGCCAACGCGGTAGAGGGCCGATAATGGAAGCCAGTTTGACCACTCCCCCTTTTTAAACCACACCCACTTAAAACAACACCCATGTTATCACAAGAGCTTTTAAGACAATACCCACATCAGTGGCGCAGCAAAACCCCAAATGGTTGGAGCTCACTGTAGGGATATCACCATTCATATGTGAAAGAATTATATTATGTCATATTAAGACACAACCTTAAGTCCCTATGCCTCCTCTTCCCCTGTGGATAGCACAGCAACCCCCAGCACATAATTACACACCTTAGGGACCATATAATGACTATTTGCAAATGCTAACAAACTCCCAGAACAAACCCCTGCCAGTTTCACCTCCCACAGGCAGCATAGGGCAGGCAGAGTATGGCACACACAGGCAGGGTAGGGCAGGCAGAGTATGGCACACACAGGCAGGGTAGGGCAGGCAGAGTATGGCACACACAGGCAGGGTAGGGCAGGTAGAGTATGGCACACACAGGCAACATAGGGCAGGCAGAGTATGGGACACACAGGCAGCATAGAGGAGGCAGAGTATGGCACATACTCTGCCTGCCCTACCCTGCCTGTGTGTGCCATACTCTGCCTGCCCTACCCTGCCTGTGTGTGCCATACTCTGCCTGCCCTACCCTGCCTGTGTGTGTCATACTCTGCCTGCCCTACCTTGCCTATTTGTGCCATACCCTGCCTGCCCTACCCTGCCTGTGTGTGCCATACGCTGCCTGCCCTATGCTGCCTGTGTGTGCCATACTCTGCCTGCCCTACCCTGCCTATGTGTGCCATACTCTCTCTGCCCTATGCTGCCTCTGTGTATGGCACATACAGACAGCATACACTGACACAATGCTGGCACTGCTTCACAGTCTGTCTGAGGTGTGAACAGGGGAACAATGTGGGTGATTAGAGCCTGAGCCTGAGGTGTGAACACTGCAGGGGGTGAACAATGCAGGGATTAAAAGGTGTGAACAGTACAGGAGATTACATATTTAAACAATACAGGGGGATTACAGTCTAAATATGAGGTGTGAACCATGCAGGGGGCCATTTAATCTCAGTACTGATATCATTTAAAGCTTCCACAAAGGTAAACCATCAAAGCAACCAGACAGGTGGGGGGCCACACAGAGGGGGATCGCGGGCCGCCAGTTGGACAGCCCTGCTATAAGGAGTTTATTTAGTCATAGCCAAGGCAGGAGGTGGTTGAGAGCACAAGGATGGGGAGAAACAAGATCAGTCCTTCCTGTTTTGAAGGATGATATATCAGTGATTGTCTGGGTGACTGTGTGGTTGTTGGGATATAGTCACAAGGTAGGGATTATATATGTAGGGTAGGGTTTATGTATGTGGATGGAGAATTGGTGCCATGTATACAGAAAGAGTAGCATATGTTTGTATAAAAATTCTAGTAAGTAAATGCAAAGTAAAAGATTTGTAATATGTTAAATCTGTTTACTTATGTGGGAGATGCACACAATACAGGAGCAAATGCAAGGGAGAAATTAACCAATGACCGCTGAACTTATCTGATTAATTAAATTGCACAACCAACCAATTACTATGGCGTGTAGTATATATAGTGTATGTAGTGTATATTGATGCCACATTTTACATCTAATTTCAGTTCTGGATATTGATTACTTTGAATTTATTTTACAGGACTTGTGAATATTATTGTAAGTTACCAATATAAATGAATAATTATGGCTCCTAGCAGTAGTAGAGATAACAATATCACTCTACATTTTTCTCATGAAACACATATAGTTCTTGTAGCTGATTAAAATAATACTAAGGTTCCAGAATTTAAGAGGAATCTGTATCAGTATCACTTTAAAAACCTTCCTATTGCTATTTATTTTTGCCCCCCCTCCACACCAACCCTCCATTACTTGCCTGTGTCAGACAATTACTTCTTCTATTGCTGCTGAAGCTGACATGTCAGGTTAGGGTAGGGGAAGATCACATTAACTTCAGATATTGTTTACATTGGTGGTAGAGCGTATCAGGTCATAGCCTTGTGCCCAAATCTGAGCAAGGCACAGAAAAAAGCCACAGGGGGTGTAAATAAGGAAGGGGCTAGAGTGAAGGAAAGGGTATAGTTTTAGAATGTATGAACACTTTTAATAAGTTAGTTAAAGTCAAACTAAACATTTCTGCTAAAAGGTAGAACATGTTAGTGTCACTTTAAAACAAGTTATCCAACTGGATGTAATATACAATCATTCATTGATAATACTTTGTTCAAAAGTTATTTGATTTCAAACCTCAGTGTCTTATCTGGAGGTTAAATTTGTTTGTCTTTTTAATGCAGCCCTATGAAAAATGCAACCACTAGCTGGTGAAGATATGATACTGCAAATAATGAAATTGATTAGTATACTGTACCTTTTAAATGAAGCATTGCTCGGCAATGAAAGGCACTCACTTTAAATAAGAAGGGATACAGCTACTTTGAAATGAATAACGTTTTGTGCAGTGAAAGAGCTGACTGTTTAGTCACTTTAATAAGAAACTGTTCTCTAGAAAAAACAACTGGTCATTTAGGAAATAACTCCATAACATTTGAGAGAAAATAAGTTTCCGGTATTATTTCAGAGGGTTTCTTATGAACAAGTGTTTTATTTGGTATATTTACTATGTCTCATTTTTTACGCAAGCTTTCTTGGCTAATACTGTCAGCAAACATGTTTTTCTATTAGTTAAAATAAAAAATTGCTATTCACTGTTATTCAGAAGGTTCCCATACTAGGAAATACTACTCTAATCTCAGCTTCAGATGAAAAGGAAACCTCAGACTGCAATAAAAAGTACTGTTAGATGAGCAAGGTATTAAAGGGGACAAAAAAGACCCAATTTCAAGCAGTGAGTCAGTGCAGGTAGCGGCTATCATCAAGTTTTAAACAGAAGGTGAAAATAGCAAGACAGAACCAATCAAGTGCACCAAGGAACTTTAAGTAAAACCTACAATTAGTATGATTCTGGCACCCACAGCCCATGTAAGCCAGCCATTTTTGTACCTCTGCCCCCATTACTGTCCTTAGAACTGTTACAGCCAGGTTTTACAAGTAATTATTTGTAGGGTTTTATCAGTTAGTGGGCTTGAGCATGACAGCGCTTGACCCTAGAGAGATCCTCAGGGCTAAAGCCCTCGCCAATGAATATTTTTCTACCTGAAATTCTTGTTGACCATCCACCACAACAGGAGCTGAAGTCTATTGGTTACAATGGAATTGATTGGATGCTACTGGTTTAAAAAGAGATATGCCTGGAGATGACCTGCAAGATCAAACATGAGGATGCAAAAAGCACCAATGCATTTAAGATCAAGTTTAAAAGAAGTAACATGGATGTGAGAATTCCTTTTAGACAGCCATACTTTATTGTTAACTCCTTAGTGATGATCAACTAATATGATATACTGTATATACTCGAGTATAAGCCTAGTTTTTCAGCACCCAAAATGTGCTGAAAAAGTCACCCTCGGCTTATTCTCGAGTCAGGTGCCATGGATCCCTCTGGGCTAGCACCCTCTCTCCTTTGTGTGCAAATTAGGCCAACCGCAACCAGACCCTCCAGTGCCCTGGCCTAGGCTCCCACCAGCAATACTTATTTCCCCTTACATCCCTCCGGGACTGGGTCTGCTGCCAGGTTGCCAATGTGCTATAAGCGTGGGGTAGTACTCATATTGTTTTTGTTGACCCTCTTCTCCACTTACAGAGCTAGTTTACTGTTTTTCTTTGAAATAAATATTGAAAAACATATACCCCACTGATGCCTCAATTAATGTAATTTTATTGGTATTTATTTTGATTATTAAAACGTAGCAGTAGCTGCTGCATTTCCCACCCTAGGCTTATACTCAAGTCAATAAGTTTTTCCAGTTTTCTTAGGTAAAATTAGGTACCTCGGCTTATATTCAGATCGGCTTATACGGTATGTTATGAGTTTTCTGTGTGCAGCTGTTTTAACTTGTGAGGGGGGATACCATTAAAAATTGTGAGGAACAGATTTACTAACATAAAAATATTCTTGACTTAATTTTCTTGAAAGAGAACAATATTGTTTTTTTTCTCCCTATTTTTCTGCCAGAGAAGAAATGTTAATTTTTCAGGTATTTGCTATAATTGTTGATCATTGTTTCCCTATGAAATTGAGTAAAAACATTTTTGATAAGCAAAAAAAATGGGTGCTGAACTTGAACTTACCACTCTGTGTGCATCCAATACAGTAATAACAGATAAACAGGGCTTCTGGAAACAGATTGACAGGGCTTTTGCCTGCAGCTACCTTTTGCCAGATTGCAGTGCAGATAAAATGGCCCATGTGCTAAGGGCAATGACACATGATGAGATTAGTAGCCCATGAAAGAGGGGATTTATGGGGTGGGCGACTGCAAATGCTTTCCTGCCAGCAAATTGCAGGTTTGAGAACATACTACATACTTAGTTTTTCCAAAGCTGCCTCATGAGGAAACTTTGGACAACTTAGTGCCATGTATGTTTTCCTACAGGCAATTTATATTATTGCTGGTGGAAAAGAATTTGCAGAAAATTAGTAGAGGAGATTTATCATGGTCAACTAATGATCACTCCCTGTGTGTCATAACCCTAAATGTATCATTTTCTCTATAATTCTCTATTCAATTTCACTACATGCTCCACCTTTGATTAGTACTGTGCTTTTTATTCTGACCAGTAGCCTGTAAGCATCTTCTCAATTGGTCTTCATTTAATCTTTTTTATTAGTTTCTGAATCATTTGCCTTCTTCTTCTGCCTCTTTCCAGCTTTCAAATGGGGGTCACTGAACCCGGCAAACAAAAAAACTATTGCTCTGTTAAGTTCCCCATACACGGGCTGATTATAGCTGCCGATATCGGTCCCGATATCGGCCCGTGTAGGGGATCTCGCCAAACGTGCGAATCTCAACGTATATGGGGACCTTAAGGCTACCATTTTATTTGTTATGTTACTTTTCATTTCAAATATTTCTATTTAGGCCTCTCCTTTTTATATTCCAGGCTCTCATTCAATCAATGTCTGCTGGTTGCCAGAATAATTTGGGCCCTAGTAACCACATACTGTAGCTGCTGAAATTTCAAACTGGAGAGCTGCTACATAAAAAGCCAAATAATTAAAAAAACACAAATAATAAAAAACTTAAAACCAACTGCAGATTGATTGTCTTAGAATACACCTTTAAGGTGCCCATACATGGGCAGGTTTAAGTATATGTATGGGGCCCTATAATGGGCCTAACTGAGCAATATCTGGCCAAAAATCAGCCAGATGTCGATCAGGCAGGTTTTATTTTCATTTTATATTGAGGACCGCATCGGCTCACCGATGCAGTTCTTGGTCCAATGGCTCTTACTCCTGTCATTGTATCTGATCATTTTGCCCTACAGTGAAACAATTGAGTTTGCCAAATATAGCTCACCCTAGCTGGGCATATTGGGGAAAAGATTTAGTGGCATCATTAAATGAGTGGATCTTATAGTATATGGCCAACTCCACAACTCCATATATTCCTAGTGAAAAGTCATTGTCTGACAGACAGTCATAACAGACCATTGTTTGCTCCAGTGAGTCTAATAGGATAAAATACAGTCTTTACTTATAGCCAGCTAAGGTACCCGTAGATGCACTGACGATCAAACAGGAAGAACAATATATTTATTCTGCAGAAAGCATTACCATACCAAAGTAAACAGCTCTAGAAGCTTTCTTGGTTTGCCTAAGATAGCAGCTGCCATTTTAAGTAGCTTCTTACTGCAGCTCTAGCGTTATAGCTCAGATCATACATTCCTAAGGGAGGGGAGAGGGAGTTCTTAGCATTCTTGTGGGAGGGGGGAGAGAACTGTGCAGACTCTGGCCCAGGGAATTAAGGATTTTTCTGAGAGAGGAATTCAGATACCCTAAGAACATGTTTACAAAAAAAGAAACAAGAAATCCTGTGTTTCTTTTTATAGAGGACTTAGTGCAGCGTTTCTTTGAGTGCTTATGGCTGTATTTACATAGACCTTTCTGAAAAAGCTTACTTAGTTTTTACCTTTCTTTCTCCTTTAAGCTGCTAAATTTTGAAGTAAATTTACCTATAGCTTTAAATTCCATATATTTATGGAGTTTTTTTTGTATGTGCCAGATTTTGCCATAACTCCATAAAAAAAACTGACATTATGTTGGGACAGGTTGGACAGATAAAAACAATCAGCGCACCAGAGGTCACCCCTTTAGATTAGAGGAAAGGAGCTTCCATTTGAAGCAGCGTAGGTGGTTTTTCACGGTGAGGGCAGTGAGGTTATGGAATGCCCTTCCTAGTGATGTGGTAATGGCAGATTCTGTTAATGCCTTTAAGAGGGGCCTGGATGAGTTCTTGATCAATCAGAATATCCAAGGCTATTGTGATACTAATATCTACAGTTAGTACTAGTGGTTGTATATATAGTGTATGTATGTGAGTGTATAGATTGGTAGGTGTGGGTTAAGTGTGCTGGGTTTACTTGGATGGGTTGAACTTGATGGACACTGGTCTTTTTTCAACCCTATGTAACTATGTAACTATGTAAGGAAGGCTAGGGAAGAGTAATCTGATTGGCTGATTTTATTTAGATAATTTCTTAATTCCATGATCTGAATATTATTTTTTTGTTTTTGTTTTTATGATAATTTAAAACATAAGCTTCTGTTTTCAAATGTAGGTATATAATTAGACATTACTAAGCCCAAAAGCAACAAATCTTTGTGAACCTGATCTGTTTTGGAAAAATATGTTGAAGTTATGCACCAGATAAGCCCCCATTGTGTTCTATATTTCCGGATTACCCAGGGGCTGCTTTTTCTGCCTGGTACACTTCTGAAAACACTATATACAGTATTCGACAGAGCAGGTTATACATAAAATGAGACAGTTAGTATGATCTTTTATTGGGTAGTCAACTTATTCCATAGGTAACCTAGCACCCCTACAACCTGCAGATATTAATCAGTGACTACTAGAATGGTGACATGAAATAGTTGTTGATAAATAAATCTGAATAATACATCATATTATTTTGTTTTAAAATAATTTTCAAATATATTTATAACCATTGTTCACTGGGGGACTTGAATTTAATTGTATCACCCCCTCAGGTAAAGGGTAGATGCAATAGGGTCTTACTTCTCAGTCACATTGTCCACTGGGGGATTTGATTTTATTTGCACTACAGATTTGTATTGTTAATCGGCAGTGTAGGACTCACGTAAAATGAGGGGCCTTGACATGGCACGTGAGCTTACATATTTTGGCCAAAGTGTGGTACTAACACCTTATCTTTTGTAAAAATTACTTTTAAAGGCAACCTAAGCGCTGGCAATTTTTCTCCTATTTCTCTTTTTCTCTTTATGAGCAGGTGGTGGCTCTAGTCGTTTATAGCAACTGGTCAGCTCTATAGTGAGCTAGACCGAGCGCTGGCGACTTGTTTGGATTTTGGGGAGATTAGTCGCCCGCGACAGGCGAGATTTGTTGCGCAGCGACTAATCTCCCCGTGTGCCACAGCCCTAAAGGATTTTGAATAATTTTTTAAATTGCTGAAGTGTTTTTCAAAATGGCAACTTGTTTATTCTATTTAATTTTTATTAAATTTATTAAAAGCTGAATCCTCCAGTTTAATCTGAGTACTGAGTTAACAAAAAGATTAGGTGATGTAATGTGATTACTCCCAGCCCTGCGTGTCATTGTCTATGATATTAGGCCTAAACAGATGGCGTGACTAACAGAAATCATGGATATGAGCCGTGTACAGACAGTACAGTGAGGTCACAAAAAGAACCTCATTCCTAAGAGGTGAGTTATTGCTGGGATTTGGCAATTACATTTTAGGAATGTAAGACAAGTGTTTGGCCAGATTTTGGCTGTATTTAGGTCCAGTGCTGCCCTAAGCATCAGATTGAAGCCCCATTCTCCTGGTGATTGAAGCATGTACAGATGGCTCATCTGTCCTGTCAATGCTGATCGCAGGATAAGAAGATTCCCCCTCTTCCCCTCAGTTCTGGTGCTGGTTGTAGCAGTCCAATGAGTGTACCTATGCAGCAAAAACCCTGAATGCTAGTACAAATAAAATACATAGGGCCAAAGGCAGTACTCACTGCATTTAAAGGAAAATGAAACCCATCACAGGCCAGTGCTAAAAACTGGATTTTGTTCTACCATGCATGTAGACAGCCCTTGGCAGCAGCAAGTATCTTGGCTACAGGAAACAAGATGGTGGAATGGCACAACTTAGAATAGTAACTGGGCATCTGCATCAAATCGACACCCCCATTAATTAAGCCTTCCTATGTACTAAGTATGAGGAAAAATTATTTTAGATTTAGTGCACGATTACCTGGTTTGTTATTATTGCATTCAATACCATATCTTTGTACTTTTCAGGTGTTCTACATGTCAATATTTTAACCAGTTGAGCCATATAGCAAACAACATTCAACCATATTTCATATCTAAAGCTAAAAAAGGCCCAATTATATGACTATGAAGATTTTCATTCATCCAGGTCATGGTGTATCTAAGTGAATCTACGGGATTAAAACAACAGGACTTGCTGAGTAATAAGACGTTTCACTACTCATCTGAGCAGCTTCTATAGATCAACTGACTGGTATGGGAAGTCCTCAGCATTTAAACTCTTTCACTAATCCAATCACAATGGCATATTGTAACTCTTCAGAGAGGTGACACCTGAAACTCACAGAGGTGTGTATGCTGTAGGTTTACTGTAATAGGATTACCAAGGTATCCTGCAACTCACAGAGACAGGCAAGTCTAGTCGCTGTAGATTTATTATACTAGATTTAAATGATAAATTCCAAAGAGAAGAATGATAAGGACCTAGAAAAGTGCAGTGTACATGTTGACACATGCTGCTCCAAGCCAAATATTGTGTTTTAATTTAGCTAATATCTGAAATGGAAACCAAAGATGAGCATTGTTGTCTTAGTTTAGTGCATTTTTTCTTGCTTGTTGATATAAAAAACAACTGTAAATATATTACATAACGGTATATTATTTTTCAACAAAAATATTTATTTAACAAAACAGTTGTAAAAATTTGTATTTTATTGTTTCATTCCTCATTATACTCTTTCCCCCTTTTTCATTAAAAAAATTAAGTTTAAGTTTATTTTTATTGGGATGACAAAAAAGTTTAGACTGAGACATAATTTATATTTGAATAATAATAATAATTTAGTTTAGCAGTAATGTCTTAAAACTGAGTCAGTCAGGCCCTTCTGGTCTGGCAAAGCAGTAAGAGGTCTGGCTTGGCTGCAAAGTAAACCAAGTTAGAAGTCTTTTGTGTGTTTGAATTTTCATATAAATAAGAATGTCTGTTTATATATGTGAATATTGTGTGGTAATCGCAATGTCGTAAAGTCTGCAAAAAAAGTCTGGCATTTATAATGAGCCTGAAAAATCACAACTGGTGTAAAAATGAAAAAATCTTACTTGAATGCTGCATATACACTTCCAACTGACTTCTATAGCATCTAGGTAGGCTTCAACCCTTTCCCTGCCAACAACGTAGGTACTATGTTGTTTTAAAAAAAGCAGTTTTGTGCCAACAACGTAGTACCTACGTACTACGGTGCAGAGAGTCAGCTGTGCCCCCAACCCCCTCGGCAACAAGCCAAGGGGACTGGCAAGTTGGTCCAGCGATGCAATTGCATCGCAGGACCTAGCTACAAGCAGCAGACGCGCTTGCATGCGTCTGTTGCTTGTCCTGTGTCTTCCCCTTCTCCTTGCTCCCCCAGCGCCACCCACGCACTTCCTGCCTGCGATCCCTGAGACCTTCTACTGGTAAGTAACTTTATTTGCCTAATACACACACTTACACACATTTACACGCATTTACACACATTTACACACAATGTAGCGTTTTTTCCCCATTTTGCACACTCTAGCACACTTTAGCATACTTATATACACACTTACACACTGTCACATAAATTTTAGATGTGTGCACACATGTATACACAATTTTTTCTTTTTTAACCCCTTTGTCTTTAGTTTTTTTCCCTAAAAATTTTATTTTAGCAGCGTGACTATTGGATCTACTATTCTAACCACTAATTACGCTGCTGTGTGACTTATTTTGTTGTCTCATCGATTTACACAATTTTTGTGGTTTTATTACATTTTTATCTCTGTATAAGTGTTCCTAATCTGTTTTTAGCATAGCTTTGCCATGTGGTACTTTGGTGTAGAAAAATAACTTTACCTATTTTGAATTCCTCAGAATGTGTACTTTCTAAAAATTATATGGTTTTCTGGGGGTCTCTGTATAGTTAGGGGGTGTCAATAATAATACGTTGTCAGGGGGCTCTGTATCCAAAAGCTGAGTTGGCAGGCTAGAAATCCATATGCGCTATTTTCATTTTGGGGTTAGTACATACCACGTACTTTGGTATATCTATGCATATTGGGCATCAAACTGTTCAGTAGACCTTAGGTGTTCCTATTCGGGTAGATTTGCCTTTGTATGCAAGAAATTGTGTGAGATAAATGAGGTAAATTGCAACATTTTTATGTGATTTTCTGAAATGTCATAAAAACCGCTAACTTTAGGAAAGCTTTTCAGATTGGTACTTTGGTGTAGAAAGGACTCTTTACCCACGTTGGATTTGTCAGAATGTGTACTTTCCAAAATTATATGGTTTTCCGGGTTTTTCAGTACAGTTAGGGGGTCTTACGGCACATAATACACGGTCATTGGGCTTTTTTTTCAGAAATTGAGGTGGCAGCTGAGAAAATTCCTATGCACTATTTTCATTTGGGTGCCTCTGTACACCACATACTTTGGTAAATCTTTGCATATTGGGCATCAAACTGTTCAGTAGACCGCTGGCATTCATATTTAGGATGATGTGTCATTATATGTAAGAAATGTTGTAAGATAAATATGGCAAATTGCAACAATTTTAGGCCTGTTTCAGAAAAGTAAAAAAAACCATTAATTTTAGGAAAGCTTTCCAGATTGGTACTTTGGTGTAGAAAGTCGTCTTTATCCATGTTGGATTTGTCAGAATGTGTACTTTCCAAAAAAATATGGCTTTTAGGGGTTACCCTATATTTCTGCAGCTTCTACCCCTCATAAAACTGCCATGTGTTTATGAATTAGGTAAATGTAAGCCATGAAATTAATGTGCACAATGTATATTTTGGGGCCATGTGCTTTGATAAACCTATGTACAGTGGGTATCAAACTGTTCAGTAGACCTCTGGGGTTCATATTTAGGGTGTTTTATCTTGGAACCTAATGACCTGTAGAAAAGTTTTGAGGTGATTTTTGGAAATGTCATAAAAATCGTCAAACTTAGGAAAGCTTTGCGGCTTGGTATTTTGGAGTAAAAAGAAATGGGTACCCATTTTAGATTCAGGAGAATGTGTACTTTCCAAAAATATATAGCTTCCTGTGGTGAGTGAACTTTTTTGTAGCGTTATCCCTCATAAAGCATGTAAATGTGTTGATTTTGCAGGAGCTGAAATGACTGTATATGTGGGGGTATGTTCACATTGTGGCCCCTACATGCCACATACTTAGGTAAACCTATACATATTGTGCATCAAACTGTTCAGTGGACCCCTGGCGTTCAAATTTAGGGTGTTTTATCTTGGTACCTAATGCTATGTGAGAGATAAGATGCTGCAGAGTGGAAGCTTTGAGGGGATTTTTGGAAATGTCATCAAAATTGCCAACTTTAGAAATGCTTTTCGGTTTGGTACTTTGGAGTAGAAAGACATGGGTACCCATTTTGAATTCAGGGGAATGTGTACTTTCCAAAAATATATGGCTTTCTGGGGTGAGCATTTTTTTTGTAGCGTTATCCCACATAAAGCATGTAAATGTGTTGATGACAGAAATGACAGTACATATGGGGGTATGTTCACATTGGGGCCCCTACATGCCACATACTTAGGTAAACCTATACATATTGGGCATCAAACTGTTCAGTGGACCCCTGGCGTTCATATTTAGGGTGCGATTTATGACCTGTAGGAGATAAGATACTATAGACTGGAAGCTTTAAAGCGATTTTTAAAAAAATTCACAAATTTTGATAAAAACCAATAACTTTAGGAAAGCATTGCGACTTGATAGTTTGGAGTAGATAGTTCTACCTATTATGGATTCCTCAGAATCTGTTCTTTCTAAAAATGTATAATTTTCTGGGATAAACCTTCTGTTAGTGGAATTTTTGGCCTTGAAATCTAAAGTATGCAGCTTTCTGAAGCAGTGCTTTGGAAATTTAGTAGTGTACTGCTGGGATTTTTTGACCTATACAAGTGAGAAATCTCCATAAAACTATATATATTTGGAATTGGCACGTTCAGGAGACATGGGACTTTCCAAATCAGTTGTATTTTCATGCATAAACTAATTTTATATTATGGAAAATATTTTTTTTTTTTCATTTTTTAGACATTTTAGAAGCCTATATCTTGTTACAGAATTGGAATTACACAAAAATCTACCATATTTTAAAAGCTTAGGTTGTCCTAAAAAAAACAATATATTGTTTTCCTGGGTAAACTAAAAGTCCCCCAGAGGAAAGGCTCCTAAAGTGATACAGTGCAAAATGTTCAAAAACTGTCTGGCAGTAGAAGTTCCGCTTTGTCCAAAACGGCTGGCAGTGAAAGAGTTAAGTGGTCATTTTTGTTTTTACTTTTTCACTTTTTTATAGTTTATAAATAACTTGGTTACAAATCTTGATTACAAAAATATCTACAATAGCGAAAGTCCTGTCTGTGTTTGTTAAAAAATCTGCCTTTTAGATACACACAAGATAAAAAAATTCCATTTAAGGTGGCCATACCCGCACCGGTAATATAGTACGAAACCTCGTTTCGTACGATATTCGGTGCGTGTATGGTATGTTGGCGAGTCGACCGATATCGCAGGAAGCTGCTGATATCGGCCGACTCGCCGATCGGACCAGTTTGAAAATTTTGATCGGGCGCCATAGAAGGCGCCTGACCAAAATCTCCCTTCAGTGCTGAATCGGCAGAAGGAGGTAGAAATCCTATTGTTTCTACCTTCTTACCTGCCGATTCAGCCCTGAATGGTGTGTGGCGGATCTGACGATGTTTCGTGCGACCATCGGTCAGATCGCCACGTGTATGCCCAGCTTAAGTCAAAGGTTTTATACTGTGTTTGTCAAAGAGGATCTAAACTCAATAGAGTACACTGCTGAGCATTTCTGTAATTTGCAGTCATTTTCTATTTCCAGTGTTTTTTTCAGATATTGACAATTTTAGACTACTAGGCTTTTGGCTCAAGAGCTCTCTTTCAGAGTGACAAACAAAAGCTCAGACTTGGCCCCATTGGGCACAGTGTATGGGTTGTAAAATCAGGCAGAGGTCAGCAAATTAATGACTTTTATTGGATATATCAGGTTTAACTAACTAAGCACTGCCTCATAGTTACTCAACCAAAGAGTTGCTAGAGGCACTGTGAATAAAGGGAAGTTATACGAGCTAAAATATTACCATTTAGTTTTAGATCAAAGCAATCCTAGCCTTTCATATGCCAGCATTTCATACTGGACTGTGCATTTTGATGCTTGTATTGGCTCCCTGCTGAGTGATTTGATCCAGTATTGTCATAAAAGTGGTTAACTGGTGTAACCAGAAACTGCTGTAGTGCTTGCTTCTGCATAAAGATCTGAATGATTAACCCTTCACCTTCTGAGTGCAAATTGGTTATCCATATGTGAGAAAGTTGTTCATTTTAAAGAAAGCCAAATAATGCATATGTATTGCTTTCAGGCTTTCACCCTCCTTTCAATAGTTTGGGGGTCCAGCCCCAGAGTTTGGAAACCACTGCTTTAGGGGCTAACCCATTGTTAGCCTTGGCTTATAAAATTAGACTATATTTAAATCCTGTTGGTCTGTTGGTAAATAAATAAAATAAAAGTCACTGAAAAAACTATATATTTTAGATCTATGTTCGGTTAGCTTTAATTCATATCTTCAGGTTTTGTTCCATGAGGCTATGCCTGAAGGATAACAAAAACTATCAATTATCCCTTCAATATATTTTAAATCATACACTGAATGTTTTTGTTTGCAGTGGCAGAATATTTAGCACCATTTGCAATTCTGAAAGGGGGTAGTAGTTTGAGGAAAAACAGTAGAATTAAACAGGAGAATGTTTATTCTTACACAATGCTAGAATGCCCTTAAGGCAGTGCTGTCCAACTTCTACGATGCCGAGGGCCGGAATTTCTCTAGCGTACATGGTGGAGGGCCGCTAATGGAAGCCAGTTTTGACCACTCCCCTTTTTGAAACCACACCCACTTCAAACCACACCTATTTTATCACAATGGTGGTAGCACAGCAAAATCCCAAATGCTTGGTCCTTACTGTGGGGATATCAACCATCATTCATATGTGAAAGAATTATGTCATATTAAGATATACATATATAATTCCATATGCCTCCTCCTCCCCTGTGGATAGCAGAGAAACCCCCAGTACATATTTACACACCTTAGGGACCATCCAACTGCTAACAAACTCCCACAACAAACCACTGCCAGGTTCACCTCCTACAAGCAGCATAGAGCAAGCAGAGTATGGCACACACAGACAGCACTCTGCCTGTCCTATGCTGTCTGTGTGTGCCATACACTGCCTGCCCTACCCTGCCTGTGTGTGCCATACTCTGCCTGCCCTACCCTGACTGTGTGTGCCATACTCTGCCTGAACTACCCTTCCTGTGTGTGCCATACTCTCCCTGACCTATGCTGCCTTTGTGTGCCATACTCTACCTACCCTATGCTGGCTGTATGTGCCATACTCTGCCTACAGTACCTATGTCTGAGGTGTGAAGAAGTGAACAATGGGAGTGATTACAGCCTGAGCCTGAGGTGTGAACACTGCAGGGGGTGAACAATGCAGGTATTAAAAGGTGTGAAAAACACAAGGGATTACATTTTTAAACAATACAGAGGGATTACAGCCTGAATCTGAGGTGAGAACCATGCAGGGGGCCAGTTAATCTCAGTACTGATACCATTTAAAGCTTACTCAAAGGTAAGTCATCAAAGCAGCCAGACAGGTGGGGGGCCACACAGAGGGGGGTCACGGGCCGCCAGTTGGACAGCACTGCCTTAAGGCATGCCTGATACAATTCTATTCTTTATCACCCAAGTTACATGGGGAAAAAGGAAAAGGATGCTCCCACCATTCACTTGGTAAATATGGACAAAGATATTCCAAACAGTTCATTGTTAAAGGAGCATAATGAACTGTAGCTTGACAAATATAAAAAGGGGAAACACAATAACTAAGTAGTAACTTGGCAAATGGGTCTGGGTACAGTAACTAAACAAATGTGATGTGAATTTAAGATGAAACAATAACTGAGGAAGAGTGCAACAGATACAATAAGTATCACTAAAAAGGCTTGGCATTGTTATATTAGGTAAGTTCACACAAAGGCACACAGCTAAGTGATCTGAAAAAATTTACAGTTGGTGAAATTTGACAGTAGCAAGCAAGACACAAGCTTAATATTAATAATGCAAGTATTAGAAATGGAAAGGGGCTAAAAATATAACAGAAGTCAGCAACAACATTTTTCAGTAAGATAAGAGGTTTGTGAAATCCACATGCATGGGAAGATGCTGAAAATCTGGAAACAACTGACCGGATAAAATATCATTTAATTCATATTGAGAAAAAAATTATGAGAATCTGGCTTCTTTTTGAGAAAGAAATATAATGCATTTGCCTGATTAAAATCCATTATTAAAATCATGCTGCTTTAGATGTTGCAAATGACTTACAACAGAGGTATTTACATATTCTATCTTTCAACAATATATTTTTATTTTCCAACTTCCAAACTGCCTTTTTTTTTTAACATGGATGGCAGCCCAGTTCCCAAGAACTAAACATTTGGCTCTATTAAAGAGAAAGCATTTTGAAGATAAAGGCCTGGTGTCTGTCTGTTTGCTGATTACAGCTGTTGTCAGTGAGCAAAACCAAAATGGTTTATGTACTAAAACTAATAAAATCTGTACCAGGTCTAGTAGCTTCTAGCAAGCAATCAGATGCTAGCTTCCAACCTAGTAATCAGTAAGTACTACCTGTTCGTCGATTGCTGGGGAAACAAGTGTTGACTTTTATGATATTTCATACTTCATAAGTGACATAACTGAAGTTGTCTGTTAGGCATACTTATGATAAGTTAAATAATTAGTTAGATTACTAGTTTGATCATTTTTATCTCTATGAGTCTCCGGTGGAAAGCCTTGCGCATCACTTAATTTTCCGAACTTTTATGGTACTATTGTTGCTCTCCAAGTGTTTTTATTTTTGACTGTGGCTCACGAGTAAGAAAGGTTGGGGACCCCTGCCTTAAGGGCTAAACTACATAGGAGATTATGACACGATTTTGTGGGCCAAACTTTATCCGACCCACAAAATATTGTCATGCATGATCCTCACTGCTGTAAGTCTGATTAGATAAATTTGAATGGTTTCTTTTTGTTCCTGAATCCACATCCGACAGTCAGTGTATTTCAATGAGAAGAAAAAGCGTTTCAGACACCATCAGATATTACCCTGTCGGATACAGATGCAGCATTCCCTTCCAACAGGCATGTTGGGTCCGGACGGCAATCCTTTCATGAAGTTAACACATCAGATTTTGCTCTCAGTTCCATTATACTAACCCACACAACTACATCTGATTTGGATTATGTGATCTGTCAATGCAACACCATCCTACAAAATCTCCTGTATAGTTTAGCTCTAAGGGCTCTGGCACACGGGGAGATTAGTCGCCCGCGACAAAACTCCCTGTTCGCGGGCGACTAATCTCCCCGAGTTGCCATGACCCGCCATCCCACCGGCGAACATGTAAGTCACCGGCGGGATGGCACACGCGGCGGCACGATTTCCTGAAATCACCGAAAAAGCCTCGCAAGTCTTTTTCGGCGATTTCGGGAAATTGCGCCGCCGCGTGTGCCATCCCGCCGGCGACTTAGATGTTCGCCGGTGGGATGGCGGGTCATGGCAACTCGGGGGGATTAGTCGCCCGCGAACAGGGAGTTTTGTCGCGGGCGACTAATCTCCCCGTGTGCCAGAGCCCTAAGGGTGAAGACACATGGAGCTACTTAGAAGCAGCTACTTGGCATGGCTACTAAACTACAGAAAAAAACCTGCCATAGACAATACTGAGAATAGCCTCTGCTAAAGCAGTGTTTTTCAACCTTTTTTGGGCAAAGGCACACTTGTTTCATGAAAAAAATCACGAGGCACAGCACCATTAGAAAATGTTAAAAAATTTAACTCTGTGCCCAGCAGCACTGCCCCCCTAGTACACTGGTGCCCAGCAGCAGTGCCCCCCTAGTACATTGGTGCCAAGAGCAGTGCCCCCCTAGTACATTGGTGCCCAGCAGCAGTGCCCCCCTAGTACATTGGTGCCAAGAGCAGTGCCCCCCTAGTACACTGGTGCCCAGCAGCAGTGCCCCCCTAGTACATTGGTGCCAAGAGCAGTGCCCCCCTAGTACATTGGTGCCCAGCAGCAGTGCCCCCCAGTACATTGGTGCCAAGAGCCAGCCCCCCTAGTACATTGGTGCCCAGCAGGAGTGCTCCCATAAGTCAGTGTGCCCCGTGGCCCCCCTAATACATTGGTGTCCAGCAGCATTTTACTCTTCGGCGGCTTCAGCAGCATCTTCCCCTCACGCGCGCCGCCTCTGCACTTCTGCCTACACGCGACCGCACACAGGCCCTTTTATAACGTTGCGCCCCGTGCGTACTGACGTCACCCGTACACACGGGGCGCAACCAATGACAGGGCCCGGATTTTTTTTTTAAAGTAAAAATTGCGGCCCTGCCTACGGCACACCAGGCAACATCTCGGAACAGCGGTTGAAAAACGCTGTGCTAAAGGACACATAGAGACAATTATCAGTAACAAATGATCAGCATTGTCTATTTTAGTAGCTGTGACAAGTAGCTGCTACTAGTAGCCCTGTGTATCTTCACCCTAAAGCAGTAATCCTCTTATTGGTCTGTGCATTGGGCCAAAACAAACTTCCAGACCAGTATCTGGTTAGGTTACTAAGGAACAGATTTATCAAATTGTGAGATTAGAGCTCAGCACAGCTCAGCTGTGTATTTATCAAATGGTGAATTCTACCTTTTACCCAGTGATAATTATGCTTCTTAAAATCACATAGGAATGAATAGAAAGGGTGGATGTTTCTGCAGTGAGCTCTAATCTCACATTTTGAATAATCTGTTCAAATTTCTGTATCAAGGTAGGGCAGATGTCAATTCTATCCTGTGCTGCATATTAAAGGGTTAAAAAAGAGTATTTTCTTTTTCTCTTTAATAATAAAACAGAACCTTGTATTTGATCCCAACTAAGATATAATCCTGTTGGATTTAATTAATGTTTTATTGTTTTTTTTAGCAAACTTAACGTATGGAGATCCAAATTACGGAAAGACCCCTTGTCCGGAATACCTTTGGTCCCGAGCATTCTGGATAACGAGCCCCATCCCTGTACAAGGTTTTTATTCTCGCCAAGTGTTTTTCAGCTTGCCGAGAAAACATAACGTGTGGCAATAGCCGTAGGGGCAGATTCATGAAATCACGAGTTCAAATCCAGAATGGGATAAATTTGGATTGGATACGAAAATTTCTGAAGATCGCGAAAATGCTTACGAAAAAATCGTATTAGTCCCAATAATATCATATTGGCGATCCGAAAGTCACAAAATTTTCATACTGAAAGATTGTAAACAGCGGGAAAACCTTTCCAATTTTTTGCGTGCAAGCATACGAAAAAGTTGCACAACCGACAAAAAATTTGGCAAAAATACGCTCCGAGCTTACGTGTCTTAGTAAATCTGCCCCTTAGAGTTAATCTTATGTATGCCCATAATTTATTTCTAAATGCTAGCAAAGTTGAACATTTGACTGCAGAAAGTGTTACTCTGAAAATGCTTGCTATAGTGTATGCCTGAATACCAAGCTCTTGGCACTTCTTTGCTGCCTGACTGCATGTGGCAGTAAATTAAAGAGCAAGAGGCATCATTATTTCCCTGTCACTGCTATTATGGGAAAAAGGTTCAGAAAAAGGAAATGGGGTCAAGGAAAACTGGAAATTTCACTCCTCACCACCTGCCATCACATACATGCTACTTGTCACTACCAGTCTGAACAGTTATTTTCTTAATTTCATGAATCCAAAGCACTGTGGTACAATTATGCTTAACAAAAACAAACACACCAAAATGATGGGCTAAAATTAATCACAGCTGTCCTTTGTGCTCCGATTACTAAGGTGCCATAAAAAAGTGCCAGCAATATATACACGTTAGCTTTTGTCAGAATTTATTGCTTATTATTTATTATGTAAGAAAGGAAAAATGTTGCCAACCAAAAACCTTCAAAAATAGCACATAATTAACTTGTACTATTTTGTCAAACTCAGCAGTACTTCTGCCTTGCAGTGCTGAGTTTCTGAGTTTAATTCTGGTTTGGGTTCTATCTACAAAGAGTTTGTATGTTCTCCTTGTGTCTGTGTGTTTCCACCCACACGCCAAAAAACATATAAGCAATTTAATTGGCTCCAGATTAAAGGGACCATCGTGAATGTGATAGGGGGAGGGGGGACTAATGTGAAAGATACATAATCTTGGTAAAGCACTGTGAAAATGTGTTGGTGCTATTATAAATGCAAGGAAGTAATAAAAATTTGACTTAAGCTTAGCACATGGGCCTGAGCTGTATTCACATTTTGGCCACAACATTACAGCAAGCAAGGTACATAACAACAAAATCTACCACAGTAATCAGTACTTTCTGCTTAGCACAAAATATCAAATTCAGCTGCAGCAATAAGGAAAAGAGTAGTAGAGCCACTGTAGCTACAGTAGAGCCACAAAGAGCCACTGTGCTACTCCTAAGTACATTTAATGGTATAACCCATTGCTAAATGGATACTGGCAAAAAGTCTGCAGCATTAAATTTAATGGCTTACTGAGAGGTAATGCTTTAACCTGTGAATACAAAAAATTATTGGGCACAATATTTGCACCAGGTCTAATAACGCATAATGGCCAATTAAAGATTTAATTTTAAACAGCTGACCAGAAAATTCTACTTGGTAATTGGCTGCTATAGGTTAGTTAACCAGAAGTGGCCTCTGTCTTTTTCTCCCTATGCTCTGCTGGCCTTGAAACATGTAAGCTCATCGTCTGTAAATTATTTGGAATAAATTCTGCTTTATTTCTCAGTCTTTCATCACCTGGTACATGATGAAAGTGTAGTAAGGCAGAAGTAAGATATGATTTGGATAGACAACATGCTTTCAATTTAACAATTCTAGGTCACTAAATGTTGCTCTGAAATAGAAAGCGTTTCATGCTGCTGAACTAAAACAATCATATTTTCCGATTACAGGCAGAATCATATTTTCTGATTAGAGGCAGAACCATATCAGAAGGGTAAATAGGACTGTGCAAATGTTGTGGTTTTTTTAACCCTTATTTAAGGTGAGACATCTAATTCTGAATTTCACATCCCCAGCTTGGCCAAGAGAGATTCGGATATGAATTCAGCGATCAAAATCATTATTTTTCTGACAAAAAATACAGACAACTTTCTGTTAGAAATATAATTGAATTCTGATAAAAGCTCTTTCCTGATGGGGTCTGTTATACAGAAATAAAAATACATGTCCAGGCCAAGTATTCCCCAGTTGTGCTTCTCAGGCCAATGTGGCTTTGATCCCTCTAGCAGTGGGTCTGGCAGGCTCTTGTAGCTGAAACCCCTCAGCTCAATGGAGTTGTCTCTCCCTCCTCCTCAGATTGCCCTGAAAAGTAATTGAGTTCTTGGGGGAGGGAGCCGAGTGCTCAGAGGTGACTGGCAGAGACACTGTAATCCTTATTACACTGCGTTGCTTTCCTGGCACCGCTGCCTTCACTTTAGGGGCAGGGTGCTCCTCGCCAAATCAGTGAGAGGTTGTTGTTTGTAGTTGCCCTCAGCAGCAAGAGGGGCCGCACAGCAGGGGAGGAGGGATAGTCCTGTATAAATAAATAAGTCCTGATGGCAGAGGGCTGGATCAGAATGAGGAGCAGACTGCACGCTGCCTACACTCACAGCCGCCTCACTTTTCTCATATAAAAAGGCAGCGGGACTTCAGCAGCAGCCATCAGCAAGGGGCAGGCACAGAGATGCTACGGAACCCTTTGATTCACAGGAGATGACAGACTCGCTGAGGGCTGCAGAAGGGAGCCTTTTCTGATGCTGCCGGGTCACTCTAGGAGCGCTGCCTGTAAAATACCTCACTGAGGGAAAAGTTTGCCAGCTTTGCAGTTGCAATTGAATGAACTGTGAGGCCCTGAGCAGGGAAAACTGAGGCGACACACAGGGATTTTATCAGATACCACACTGCTACCTGCTAAACCTCGTCTAGGAGAGGCTTCTGGGAAGGCAGGGATGGCAGCAGGAAGCATCACAACCCTACCAACCGAATCTGAGGATGGAAACACTCCTTTCCCACCGGGGAACTTTAAGGACCCCAAGAGGCTCTACTGCAAGAATGGGGGCTACTTCCTCAGGATTAACTCAGACGGGAGAGTGGACGGATCAAGGGATAAAAGTGACTTACACAGTGAGTGAGCATGGAGGTGCGGGTAGGAGAGGGTGAATGGGCAGTGTGTGGGGTTTGGGGGTAATTGGAACTTTATATCCTTACTTTTTAACACAGATTTATAACCTGTGCTGATACTACATTACAAGCAGAATATATCTTCCAAAATAGGCATGGTGTATAAATATACTTTTATTGCATTCAATAAGTTAAAGCAGAAGTGTCCAGCCTGCCGCCCTCCAGCTGCTCCTGCTGAAATAGGACTCCCAACCTTCCGCTGTTAGGTTTGCCCTGGGTGTTAGATTGACAACAGATAAGCATTTTTTTTAAAACCATTAAATTAAAATGCACATTATTTATTCACAGTGAGTCTATTTGAGAAGCAGGCCGTATAACTGGTTATTGAAGGGTTTGGTTCTGAGGAGAGTATGTGCGTAACAAAGCACTAACTTCTGAAAAGTCTCCAATTCAAGTGACGCAGAATTCATACAAAATGGGTTAGTGCTTATATATCCCCATATAAATATACACTACAGCCAAAAATCCCTATAAAAGAGTTGGCAGAATACAGATCCAAATCGAAACCCTACTTTGCCTTTTAATATTTGAGTTCTATAAAGGAAGGGGCTTCGTCCAATGTTTTGTCTTTGGTTATTCAGTGCTTTAAAGTTGATGACAGGATTCAGACTTGATTCAGACCTTTATTATTTTGTGCAGCTGCCACTGTCAGGCTTGGGTTTTTCACTTTCACATACTCTGATTTAAATGAATGGCAAACAGCTGCAGGTGGGCAAGGGCGTTTTGACAGCTGCCATGCTCCTTGAGGGAACCTTAGTGGTCAAAGTACTTGAGTGTGCCATAAAGCTACAAGTTCATGTGGAATTTTCTGTCAGGTGCAGTTATTGTCTAATGTCAATCAGATGTGGGAGATATCCCTTCCTGGTACCATAACCCATGTGATTACCTTTAGATGTTTTGGGCTTTATTTTCTGTTTAAGAACAGTCATTGAAAGTATGCCCTACATGTTGTGCATCTTATTCTGTATGTAGTCAACCAGTCATTGCCAGATAAAGTGATGGCATTCCTTTTATAGCTCAAGTTTTGAAGAAATAAGGCACATTAGCTCAATGGATATTATAAAACCAATCCTTTCTCTAGCTGCCTTCACCATTGTCCATGTCCTCTATTTTGTCAGGTTTATGCCCTATTTTTTGCCTGTGCGCTTAACATATCCATAGATGCCATGACAATTGGCTTAACTAGAACATGTAGAGGCTTGTTTGCTTGGAAATGCCAAAATCAGAAAGAGCATGTGAAGTATTTTCTGGCTGCTAAATCACTCAATGCCTAATAATCTTTGGAGTTTTAATGATATTAGTAGACATATGATTTAACCATATGCTTTATCCTTAAACAATAATAACATTACATTTGGAAACACCAAATAATTTTACAAGAGTTCAGGTCTATACCATTTACTTTAATAAGGTCTACATGACCTGTCTCGATTCTTGTTCCTTTCTGCCAGTTAGTCCATACCATCACTGAAATCAATATATGTAATTTCACATATAAAGGTTTAATTTAGTTGCCCAGTTGTATTGGTTATCTTACTCTAAGCGCTTTATGCAAAGGTTTAATGCAAAGGTTTAAACTTGGACTTTGCTCTAAATTACAGAAAGATGTCTTAAATATGGAAAGCTCCAGGTCCCAAACATTGCACATATAAACAATCCATTCTTCTGATTTAGAGTAAAAACTTCTGCCTACTCCTAGCTCCGGACCTGGGTTTTTGTCATTTATTCAGTTAGACTGGGCTAGCAAATAGTAAGAAACATTAAGAATTGAAATTATAAATGTAGGACAGTGCTATTATTGTTTGTTAACAGAAAATGAAAACTTGTAACTGAAAAAATCCATTTTAAAAGACTGGTGGCCATGTAGACTCATTTGGAGTAATGTAAAGAAGTGCAGAATCTGGTACAGTTCTAGTCACCCACAGCAACCAATCAGCAGGTAACATTTACTGGTGTAATATTTCAAAGCAAACATTTGATTGGTTGCTATGTGTTACTAGATTTAGTTTGATTTTTGTTGTTTATTTTTGCAGTGCCTTATTTCCCTCATGCTCATTAAAAAAAATCAGCTATGTATTTTATCCTGCCAAATACAATATGGAAAAATTATTACATGGCAAAGGAAATCTTTGGACTCGTATAACGTAAATGAGGATATAGTTATACCGATGAGTTTCTTTCTTAATCTTGTTTGAAGGTAGGCTTTGATATTTGTGCAGAAGAAGGTGGGTTAGTGGTTAATGAGTTGGGCTAAAGTACATAAGTTTGTGGGTTTAACTTTAGCCATTGCCACTTAGCCTCTGTGTGATGTTAGACAAATCATTTTACCTCTGTGCTCCTTGGCTTTCCTCCTGCACTGGGAGTAGGAATATGTTTTCTTTTAATCCTTTGGGATTTTACTGTGTGAATGGGGAGCTTGCCAAAAATGTGCTGGTTGGCTTCTGTCCAGTAGCTGTATGAATGTTTTTGAAGTAGGCTTACAGAAAACTTTATTTACCACAGGATATTTTGATATCTAGTTTAATAAAGCCAGTTTTAGTTGTTATGACTCTTTCATTTATTTAGTGGTATTGGAAAGGCACCATTCATTCATCCTTGTTGGGGATTTTTTTGCACTCCATTAATTAGACACATTAGGATATGTTATGCAAATCTCACTCATGTAATGATTCAGTCATTTTTGGTGGCCTTATGCCAAACCCACGCCGGAGCGGGAAGGTATTCTTTAGTCACAACTAATCTCTCAAGTTAGAAGCAACCACTTGAGCAAGAGAAGTGAGTTGACTACTGAGCTATAACTACTGGCAATACTGTACTCTTTTTGCCATTTGCTGCTTCAATACAAAAGTGACTTGGAGTACAGCCATGCCACTTGTAAGCCTGTATGGTGGAAGGCACATTGCACAGCCTAAATGTGTTGTATGTTTTTCTTGCCCTGCCTAAATGTGTGTATGTTTTCTTCCTATACTGATTATTCATTTTTCTATATTCATTAGTCTGTAGTCTAATTGTAGCTAACTGCATTGTTTCATTGGATTGAACCCCAAATAATTTTGCACAGTGCTGAGAAAAACATTGCCATTTCAGCAACAGATGACTTTGAACTATAATGCGTGCATTGGTTTGTCCAACAATAGAGGGCTGTTGTAGAAGGCTGGAGGTACTTCTGCCCTGTGGTAGTCCGTATCACAGTCCCAAAGTTCCCTGTTCATATTCCCACTTCAATTATCCCTTCCATTAATGTCATATTATTTTAGAATCTATGTCACAGGTTATCGCTGTCTGGATTAGTATGTCTTATTTTCTTCACTATTAATTTATTCCCAGTAATATATACAGCATTCAAGACCATGCATTTTAATGGTGTGGCCCATTGTAATTTTTACAGCTTGGTTTGAATCCATGTTCTAAAGCTTCTCGCTTTGCAATATGAGCCCAGTTTCCATTCAACAGAAGAACATTTGGATAGCGATCACATCTCTGGGTTGTGTTTCAGCCTATTGATTTACATTAGGCTTTTTCAGCATCTGTCACTTTTGTTTTCCATGTCATTGAACACCTTGAAAGTTTAAAGAAAAAAATAAAGGGAAGAAAAATAATATACATAATCCAAGTGTATTCAATATCCGGTTGAAGAGATAAACCAATGAATTATTTTAATGGACTAGAGCAGCACTCACAGGGCTTGCCTAAGACCATCGGAAAACACTTATTTCAGATTGTCTTAGGGGGTCACCACAACATGAGGAACTGTATTAAAGGGTCGGACATTAGGAAGGTTGAGAACCACTGGAATAGAGCAAGGTTCAAACATATTTTATTTTCTACAAATAGCTGTAGGTTGTTTAGGGAAACACATTATGTAGCCTTCCCTTTGTAAAGAGAGGGCAATTAGAACTGGTTGTTCAGTAGATAAGCATTAACATCTTGGAGATGAGATGTTCTTTCTTTCATTAGGATCCTGTATGCAAACCAGTCTGGAGCATCACCTCTTGCTACTCTCTCTCTATCCTTATTGACATATTATTGCTATAAGGCCCTACTTATTTTGAGGCTCTGGATTTTTGCTGACTCTCAATACTTGTAACCAAATCCTACATGTCCTATGCAAAGTTTGGAATAGTTGAAAAAGAAACACAAATATTAGAAAAAAATAAAGATATTTAGTTTTTATTACAGATCTAAAGTCATTCTGTTTGTAAAACTCACAATTAGAAGGGCTCCATATTCTTTATAGATAAGCACTGAACCCAATAACATGAGCTATGGAATGTGAATCGGCATGTTTTCATTTCTAGTACAGTTTCCTAGAAGAGCTAAAGCAACAGTAGCTTCAGGATTAAGTAACAAATTATAAAGCTTGTATTGATACTGGGCAGTGCTTTGTTTTAATGCAACATGTTTTTGCCGGAAAAATATAGGTAAGAGGACCATAAAATGCCGGCTGATTTAATTACTTAGTAAGTCAGATGATTCAACACTTTCAACAAGTTCATTCTTTCCGTCTTCTTTTCGTGTTGCTTTACTTTCATAGCCGGAACAACTCTTTATAAGGCTGTTGAGTGTGATGCTCTAAAATGCAGTATAAGTGGTTTCCTCTGGCGAATGATCGGAGGTGTGGGGGCAGGATCTGCATGACGCCATGACAGAGTTTGGAAGGGAATGAATAACAATGCCACCGCAGCACGCTGCATCTGGGGGAATTACTCATTTTGGCCTAATTAACCCTCACAGTCCTGCTGGTATAAGTACTGCACTACCTGTTTTGTTTTGCAGAGCTGTTTGTTGTATGTGTGTATGTTGATATGTTGTTTGATAGCTGTGCCTTTTTAACCATAATCAGAAAGACAAATAAAAAACCCAACATGTTACAGTGTTTCAATGTGTTTATATACTGTTTCTTTAAAAAATTGGCATATTAAATCAAGATAAACATTTTTATTCCTTTATATCTGTGGTTCTCAACCTTCCTAATGCCGTGACCCTTTAATACAGTTCCTCATGTTGTGGTAACCCCCAACCATAAAATTATTCCTAAGACCATCGGAAATATGTGTTTTCCAATGGTCTTAGGCGACCCCTGTGAAAGGGTTGTTCGACCCCCAAAGGGGTCCCGACCCACAGGTTGAGAACCGCTGCTTTATGTATTGTGTAAAAGTTCATGAAAAAATAACAAATGTGTTGGTTTATGTCAAGAAAGGATTCTTTTACAGCCCACTTAAAACTCAAACCATATGTCTTGAAATGGATGACATACAACTAAACTGCTAGTTACCAGCTATGGAATAAAATATTAACTGTGTAACATCAAAACTTCCTCTTATTTTACATTTTCCTCTAGAAAGGCTACAATTAAAGAAACAATCAAGTGCCAGTGCCTCTGTCCTGCCTCTTTTAATGAATCATTCGATTCTGCATGTGGAGGCAAATCCAGTGTTCCCTGAGTGGTTTGTGTCACTAGCAGGAATAGACCGAGAATCGCATCCTTCATCTGTTTGTGACGCAATTTTTACCATGCCCATTTTTGCGACCACACCCCCTAAATACCACTCCCATTTTACTAAATTTAGCAGGTTGTTTAAAGTTTGAACACATTTCTGGGGGTTTTGGGGTTGTTTTATGTGTTATTACAGTTTTGCTAATGCAGGTGAAATTGCCCTTTAAGCTGCAAGTCTCCCCCCAAGAGAGTTACAATTAGTTACAATTGTATCTAAGTGCAGCTTGTTAACGTTCTGGGCTCTCTGCCAAAAGCCGACTTATTTAATTAAATGTGAGAAACAATGTATCTAAGTGCAGGTGTAGCTTGTTAAGATTTCTGGGCTCTCTGCCAAATGCTACTTTTTAATTAAGTTTGTATCTTTTTTTTAGCCATCAGTGCAGGAGATCAAAGGGAAATGAGGGACTGTTCAGTAAGAATCTGAGACTGCGTGCTGAGCTGTTAGAGGGACTGTCTCGCAAAAATCTGGACAGTTGGGAGGCATGGCTGCGTGCATTCTTGTGCCATATGTGATGCAACCCCTACACTAAAAATGTTATCTGCAAATTGCACCCCATTTGAGAAAATGTGCATCTGTGAAAGTGGATGTTTTGTCAAATTGCATGAGAATGCAACCTGGCACAGGGCCACAGTGGCACTGAAATTATGGGGAAAATCATGCTTTGTAGAAAAAAATGATGTGCTGCATCCAAAAACTGCAATTTCACACTGCACTGTGGTCAGAAATGAGGCTTTATGCTTTCTGCTGGTTAATGATTTTGCACTGACTCATTGTACTTCCAGGGAACAGTTAAGAACTGTTAAGAAAGATTTTAATGTCCGCAATCAGCTACTTTCTTACACAGTATACTGAGAAAATAAAGGTGTAGTGATCTTTAATTTGGTACAGGAATATAGAAGTAGGTACACACTGTAGAAACTGGAGCAGACATCAGGGCAATAAAGTCAAGTTGGGAAAAATGCAAAATAAATATTAAGGGCCCACTACATCCTCAAATATTCCTGCATAGAAATACCATTGCTGGCATAAATGTATGGTATTTCACTCAACAGATTTAACATATTGTGTCATGGACTTGTAGGCTATGCCTCTTCTAGCATGTGATAAAAAGCTTTATGCAGCAGAAAGATAATGATTACTTAGGCACAGCTTAAACTGTGGGCTTAGTACAAAAATGAATTAAAGGGGAAATAAAAAAACTATTTACCTCTAATAGGTATATTACTTCAAGCCCAACAGCTACAACAAAAACCACATGAAACTTTCAAAACTTTCTTTCTCCACTTCTGGCCCACCATCTTGGATTGTTATTTACTATTAATTCCCCTCTTTCTTAAAGCATTAAGGTCTGATGGATGCATAATGTGATGTGCCAGATGACATTTAGAAGGCTGTGCACATGTGCAGGTCAAACTACCTGTCATATACTGGGAAGCAGAATATAATATATTCCCAGCATGATTGGAATAGAACTAAGGAGAGCTACCTAAGAGGTAAAATGTTTACTAAACAGATTGTGGTGTTTTAAATAAAGGTTTAGTTGTACTTTAATTTTACATTAAACTCTAACCTATGATATACTTATGAAAGTATAATGTCTGTTTGAAGTGCCTATGCATGAGCCTTCTAAATCTAGGGACCACAGTGTGTACTGTAACTACAATAAAAGAACACATTAAAAACTTCTATTTTTAGAGTAGAACTATCACAAAATCAGAATTTGTGTTTGGGTCTGTTTATTGCGCAGTTAGGATTTTGTGCCATATCCTTTCCTTTTTAGGCAAATCACTTACTCAGATGTTGGAGTTGCATCTTAAACTGTAGAGGCATCAGGTCACCTGGAAAATCCTGTCAATAGTTCTCTGTAGCCTTAGCTGCGGTATGGAAAAAAAGAAGATTTACACGTAGGCCTTTTAGATTTTTTTTAAAGCTTTTGTAGCATACATGATTTACTGTTTAACTATACCGTAGATCTATCAGTCTTAAGAACTACAGTATGTTTGTGGATAAATGATTGCCTGGAGGGTTATGTATAGATTGTAGTGTCGGTTATGTATCCTCTGCCACCATTATTGGACCCTGCATGACCAGCTTTGGACTGTTATTTGTCAAGGTAGTTTTTCATGTGACGGGTGGGTTATTATCCAGATGCTAGCTGTCGTATTCCATTAACACAGTGTCTTAGGAAAAATGGGGTTAAAAAATGAAGTTGAAGGGCGTACAGTTGGTAATTCCTGGGTTAAGTTTATTTTGTTGGTTCCCATGCCTCTGTGTTAGCAAGTTATTAGCTTGTAGTAAGGAGATGCAAACACAAAAAAGTAACATTTCCAAACTTACAAACAATAACATCTCATTGAAAAGACATTATTACAATTGAGGAGTGTTAAGAGACAATAACGCTGCCAACTAGCCCCATGTCAACCTCTGTATATTTAATAGTATCTTGTATGTTGCAGATCTCTAAGTTCCCATGTTATGGCCACCCTAATACTTTGTTTTTTCCTATTTCTTTGCCCTCAACCAACCTTCTCTGATCCAGTCGTGCCCCACGAGCATAGCTATGATCCAACTTAATTCTTTCCGTCTTTTAAGTAAGCCCCTTCTTCAATGAATGCACTGCTGACAGTACTCTTATTTTTGATGTTATGGGGATCCAGGAGCTTGTGAAGTATAAAAAACTGAATATTAATATTACAGAAGGTGCAAAACTTAGGAGTTACTACTACGTAGCAGGTACTACTGGAGTAGTCACAAGTGGGAAAGCCCCAAATACTATATTTTACAGCAAATCCGTATGTGTAATAATGTACCAATGATGCAGGAGCTCCCTAGATGCTTGGCATGGCATCAGCCATATCAAAAGGAGGTTTATCCCCACAACTTCTGTTTCTTACACTCTGTGGCTAACAATTTGGTTAAGCACCCTTTCACTCTGCAGGGAGTAATACCTCAGCGCTGTGTATGATACAATTCCCCTACTAGTAGTAGAACATATCACAGATGTACTTGGCTTCTTTAGGTCTCAGTAGTAGCTTTCACCTCAGTTCGGCAGTTTATAGTTATAGGAAGGTTCTGTATTAGTTTAGAAAATATTCACATTTTTATATTTGTGTTTGGCCTAATTATTTGGCCAGTTCTCTCACACAATTAAGAATATTTTTCTTTAATTTTGCAAGAATAAGTGCAGCTAATGTACTGTGTGCAATTGTTAATATCACTTTAATAGCTCTCCATTAAGTTTCCCTTTCCTGGCCCAGGAATACATTTCCTTGAAATAGACTCAGTAACATAAATATTAGTGTGCAGCTCAGGGTGCCAGGTATGAAACGGCTGTAAGAGAATTCATTCTGCTATGTACAGTATTCCTTTATACTTTACTGACTGTAAATCTTCATACTGTCCCATGAGTTTAGGTTACAATGTGGTTCCCTTTTATTTGCTTCTTGTGCAATGCAGATGCTATGGTACACTAATAAATCACTCACAAATGAATACAGCAAGTTAGCATAAGGTATGTATGTCATTATCTGTCATTGCTGTCATTTTCATGGGAGAAATGTAAAAAGTTACTTTTGTATCACTGTATCATTAGATCAGTTCCCTATTACATTTATACACTAAGGTCATTTAAAATTCATTCATTTATCAACAGCCAATAAACAGAGTGTGGAAGGACACGTGGTCATGAACAACATACAAAATCCTTGGGGGTTGTTTACCAAATTCCCTGATACCTTGTGCTAAGCACAAAATCATGCCCCTTGGTTCCCGAGTTTTAGAGCACTAGCAGCAGGGTATTTTCGTGCAATTTTCAAAATACCTGTACCTGAAATGCATAGTTCATGTTTTTTCCTGTTTTACAGTAAAATTACAGCTACAAGCAGTAGAGCGGGGAGTGGTATCAATAAAGGGAATCACTGCAAATCGCTACCTTGCCATGAAGGAAGATGGGAGATTAACATCGCTGGTGAGTAAATGCTGTATACTCTGCAATAGTTCTGTGATGGCCCTTCTAGTGGACTGGCCTAATCCCCAAAGAAACTCACAAAACAGTGACAAACTGCATTAAGTGGAACAGCTCATGCAGAACACAGTGCTTGGTTAAATACGGCTGCTTGTAGCTAGTGGGCATATAAAATAGACTCTGATAAGAAATCATTTACAGCATGCGGAAAAAACCCAGTAAGCTTTTTTGGTAATGAATCCAGATTTTCAAAAACTATAAGGGCTTGATTTGCACTGTATTAATATTAAATTAAGGATATTTATATATGAAGAAGGCTTGAATAAAGGGAACAAAATTTGGGGTTGTAAGTTAGCATAGATAGGGGTATGGAGATGGGACGGCAGTGGGAGAAGGAAAAGGGAAATGTAAGCTTACCCTCATAGCATAGGAAGAATGCTATAAACAGAATTAAAGTAGTTGAAAAAAAGAATCAGACATCTCAAATAACTGATCATCAACCCCTTATTGCAAAAAGCCTAATGATCGGTAAACAAGCTTAGCAGATCATTCAAAACTTGGGGACAGATTTAACAAAGTGTTGTTAATGCATTTATCAATGAGTGAAAGTTAGAGGTCACCATTTGATAAATATACTTCTAAAAACCCCATAGGAATGAATTTAAAGTGGGTGAGTTTTTCTGTGGTGAGCTCTAAGCTCACATTTTGCTAAATGTGACCCTTAGAAAGATATTATACTTATATAATATATAGTTTATATAATACATCTATATATAATACCACATATACTGGGTCTGCTTGAGGCTACCATTTAGTCATTATAGTTTTTTTTACTTTTTTTTTTTGAATACTGATTGATATTATTTTTGTCCATTGGGATAACATACTGCTAAACTGCATTTCAATGGGAGTGAGTATCCTACCACAAATGGACCGAACTGTATTTAAAAGTTGAACTGCTCTTTCCTGATAACCCAACTGCTGAAAGCTGCTTACATGAAGTAACAAGGGCTCACAGGGCAAAGTTGCACCTGGGCAGTAACCCATGGCATCAAGGCAGTGATTAACTTTTGTCTAACTTAACTTTTGCCAGCAATTATTTATTATAAATATTATATTGATATTATTATCATCCTTTATACAGTGTTGACATATACTCAAGAACTTTACAGTTATACATCTCTGTAAAGAAATGCCAAGTTGCCATGGTGTAGCTACCATTCAGCAGACCCTGCAGCAATGGTGGGAGGGTTGCAAGATTTTCTGTATAGTTCCACCTACCATGCCACTTGCTGACCACTGCAGACTGGGGAAGGGGGTGGGTTGGGTTTGTTTGCACCTCACCAGATCAAGCCTAGTTAAAGGTTTAGCCTTTGGCCAGGGTTCTTGAAGGTCCAGCTTTTGGTCAGGGCACACTTTAGCACAAGTTGAGTAGAGATATTGGCGTATTGGCCATATAGTCAGGAATATCTAGGATAGAAAATACATTTTACCCCCAATCTTAACTAATATTCAAGCTGGGCTTTCAGGTCCATCTAGGAGATTAAACGGCCAGTCTGCCCATTTCACACTCTAACTGGCCTTCTGGCTAAATTCACCTTGCCACTCTTTCATGCCCCCTAGGTGGGCTAGCCACACAGTTTGGCACCCAGATGTAATGCATGCAAAGGGTATTTTAGTGCAGAGCAATTGAAAACAAACCATGCAACTGCAGACACAAGGCAGTCTTGGCTATGGTAGTAAAAAAATAGTAGACCATGGTTGTTTGTGGTCCCCCGGCCACACAGAAGCAGCTTTTCGCATGCCCTCACTTCGCACCCTCCTCTTACCTTTCCGAGTGTCAAAGCAGGGGGCCACATTGCTAGTGCTGCGAGGGCAATAGCACTTTATGCACAAGAAAAATCAGAACCGACTTTTTGCTGCCCCTAGTAACTTGCAGGCTGCTGCCACCTAAGGCGAGTTTCTCAGCATTATCATAATAAACAAACATTTTTTTTGTACATTTTGTTTTTGTTTTAGTATAACTGAGTACAGAACAAACGGATGTTTAGTAACAATTAATTTGGTAGGCACAACATTATATCCAGTTAGTATTTACAATAATAATTAAGGAAGCCCTTAAGTCTAAAACATCACTCATGTAAGCACTGATTCCAAGCTGAGCATGCAAAATGATCAAATAAAGCCTTTGGCACATTTTTCCCACAGCTAAAAACAGAAGCTGACTGGATACGTCTCAGTACACATTTGTGTACAAAAGACTCTTTATTCTGTATGGCAGCAGCCCTCTAGAAGCCTTAGGGAAATATTCTACCATTTGAAAACAATTTTCCTTGATTTTTATTCCAAACACATCTGAGGAAGATGAATAGGAAAGGGCCCAAATCGAAAGATTAGAAGGGAAATTTAGCTATGTATTTAATTTGCTTTTTGGTTGTTAGGGTAACTGACCGTAGCAAAAAGAGAGCAGTGTCAATTCCAGATTAAACATAAAATAAAAAAACACATAAGAAAAACACAAACAAGGTAAATAGGAATTAAAAATTAGCTTGACCTCTGGTGGAATTATTGTAATGTGCGTATTTTTAACTTTTTTAAAATAAGGCAAAACCTCATAGTACCTTGTTAAAGGGACAGTATACCCCCGTTTTTACATTAGTTCAGTTTTAGTTTGGATATATTTAAGATTTTTTAAATTTCTTGCTCCAAACGGCAAAATTTCAAAATGAAAGTCACATTTTACTTCCTGGTTCCCAAAGAGCAAATCAAACAAACCAGCAGCCCACTGAGAAGCCTCTATATAAATAACCCCCTTCCATCCCCTAGCTACAGTCTGTTACCTCTTTAGATAATGAGCAGCACATTATATAGAGGCTTTTCAGTGGGCTGCTAGTTTGTTTGACTTGGCTCATGAAATAGAATGTGAATTTAATGTGGCCATGCATCCTCATTTGAGCCTCTCTGCCCTGGTTTCCCAAGTAACAGGTCTGTCTCTCTTGGCAGGATTTTGCATCCATACCCTAACTTATGCGTTTCATTGAAATGCATAGAATCATCATCTGAAGGAGCCTGAAGAAATAACTAAAACCATAGATTTTTCACTTATTAAAACATTAGACAAAAATTGTTCTCAGCACAAGCCCTATTGATTGGACCAATATTAAAAAAGAGCTGTATACTGTTTATTTAGGGCCCTGGGGCTAAGAACTGAGCATCTCAGCCACTTTGAGGAGGTTTGATGAAACTTTGTTCAGTAGCAGTCATAAATATTATCTTCCTTCCTTCCTTTTCTTACTCAAGTGATGTCTGGATGTACTGTGTATAAGCATTATATGTCATTTGCTCCCTTGTATAGCTCTTATAGCTCTTGGAAATTAAGGCAGATGTATGTAAAAGTGGGGATGGATTGTTGTTCCATATTTATAAAAGAAGCAAAGTCCAAAATAATCTGAAACATATGTTTTTTATATATAGATAGGGAAAATGATAGACCCAAATGATATAGCTGATTAGGTAACCTTAGTAGGTTAAATTGAAAAAATACATATGTCCATCAAGTTTAACATTATATGCCTATATATAACCTGCCTAACTGCTAGTTGATCCAGAGGAAGGCAAAAAACCCTTCTGGAGCCTCTCTAATTTGCCGCAGAGGGGAAAAAATTCCTTACTGACTCAAGGAGGCAATTGGATCAGTCCCTGGATCAACTTGTACTAAGAACTATCGCCCATAACCCTGTATTCCCTCACTTGCTAACAGGACCGGATTTCTGAATTGGGTGCCAAGTCAAGCTTTATTATCTACAAGGACTCCAATGTCCTTCACCATTATGAACTTTCCTAGTGCAGTCCCATTAAGTGTATGTGTGGCTTGCATATTTTTACATCCCAGGAACATAATCTTACATTTATCAACATTAAATTCATCTGCCACTTAGCTGCCCAGTCCTTTTTCTGCCTATCACATGGAATGTAACTGACCTTGTGCAGATAGCTAGTTTCTGTTTGGACTTACAAGGGGAAGCTGAAACAACTAATAAACTATTTGTATTGATAAGGCATACATGGGCTCTGGTTTTGGGCCCCCTAATCTGTAACCCCTGGAGCTAGTCCTCCCTATTCTCATGAGCTTGTCCTTTCTTCTCTATATAACCCTTTCCTTGGTCAGTGCTAAATAAGTGATCCTGTATTGCCCCTCTAAATTGCCTATATATGACCAAGACACTGTAGGATTGGCTACTTCAGGTAGAGTTACCATTTTTTTCTGCACCGGTGAGAACTCCTTTGAGTTTTCACTAATAAGCAATAAAATGGTTCACCAAATCCCAGGCCCCAAGTATTCTGGACAATAGATCCTATACCTTTAGTGTAAATAATTATAGATATTTACCAGTATTTAAAGGGACACTAAACCGAACTGTAAGGGTGTCCCACCGCGCCCCCCAATTCTCTAAAGAAATTGATGAAAAACATAATTACACATGGAAACAAATTCCCCAATGAGAATTCTACTGATCGAAAACTTAATTAAAGATGCAAGAGAATTGACCAATGAGAATGCAGATTCCCAGCACTGTCAGGCATCTTGCTGGTACCTTACATAGAGATAATTATGTAATTTTTTCCCTTCGTTATATGACACAGGAATCAGACATGGGGATAAAGGACAGACTTGTTTAGTGCTAGTAAACTGTGCTTAATGCTCCCAACTCCAATTGCAGGAACAGAGAACATGAAGCCAGATTTACACACATCACCTGGGATTCCCATTGGAGGATTCTTATGCATTTCAATGCCGCCGCGGGCACTGGAGTGCCTGAAAAGTTTTATTGTGCAATATTGCTTTAAGCATACAGCCCTGATGATGGACTACAGCTCCCAGCATGCCCCACCCTTCATTATATGTTACATTATTCTTGGATTTGTAGTCCAGCAACAGCTGAGTACAGTTTGGTTGAGCAGTGCAAGTCATATTTTAGATTTCTTGGCACCCAGGCTTCTCGACAGACCTAAAACAAATATGGCAGTATTGCCTCTTCTACAAACATATTCCCACATTTAGACTGGGTTTCCTATGCTTTTTGCTAGCACTAATAGATATTGTTTTACAGAAGGGGTATTTGTACTGAGCACTGTTCTTTGTGGCTGCCGTAAATGTAGGGTCACTGCACGGGAATGATTTTGTTCTGGCCTTGTTCAGAAAACATGGGATAAACCTTATAAGTTGGCTGCAAGACATCACAATGCAGACTTGAAGGCTTTCCCAGTATTTCCTGTAACAAGGAATACATCAGGGGATTCATGCTGCTGTGACGTGCCTCACAAGCTTGTTATGGTATTAAGAAATTTCAACATTATAAGACCCTATTGTTAGTTGAAAGTTATTTTAATAATCTAATTGTGTTCTTTATTCTTATGCATGCTCTTATGTTTCTTGTATTTGTGAAATTTTGTTTTATCATCCCTCGACCCTTCAGTATTCCAGAACTTTATTCGGTAAACAATCATAGTTTTGCTTATTCCTTTCAGAGATCAGAAGCCAAGGGGTAAAATGTTAAATAGGAAGATGGGTGTAATGTTGCTGCACTTTAGGGAAAAGTATTCTGTATGGACTAGGAGTACCAGCAGCTGTACAATGCACTTTTGGAGCACTAAAGGGCAGAGAATATTGGAAGACCAATTGTGTATTGTGTTATCTCAATGCGTTGTATAAGCTGACCCTGAGGAGTTTTCGTCAAGACAGAAAGTTGACAGACAGACAGAGGCTGAAGCCGATGGCTGAAGGTTATGGGAAGGCAGTGAAGAAGCACAGTTAATATCCTAGCCATTGTCGGTGCAGGTAGAACAGATTCAAGAATGTGTATCAGACCAGACCTGTGCAATATGGTTTTCTAGATATTGTTAAAGTGCCATTTTATCTATTAGAGATTGTAAGCTCTTTTGGGCAGGGCTCTCTTAACCTCTTGTGTCGGTTATTGGTTGCTTTGTATGTAACTCTGTATGTCCAATGTATGAAACCCACTTATTGTACAGCGCTGCGGAATATTTTGGCGCTTTATAAATAAATGTTAATAATAATAATATTAGAGGTATGCTGGGAAATTGTAGTATTATATATACATTACATTACATATACATATCCAACTATGTGTTGAGGTAAGATTACCAGAACACGTGAAAAATCAGGGACATTTTTTAAAAATTCCAGCTGGAAGTGCACTGATTCCATTTAACAGAAATGCAATTGGTGCAGCCCAGGGACCTACATTTATGGCAATAAATGTCATGATTGCATGCTGCCTATATCTAGAATAAAATTGGTTTAGCTACAAGAGATTTGTTTCCTTTCTTACTCATGAGCCACAGTCAAATGTAAAAAGACTTGGCGAGCAACGCAAGAACCATAAAAGTTCATGGAGGTGCCAAATAAGGGCTAAGATTGACTAATATGTAGCCTCCATGCACACTATCATGAGGTTTTATTTGGTAGTAAATCTTGTTTTTATGCAACTAAAACCACCAAGTCAGGAATTCAAAAATAACTACCTGGTTTGGGGGCACTGAGTGCAACATCCAAGGGGCTGGTGAGCAACATGTTGCCCCGAGCCACTGGTTGGGGATCCCTGCTCTAGTGCATTGCTTACCTATTATGTTATTAAGAGAACTAATAACCGGGAAACTGAAACTCATTTTGTGAAAACATATTGGCTCCATATTTGTAGGCTCTCCAAATGAATAGGGTTATTTTTCCTTTCTTTTCTAAGGTTGCTACTAGTGGGTGGGTTTACCTCAGATTGGGCAGGTTTGAACCACGAAAGTGAGCCTCAGTTACAGATGGACAGGTGGAAGGTTTGGGCAGATGCCCGTGTTTAATCCCAAACCCAACCATAATCTGCCACTTCCCTCTACTTTGTGACTCCCCTCTGATGATTCATGCGTGGGCTGGTCAGCCATCATTGCCCCTTCCCAGTGGTGATGCAGTAGTGTTGACCTCTCCCTTATGGTGGCTGATCAGCCCATGGATGAATCATCAGAGGGGAGTCATAAAGTAGAGGACTTCAGGATGGTTTGGCTGTGTGTTGGGAAGTGGCAGATTATGGTTGGGTTTGGGATTAAACATTTCTGACCTGCTCATTTGCCTGGTATTTTACTGCCTTGGATGGTATATGCCAAAGTTATCACAAGTAAAGAAAAGTAACAAATATAGGGCAACAGTGTAGTAGCATGAGTATGTTGGTTGGTGCCATATCACCCAGCCTATTGGCATCAGGAGGTTTCAAAGTGATGGGCAATTTAAGGATCTTGTGGCAAACAAAAGTACTTGAATCAGCAAGAAACCACTCTAGAAGTGCTCTGCATCACTGGGAACAAATAGATATGTATTTATACCCACGTATCAGTCTAGAGCTCTGGAGTACAATACAACAAAATAGCAAAATGGTATGACACATAATACTTCCAATAATTCTCTGGAAATGCAGGGTTTAATTCTAAACATATGCAGTGTTTTTTAGTATATGATTAACAATTCTACATTTTATAATTATATTCTAGAATTAGCCAATCATTGTTTAATTTCCTGAGTCAATTGACAGCATGGAACTCAAACTGAGCCCAAGTGGAAAAAGTAGTACGAGTTCATTCAGCATCAGTGTTTTTCCTGGCTTTTCCTCTACACAGATACATTCGGTCCACAAATTACATCTTTTTCCATGTGGCTTATATTTATGTGCTGGATATAACACGTTTAAGTTCCAGAGAAACCCCAGGCCTGGGATTGTTGTTAAAGAAATATGGGATCCATTAGGAATATAGCGCTTGGTGTTACAAAACTGTAATAATCCTTAAACTAAAACAGTATTATTTAATCTTATTTATTAAAATTTACTGCAAGACTGACAGTGCCCGCTGACAGTAATTACAAAGACAGGAGTGGCAAGTGCTACTGGAAAAATATTCACATGGATTCTTATATACTTCCAGTAGCTCCTCTGCGCGGATGGAAAACTGCATCAGAAAAGGGATTGTAGTGGCTGGGATTATTCAGGCTATATTACTATATGTGCTTCTAAACATAGCTTGTGTGGAATCCATTACTGCTCAGGCGTGCCAGTGACTGTGCCAGGGGGATTATGTGATTTGCCCAAGCAAAAGACAGACACAAGCTTTCATGAGTCAGTGTCTTGGGCCTGAACCTTTGAGCCCCGATTTTCCATTCTGTGTAGGAAAAGAAGAAACAGGGGTAACCAAACCACTACCTAAGCAGTGAATTTATTATGCATAGGGTTTCTACTACTCATATGTCATAGCCATTTGGTATGTTATTAAAATATATCTGGTCTTCTTAACATCGCTGTGACACAGCAACATGGGAATTCTGTTCATCCCTTTAAAAATGCCATACTTACCCTGGTTTTTAAAATAGGCCCTGGCAATCCAAGTACACAGAGGCCCAACAGCCCCCACCAGCCCAATATTTAGTGACTGCCTATGGCATCTGCAGCCCCTCTGGCATTTGCCTGAATCCTCAAACTGCCAATCCAGGCCTGCCCCCATATTTAATAAGGCAATGTGTGTGCTCAAGTATAGTATAGTAAATTTTTAAGATAACCCCATACATGCATTGCCACTTTTCTTACTAGGGATATCTGTGCTCATGGTGAAATCTCCTTTCCCCCAGTCTGAACCATTTGATATAACAAAAAACACTCAGACAATTGTTGTTATCCATCCTATATGGATGTCACATTAAGTTGCCTCATTTGTAAAGAGAACACTCATATTTGGGAAGCCACAAGACACAAACTACAGGATTAGCAATTACCAGTGTACAACCAACTTTACTGTTGCTTTAGATCCATGGACCCCATGTCTTTGATATTTTATGACACCCACTCTACTACACATTATCTTAGGCACGTCAGACATGTATTCTCTTATATGCTTTACAAGCTAATAAACAATATAAATAGTTGCTTTTACTTTATAAGAATATAGCCTTTGCAGTCTTGGATGGCCCATGATTCCTACAGCTGTTATTTACATTAAATCTTACCTAAAGCTTGCAAATTGCCATTATTCCCGGCTAGCCAATATATCATACACAGTTTCCCGCAGTTGTGCCTGAATCAGACTCCTCTCTGCTCATTACCCTGTGATTGAACTTTTTATCTCTGGCAAGGGAATCTGGGAGGGAGTTATTTGCAGTGGTTACATTTACAGTAAAAATGTTTCAGCTTCTCAAATTGATATGCTATAATTGAGAAATTGTAACTTTACATTGTTTTCAAATTCTTATATGCAGACTATTTTATTGTTTAACATAGAACTAAAAATTTATTAATAAGGTGCTCAATTGCAGCAGCTGAGTTACCTATAGCAATCAATTGGCAATTCATTCTGATCAGGCTATTGTACGTTAGAAAATCATCTCAGGACTGATTTAATAGTCCCTGGAAATTTGCTAACAGTGATATTTGGGGTCATGGCAAATTTACCTGGACGTACAAGTCAGATTGGTTTTCAGATAGACTGTGATTTATGGATATAAATTCATGCTTATAGGACTATATACAGTGGAGGAAATAATTATTTGACCCCTCACTGATTTTGTAAGTTTGTCCAATGACAAAGAAATGAAAAGTCTCAGAACAGTATCATTTCAATGGTAGGTTTATTTTAACAGTGGCAGATAGCACATCAAAAGGAAAATCGAAAAAATAACTTTAAATAAAAGATAGCAACTGATTTGCATTTCATTGAGTGAAATAAGTTTTTGAACCCCTACCAACCATTAAGAGTTCTGGCTCCCACAGAGTGGTTAGACACTTCTACTCAATTAGTCAACCTCATTAAGGACACCTGTCTTAACTAGTCACCTGTATAAAAGACACCTGTCCACAGAATCAATCAATCAAGCAGACTCCAAACTCTCCAACATGGGAAAGACCAAAGAGCTGTCCAAGGATGTCAGAGACAAAATTGTAGACCTGCACAAGGCTGGAATGGGCTACAAAACCATTAGCAAGAAGCTGGGAGAGAAGGTGACAACTGTTGGTGCGATTGTTCGAAAATGGAAGGAGCACAAAATGACCATCAATCGACCTCGCTCTGGGGCTCCACGCAAGATCTCACCTCGTGGGGTGTCAATGATTCTGAGAAAGGTGAAAAAGCATCCTAGAACTACACGGGAGGAGTTAGTTAATGACCTCAAATTAGCAGGGACCACAGTCACCAAGAAAACCATTGGAAACACATTACACCGCAATGGATTAAAATCCTGCAGGGCTCGCAAGGTCCCCCTGCTCAAGAAGGCACATGTGCAGGCCCGTCTGAAGTTTGCCAATGAACACCTGAATGATTCTGTGAGTGACTGGGAGAAGGTGCTGTGGTCTGATGAGACCAAAATAGAGCTCTTTGGCATTAACGCAACTCGCTGTGTTTGGAGGAAGAAAAATGCTGCCTATGACCCCCAAAACACCCTCCCCACCGTCAAGCATGGGGGTGGAAACATTTTGCTTTGGGGGTGTTTTTCTGCTAAGGGCACAGGACAACTTATTCGCATTAACGGGAAAATGGACGGAGCCATGTATCGTAAAAAACCTGAACGACAACCTCCTTCCCTCTGCCAGGAAACTGAAAATGGGTCGTGGATGGGTGTTCCAGCACGACAATGACCCAAAACATACAGCAAAGGCAACAAAGGAGTGGCTCAAGAAGAAGCACATTAAGGTCATGGAGTGGCCTAGTCAGTCTCCGGACCTTAATCCAATAGAAAACCTATGGAGGGAGCTCAAGCTCACAGTTGCACAGAGACAGCCTCGAAACCTTAGGGATTTAGAGATGATCTGCAAAGAGGAGTGGACCAACATTCCTCCTAAAATGTGCGCAAACTTGGTCATCAATTACAAGAAACGTTTGACCTCTGTGCTTGCAAACAAGGGTTTTTCCACTAAGTATTAAGTCTTTTTTTGTTAGAGGGTTCAAAAACTTATTTCACGCAATGAAATGCAAATCAGTTGCTATCTTTTATTTAAAGTTATTTTTTCGATTTTCCTTTTGATGTGCTATCTGCCACTGTTAAAATAAACCTACCATTGAAATGATACTGTTCTGAGACTTTTCATTTCTTTGTCATTGGACAAACTTACAAAATCAGTGAGGGGTCAAATAATTATTTCCTCCACTGTACCTTTGCATGTGTGCACAACAAATCATTAAATAGATTGACGAATCACAGAATTTTTTAAATGTACTGCCTGCCCCTTAATTTATTACTTAGAATGTTAATTTTGGTGGGGGAAGTATTTAGGGCTCTGTCTACTTAGGTGTGATATATTGGTTGGTAATGGAGTTTAATTCTTGTGTAGGGTTTGTGTTCCTTTGAGTTATACATAGTTTTCTTCCACAATCAAAAATAAACTAGTTAAACTAGTTAATGAATTCTAATGAACTTGCCCTGTGGGGGGTCTGTGGTAGGAATGCTAGACTGTAAACACTAATCCTGCCAGGACTGATGTGTACATAGTTACACAGAGTTGAAAAAAGACCATCAAGTTCAACCCTTCCAAGTAAACCCAGCACACACAACCTATACTTATCATAAACTACATAAACTATATATATATATACAAACATTAATACTAACGATTTATACAAACATTAATACTGTTGATACTAGTATCACAATAGCCTTGGATACTATGCTTGTTCAAGAACTCCTCCAATCCCCTCTTAAAGGCATTAACAGAATCTGCCATTACAACATCTCTAGGAAGGGCATTCCATAACCTCACTGCCCTCACCGTGAAAAACCACCTACGCTGCTTCAAATGGAAGCTCTGTTCCTCTAATCTAAAGGGGTGGGGGGCTCTGGTGCGTTGATTGTTTTTATGGGAAACAAGAACACCCCCATCTGCCTATAATCCCCTCTAATGTACTTGTACAGAGTAATTATGTCCCCTCGCAAGCGCCTCTTTTCCAGAGAAAACAACCCCAACCTCGACAGTCTAACCTCATAGCTTAAATCTTCCATCCCCTTTACCAGTTTAGTTGCACGTCTCTGCACTCTCTCCAGCTCATTAATATCCTTCTTAAGGACTGGAGCCCAAAACTGCACTGCATACTCAAGGTGAGGCCTTACCAGGGACCTATAAAGAGGCAAAATTATATTTTCATCCCTTGAGTCAATGGCCTTTTTATACAAGACAGCACTTTATTTGCTTTAGTAGCCACAGAATGACACTGCCAGGAATTAGACAAATTATTATCTACAAACCCCCAGATCCTTCTCCATTAAAGGACAATGAAAGGTTAATATAAATTAAAAGTAAGTCTAAAGACATTCTTTTTAAGTACTTCCTGCATATCTTAATTCCCAGATCCCTGCTTGCTTCTCTGAGATATGGTGCTGGCAGCCTACAGCAGTATGAAGACTGCAGTGACATCACTGAAATCTCTCTCCCCTTCCTATTCTCTGAGCATGTGTGTAACTTGATCCTGTCTACTGTTCTGAGCTACACATGCCCACCAGCCAATCAGAAGCGGATCTGGCAGAGGGGAGGGGGGGAGGGAATGAAACACATGTGCAGTATGAAGCAAGGAGGGAAAGGAAGGGAGAATACCTTTTTAGAGATGACTGCCTGTTCTAGAAAATGTGAAGTAAGTGTGACTGAGTAAATATTTGATTAGGTGAGCCAAAAGTGTGGCGTTTTTACTAAACAATAGGAGGACTATTGGGCAGTATGCTTTTTAAATTTTGACTTGCATTCTCCTTTAAGGATACCCCCAACAAACTACCATTCAGTAGATAGTTCGCGTTTATATTATTTCTACCAAAGTGCATAACTTTGCACTTATCAACATTGAACCTCATTATCCAGTTTGCTGCTGTTTTCCAATTTTGTCAAATCGCTCTATAAAGCGGCAGCATCCTGCATGGAACTTATAGTTTTGCACAATTTAGTGTCATCAGCAAAAATAGAAACAGTACTGTCTATGCCCACCTCCAGGTCATTAATAAACAAGTTAAAAAGCAAAGGACCAAGGACTGACCCCTGCGGTACTCCACTAACCACACTGGTCCAATTAGGCCAGTTCTCTATCCAATTACAAATATTATGTTCTAGGCCAATATTCCTCAATTTGATCATTAATTAAAATGTGTAAGCAACATTCTATAACATGCTAGAAGTTAAAGGAATAGTAATACCAAAAAACAGAAGCATATCAAAGTATTTAATGTATAATGTACTATAGCCCTGCACTGGGTAAAGTTGCGTGTTTGCTTCAGAAACCTTACTATAGTATATATAAGCAAAGCTGCTGTGTATCCATGGGGGCAGCTATTCAAATTGAAAAAAGGAGAAAGGCACAGGTTACATAGCATATAAAAGATATGCATAGATTCCAATTGTATTCTACAAAGCTTATCTGAATACAATGGGAATCTATGCAACTTATCTTTTATCTGCTATATAACCCTGTGCCTTTTCTCCTTTTTTCCAGCTTTTATTGGCTGACCCCATGGCTACACAGCAGGGTATTTATATAAACTAGTAGGGTTTCTGAAGCTAACACACAACTTTTACCAGTGCTGGGCATCAGCTCTTTATATTTTAATTACTTTAAAACTTTATTTTTTGGTGTTACTGTTCCTTTAACCTGAAGGTGAACCACCTTTTAATTGTACCTGACCTGAAGGTGGTGGCACCAATGGGAACGAGGACTTCTTATTCAGATGGATGCCATAGGATGGAATTAAGTGCTACTAAAGGATCCGAATACCGTTTTCTATAAGAATAAAATATGTATGCTATATAGCTTTTCCAACTGATTGAAATGAAATCTCTTGTCTCTGGGAGAGGATTTATTCACAAGTTCATTGCAGTTGAAAATGCTGATAGTACTCCCTTTGTTTTGCAAAGGGGTACACATTATTTCATGACAAACATAATGTCACCTTAATAAGAGATTTGTATTTCCCTCCAGCAAACACCTTTTTATAAAGTCTTTGCAATTCTATAAACAATTTCTTCATGTTTCCTTGTACATAAGTGACATCACATATTAGGAATTTCAGTGATACGTTTGGCTAGACAGTGAGGCAACTATGAAAGGATGTTGGCTTTGGGATGGAGTTTTCCATATCCAAGGTGAATCGCTAGATTTTAGGAAATAAGGCAAGTGTTTCCTCTATCTGCAATATTGAAACTTCTATTAACCCACAGAGTCCTATATTTATATATATATCTGGCTGTGGCTTCTAGTGAAATTGTTAAAAAACAAAACCTGCAGCCAGAAGGGAAATCTAAGATGAGGAAAGCATAAAAAAATAAATGTTAATGTTAGTGTATTATAAAAACATGTATTGTTATAGGGTTATATAAAAGAGAATTAAATCAGAATTCATTTCCAGAGACCTTGACTAATTTTTCCAGGGATGCTTGAGAAAATGATGCATTATCATCAGGAGTTTTTGAGGGAATGCACCGCGCATTCCTATAGTTGCCAAAATTTGTTACTTTTACTGTTTAGCACTTGCTTTAGAACAGCTTATACCGCATGTGGTATTGTGCACACCAAGTAGTCATTTCACATTTTTGCTGTAGATTACACTATAGAAGACATTCACTTTCAATTCAGAGGAACTCTAGAACATGAATATTTTATACCTTATTATTTAAACATTTATTGTGCCATTTTCATTTTTCAGTGATTTCATTTTACATTGACATAATTGAATGATTGGTATTTACAACACTTCCATTTGTTGTTTTTTTCAGAAGTGTATAACAGATGAATGCTTCTTTTATGAACGATTGGAAGCTAATAACTACAACACTTACCGGTCTCGGAAAAACAACAGCTGGTATGTGGCACTAAAGCGAACTGGGCAGTATAAAAATGGATCGACCACTGGACCAGGACAAAAAGCTATTTTGTTTCTCCCAATGTCAGCAAAAAGCTGATCTGTGATGACTCCCTTTGTAGGTCACCCTTTCTAAGACCAGAAAATACTTTTATATTTGTAATATTAAATGTGAGGCTGAGGTACAGCATTGGTATATTGTATATTTGTGCAGGCTCTTGAGCCAGTTTTTGAGAATGATGAATCCAAAATACAATAGTCCACTCAGTATTTAATCTACATGTAATATATTGAATATTATACTTGCATTTCTAAATGAAGAGTCTGGACAATTTAGATGAAAATTCTTTAAAATAGCATAAAATTAGAGCATCATTTGTAGTAAAAGGAGAATTAAAATGTGAAGCTTATAAGTGGTTGGCACTTCCTTCATAGGTCTCTGGTAGTTCCTTATGGTAAAGTGAATAGAAAAGCCCTGAGTAAACAGCTGGGAATGTTCTCATAGTTAGGTCCACCAGATGGAAGCCTTCGTTATAACCATAGAGTAGAAGCTTAGCAACTCTGCTTGTTATGATGGTTGTATTACTACAATAAGCAAGCTCTCGTAGATCCATCCATTCACACTTCAAGCATTCCTGATGGCAGAAGTTTATAGTGTGTGACAATGGCTTCAGGCGACAAATGATGTACAAGTCAGACTTTCCAAATGCCCCAGGGTGATTATGCTGCTGCCTTATGCTTAATAAGGACTTAAATTCCGAATGAATGCCAGTCTCTTCAAAAACTTCTCTAACTGCTGTAGCTCCTACAATTGAGAGAAAAAAAACATTTGCTTTAAGTACAGCAACAGCTTTCCAAAAAACCTTTGCTTTCAAAACAGAATACAGACTGCTTAGTATGCAATTTGTACCAATACATTCTTAGTTCTACTTTTAAGAGGGATTTTTAAAGTGAAAATGATATTACTACACGGCTGTGTAGTACACAAATAGCAAATATTTCATGGTAACAACTATATTTAATAAAGGGCTGTTCAGCTGGAGGGCTGTGTGCTTGACATGGCCCTGTAGGGGATTTTTATGACCCCCCAGTGTATTTTATAAATTTGATCATTATAGTGTAATTTGGTGATCAACATGTGTTTTGAGAAATAATCGGATCATTACATATAAATAAGTTAAACAGCACTGATATTAGATGACAAGAAACCCCCCTCTGCCATTTTTGAAACAGAAGGGGTTATTATTTAGTCTTACTGTATGCTCCCATACAGGTCTTTTTCCTTCCTCCACAGAATCATGAAACACTTACATGTCCTCCATACCTGGCCATAAAATGAAGAGCCTGGGTACTGGATGTGAAGCAGCTAGACATGGTGGCTGGCCACCTTATTTTACTAAATTCTAAGGCCAGGTACAGAGAAAGCGGCAAACTTTGAGGGAGCCCTTGTTGCGGTTTGTTGGAGGAAACGGGGACCTGTGCAAGGGGCACTTTTTCAAAAGCAGTATGTAGGGTTTCCTTGTCCTTTTTATAAACTGAAAAAAGTAAAACCCATTCTGCAATTTCACTTGGTACTGAACATCTTTATGTTGACAGATTTAAGAAGTTGCAGAAATCTACAGGAACTGCCAAACAGAATTGGTTATTTATAATATAAATTAGAATTACTGTTATAAGGAAGGTCATGCACTATTCATCTAGGCTCTCAGTGCTATTGGATGAATAAATATATATTATTATCAGCTATAAATCCTTAATGAACCAAACACCAAAATTAAATGTTGGATAACAAGATTATTGTTATATTTAAATGAAAAAGTATGAACAAATCTATAACACTTACCTATATCTTCCCCTTGATCTGACAGACCACCAGGAAATTTCCATGCATTTACTGTCTGTAATAAAAAAACACAAAAAAACCTGTCACTTCTCTGTATTAAACTTTTTAAAAAAATCTCTCTTAACATATATTAATATATAAAAAAAATCTACATTTCTTTCTACATTCTTGCAATATAAGTTCTCACTTTCTACACATCTGCTTCCTTGTCCTCTTAAATGCAGAGCTACAGGCAGTCCTTAAAGAACATTAAAAAAGAGAACCTCCCTATATTATATACACATTTAACAGCTATGTTGCTCATCCTATAGTTTAAAAGGCAATTTTGGGTGCATGAGCAGCTGTGAATACATAGCTTGCAAATCAGTGTAGGACTTGTACAAAGCACTGGCTTGACGGGGTATGTTGGTTTATGCATGTATGTAAAAACAATGCGAGCAAATGGGTCTTGTTTTTAACTGAATGCAGGTATTTACCTTTGCTGCCTGTAGTGTGGGTAATTCACTTTTTTCCTGAAAATCAATTTATACCAATTCCTACTCATGAACTGCTAAGAAAATATTGAAAAGTATTTAATTTCGCCATGTCTCATGTACCCAAAATTGCCTTTTAAACTACAGGATGAATGAGCAACATTGCTGTTGAATGTATGCAACACAGTGTGGATTAGTGTGGCCATAGAGCGCTGTAAAGAGGGCAGCAGGAAGAAATTGTAAGGAAATTGTAAAATATGTGCAAAACATGGTGTACATGTACTATATCCTCAAGGCCAAATTAAGCCATTTGAAAAAGACTAAGTTATCTATTGAATAATGCTAATGGAACCCTCTGGCTAAAAAAATCTACTGTATAAAAAGAGGTTCAGACAGCCAACGCTCCCCAGTATGGCCCTATGGCTTAACAAAAGGTAATGCCACGTGTTTGCTTGCATCAGTTGTAAAACAAAACATTCAGCACAACTTATCAAGAATAGACTCATAGGAATTGCTGAGTTACACTGCAGTGTGGATTACTGTGGAAACAGAGAATGTACAAGTATAAATGTCAACCTTTACCTTTTACTGTAAAGTCAATGTGTCACATACTGAAGCATACTTAATAAACTCTCATCTGGTACTGATGTTATATTTCAACAATGCTGCTAGCCATAGAGATACCTGTAACTTGCAGAAGCTGCTATCTGAAGTTAGTAATGGGACTTTTATAAGATTTATTTTATCACCAAGACATTTTGCAATAATTGTATTTAATCCTCTACATAGATTTTAATGTGTAGTGTGTTCTTTTGGGCACTGAAATCAGTGATGTGTTTATATTTGTACTTACAAAAAATGTATTTCATGCAATAAATATAATAAAATTCATTTTAATACATCTGCCAGTTTTAATATATGCTTTTTTAAATATTCTTTTCCATTTGAAATGTATTGGAGCTGTTATTGCCAAAAGGCATATACATAAATAATAGCGCTACAGAAAAAAAAAATCTGCTTTATTGTTCAAAGTCAGGGCTGTGTAGTTTAAATTCTATAAGGTCACATTGTAGCTCTAAAGGGATTTTTAAGCCACCAACCAGCAAAAAGACTTATCTAGTTTAACATAATGTTAATAAAACTATGACAACAAGCATCTTGCATTCTACCAATTCTTTTTAATTATACAAATCCATATATTTCTATTTTGCCATTGTAAAACCTTTTTTAACTGAACTTAACCACTACCTTTCTTTATAAACAGAGCTCCCTATCTACCTTTGGAAAAAAAAACCCTTTCAGCTCCTTTTGAAGTTCTTTGGAAACAGGATATGACAGGAAGTACTTAAGTTAACCTGGATTCATATTCTTGTTTACTGCCAGAGATAACAGAAACTAGGTATTTCGTAACTAAAACAATAGGCAAAAAGTAGGTTTAGCACATACCCTATTCATTGAGCTCACGTTCAAAAGATGTATACTGACCTTTAATACTTCCATTGTGCCTAATATTAATAAATGAGGTGCAATATTCAGTGCTCAGAGGTCCTTGGGAAACCTGGAATTGACACCTACCACTGATAAGGGTTTACGATATCATTCAGAGTAAAGCTCACAAAAGCCCTTCAATAGCACTTTATAGGTCAACATTTACAAGTAGGAGCATCTTGCATCTATATTCTAACATTGCACAAGAATAAAAGTAAATATTACTAAATACAAAATACCCAATTTACTTAAAAAAAACTTCCTGTACCATTCTACAGCACCTTGTGGCTGCCTTTATTACCAGACATGTCATGTTTTCATAAAGATTATTTTATTTTGTGTACCTTGTTTCTGTCCTGTACAACCAATACTTTCCCAGTATCCTCATCTAATACGGCACCTGAAAGAAAAAGAAAGACAAGTCAGATCACTGTACATGTATAGGACCCGTTATCCAGAATGCTTGGGACCTGGGGTTTTCCGGATAAGGGATCTTTCTGTAATTCAGATCTCCTACCTTAAGTCTGCTAAAAAAAAATATTTAAACCGTAATTAAACCCAATAGGATTGTTTTGGCTCCAATAATAATTATTATATCTTAGTTGGGATCAAGTACAAGGTACTGGTTCATTATTATAGGGGAAAAGGAAACCATTTTTAAAAATGTGAATTATTTGATTAAAATTGAGTCTATGGCAGATGGCCTTTCCGTAATTTGGAACTTTCTGGATAATGGGTTTCTGGATAAGGGGTCCGATTACTGTATTACCATTACAGGTTTGGCATTCTAATATTGGGTTCAGGATTCAGTATTTAAGCAAACATTATGTTTCTGTGCATACAAATAATCACAAGTCACTTTGATGTAAAAGTATTGGGCCACATGTAGGAACCTTTTCTAATGAAAGCAGTTCAAAAATATAACATATTGGGCACATTTGACACAATGAAATGTTCCTATGGAACCAACAAGCAAATTATATTGTAAGCATTTAAATAATTTACTGTACCCTGCCATTGTAAAACTCCAATTATACTTGTTTGGAGTAAAAGGCATAACATTTTCATTATGGTTTCTGCCTCTATCCCTGCAAAATGAGTCAGTGATTCATGGCATATGGCAGGTTCAAACAGCACAGTGAGTGTTGAGGTCTCCTGAAAGTGTTTATGGCTGGGATTCTAGCTATAAACAAAGTATTCAGACCACAGTGATCTGATATCCTGTCTAAAACCACACCCCATAATTTGATTTTGTGGTATCAATAATAAATATATTAATACAAATCATGATACATTAAAATAAGACATACAAGGAAGGCCTTTATAGGAATCTGTACAGCTGATGAGGGACAGATTCCTATACAAGGCCTTCCTTTGAAGGAGTTAAGGGACATGTAACAAGCTGCAGAAAAAGACTTCAGTGTGTAAATAAGAAAGTGGCTCCGCTGGGCAGTATTGCACCAGTATAGTAACCCTCAACAGTCAACCAGCAATTAGCTTTGGACTGTCTACGGCAAGTTTAGGCCATGTATTCAAGGGCAATTGAACTACTCACGCTCCTGAACTCAGTTGGATTTTAAAGCATCAGTATTGCCACAATAAATGAAAATATATATATATTTGTTTACATATCAGTTAACTCAAATCCTAACAATAAACTTTCTTTTGGCACCAACTTTTATGAAAAAGGTTTTCATTCAATAGTTTTGTACATTGTTTATCTTCCTGTGTAAAGGTACCCATACACGGGCCGATAGAAGCTGCCGATATCGGTCCCTTGGACCGACTCGGCAGCTTATCGGGCCGTGTAGGGGCAGAAACGATCAAATTCACCGACATGCCTCCCCGATATCGCCACCCGTAGGTGGGGATATCGGATGAAGATCCGCTCGCTTGGCAACATCGCCAAGCGAGCGGATCTGCCCGTGTATGGCCACCTTAAGAACTAAAACTATTGTATTCTATAGAGTCTATCTGTTACCTGCTATGTACAGATGGGGCCTATAGCCCAATTTTATCTTGCATATCTGACCCCTTGGCTGTAAAGCAGCTTATTTATTCAAATGGTACTACAGGTATGGGACCTGTTATCCAGAATTCTCGGGGATCTTTCCGTAATTTGGATCTGCATAACTTAAATCTGCTAAAAATCATTTAAAAATACTGAATAAACCCAATAGGATTGTTTTGCCTCCAATAAGGATAAATGATATCTTAGTTGGGATCAAGTACAAGGTACTGTTTTATTATTACAGGGAAAAAGGAAATCATTTTTTAAAATTAGAATTATTTCCAGACAATGGATCCCATACCTGTAGTGTTTTTCATTAAAATACATGATTTGTACCAATGCAGCATATATATATATAACACAAAGCCATTGCATGACTGGAACTCTACTGCATTGTTACCAATTGTTTTAAATTCTCAAGTTTGGATTAAATGGTTGAAACGCTATGGTCAGTGCAAATTCCTGTCAGGCCTATGCTGTAACAGTGCCCCTTTGTCTAGGGTTTGGGATCTGCAGTCTTAAAAGAATTTCCACAGATTTTTTTTTGCAGTATTTATGCAGCTCGAGGACGTTCTGTTTGTTTTGTATTGTTTTTTGCCAAGCAATTGCATTGCTGTTTTTAATTAGTGCTTGAGATCATAGTTCTGTTCAAGGGTGAAATCTCCCTTACAGCCAAATCTTTGGCAGGCTAAAATAATCCGTCTCATGATATGGATATTGGAGACCCCGCCCTTATTTTACTTAATATCTATCTAAAGAAAAATGTTATTATCTCAGATCCCCTCACCCTACACTTATTACAATCCGCAAAGGCGCTTATCCCTAGAAAATGGAAATCTATAGACCCCCCTTCATTCACGGAATGGTTAGCAAATACTGAAGACATACGCCAAATGGAAGAAATAACCCATATGATACACAATAACAGTTATCAATACAGGAACATCTGGACCCCTTGGTTAGAATATCTAAGGCCACTTTGATTCGTACTTCAACGACAGCCAGCCATATAAAGAACAATAGAAGTAAAGAGTATAAGGTATAGTTACTTGAATTTACATGTGAAATTCTAGGTATGACTTGATGACAGACTTGCTTGAGTACCTTCGTTGACAAACAATGTTAAGTACAAATAAGCAATTTCCCCTCCCTACCCTCCCCTTTTCCTTTCTGTATCCCTTTCCCATAATGCAAAATTTTAAATAAAGAATTGAAAAAAAAAAAAATAAAAAAAATAATCCGTCTCTCCAATCTTCTGTCAAACAAAGCCACTGCATGATACTTTAGGCTAGGGATGGGCAATAGGATGCTTTCTCATGGTTTGGCATTGGTAAAACTATAGCCAGGCGATCCCTACAGCTGAGACGCTTGCTTGTAAGCACTGAAGACCGACAACCCCTATCTTCCTTACAGCCAGAGCTGGACTTAATCAGATGAACAACAGAATGTATTGTAACACCAGGGAATGAATTATGGACTAAATTAAAGAGTGCAGCCACAGAAATATTGTATTACACAGAGATGGCATGTTTCTAACAGCATATTTTTAAAATCAGACTAATGAATACAACATAGCCATTGTTTTATACCACTCTAGATCTGGGATAACCATTGAAGTAAATGGGACAAATTCAGCAGGTGAAAAAAGGTGTAACAAGCATCGGCACTCAACCCATTTTTAGCTGGATTTTTTCAAGTAACATCTTTTTACAGCACAATTTTGTACACATTCATATAAATTATTATGTGGCTTTATAAATACACATGATTTTATACTGCATTAAAACTGTGGTATTTGGTGCATTTCAATGCCTTTACAAATATTCTACTCAGTGTGCCTTCTTGAGCATTAACAGGTGCAAGGTGCTTGTCTGCCAACACAAGACTTTGTCCATAGCATATCCCCAACATGTAAATGTTATAAAGTGTACAGTTTAGGCCAGACCCCAGTCTGCCCTAAAAGATTAATATCCATTATCAACAAATGTCAACAGAATTTTGCAACAATTTTGTGCAGAATTTGCACACCACCACCTTTTAATACAAAAAAGAAATGGAATATGGAGTAATTCCTGGCATTCTGTTGCCTGAGTGATTTCCAATTGGACTGGCAGGCAACAGAACAGTTGGAATCACTGCATGTTCATTTCAACCGTAATTGGCTGGGCTTGTGGGTTAGGCAACAGTCGACTGAAAAACACTGAACGCTGAGTTTCAAAGTGACTGTCTTCTGACTTCTGGGGGTGGAATTCAATGTCTTTTGTATTTGTAGGCCCATTTATATATTCTGTATAGTTTTCTGATTATGCTTGTCTGTACAGGTATTAGATCCATTATCTAGAAACCCATTATAAGACAGTACCTTGACAGTACTTGATGGTAACTAAGCTGCATGAATCCATATTGGTAACACACTTGCCGTGGTAACGAGTTGTTAAACTAGTTGTTAAATAAAGATCACATACACAGAATTAAATATATTGTTTTTAGTGCTTGTAAGTAGTAAGAAAATTCAAACGGTAGCAATGCACCTTTACATTTTGTAAATGCTACTACAGAATTTTGCAAGCAGCACCAAAGTCTGTAAAGAAAACTCACTGGAACGCATTATATCTCCATAATCAGTTAAAAACATGCTCTAACATGTCAACTGATAAATATCCAATAACTCTGTTTATGCTGCCCTCTCCTGGTTACAATAAGTAATTGTTACTGGAAAACTTGAGAAAAAGTTAGGTAGTCCCTAAAGTATCTAACAGACGAATATCCATTATCAACAGAAACCACTGAATAATCTAGTTTGTCAAAGAACTTTGCAACAATTTTGTGCATACCTTATGTAGCAATTACTTTTAATACACAATGACAATGGAATGCAATTTATGGCATACTGTTGCCTGAACGATTTCCAATTGGACTGACAGGTGACAAAACAGGTGGAATCACTGCGTGTTCAATTTAACAGCAATTGGCTGGACTCGTGGTTAGGCAAGAGTCGACTGAATACACTGACTGCTGTAGCAAGGCACTTCTGACCTGCAAGTCCAGACCATTGCTACTGAAATGAATAAGGGTGAAATTAAAAGTCTTTTGCCCGCTTCCTTAAATTGGAAATCACTTGGTATAACAGGTATCATCCAGTGCTTTTGCTACTAATGAAAAGGAGGTAGTAATGTTACAAGGGCCAATAGCGAGTTTACACAAAAAAGTTACAAGATGCAGATAAATTACACCCAATCAAATCAAAAAAGGAAAGATGTGTATGGTTTCCTTGCTTTTTATTTTGCTTTTTATTTTGCTTGAAAAGGGAAAGAAATTTTTCTAATTTTTTCACACAACAATTTAAAGATTGTGGGTACTGTTTATAAATAGGATCTAATTTTATGCTTCCAAAATGTCTACCTTAAAATTTATATAAAAATAAGCTGTTTTATTTAGCAAGCAGCAACTCTTAGAATTCTTAGGAAACCTTTTATGTTTGACTCATCATACCATGCTGTAACTGAATTTAAGGTTCAGTGCTACGAAGAAAAGCTCATTAGTATCAGTAACCTGCTGCAACCACATTGCATTGAACTGAGCACAATAATTACATCTATATAGACAAACCTGCAACCCCAACTTGGTGTGTAGCATATCCAGGTAGTCTGCTTGGTCCATCTTTTAACCAAAGGGTCAGCGTAGATTCATTGTGTTCTGCATGGTGAAATGTAAATCCTTCAGAGGCAGCAGTGGATATCAGTCTGCTTTGCATGATGGGAATATGCAGCCACACAGCAATCCTGCCATCTAATCTCCATTGTTTTACAGATTCTAACAGAAGGGAAAAATACATTAATTTATAACCCTGTATAATATAGAGAACAAAATGAATTGTTTTGGGTTTTAATAATGTAATGCAAATATGCCTTATTACATAGATCTATATGTTTAATCTAACAGTGAAGCATTGTATGAAATTCTGGAATACAATGTGTCCTCTGACTTTTTCATTGAGCTGTTAATGTGTGATTACTTAGTTTTTACATTTAATTAAAATGGTAACATTAATAGAAACATGGCATCTGACTGTTTCAATTTCATGGACCCCTGGGTAGTAAGACATTTGGCTTGAGCACCACATACATGATCAGATCAATGCAGGGTTAGGGATTGTTCTAATGATATAAGATATGATTTGGCCCAATGTTAGGCCAAATCAGAATGATTCGACTATTTGACTCCAGTGTCAATCTTCAGAATATAATGGTGACTCTGGGATACCTGTCAAGAGAGGAATGCATCAACATGCTGGTGCTGTCCTCTGGATTGTCTAACCTGCCTGATAAGATAACTGTTGTTTAGACCAGACATTATTTGAGCAGGCTCCACACACAGGCCAACACACTGCAGATTTGGTCAGTTGTCTGGCTTCTCCAGACTGAAGGCTGTGTCTGTGCCATATGCGAAATAAAGGCGGTTTTATAAATATGAAATGGAAATGCTGTAATTTCGATATATTGTTGTCTGAAGGTATGTGGAGGTGAACATTGTGTAACAGATTGTGACAGATTTTATTGGCCCTTTTATGTTGACGCTATACTAATATATATATATTTATTACTACATTTAGCAGTGTAAGAAAACACATATTAGGTCGAATTATAAAATTAATGTATTAAACATTTGCCAGTTTAATGTGAGTTAACCCCAAAACCCAAGGCTACAAAGCCAGTGATACAAAGCACAGTATATGCTTAGTGAGCTAGGAGAGACTATAAACCCAGGAAAACTAGCTTGCCCATAAAAGAGGGAGGTAGAGCTTAATCTTTATAACGGTGCGGTTTTATTACCATGTTTGTTCCCACTGTATGTACTATGAATAACAGGAATGCATTGCGCTGTGTATAGACAGAGCTGTTGTTCTATAAATATAAATTCCCTTAACTACAAAGACACCCAGGACGGTACAATCCCATGGACGGACTGTGTGCCACTTGCCGTGTAGCCATCTCCCGAATGCGATTTCCCCTAAGTTGTGTGAGGGCTCCAAGCGCACTGTTACTCCCCCGAACTTGTCTACCTTGCCCCGTAGTTCTACACTGGGCCAAGCCGGGCTGGGCTGTGAGCAAAAATGCCGCCCTATAAACCCCCGAACCTCACAGAGAAACCGTACACCCAGGCGTTGCATCTTTCACTGACACCGGGCAACTAGTATAAGTTAATTGCAACCCTACAGCAGGGTACAGGAAAACACCCCCCATGACGCCATCATTGTTATGGGCAGTCTGTAAAAAGTTGAGCTCTTTAGCTGTTCTAGGTTTACTTCACTGCTACCCCCGATAGACGAAAACTAGCAGTACTGAAGGGAGCAGTACAACAACTGGAGCGCCGCAAGCTATGTTATTTTCCATTGGCCAGCATTAGAACTTAAATCTCTTCAAATACATCTTACATAAGCTCCCGTTTTTGCCAGAATCTAGTATGGCAATTACGCTGAGAAATCTCACTAGCCAATAGAAAGGTAGTACTTGGAAAGTATCGTCCCTACCGTAAATGCTTCTATTTTGGCTAAGAGCCAATTATCTTTTCTTAGCTGTTGCTCTTCTATTCGAGTGATTACGAGTGGCGTCGTATAGTTTCCCCAGCTGACCCGGAAGTTGTTGTGTAGCGGAGAGAACACGCGTTGGGTTAGGCAGTTCTTCACATGAGCCCGGCCACTGTGTCTGTGGCACCATGTCCTCCTCTAAAAGGAAGAGTAAAGGGGGTGAAAAGGCAATGGCAAACTCTCCTTGTGCGGAGTCCCGACAGTCAGCGGATCCCTCTGTGTGTAAAGTGACTGATTTCTTAGATAAAGGTACTTTGGTTTTGCGGGGATTCTTTTACAGGCTGCGACAGTAATATGCATTCTTTATACAAATATTACAAAATACAGATATCCAAAACTGCAAATAATTAGTTTTGATTTTACAAGTAGCCGCTCTCCAAGTTAGTACATCTGCTCTACATCGTTACATTAAAAGTGATATAAACCCTGAAATAAAATTCTGCATCGTGTAAGTCTTAGCAAATCAACAATATACCTTCACATCAAAATAAATTGGTTTATTTGTAAATGAAATTGCAGTGGAACTCAGTATTGTTCGTTCTCATTCCACACTGCTGGTTCTGACTCTTGAAACTGTGTAGCAGAAGTCAGACTTACATGCTTCTTTATAGGTCTATGAAGCAGCTGCCATTTCCTACACTGTTTCAAAATTCAGATCTACCAGCGTAAAGAACTGTAAGGAACATAAAGATACTGCTTTCAAAAGTAGTTATATTTACAAATTCATTTGAGACCAAGCAATATTTTCAATTGTGTTGTTGTATAGTTTCTTTTTTTTATTCAGTTAGGCCAAATTTTATATTTTGGGTTTATATCCCCTTTAATTGCTCTCATTTCATGTAAGCTTTACTTAACTCAGCTGTAGATCATCTGGTACAACGTGATACTTTATTTGCTGGCTGGAATTCAAGTTTGGGTAAAACATTTATAATTAACCCAAAGGTTAGAGCCTAAAAATGGGTCCTAGTACTGTTTAACGTGGGCCCCCTTGATCCCTTTCACTTAAGAGATGTGAACCCTTCACTGTTTACACAGGTAGTGCCATAGGGCTGCCTGTGCAGCTCTGATTTTTGCTATTATAAAATACCCTTATATTCTGCTTGCTAGACTAGGATATATTTTATCGGGCCATAGTTAACCATTCCAAATTACAGTCATCCTCAAAACTACCATCACAGTGTAAGTGACCCATCAGGCTGTCCCTGCAGCGTGAATTGCTTGCTAAGGTTTTATAGCTGTATAGAACCGTGCTACTAAATACAACCTGCTCCTGTGTGAAAGAGTATTTTGTAACATTCATAATACATTGCTGAGTGATTCCCACTACAATAAAGAACTGAAACCCCGGCATTGGAAATAGCCCAGGGAGAATTTAAATGGAAAACCTGTAATCCTAATATACTGACTGTTGTAATATAAATAAAATATACTGTTATTGTGTACAGACCGAGTGTGCGTTTTTATTTCAAAAAGGGACAAACCTTTTTTCCTGTTAATAAAAATATTTGTAATGTTGGGTAAAATTAAGGATCTGCTATTTCTGTGAAATTATTGCAGACGTAGGGACAAAAAGTAATTGGTATTTGAATAAGGTATAAAAAGGGGTTATACAATTCTTCTAACTTGTGCTAATCCCAGCAATAGCTGTCTTTTAGTGAGATTAGAGCCCTAAAACAAATTTGCTGGATGCTGAAGATACTTCTCATTGACTTCAACGGAATCTCTGCAGGTTTGGGTGGCACAATTTAGGTTTTTATTTTTTTAAATATATAGTTGTTTTTGCCCTGATTATGAATGAATCACACCAATAATAATAAATAAACCCCTCTTTAATTTTACATTTTTGGAATTAAATTATTGCTGTTCACTAATTAAAAAGTCTAATGCAATGTGTATGAGTCAGTCAAGGGCATGTTTGCAGAGCTGGTCATATCCAAGTAACCAGGAAGCCATGGCTGCTATAATATAGCTCCTGAGCCCTATTATTTATTTTTTTTAGTTACTTAAGTGTTTTAGATTTATGTCAGTGCAAGCTTCTTCCCTGTGAAAGAAAAGGAGCATTTTTCACTTTGTGACTATTGGTGGCATATTCTCTGCTGGTGCATGATTAAGTATATTTCTGCATATATTAAGAATTGAGAGGACACAATAAATGTTACCTAGTATTGGCCTTCTTAGGAAAAGCTGTTTTTACAAAGCATTTTTGCATTGCACTTTCCTTTTGCTGCTTTGTAGGCCAAAAAGTTTCTCCTGGCCTTTTATTTGTAGGGTGATGCATAAACATAACAGACATGGGTCTGAGTATAAAGTTACCAGGGTATAACAACACTGTCTGTATACATGCATTAAACATACCTAATGTACTGTATTAAACTCCTTGGAAAATATGATTTACATAGGTTATTAAATACTCTTTGACATAGGAGCAATTTTACTCCTTTACAATCTGACATTTGTGTGCAGGTCCCATCAGAAATCCCATCCCTTAAATTATTTAGCACGGCTATGCAATAATCTCTGTTAGGAAGTATTTTCATTAATTCCTCTGTAAGATGCATTAATAAGCATCTCTCTCTGATCTCATGGCATGTTTGTTACAAATATATTACTGTTACAAAAAGAGTGCTAAAAGTGAAACATCACTGATTTCTAAAGTCAGTTTAGAATCTTGTACAGGTGTGGGATACCTTATCCGGAAACCTATTATCCAGAAAGCTCCGAATTATGGAAAGCCGGTCTCCCATAGACTTCATTTTAATCAAAAAATTCAGAATTTTAAAACCTATTCCTTTTTTCTCTGTAGTAATAAAACAGTACCTTGTAATTGATCCCAACTAAGATATAATTAATCCTTATTGGACGCAAAACAATCGTATTGGCTTTAATTAACGTTTTATTAATTTTTTAGTAGACTTAAGGTGTGGAGATCCAAATTACAGAAAGACCCCTTATCCGGAATACCCTTGGTCCCGAGCATTCGGGATAAGGGGTCTTATACCTGTAATGTGTAAAAACCCTTAGCCCATAGCTTTTATACCTGCTTTTATTTACAACCCCTAAATTCATATTTTAAAGTTTTGTGGTTATTTTAAGGAGCAAGAAAGATGTAATAACCGGGGAATGTCCAACTGTTAGGAGCCCCACAGTGATTATAATAGCTTACCTGAGACCTTGGGCCAGTTTTACTGTTCACTGAAAATTGCACCGGCCTGGGATAACTGTAGGAGCTCCATGCTCTCATCATCTTCTTAATGTAATTTCTTTACATTCCAGTCCAGGTGCCCATGCGCAGTAGAGTGAAAAAACAAACTTAGAGGCAAAAAGACAGTCTTTTACTCTACTGCACATGCACACCCAGACCAGGGCCACAAAGAAGATTGAAAGAAGCAGATGAAGATTCAGTGTGGTGCTTCTACTCTGGGCCAGTAGAGGTAAGTGATGTAATCAGTGGGGGGTGCCTAATATTTCGTACCTCACTTCCTGCACTTGATTGACAGCTGCAGAACTGGCAGGAACAGATCCTGATAGCTGGCTACACTATGCGCGTTCGCTCGCAGTCAGTACAGGGTCCTGTGACATATTAACCAGTCGTGTCAATAGTGTGCGGCTATCAGATACAGTCTAGCCTGTCAGGTTGGGGGGGCAGTGGGTCACACAAACGGGGTCTGGAGGAATCCATGGCACCTGACTCAAGTATAAGCCGAGGGTGACTTTTTCAGCACATTTTGGGTGCTGAAAAACTCAGCTTATACTTGGGTATATAGGGTAGGTAACTTTACCAATGTAGAGTTCTACACAAGGCTTTGTGTAATGCAGGGCTGGTAGAAGAACATGGGTTACACAAAAGGGTTAGATCTTGCAGAACATTTTCTAAAAGCACCTTATCCCCTGCAAATCCCCCCCCCCCCCCCCCCCCCCCCCCCCCATCATTCTGATCCTTTAAAAGAGGTGTACAGTTCTTTACCTTTGGCTCTACTTGGGGTCATTCTGAAGGTATTTCCTGGATACATTGCCAAGTGTTTCTGGCTTGTTGGACCTTACTGAGGAAGTACTTTGAAAAGTTACTAGATGTGAAGATCCTTACCTTATTTGGCCATCCATGTCCCACCAAGCCAATGATAAGATTACATCGTAGACTCAGTAGGGGAGAACCACATCATGGGATTTTTAATCTTTTGGATCAGATATTGAAACAATAATCAAATAATCAAATATTTACTCAGTCACACTTACTTCACATTTTCTATCTGTTTTCTTGAACAGACAGCCATCTTTAAAAAGGTATTCTCCCTTCCTTTCTCTCCTTGCTTTATACTGCACAGACAACACAGATTTATGCATATATCTTTTGTGCTCTCAACTTCCCTACTGCACCTTGCAATTGTCCCTATTTACAATTGGATGCAAATGTTTAGCACCACTTGCCAAATTTTATATTTAGCACACCAGAAAGCTCCGAATTACAGGATGCCTACAACAGAGACCTTTCTCGCACACCCTTAACTCTCCATAAATTAAGCGCCCGGTGCTCACTGTCAGAGGGATTGGCACCCTCCCAAAAATCCAGAATTGTCAAACAATACAATGGCACTCAAGGCTACAAAAGGGACTAGCCCTTAATTCCAATTTTTTATTGCGGTAGTGCAACGTTTCGGGGCAACACAACCCCTTTATCAAGCATACAAATCGGTGTAGTGAACATAATGTTTCACTTTTTTAGGATTCTACTGAGACATCACTTTCTTATGGACTTTTTGACACAGTATTTCTATGATATATATTGGCTTTTGGTTTTTCAAGTATTCACATAGTCTGTAATGGATTATTGAAATGCTAAGTGTGACCTGTATAGGGTTATATCACCTTTAATAGATTCTACTTTTGTTGTATGATGCAATTAACAAGTAACCAATTAATTATGGTGATTTCATTAATGGGTTGGGATTTAAAATGCTGTTCACTACACCGATTTGTATGCTTGATAAAGGGGTTGTGTTGCCCCGAAACGTTGCACTACCGCAATAAAAAAATTGGAATTAAGGGCTAGTCCCTTTTGTAGCCTTGAGTGCCATTGTATTGTTTGACAATTCCGAATTACAGGATGGCCATCTCTCATAGACTTAATTTTAATCAAATAATTCTTTAAAATTGATTTAGTTTTTCTCTAATAATAAAACAGCAGCTTCTACTTGATCCTAACTACTTTAGTAGTTTAGTTTACTTTTAAAGTGGACCTGTCACCCAGACATGAAAATCTGTATAATAAAAGTCCTGTTCAAATTAAACATAAAACCCAAATTCATTTTTATATTAACACATCCAAACCCATTATAAAGGCATTTAAAAATCACAGCTGTCAATCATATATTGCTTGCCCCGCCTCTATGCCTTAGGCATAGAGGCGGGGCAGACAATAACTTTAGCTTTCCATTCAGCACTTCCTAGATGTCACTGCACATCTCACTTCCCCCTCCCTCCTCATCATCTAATTGTGTAGCCAATGCAAGGGGATGGGCATCTGGTCCCCCATTCTGGCACATAAACAAGATTTCGGCATGATACAAAGCTTGCCTTCATAACAGTGTCCACAAAATGGTGCCTGCCTGCTTTGATTGAGTAATTCCAAGACGGAAGGAAACAAGGTTTATATTATTTATATAGAGTAAGTAAAGTTTATTTTGCTCAATGAACAATATAGAAAATAATTTGGACTTATTTCTTAGGGTGACAGGTCCGCTTTAAAAAATTAAGTACACCTAAAATATGTAGATCCAAGTTGTGGAAAGACCCGTTATCCAGAAAACCTCAAGTCCCGAGCATTCTGGATAACAGGTCCCATACCTCTATTTGGAAAGTAGTGAAAACCTACTCCAGGAATCAGTGAGTGAAAAACAACATACCGTATACACTCGAGTATAAGCCGATCCGAATATAAGCAAGAGGTACCTAATTTTACCTAAGAAAACTGGAAAAACTTATTGACTCGAGTATAAGCCTAGGGTGGGAAATGCAGCCGCTACTGCTAAGTTTCAATAATCAAATAAATAACATAAATAAATAATAGATAACTTTAGGGAAAGAAAAATGCTACAGCAGCAGTCAAAAGCAAGTTTGGGAAGGCTAAGGAAGCTGCCATACTAATAATCAAGTACTTGACACAGTTCACGTGAGGGGTGGTCCTCAGTGGACCCCAGTCGTGCACGCGCGCGCCACGGGCCTGATAAAGGCTCTGCTGTTAATCCGGTGTGGGGATGTCTTGGTCCAGCAACTAAGCACTCAGCCTGTACTAAGCACTCAGACATTGCTAATTAGTGTATCCCATTAAGCAGAGGGGAATTAGATGCCAATTTCAAATTAAAATCCAGTCTGATTTTTTAAGAAGGGACTGCCTACTTTCAGAATTAAAGTACAAGTAACCAGCATGTTTCATCCCTTTCCTTGCATATTTGCATTTATACATAAATAGAAATAGAAATAATAGCAATGACACACCAAATACAAAAGGTGCAGTTATGGGATATCAGGCAGGCGCTTGATATTCCTAAACCGGACCTTTAACTAAGACACCATAGTCAGTATTGGCTCTGCTTATAACTGGATTTTTGCGACTAAGCAAGAAATGTTACCTCCTCCCATCACTATTTAGGGACAGGGAAATAGTGCATTAAGTTAAATTTAGTCATGCTAAATCAAAGACACACAAGTGACACTTGACACTAGAGGAGCTTACAATCAGGATGTGTGTTTCAATAATCAACACGCAATCCGGGGGGCGGGGGATGGTATGGGATGGGGGGGGGGGTGTGTGTGCTACATCAGCAGAGTCGGCACATCCAGGTACTCGAGTATAAGCCGAGGGTTAATTTTTCAGCACATATTTAGTGCCGAAAAACTCGGCTTATACTCGAGTATATACGGTATTTGCACTTCTTCCTGATGACTTTATATGCAGATCATGATTGTGCAAGCAGCACTGCAATGTGAAACAGCACAACACCACTGCTGTATCAGAGAGACATCTATCAGAGCAGGTCCTTTGCTCTAATAGATGTGGGCAGGCAATATATTTTTAAATACCTAGAATGAATGCTTTACAAAAATAAATAAATAAATAAAAAATAGAATTATTTTATTCATGTTTAATTTGAAAAGGAATTACTTTTATTATTAGCTTTTTATTTCTCAGTGACAAGTCTCCTTTAAGCTGGTGACCATTTCTAATGGCTATTAAGGCCTAATGAGGTTATTAGAGACCTTATAAAAGCAGTTTTTACTACTGGAAAAGTGGAACGGGGTCCAAACATTTGCACATGACACAATTAATATTTTCTTTGTTCTTATGTTTTATAGGAGAACTAAAGCTTAACTAAAGAAGAATGCTAGAAATATTGTACATATTTATATATGTTTTGGGCTTATATACCAGCCCAAGGCAACACTGGCCTTTTAGCAGTAGCTCCCCATCTTCTTTTCTGTGATTCACTGCACATGCTGCTCATTGCTGCTATTGAGATGCTGAGAACTTAAGGCTGGTGCTGTAAGTTCAGTATATAAAATATGCCATTTTAGGCCATACTTTTGTTATGGTTTAGTTCACCTTTAAAGTCTGTGAAATAAAATGTGACTATGCATTAACATTTGCAAATATTTTGCAAAGAAAGAAGTTGGGTTCTGGTTATTATGTTAGACATCCACTCACCCCAGCCTTTATAGATTACATTTATGCTAACTAACTATATTAAAAACATTTTTGTCATTTGTTTTATTTTTATCTATTTACCCAGTAACATTTTTACAGTAAACAATTCATTTAGCACACTGATTCCTGCAGTAGCTGTTTCCTACTTTTCACTTACAAAATTAACAAAATAATCACTTTGGCAAGGGGTGCCCAGACTTCTACATCCAATTGTAGGTGATGCAGTAACTATTTGGAAAACAGGTGGTTTTTACCTAAACTTTGGTACAGTTTCAAGTGGTTTGAGGGTGTAATTGGGAGTGGACAGGGTGAGTTTGGAGAAAGCTAGTAGCCTCCCCTCCCCCATGCCCATACTCATACCTGCCAGTGCAGTTGCACTCCCAGCCCCCCAGTAGTTAAGTCACACTATGCATAGCCCTTTACAGAAGCAAATTGGTGCTGGGGAAAAAAGAAGAAAACAGCAGCTGTGGGCAAAAATATTTAATGAAAAAGAGGAATAACAGGAGGATTACTATACAAGAATTTGCAGGGCTGATGCAGGGAGTAAACATTTTGTGTTGAACCTTGGCTGCATAACCATGAGAGTCATTCTCACGGTTTCTCATGGTTTACCCACAGTGAACCAAGGTTTATCCAGAGACACATAACACTTAATGATCACAGGGATGCTTCCTTAGAAGCAAATTAAAGACAACTAGATTGAAAACGTTATAGAGCCACTAGCCCTTCTTCCAGTATAATGTTCTTTGAGCCATCTTATGGCCAGGAGTTAGTACTACAGTTTCAGCAACTTAAGGTATGGTTAGTGCTACTTTATCTAGTAATTACAGTGCCATTCATTCTTAATATCAAATGTAACAAACATTTCACTTAAAAGGCATTTTAATAATACAAAGGTGTATTAGTTTCATATTTTTTTCCATAAAGTCAAGCAAAAACGGTGGGCAGCTTTATAAAGCTTTTTTGATGACTTTCTCACTGCTAAAGGCTCCTGAGATTACTACATTCTTCCCTTATAGCCCTCCTTTCCATTCTCCTTGCTGGTATCAATAGTTTTGTCTTCGATTTATACTGCCTGTATATGTTTTTTTTGCGATATTAAAAAATACAATTGCTGTACAGAACACAGACATTTATAACTTATGTTTTTGTGGCATACATGTAAATCTTTCCTAACAAACTGACAAATGGCATCCCCTCTCCTTCTAGCTGAAGACAAGGTTCCGAAGGCTTACAGATATTCCTTTGTGCAACTTGGGCTGAACACCATGAAGTCACTGGATGTGTGCATTGGGCGCCCTGTTTTGCTTACAAGCACAGCTGGGAGACAAGAGGTACCTGGCATTAAATATTTCTAACCATTGCAGAGGAAACTAAAGCTTAAAAGAATAAATATGAAAAAGCTTTAAAAAAGTTAATATTGACAAGGAAAATAGTTTATAAAATGCGACACAATATTCTTATAGGTTTAGGATTACCATGTTAGTAGTTCATTTCTATTATCTAGTTCAGTGCTGTCCAACTGGCGGCCCGCGGGCCCCCTCTGTGTGGCCCCCCACCTGTCTGGCTGCTTTGATGGCTTACTCTTGTGTAAGCTTTAAATGGTATCAGTACTGTGATTAACTGCCCCCCCTGCATGGCTCTCACCTCAGATTCAGGCTGTAATCAGGCTTTATTGTTTAAATATGTAATCCCCTGTGTTGTTCACACCTTTTAGTTTCTGCATTGTTCACCCCCCTGCAGTGTTCACACCTCAGGCTCAGGCTGTAATCACCCACATTGTTCCCCTGTTCACACCTCAGGAGCAGTAGAAACCCACAAATAATCCCTGCATACTACAAAAAGAACATATACTGAGGTGGTACTGCAATTAAAAAGTTTTTTTAATATATAGTTATTATGCAGACTGTAGGAGCAGTGCCAGCATTGTGTCACTGTAGGCTGCCTGTGTGTGCCATACACACAGGCATCATAGGGCAAGCAGAGTATGGCACACACAGGCAGGGTAGGGAAGGCAGAGTATGGCACACACAGGCAGAGTATGGCACACACAGGCAGAGTATGGCACACACAGGCAGAGTATGGCACAAACCAGCCAAGAATGGCAAACACAGTGAAAGTATGGCACACGCAGGCAGGGTAGGGAAGGCAGAGTATGGAACACACAGGCAGGGTAGGGCAGGCAGAGTATGGCACACACAGGCCAAGTATGGCACAAACCAGCCAAGTATGGCACAAACCAGCCAAGTATGGCACACAGGCAGGCAGAGTATGGCAGGTTTTTGCTGTACTACAACCATTAATATGGGTATGGTCATGTGATAACATGGGTGTGGTTTCAAGTGGGTGCAGTTTCAAAAAGGGGAGTGGTCAAAACTGGCTTCCATTATCGGCCCTCCACCACGCAGGTCGGAAAAATTCCGGCCCTCGGTACAACAGAAGTTGGACAGCACTGATCTAGTTTATGGTGCAGACAGAGGCTTTTCTATCTTGTCCTCGGGCTGTGTAATGGAAAGGACTGAACCAGCCCATTTTAGTTAAAGGGGACCTGGCATCCAGACATAAAAAGCTGTATAATAAAAGTCCTTTTCAAATTAATCATAAAACCCAAATTATGTTTTCGGTAAAAAATCCATACCTATTACAAACATTTAGAAATACAGTTGCAAGAAAAAGTATGTGAACCCTTTGGAATTATATTGGTCATAAAATGTGATCTGATCTTCATCTAAGTCAAAACAATAGACAATCACAGTCTGCTTAAACTAATACCACACAAATAATTAAATGTTTCCATGTTTTTATTGAACACACCATGTAAACATTCACAGTGCAGGTGGAAAAAGTATGTGAACCCTTGGATTTAATAACTGGTTGTACCTCCTTTTGAAGGTAATACCTTCAACCAAATGTTTCCTGTAGTTGCAGATCAGACATGCACAATGGTCAGGAGTAATTCTTGACCATTCCTCTTCCTACAGAACTGTTTCAGTTCAGCAATATTCTTGGGATGTCTGGTGTAAATCGCTTTCTTGAGGTCATGCCATAGCATCTCAATCGGGTTGAGGTCAGGACTGGGCCACTCCAGAAGGCGTATTTTCTTTTGTTTAAGCCATTCTGTTGTTGATTTACTGTGCATGGGCAGTGGACATTAGGTTCCCCATTCTGGCATATACACAGCATTATGGGGTGATACAAAAGTTGCCTTAAAGCAGGGATTCCCAACCTTTTTTTCTACCAGTGAGCCACATTCTAATGTAAAAAGAGTTGACGAACAACACATGGAGTTCCTGTGGTGCCAAATAAGGGCAGTTATTGGATATTTGGCTATAAACAAACTGTTCTGTAGCAATGGAGGCAGTTAAAATAGCTAAATGGCACAGGATCACATGTAACTGATTTTGTAGAACAGCGGTCTCCAAACCGGATCCAGCCCCCCAGAGGAATTTACGATGGCGGTGGGGGGTAGGGGCGTCAGGATGTGCTGGTGATGGCGGTCCGGCCCCCCAACAATCTGAGGGGCCCTTGATCCGGCGCCTTGGGTCAGAAGTTTGAGGACCCCTGCTGTAGAACATCATTATACAGAACTTATCTGCTATGTAAGTTTTTTTCCTTTAAAAGGCTGCCAGCTAACAAAGTTTTCCTTTCTTTAGATTAGCACTGCTTGGCCTGTCTCAGGTTTGCCTGCTGGAAAAGTTGGCCTCTCTGAAATGGCTCAGAAAAGTCTCAGAGTGAAGATTGGAGATTCAGTCATTATTCAGCCATTGACTGGTCCTGTCCTGGAAGCTGACACAATTGAAGTCATATTTAGGTATTGTAAACCATTCTGTTTAATTAAGTGTGTTACATAGAGGTTTTAGTAGTATCTGTTGAGCCAGACACGTACAGATATATACTCTACCCCTCTGAATTAATCTCTACACAAGAACCAACCAGTTTGTCCAGTGGAATCAACTCTGATGCAACTGAGCTAGTATTTATCATCTTCCACTATCCTTAAGGTACAGCATATTTAGCATCTGCCAGCTTGGATTTGCAATGGGTGCTTAAAAAGCAAAAGAGAAAATGTAAAGGAAGACTGGCATTGACTGGCAGAATGGGAAGGCAGGAAAAGAGAAGCTAACATAGCTCAATAGAATGAAATTAAAGAAGCAGGAGAACAAGATGGATAAAGAATATGAAAATAAAAGATAAAGAGGAGAGTGGAACCAGAAGTGAATAATCAACCTTTTACCAAAATTTGCCAAATCATATAACAGCTATTAAATTAATATTTAAAGCTTTTTATAGTTTTCTCCCACTTCTGTCTGTGGTCTTGAACTGTTATTATGAGTAAGGTTATACAAGATCAAGGGAGTCTAATGATGTATGTCTTATGTGGGTGTTGCATATATTTGAGCATAACCCTACACAATGCAATTTAAATAAAGATATACATACATACAGTGGAAAGATAAAATGTATGCACAATGCACAGTAACAGATCATTTCTTTAAAGCCGGAAGCTGGGTTTTAAATACATTCCATACAGAAGACTGGGGCATTAATTTTAGGAAAATTCTAAATAAGTGAACAGTATTTGTAAATGCTTATAAAAGGTGGCCCTTGAGTACTACAAATGCTAGTGTAAAAAATAACTTTGGTAAAATATATACACACTTTATCAAATGTGGGCACCCACTATAAATTTAAATTGCCCTAAGCCAGAAGGGAAGAGGATCTTTAAGACTGTAAGCCCTTGTGGGCTTCTTAGCTGCTTTACTGGTTTATAATTTATAAGTTATGCAACTGTGTGAAATATGTTGGCTCTTTATGCATGAGCACAGTGATAATGAAATTAAAAAGGAGAGACTGCATTAATGGCATTTCTATTTGATGTGGTAATAGCACCATCTTGTGGAAATCTTGTATATTTCATGTAAAGAATGTATTAGTAATGGGAAAGGCAGCATTTTGTTTGCCACTTAAAAAATGTGATGGTGTAACTTACCCACATAGACTAGGGATATTTTATATGTTATTATTAGAATATGTAATATCCCCAGTCAGTCAGTTTTTTTGCATATTATTTTATTCATATATTTGTGTCAGTTTGGATATCTGTAACAAAAAACAAACAAAAAAAACCCCACTGCTTACTGTGTTCCAATAATTCCTTGGTTAATACAAGTACAAACCTTTTTAGTGGAAACTTAAACCATACCTTTGGCAAATTAACTTTATAGTCAAATGGAAGAGCAGTGGTTAAAGCAGTACTGTAACCAACATGTTTTTTAAATAAATGAATGAAAAAACAAAATTACTGTCACACTTAGGAATCCTTTAGCAGTGTGGACAAACCAAATGCTGTTTTCCCATCAGAAATGTATCTTACCTGATACACAAGAATAAAAACACATTGTCCAGTGATGTGCAGCTAACCAATAATTTTTGTGCTTGTTTTTGTTTTAATAATCTAAAAGTGTTTTCCAGAGAAAAATACAGAGGAACCCCCATTTTATATTTTTAGGGGACCAGAAAAAATGTAAAAATGTAAAATCAGGGAAATGTATTATGCATTATATATTGGTGGGACCAAAAAAAGGTATAAAAGGTATGAAATAAATGTTCAGGGGATGTAAAATTAAGGGTTCACTGTACTTGCAATTCACAGTAAAAGTCTACGGTCTATTGTACAACAAACAAATTATATTATTTAAATCTTTTCACTTGCAAGAAAATGAGAGAAAAGAAAAAAAATAAAAAATCAAAATATGAAAATAATATGAATATAAATGTATTGTTGTTACCTCAGTGGTACTGACATATTTACATGGTAGTAAATATATATATATATGCCCCCTCCATTTTTTACAGTAGGGGTAGCCTTTTATGGCCTTGTACTCTTGTAAATGAGAAACTGATCATTCTGTTACTAAAATATTAGATTTGAAAAACATCTAGATCTGTTGTTCATATGGATATTCCAGGGTTTGGGTCAGGATTTGGCATCTTTTGCAAGATTTAGATTTTAATATATCTTCTGTGCTTTGAATTGTTATTGAATTTGGTATAATATATTTAATTTTAATTTGACTGTAATATATAGCTTTCAATATGATTTATGAGTCATGACCCTCCATGACTTGTATATCTAGCATAACAAATTGGGTTTATCTCCCTGCTTTATGCTAGTGACACTAACCAGACTTTGTAGAACAGACTGTATAGGACCATTCAATCACATGGTTGAAAACACTGAAGCCATTGGGGCTGTCATCACATTTCGGTCCATAAATTGTATCCACCGTTTACTTTTTGTGTGATTGCAGGATTTCCCATTCTAATGTGATTTATTAGAAGTTTTTAATACATATTTTTTTACATATATGGTTGAATGCAAAAAGCTTGGGCATCCCAGACCAAATTATATATTTTGTTAATGTTGTAAGTAAAAAGTAGGAAATATATACCACAGGAATTAGTGTGTTAACAAAAAAAAATACATATTTGCACAGTTCCGTTTTATAGAAAATAGTAATTGTGGCATGTACAAAAGTTCGAACACCTTCCAGTTGTCCAATGATAAACTCTGCAAGGTCCCCGAATCTAATTACCTTATTAAGACTTAAGGCTCACAATTTTCACTGTCTGTAATGTTAGCAAGAAATTACAGAACTGAGTGAGAACTGTGGAGGTCAAGGCAAGATCTGGAAGAGCAAGAAAGCTTTGTTTGGAGCTGTTATACTTGGGGGCTGTGTGGCAGCCAGTGGCACAGGAAACACAGGACATGTATAGGGAAGAAGGTATTTCACTTTATACCAGTAAATTCTGAATCCCAATTTGAAGCCGTCAGCCAAGCAGTTAGAGCTTAAAAGATAATGGCTCCTACAACAACATTGATTCTAAGTATAACTCAAAAGCTGCCCTGGCCCCCACAAAGGCCTTGACCTAAACTTCATTATAAATATGTGGGTGGATTTAAACATGGAAGATTGCCCAGGAAGATCTTGTAATTAGAAACTATCTGCAAGGAACTGTACACAATTACTATTTTATTTGTTGCTCTATTTAAAAATGACATAGCAACTGAGGAACTTTTGCTATTATGCTATTTATTAAACACTCTGATTCCTGCAGAAAAATGAAAATTGGCAAGGGGTGTCCAAACTTTTGTTTTCAAATGTAGTTGGGCTTGGCCTAAGCAGGGGTTGGACAAAATATCAAGCAATGTCTGTAAGAATGCAAGAATAAACTAACCAATATACTTGTCAGTACTGTAATCTCTGAGATTCATTCTCATTAATATATGTCTTCCTTCTCCACTGCAGGGATAAAGATGCCAGTGGTATTAATACGGAAGAGCTCTCTTCTTTCCTGGTGAAGTTCATGAGTAAGTAGGTCCAACATTTTATTTTAGTCAACTTCTATTGACTAAAATATCATGTACTGTTGCCATGCTCTGGTAAAAATTGTTTGTTTCATAAACACTACTATAGTTTATATAAATAATGCTATTAAGTAGCCACAGGGGCAGCCATTTAAGCTGATAGAAAGGAGAAAAGGCACACATACCAGATAACAGATAAGCTTTTTAGAATACAATGCTGAATTTGGTCAGTTTTTCTAGGGAAGACATTTTCCAGGAATTGAGAGTCAAACCAGGGATTCTTTATGGAAATAAGGCATCTCCTGTTATTCTGCTTGCCGGCTGGTCTATCAGTTAATTATGGACCCCAAGCTGCGTCTTTGCAAGGAGCATAGAGAAATGGTACAAAAGTCTTCCGCATTAAATGACATACAAATTCTATTTCACTGTGGGGTGTCAAAATGTTAGGCACCCCCTGTGAAATAGATCGCTAATTTCTCTCCTGTTAGGACTGTATTTTTCTTCTAACAGGATCACCAACCTGGGGAAATAACTTTGTCATTGAAGGGGGCTTTTCATGACCTCTAATACATACGAAAACTTTGATTCGGTTTTTCGGTGGGTTTATTTTCTTAATAAGTGAGTAACTGGGTGTTCAATTAAACCAGTGGCTTATATTTTAATGTATATAGGGCATATCTTTTTTAAATTGAACCAGCCAGGTTTTGTCCCACTCATCTGTACTTTGCCAGCATTCAGAAAAGTGTTGAATATTGCTGGTATTACCCAAAGTATACCAAAAGTGATTTAAGGTATGGTCAATTGTTTATGCTTTTTAGTAAAACATTATATGTAAAAATATATATTTTATTTAAAAAGAAGGAAGACAAAATAAATTTAGATTGAAATATCAGTTGTTGTAATGTTTAATTTGATATTTTGTTCTGAAAAATAGCAAGGCTCAGCATTTTATTGATTGAATGCCTGTCTAAAAGCAACCATTTTGATTAGTAGAAGGCCTGAAGTATGCAGGGGGGAGAGTGATCACAGATGTTACAACTCAGTTATAAATTACTTTGTATTAACGGCTGGCAGAATGATGGATAGTCCTACAGAACGGTGCATACATTTCTCTTTCAAGTTAGGATTTCATTCACGATTGGGGAATGTCATGTTATTAAGTTGTAATAAACCTCTCACTACAACTTAAAATCAAGCAAAAGTGTATCTTTCCTACTTCCCCCCATAACCTTGCAATTGTGCTCTGCATTTTAATGTAATGAACACAACTTAGTGTATGCTGTGTACCGCAGCTTTGTAAATAATAAGGATTGCTTCACCTGTATAATGTGTGTATAATACACAAAAAGAATGTATAATTATAAAAATCCTGGAGGGGATGTGGGTGAAATTTTGTGTAGGAAAGGCTTTCCATTTGAAACTTATAATTGTATATAAATATATAACAGCAGTTGGTCTTTCTATTTGGAGAGGATAAGCCTTTCTAAATCATTATTAGACCAATGTGTAAGTTGTAATAGTGTGAACTAGTGTGATTTAAAGAGACATATAGCATAACTAATAAACTAATAAACCCTCCAATATTGTAGGCAATTCTTAATAATATATGGTTCTAGTTTTACATTGTGCCAGAAATTAATATTATCTTTAAAAAAAGACCACTGTTCCTGTTTTAAATAAGCGGTGGGCGTGTCCTAACAGTCCCTGCCAGAAGTACAGTAGGAGGGGGATAGCCAATCACAGCTTTGCAGTGACACAAACAAAGACAGGCTTCAGTTCACTATCAGGTCAGCCTAGATGCTGATTGGTTCCTATCCTACAGTGCAGTATTAAGTACCTTTGACTCCCCAGCACAGCCTAGGAAAGAAGCTAGCAGGAAGTGGAACAGATGGAAGGGGCAAGTAGGGGTTTGGGGGGAAATTTCAATAAATCAACCCAAAACACTACTTTTCTCAGCACATTGCCTCTATATTTAGAGGACTATAATTTACTATCACATTCTATATTTTAACACAATATGTCTCCTTTAAATCCTTTAAAATCATTGAAAGGGGGTATAGTGGTTTAGCACATATGTGTGTATGCAAAGTCCTGCATACTTTGGGTATATAATAAATGAATTCATGTTTTTCTCTTCTCACATACTGAGGGTGCACGCATATTTTCTGAAAAATTGTGTTGAAAATGTGTAATACTGTTAATACAGTTAATCAGCCAGAATGATTACATGATTTTTATGGAATCACTATAATAATCATTGTTTCTCTAAACTGATTTCCAGGTGGAAAGGTAGTCATACCGGGTAACCTTCTAAGTGTGAACTTTTATGGGAGGCCGTGCTGCTTGCAGATGTTAAAAGTGAAAGGAATTGATGGCACAGTGCAAGAATCTTTGCAAAGGACAAGTTCTGAAAATGAGCTTACATTAGAAAGGACCAGTCTGGATACCAGCACCTCAGATATCTCTTTAAACCTAAGCATGCTAAATATAGAAGAAAGCCTAAGTAACACAACTAGCACTCCATCCAGATCCAACGAATATGGAGATTCAGTTCCTCGTACAGGTGTCGTTTGTGAGACACCTACAAAAGACCAAAATTCAGGGGAATTGGGTCAAGAATGCTCTGACTGTCTCTCCACTGATAATAATGATCGTAGTGAAAAGGAAAACCTAACATCCCCACACAGTAGGGCTGGTGCACGGTGTAACAAAGATACATATTACTGTATTTCTCCCCAAACTAAAATTACCTACAAGGAGCAAAAGACTACTACGGCAAAAGAAACCGATGAACTGAAAAGGAAAGTTACATACAATATGATTGGCGGTTTGAAAGCAGAACTGAAGGAGATAAGGGAAACAATTGAGTTGCCCCTAAAACAGCCTGAACTTTTTAGAAATTATGGTACGACAACACTCAGAATACAAACTAGAATTTGAAATATGTCTGGGATGATGAAAGTATTTATAGGGTAAATGTAGTGAGATGTGGTGATTTGGTGATGTTATTTCCGTTAATGGTACCTCTTCTCTGATTTTTTTTTTTACTGGAAAACAGTAAGATGATCAGGCAATTACTAATGAAAATATCACACTGTGTGGTTTCTTCATAATATTTCCACCAGCAGAGAAACTCCAGAATCTGTCTGTGCCAACTTAGGCATTTCTCTTCTGGTGGGAATATATCTGTGGAGAAACCACCCTTTGTGACATTAGCTCAAGAGCAGTTATCTCAGTTTAAACATTAAAATAATTGCTGTTTTACTGGCAAAAAGGTCACAGTGTAACAAGTAATTCATAATTATTTGATGATTTTAGCCTGATGCCAGACACTGGCATGAGATTTATTCCACAACGATGACTGGCTTCCTCTGTTATGCATTGCCATAACCAATCCCAGTAAAGCTGCTCTCAGATGGTGGGATGACCCTGTATATTTCAAAAAGGGATATGAAGTAAATATATTTTGTTCCTATTATAATAAAGATACAGATTCACAGATCATCTGTGTGCTACTTATGGTCTGAAAGAAATGCTAACAACATAGATTGTTAGTCCAGGCCTGTTGTTAGTTATGGTTGCTTTGCAGTTACCCTGCCCAGTGATTTTCTTTTGGATAAAGGCACAAATAAAATAGTGTTTGGTGGGGTTTAGTAGACATCTTATCAAAGTACGGTACTTCATGCTGACCATACGCAGGCTGTTTTGGAATGTCTGACTGGCCAGTTATATAGATATTTTGGCAGATGTGGCCAATTGCGCTCACCATCTCAACAGTACGGAAAATGTGACTTTTAATCAAAAGGCAAGTAATAAATTAGATAAAAATTTTTCATAACTAATAAATATTATGTTTTATTTGAAGGGATTCCTCCTCCCAGAGGGGTTTTGCTTTACGGCCCTCCAGGAACAGGCAAGACACTGATAGCGAGAGCAATCGCCAATGAAGTTGGAGCCCATGTGACTGTTATAAATGGTCCGGAAATTGTTAGCAAGTATGTTGATGAAATCTTATGTTTCAGTATTTATTATTACACTTATTACAATTGTGAAACCTTTTGTCAGTATTCAGTAAGATTCTTTGTTTACTGCCTTATACACTGACATGAATCCTGTAGTATTATGTTGCAAATTTCTTTTCAGAAAAATATGAGTTTGTCGACACCTGTGGATCCAGGTCAAATAGATGCTGTGCTATGTAGGTTACTGAACCCTGTAATAAGAAAAAGGGAATTATCATGTATGGCTCTGAAATAGAAGAGCAATACAAAAGCAATCTATTATCTTCCGTTCATGTCTGGAATTAGATAAAAATATTGGCATTTCAAGCACATAAAGGCCCCAACAGGCCACTAAATAGTGACTGCCTATGGCATTTTACAACAGCTCCTCTGGCATTTGCCAGTGGATATTACCAGTCCAGGCCTGCTTCCGTTTAATCATATTTTGTACAAGTACAGGTTTTTACGTTTACTACTAATGCAAAGTATGGAAATGTCATTTGTTTAATGTTTTATTTTGTGGCTGCCACAGTTAGTTTAACTTCTGTAACAGCAGGCCTGCATAAGCTTTTTAAGTTGCCTGAGAATGTCCGGAATAATGTAATATGTTACTCAGTAGGGAAGCACACTGAATGCCCCCTCAGCACATAGTTAGGTTGAAAAGGAAGCTAGAAGAAGATATCAGTATGTGAAATCAAATACTTTATCAGAAGTCATGCTGGCAGGCTTAACAAAAAAGAAAAAAAAAATCCACCTCCTTTGTTTTCTGTACATAAGAAACTGATGATTTTCTCTTATAATGTCACTGGTGGGCAATGATAGCAAATAATATAGCCCATAGACTATAATATAGCCCAAAGGCAGTAAACCCTACTATACTGCAGTATTACAGGATTAAAATGTTCGTTGCTTCCAAACAAGACAAAAGGGCTAATTTACAAAAGCAAGGGCAGATTTCTAAAATGGATGTAAAATTGTGTATACTGCTCCATATGGGAGCAAAATTTTAACATTTTGGTGTGGCGGGGCGGCATGCCACCCTAGGCCCGGGCATTTGTGGCCTTTCCACAAATCCTGGCCTGAGTGCAAAGTACAGGGAATCATGGATGCAATATAACATTGGAACTAATACTTGCCTTGAAGTGGCAGTAATTCCAATGGTTCCCTTAGTGCCTTGGCTCTAGTAAATCACACACTAATGCTGTTATTATTTCTGCGTAGTGGGACTGATGCCATTTGCACACAAGGGCTTTATAGTTCAAGTTTTGACTGATCTGCATTTTCTCTGTGATAAAACAGTACCTTGTACTTTATGGTAACTTACTTATTAACAATTCATGTTGATAGCATGTTTTTTTAGTTTTCTTATCTAGAAAACTCCAGGCCAAGAATTCTGGATAACAGATCCTATACCTGGACTAGAATTATTATTCCTCATTTATGTCTTGATTCATATTTATTATATGCTTTTCTAACCCTGCAGTGTTTTGTTTTGCCTTTCCCATGTCTAAGCTGATGGTTATTTTAATCTTTCCTGTCCTGGTTTTGTAATGGACATCCTGCATTTGAGATGATGAGAACAGAAACTCTGGCTTATTTTTATACTCTGGCATTAAAGGTCACATACTCAGTACCAGTTCAGGGCTGAGATTAATGCTGAAATGTACGAGTGTGGGGGCCCTCTGGGCTGTAGAAACTTTTATCTGTTTTTCAAAAAATGATGTCACTGGCCAGATTATTCTGAAAAACTGTTTATATGCACTGCATGACTGGAATAGGGACTATGGATATATGCCAATTGATAACAGATGAATTTACTAAAAGCCAGGACTTTTGATGTTCTACAGTGCACATCTGCTGCTTTAATCTTCTTTTTAGCTTACTTATTAGTATTGTACTTTTTAGGAGGCAGGTTTTCTTAAGTAACTATGTTGGGAAACTCATTTACAGATACACATTCTTAATATTTGTAAGTAAGTCAATAAAAGTTCTTTTAGGACCAAGAGAGAAAAGTACATGACATAACACAACTCTGTTTGTTCATGTCAGGTTTTATGGGGAGTCAGAGGCACGGCTGCGGCAGATATTTGCAGACGCATCCCAGTGGTAATATTATGTGATATTACAGTTCCTTGTACTTTTCTGAGTGAACAACAATGTGCATGGTAATTTTCCTGTTGTTTTTCTTCTTTTTCTAGTTGCCCTTCCATTATATTTATTGATGAGCTGGATGCTTTGTGCCCAAAAAGGGAAGGAGCCCAGAATGAAGTGGAGAAACGTGTAGTGGCCTCATTGCTTACACTGATGGATGGTATTGGCTCGGTATGGTATTTTGTGCATTACATGTGGGTAGTTTGAAATGGATTAGAAGAAATAGTCAAATTACAACAATATGTAGTCCTTGCACAAAATCTCCACATATTTCTATGAGGTGTGTACTTTCCCTAGATGCCTGGCATAGCATCAGTATAGCAAGCTTGCAAGAAATAGGAATTGTGCCTACTTAAATGTGTATAGGGAGCTTAACCCATTATTACCAACTGCAGAAAGTGACAAGTAGATAACAATTCAGCAGACAAGCCTTCCTTCATCAGATATTCCAACAGCAAATCTGAACCATACTTAAAAAACCAAAGCAGCACCTCCCACAACCCACACAGAGGCTACATATTATTACATTTTATATTAGGTTTGCTTACAAATTTGCAATCAGCAATGCTTTATATGTTTTATATGTTATAATCACATGAGATGGAAGGGAAGTCTTGTCTGATTAGGCAATATGACCAATTATATAGATCAGCTAGTAGTAAGAAGATAAAAACAAAATAGAACTATGCAACAGAATATCTATTGCTCTATAGTTTGCATATCCATGCAAGGAACAGCAGGCAATGCGCTCCAGTCAGTAAAGGTTTGAGAATGATATCCAGTTAGGGGTGCTGCTTGACTTGCATTTCTATATTAGACAGGTCTCATTTGTATATTGTGCTATTAGGTGTCCTAACTCCTTTCATTACTTCTGTAACAGGAAGAAAGTCAAGGGCAGTTGTTGGTGCTGGGTGCCACAAATCGTCCACATTCATTGGATCCTGCACTTCGTAGGCCGGGGCGGTTTGATAAGGAGATAGAAATAGGTGTGCCCAATGCTCAGGGACGACTGGATATCCTGCAAAAAGTCCTGAAGAAAGTCCCTCACAGGCTGAAGGAAGAGGACCTTGCGCAACTAGCAGATAGAACTCATGGATATGTGGGGGCAGACTTGGCAGCTTTGTGTAAAGAAGCAGGTGAGAGTTTATATAGTGTGCAAATCTACCAATTTTTTTAAAAAAAAAGATTTCTTGCAGTAGTATTTATGTGTTACATTGAGTGATATTATATACAAAAATCAACAATCTCCTTTAAATGTGCAGCTCATAGAGGTAATCAGGATGTGTTCAAGCAAATGTATTCATCAAAAACTGTGAAAAAGGGTTATCATGGAAAAATTCATGTTGCATTCCTCAGTGGAATGTAACATGGGGGATCCCCCCACTCCCCAAATAATAAAAATGTGGGGGGGGGGGAAAGTAAACAAATTATGATAAAATGTTTTGCACATATTATTATTAGTCATTTTGATGTTAGCTACAAGTAGAGCTTTTTTTTTTTCGTTATATCACAGTATACATTAGTACAAATATACAACTAGATAGCTAGCCATTTAATTAGTAAAAAACATTTGCATTTGGGATAAAGGAAAAAGCAGCACATGATCATATGCAATGATGAAAAAAGTATCCTGTCAATATGTTCTTATAAAGTCTCCTCGTGATACATGAGAGTGTATAAATATTGCTGGATAAATATTTGTAGACTCCTTCTTTTCCCCCTAGTTTGCTATTTCAATGTGTACATTGCGTTAATCGAATTGTCAGTAGATTCTCTAGAGGAGTCAGTGCTTCAATTGAATAATTGGAGCCAGATGAGAAGTGATACAACTCCCAAGGTGAAAAGAGCAAGGTACACCAAACAGCACTTCCCTGGTGGGTTCTGATATGTAGCGGAACATAGCAATCCAGTGAGGCCCTCACAGCCTTTGTTATCCCACTACGCTGGTATTTTTGACCAGAGCTGTACAGCTTTTTACGTGCAGCTGGCTCATTAACATCTAACCCACAGGACTTCTAGATGGATAACTGTGTATTAGACTGCGCATTCTGTGCTGACTACAACTGCCACCAAACATTGACAACCAGTAGATGTAAGAAGTTGATTGGATGTGTAATTAAGCAACAGATGGAATGCCAAAGGTCAATCATATCTGCTAACAGATAGTTATGCCTTATTTCTACATTGTATAGTATTGGCCAGTCATCTGATGGCCAAGGAGGAGTACTCAAAAAAAATTTGCATTGTGAAAGAGAATGTAATTCTAAGCAACAATATACAATCCAGTATACATTAAAGGTGACATATTGTGTAAAAATATAAGAATGTGCCAGTACACTATACTATTTTAGATATAGAAGGAATGTGCTTAAAAAAAGTTGTGTTTCTGGGCTGATTTATCCAAAAACCCTGCTAGTCCTGCCTTTCTCCTTCCTGCTGGCTTCTTTCTCAGGCCGTGCAGGGGAGCTGGTGGCACTCAGCACACTGTGCTGTAGAATAGAACCGATCAGCAGCTAGACCTAGACCTGACGGAGAACTAAAACCTCTCCTTGCTTGTGTAAGTACAGTTTGATTGGCTATAACCTTCCTACTGTGCTTTTGGTAGGGACACTCCCACCCATCATTTGGAACATGGCCAGGTACTGAAGCAGATCTATAGGGATGTCCAATAAAGTGGCCATTTTTAAAGATAATGATCATTTTCTCTTACAGGTGTCTGTGGGACACAGGGACCTTGGGTATAGTATCTACCAGCAGGAGGCAGGACACTAGAGAGGAAGAAGAGGAAGAAGCCCCTCCTCCCTGGTACTATACCCCCGTAACTTCCTTACTGAGCCAGTTTTGTCTAGTGTCCTCAGGAGACAGGATCTACAGCTCCCTCTGAATTCTACGGCCAGAGCTACCTGGCACCAGGGGTTGTTCTATAGGGCCCTTTTCTGAGTTCCCTCTACAGACTTCCCCCAACGTGGGACCCAGGCACCGGGGCCACTAAGACTCCTATGGAGCGGGCCACACAGAGTTTTTTCCTGCCTATACCTTTTAGTGCAGAAGCTGTCCGGTGTTCCTCCTCAGTGCTCAGGTCAGTCTCTCCCTGCTCCCAGCCAGCCCTTCTTCCAGCCCGCCTTGTCTGCTCCGGTTGCTCCGCTTCCCTCACCTGAGTGCCCCTCTCGTTTTCTCCCCTTGCGTTCCACTGCGCCCTATGCGTTCCAGTGACGTCACGTCGCGGCGCCATCTTGCGCGCACCTTTTACTTGCGCGCCTGACAGTTTCGCGCCATTCCTCACCGCTCTCCATCCTGAACGGTCGGTCCTCAGCGATTCTCCTCAGGGGCCTTTTTCCTTCCCCTGGACGCTGGGACGGTAACTCTAGCAGGCAGGGGCACTATTGGGGGACATTAGGAACGAGCAGGGCAGGGCTGGAATCGTGGTTTAAGGTTTTTTCTCTCTCAGATTTACCCTTGCTGGTTTACTGGGCTGTTGTACTGTACACCTTGGCTGGGCACTGTGAGACTGATTCTCAGCTGGGAATATTTACACATAAGCTTTTATATATATTTCAAAACACTTTTGTTTTATTAAAAAAAAAAAAAAAAAAAAAAAGAAATGTGAAGAGGTGATAATCTTTCCTTCATTGTACTGCCTATTGCACTAAAGCCTTCCTGTCTTTTTTGCTTAATACCTGCTGACTGTTTGTTAAGAACTGCACTGTTTTTATTTCTGTCATGGCAGAGGGCATTCCAGAAGGCCCCTTTTCCAGGGGGGCTTCTAGTTCATCAAAAGTAAAATACCTAGCATGCGCCAGATGCTGCAAACGTCTCCCATCTGGCAGAAAGGAACCTCTTTGTTCCTCATGCTCCAAGCTTCCGGCTGAGACCCCTTCCCAGGCTCCGGTTTTGCCTCCTCCCCCCTCCACAGAGTTAGCAGGTGGGGACCCTACTCCAGATCCGGTTTTGGATGCTCAGGCGCAGGCCTCCTCTTCCAACCAGGACCCTCCTGCCTGGGCGGCTCAGCTTTCCTCAGGCATCCCCAAGTTAGCAGCCTGTCTTGATAAACTACTAGACAGACTGGATAGGGAGGATCCACAGCCCACCAGATCTCTCAAGCGACAAGCATTACTCCGCCTGGAAGACTACAGCGACTCTGAGTCCCTGCACGCCTCAGCCACTTGGGAAGATCAGTCCTTAAGTGAAGGAGAAATCTCTTCTGACGGACCGGACGATCCGGAGAATTCAGCAAAATCCTCGTCTGAGGCTATTGATTCCCTTATTTCCTCCGTTATATCTTGTCTTGACCTCAAGACTCCAGAATCCACCCTAGAGGCCTCTTCCTCTCTTTTTAAGCGCCAGAAGAAGACCTCTCCTGTTTTTCCTTCCCATGACCAACTGGATTCTCTCATCCAGTCAGAGTGGGATCACCCGGAAAGGCGTTTTCAGACTTCTCGGCGTTTTCAACGCTCTTATCCATTTCCACAGGAAGCTCTGGAGAAGTGGTCTATTCCTCCGTCGGTGGACGCTCCGGTATCCCGTCTATCCAAGAACACGGCCCTTCCTGTTCCGGACTCCTCCTCCTTTAAGGATCCGATGGACAAAAAGATGGAGGGTTTTCTCAGAGCCATGTTCTCTTCCGCAGGGGAGAGCCTCCGTCCGGCCCTGGCCTCCGCCTGGGTTTCCCGGGCTGTTCAGACCTGGTCCGATTCCCTCCTTGAAGGCATCTCCTCGGGCGCCTCCAGACAGGAACTTTCTCTACTAGCATCCAAGATTCGTGATGCTAACGAATTCCTCTGCGAAGCCTCCTTGGACTCTGTTCAGGTCATTAGCCGCACCTCTGCTCTTGCGGTAGCGGCGCGCCGCTCGCTTTGGCTCAAACTTTGGTCTGCCGACATGTCCTCCAAGAAATCGCTTACCACTCTTCCCTTTAAGGGTAAACTTCTTTTCGGGCCAGAGCTCGACAAAATCATCAGCCAGGCCACGGGAGGAAAGAGCACCTTCCTCCCACAGCCCAAAAGCCGTCCTTCCTTTCGTAGGGGCCGCTTCTTTCGCTCCAGGGGCTCCAAGTTCACTTCCTCCCGGGATTCCACAGGCTCAGGAGAGAGGTTCCAGAATCCCTCAGGGAAACCGAAGTTCCCGCCGCGTTCCAGGTACTCCTGGCAGGGCAGGCGTCCCCAAACCAAGCCTGCCGACAAGCCCTCCGCATGACTACACCCAGGCGGGAAGTCTTACTCCCGTAGGAGGCAGACTTCGTTTTTTCCACGAGGCCTGGCTCCATCTTACCTCCGATCCATGGGTACACAGGGTAGTCTCTTCAGGCTATCGCCTCGAGTTTCTCTCCAACCCGCCCAGCAGGTTTTTCATGTCCCGTCTGTCCCAGGATCCTCTCAGACAGTCCGCTTTCCTCTCCATTGTCCAGGACCTGTTGGACGAGAGAGTGATTATGCCTGTCCCTCCGGGAGAGAGGTTCCGGGGGTTTTACTCCAACCTCTTCCTCGTGCCAAAGCGAGACGGTTCCTTTCGGCCTATTCTAGACCTCAAGCAACTCAACACCCACCTTGGCCAAGGGACGTTCCCTTCAGGAACCACACTGGCGCCTCCTGACCACGGACGCCAGTCTCACGGGCTGGGGAGCAGTTCTGGACCGCCTTTCGGCTCAGGGGACCTGGTCAAAGACAGAAGCTCTTCTCCCCATCAATATCCTGGAGATCAGGGCAGTCCGCCTGGCACTGCTACACTGGCAGCACCTCCTAAAGGGCCAGGCCATCAAGGTGCAATCCGACAACGCAACCACCGTTGCCTATTTGAATCACCAGGGCGGAACCCGAAGTCGTCAGGCTCTCAGGGAGGTCAGCCTCATTCTGACCTGGGCGGAGACCCAGGAGTCCAGATTGACAGCTGTATACATTCCCGGGCTCGACAACTGGCAGGCCGACTACCTCAGCCGTCAACAACTCGACCCAGGAGAGTGGGCCCTAAGCCCAAGGATCTTTCAGGGCATCGTCGCACGATGGGGTCTCCCAACCGTGGACCTCATGGCCTCTCGTCTGAACCGACAGGTCCCCCAATTCATGGCCAGGTGCAGAGATCCCCTAGCCTTAGCAGCGGACGCTCTCACAGCCGACTGGGACTTCCCCCTGGCGTACATCTTCCCACCTCTGCCTCTGCTACCCAGAGTCATCAGGAAGACCAAGGCCGGGACCGGCCCAGTGATTCTAGTGGCCCCCTTCTGGCCCAAAAGAGCCTGGTTCTCCGACCTGGTCCATCTCAGCAGGGCAGATCCTTGGCGCCTTCCCCAGGATCCCGACCTTCTGACTCAGGGTCCAATCCGCCATCCAGATCCAACCTTCTTGAGTTTGACGGCCTGGCTATTGAGACCCTAGTACTCCAGCGCAAAGGGTTCTCTCCGGACGTCATTCGCACCATGATGGCTGCCCGGAGGCCGATTTCCTCCAAAACTTACCACCGGGTTTGGAAGACATTCAAGGCCTGGTGTGACGTTGGCGGTCACCCCTTTCAGGTCTTCTCCCTTCCTCGACTCTTGTCCTTTCTTCAGTCGGGACTTTCCAAGGGTCTTTCCCTGGGATCCCTTAAGTCCCAGATTTCAGCCCTGTCGGTCCTCTTCCAACGTCGTTTGGCTACTATACCAGACATATCTACCTTCCTAAAGGGGGTCTTGAGGCTTCACCCTCCCTTCCGTGACCCCATTCCCCCTTGGGATCTTAACCTTGTCCTCAATGTCCTGCAGGGCCCGCCCTTCGAGCCCCTGGGCAGTATTCCCCTAACTTGGCTCACCTGGAAGACGGTTTTCCTGCTGGCCATCTCCTCGGCACGGAGAGTGTCCGAGATCTCAGCCCTGTCACATCTGCAGCCTTACCTCGTTTTCCACTCGGACCGAGCAGTTCTACGGACTGTGCCTTCCTTCGTACCTAAGGTTGGTACCTCCTTTCACATCAACCAGGACATCACCATTCCGTCCTTTTGCCCTCAGCCATCTTCCCCCAGGGAAGTGGCCTTACATGCGCTAGACCCGGTCCGGGCGCTAAAATTCTATCTAGACCGGACTAAGGACATTCGTCAGTCCTCAGCCCTCTTTATCTTGCACTCTGGCCCCCAGAAGGGCTCCCCGGCCTCCAAGGCCACATTGTCCCGTTGGATTAGAGAGGCCATTTGCAGAGCATACATTGCCAAGGGTAAATCGCCTCCTCTCCACATCAGAGCTCACTCTACTCGGGGAATCAGCACCTCTTGGGCCTTTAGGAACAGGGCCTCAGCTGAACAGGTCTGCAGGGCCGCTACATGGTCCTCCATCCATTCCTTTACCAAATTCTACAGATTTGAGGTCTTTGCGGCATCTGACGTCCACTTCGGGAGGAAGGTACTGCAAGCCGCAGTTGCCTGAATTCGCTTCTCCCACCCTTCATTAATGGGACAGCTTTGGTATGTCCCCAAGGTCCCTGTGTCCCACAGACACCTGTAAGAGAAAAGGAGATTTTGTGAATACTCACCGTTAAATCCTTTTCTCTTAGGACGTCTGTGGGACACAGGGCTTCCCCCCCGGAAGCGGTCTTTCTGGAAAGGTTTTCCTGCTTACGTTATTCTGTTTTTCCGTTATTCCGTTATTCCGTTATTCTGTTATTCTGTTAATCTGTTATATGGTTGACAAAACTGGCTCAGTAAGGAAGTTACGGGGGTATAGTACCAGGGAGGAGGGGCTTCTTCCTCTTCTTCCTCTCTAGTGTCCTGCCTCCTGCTGGTAGATACTATACCCAAGGTCCCTGTGTCCCACAGACGTCCTAAGAGAAAAGGATTTAACGGTGAGTATTCACAAAATCTCCTTTTTAGCACAGAGTGAAACCAGCACCATATATTATTAATTATTGTCTACCAGATTAAGGGAATTTTCACTTGTACTATATGTCTCCTTTAGTTTAAAAAAAAGTAAATCAAGTTATTTGTCTATTAAAGCTGGCCTATCACCAACAAAGCCTGCAAAATACAATAGTATTTTTTAAAGAATTGACCCCTACTATGCTGATACACACAGTTATATTTTGAGCAAGTGTTTGTCTCATTTTGATAATAGCTCAGTAGGTACATGGATGTGCTCCAGCATAGCTGCCCATGTCCAAAAGGCGTAACTTGGGAGTTGGGATTCATGAAAAAATACTGCTGTCCCCCCCCCCATAATTGGGACTCTGTTAGCCCACAGCTCTGGTGGGGCTAGAGTTTTGCCAGAGTAAGGCTCCAATTCCTGCTGTGCTTTGCATGTTCTGTGATTAATAGACCTGTAAAGGAGGAAAAATCAAAGCAATGTGCTCGGCATGGTATGAATTGGTGTCATAGATGGAGGAGAGCTGGCTCTTGCTACATGGAATTTTAAACAGTGATCTAAAGCAAATGCATTAACAAACACAGCATCGACAAAGCATGCATTTTCGGGCTGATCTTTGTTCCGTATAGCTGCACTCAGGCTTATGTTGTGCCTGTCAGTGCAGCTAAATAAAGGAGCAGATCTGTTTCTCTTTGCCTGCCTACAAAATTCAGGTGCATAGAAGCTGACCATAAGAATAATGCATTTCAATAAAAGTCTATGAAAGTTTTTTGTTCCCTAAGCAGGCACCTCCACTTATATATGTACGCTGTCCAAACAACTGTAGTCACATATAAACACAGATAAGCAAGTGGCCTAAGGGCTGTGACAGACGGGGAGATTAGTCGCCCGCGACAAGGGAGATTTGTCGCAGGCGACTAATCTCCCCGTGTGCCACAGCACTAATTAGGTTCCTGGATTGGCAACCATTGCAGTGCTTGTATACACCTTGATCGCTAGTGCCCTCTTGTTGGGAATTCAGAAGATCTAAAACTGGTCATAGATGTAAGGGCCGAGACAGACAAGGAGATTAGTCGATTAGTCACACAGCAACTAATCTCCCTGTCTGCCATGGCCCTAAAGATCCGCTTGTCTGGTGAGGCTGCCCATATCCCAGATATGCCTACCTTGAGCCCCAAAGGCCAAACAATCTGATCACATCGGCAGTATACAGGCCGTTGGGATCAGGACCACATCAATAAGCCAGTCCGTGTCTTGTCCCAACAGGATTTTTAAACTGGTCCAATCAGACGACTGTTCTGTCAGAGGGTCCTCTGCACAGAGATAGGGGAAATTCGTTGAATCAGCAGCTTATATCTGCCTGTGTATGGCATTACACTGTCTTAACAGATTTTTTTTTTACATTCAGTTAACTTGACACATTACTAATGTATACTGTATATTCTGGTGACAATTCTTGCAACAATCAGTTGGCATCAGTTTGTTTGACAGGCTAAACCTGTATTAAACCATTATGTTCTGTGGGCCAAAAACTTCCAGTTGACTGGAAAAGGTATGATTGAATAGTTGCAGCCAGTGGAAAATCCAGATCACAAATATTCCTTTTTAGCAGTCCTCTAACTCTTTTAAATTTTGATTCACACAATTTACTATATATTTGTAAAGGAAATCTAAACATCTGTGCCAAGTTAAAGAGAGTAAAACCCCATGTGGCAATGGTGCGCTGATACTATCTGTTTCTGGCAGACATGGCTAGCTCATGAGACTTAAATATTAATCATAACACACTGCTGTGAAAATAGTGTCACACAACACAAGCTAATTAACAGATCTAAATGATTTTTTTAAAAATAAATAACTTGTGATTTAGGGCCATAAACACCGTGACTGATTTTCCGAAAAGAACTGCACATCTGTTTATACAAATTGTGTATTGATTTACAAAGCTGCCCTCCTCTCCTTCCATTTCTTACCAGGATATTTATCTCCTAAGCCGTGCATGAATATTTAATGCCATGAGAAAGATAAGCCCTGCTTCTTTCAAAACCTTTAGGAAATGTGAATAATTGAGCAGGGAATAAGCTGTCGTGATCTCTGGCTAGCAATCCAGCTTTCCTAATATAGGGATTTATTGCAGTTGTGGCCTTCTAAGGCAGCTTGCGCAGCTGCATCAGGGTGAATGTAAATAGAGCTTGATTTCTTCAAGAAGGGGATTCATTTGATTTGTTTAGAGTGGAAGGAAGTATTTGGTTTGTAATGCTTAAAATTAATCTTCAATATCCGCACGATCTGCACACCATTTTGGCGTGCTGTTATGAAACACTGGGCCTCTGATGTGATAGCATCATGGGGGCCAAAAAGGTTTGAACGCATTGTTTAAAGAGTAAGACTAGACAGTGTGATTCTAATTGAATCCAGACAAGGCTGCTTTATTTGGAAGTTCATTATCATGTAGAGGAAGATGGGGAGGGGGTTGTGCTACAGGAAGAAATGTCTAACTGTGTTCCTATTCTATCTTTTGTTACTCTAAGTTATGTGTTTAACCTTTAGGACAGGAATATTGAACCTTTGGCCTTTTAGCTGCAAGGTAACAATGTCAGGCTGAAGAAGCTGGGAGCTTTAGTCGAACAGCTGCTCCTGGACATTCCAGGTCTGAAAAAAAAGCAGTTATAATAAGCAAGATAAGTATTCTTTTTCTTGCCCAATTTAACTTTTTATTACAGCTGCAAAAAATAAGTGAATACATCTGTGTTTGCACTTTCCCCAGCAAGCTTTTTAGGGTTAAAAAGACTAAGAGCAACTGCCTTAGTGTTATATATATAGTTCCTTTCAAAGGATTTTGGGGCGCAGCTTTACTTGCACTTTCACTTCCTGCTCTCGCATCCTCGTATGGGACAGCAATCACACAACATAAAAGTGATATAGTAGGAACAGAGTTTCCCCTTGTCTCATTGTGCCTTTTTTTTGCATTTTGCACACTTCCCCGAGGTCGTAAATGACCTCTATGACTATGCAATAAAGGTTACAAATAACTTTAGAAAACTCTTATTAATGTATATTGCAAAGTTGCTTACAATTGCCTTCCTTCATTATGGATTTTTTTTTGTGTGGCGATACCTTTAAGTAATAAAAAATAAACATGTTTGTGTTTACCAAGTTATTTAAAATTCAGAATAGAACTAGAATAGAATCAAGAAAGCTTAATAATATGGAAGTGCAAGGGCTATTGCACTCAGGGGCGCCATGAGTCATAAAGGTGTGATTTGTGGAATGCAAAGTGGGGAGGTTGGACTTGCAGGGAGACCGTGTGTTTTAATTGGATTATGGGTTGGGTTTTGGTATAAAGGGTGTTCCTTCGGCGAATCAGGGACATGGGGGTGTGTGTGTTTTTTTTAATGTCCCTGTAGAGCAGTTTGCGAATCATAGGGGCCTAATGGCAGGAAAGGAGCAGCTAACTCAGTAGTATGGGGCCCTGCAATTCCAGATGGCAACCTTGCTTGTAGCAGAATGGAACTGCACTGTTAGCACCAATGTTTTGTTAAGGAGTACTTTGTATCTGATGTTAATAAAGCATACATAAATCCATGCTCAATGTCAAACAATTCCTTTGAATTGTTGTTAACAGTTACATAGGAACTCTATGTTCTGAAATAAACTTAACCATCAAATACTTTATCTCATAATAGGGGACTTATAAAATAATAACTGGCATATAAATAATAATAAATTTTAGTTTTAAAACTTTTTCCTTGTGCCACCATTTTGTAATGTTATGTATGTGTCAGTCACTGAGTACCTGTAGGGATGCCACCTGTCTGTTTTTGACCCAGACAGCCTAGTTTTTGGGAGAGCTGTCCGAGAGCTGCCTGGTTTCCCCAATTTGGAAAACGGGGAGGGACTCTCTGAGATTGAAGTGGCCACACCATAGCCCCTCTTCGTCAGTCCCACCCATGTGACATCACTGTCCCACCCAGTGACATCCCGCCCCCCTACCCGAAGATAGTTGCTAAAGGTTTCTACCCAAAGTACCTGACAGGAAAATAAATGCAGGTTCTTGTATCGGGAAAAAGTCCGTTCATTGAGTGAGGTAACCTAACAAGTATGGTTACATGGTTACATTATGTTATTTACTATGTAACTCACTCAGCCCCCTCCCTTAGGAATTGACTCTGGCTCTTGGCTAAGTAAGTTCTGCCTGTGTAAGCCTGAATTCTTCATTGTGTGAACTTAATACTGTACATATGCTGTATATACATGTAAATGTCACAAAAAAGGTGTGAGAAGGAACATGGCCGTGGGTGTTTTAGGGAAATGTGATGGTGCTGGCAAACAGCGGGGATGCAATTCATATGCATATGCCATACAAACGATGTGGTTTGGGTGGGGGAGATGTGCCTAACTTATATACATGTTAGGAAAATTTAGGGTTTACATGTCCTTTAAGTACTTAAAATTACAACGTTTCATTTTGTGATCTAATGATAAATTGTATTTCTGGAAGCTATTTTCTAAAAATATAGATTTTATATTATACATTTATTTACATAGATAAAATATAGATTTTATATATATACTGATATGTATATTATAGGGAATAGTATAAATAAACTGCAATTTATCAATGCTGTCAACATATACGAATCCTTATTGTGCCCTTCGTGTAAGTTATTTTATGGCAAAGGTTAATTTAGAGGTGAAACCCATACAATAGTAGTAAATGCAGCCTGCCATTGCTCACTAAATGAAGTGTGCTCTTGCGTGCTTGTGAACAGCAGGCCTGGTCATAAACAAATGCAAGCAAATGGCCTTCGTGGCCCAAAGCTGCACCAGATGTTTTTAGGCTGTTTTATGAACTATAATTTGAAGTGTTTTCTACAGCCCTGAAATGATTTCATTGAAGCTTTGACATGTCACTCGAGGGGAGAATGCTGTTTTTTGGCTGGAATGTGTTTGACCTTAAGCTTGAGTTTCTTCTCTTTCTTCTTTGTGATGTCTCTCACCTGGCCTTCAGCCTTTGTTGGACACAGTCATTGGTCAAGATTTAATTTACCCCAAGGCAGGCACATCACTGTTCCAGGCCTCATGTCTCAGATGCAGCTAGGCAGACAAGAGACAAGCAGTGCTAACATAATTTCATGCTGAACATAATTTGAATCAGTAAACCGGAGACCGTAAAATTCTCTTGAAAATGTTAGCATCTCTTGGTTTCCCTTACTCTGCTGATATTTTCATGTTTGTGTTCTAATGTGACATATTTACTCTTATTATACAGAGAAGGGCATCTAAGTTGGATTTCTTTCCTGAAATGGACGTTCTTAGCTTGTACCTGCAGGACCACTTACTGCATACTTTAAGGGTACAGAAGTGCATTTATTGTGTATTACAGCTGTTGGGAAAGCAGTCACAGCAGCAATAACACAGACAGTCCTAGCTTATAGTTAAAATGTGTTCATACTTTGTTTTTATGACACCATTAGGACACGCCCACCCTTTTGAAACACAGACAGAGAGCTGCTAGGATTTATAGAGGATCTATATAGGATCAATAAAGATGACCATTTTTAGAAATAGGATTAATGTTTAGCCTAAAGTGAAACCAGCACCATAAATTATTTAGAATTGCCTACAAAATTTGGGTTTTTCCCATTTATCCAATATGTCTCCTTTAATTGGTGGACCTTGAGGATGGTTCATTTTTACATACTCCTTACATTTGGACTGGCAGAAGCATTGTAGTAGGAGAGGAGATGGTTCCTTCCGTTTTTACTTATGATTTTCAACCCTCTTTGCACTGGGTGTGAAAGAGCAAAAGAGATTTTTTTTATATTTAATTTTGAAGTGTGACATGGGGCTAGACAATTCCTTCCTTTCCCAGGTGCCCCAGTCATGTGACTTGTGCTCTGATAAACTTCACTGAAGTTTACTGCTGTACTACAAGTTGGAGTGATATCACCTCTGCCCTGTCCACCTTCAGCTGCCAATCAGCAGAACAGTAAGAAGGTAGTAAGTTAACAGCGCCCTAACACTTGCATTGCTAAAAATGCTCCCATGCCCCACCTAGTGGTAGATATGAGAATAGCACTTACTAATAAAAAGCCAAGTGACACTGAGTAGGAAAAACAAAGGCTAATCTGAAATCAGTTCCACTGTGTAGTGCTTCTGAAAGCTTAGAATCAGCTAAATAATAATATTTTTTACAGCTAAAAAATATACATTTAATGGTTCAAGAATAACATTTTAATTCATTATATATTATGAATTTTACCATAAAAATCATGACAGAATGCCTTTAATTTTCGAATGTCATCATCATTGACATTTAGCTTGGCAAAAGGAAAAATTATGATGATTGTACCCTTCTTGGTGTCCAAGCATTAGTCAAATATGTTCTGTCATAATTAGATAAATTTGATTCACACAGGGCAATGCATATTCGCATTACCCTTCCAAGAATATTCCCTGTTTAAAAATTTTCAAGCAATAATAACTTGACCTGTATTTGGCGCACACCAGGATTTAATTGAAGAAATTTCTGCTCCTTAATAATCAGAGTCTTGCACATCTAGCCACAAAGCTTTTCATAAGCCAGAAATGTGTCCTGGCTTCCATAGACCTTAGCCTGTTGTCAAGGGCTACATTCACATTTAGTAAATGCATAATTACATGTAAGGAAAATGTAATTGTTGAGAAAGGAATTATGCCCCCTTCAAAATGTATAACGTATAACAGACATCCAAATAAATCTGAGGCTACTAGGAAAGAAAATGAACAAACCACAAAACCACATCCTTACTTAGTATGGTAACCTAGGGCAAGTGGACAAATATAAAAGGAAAGAGTAGATTTTGGAGTGATTGCAGCAAGCAAATATTAAATCCAGACTTTAAAAACACAGCAGAGACGTTATTTGACTGAATATTTTCCCCAGTCAGCTTTTAGTGCTGTGGTACCTTAGCAACTGTCTGCATTAAAATGGAGAAAAGGCATCCAAATGTTCATGCTTGCTTGGTTTTATGCTTTGCAGCATTATAGAAGGGCTTGCTAATATCATTAGCATTATGAAAATATAATAACCACACACCCACACTATGCCCTAACAGTCTGCTCTTCCTTTAGTCCTAAAATCTTACAGTCTGTATGCCGTAATCTACTTTCCAGAGACGTTTCATTACCTCCAGAGACAAAATGCAGAAGGAAAAAATATAGGAATGCTCGGAACTTCTAGCCAATAATACATTTATATAACAACAAAATATTATGTATTACTTATAGGAAAACCTGTTCTTCTTCCACTAAATCCATGCCAAGATACACAGATTTTAGTCCCTATCCACTACAGCAAATGTTGATTCTCTTCAGAATAGACAAGTGTAGACTTATAGTCACAGGACCCCATAAACGTTACTGGGCACGCAAAATAGTCCGGCCTTGTCACTAACAATAATAATTAAACAGCCCTTTTGTGCCAGCTGCTGCTTTGTATTTTAATGTAGCGGCAATAGTTTTTCTAAGATGCAACAAATTACAATTAAGTATGTATAAATTTGGATTGAGTAAGTCTGTGTAAGGGTATGAACTTCATCTCATATGGGAGTCAATAGCTATGGCAAGACCTTGGCTAATAGATGCAGTTAAATTATTATGTGGTGTTATAACATATAGTTTTAAATTCAAAGTGAAACATGCAGGACATGTAAAGACACAATAGGGTTGATCACTAAAGGTCGATAAGCATTATCGCATGCTTTTTTGCGTTAAAATTGACGCGAAAAAAAACTCAGCACGATTCGCTAAAGTATTATCGCATGCGCTAAGTTGCATATCGCGTGCGTTAAATATCATGCAACCGAATGCGTTAATTATAACACATTGCATTAATTTGCGCGCAGAAATAATACTAACGCATGATTCACAAACACATAGATGCCCTAAATATCGCATTAGTCTGTGCGAAAATTAACACCTACTTGGGGAAGGCGGTAGTTATAGAAAAGTACAGTTCATGAGCTTTTGGCAACACAATATGGACTTTGCTGTGTGATTTATTTAAGTATGTGTTGGCCCTAGAGTGATGCAGCCTCCAGTTTGCAGGAAAATGGTCATTTTCAGAACAGTAGTTTTCCGAAAGTAATGGCGTGTATGGCTTATATGACGTGTGTTTTTTCGCACATGGCGACAGTTTATGCGCGATGCGTTAATTAGCGCACGTTGCGTCAAATACCCCACGAAAATAGTCTTCGCGACTTAAATAACGCAAACAACATCGCGTCTAAATTAACACAAGTATCCTTTTAGTGAATCGTGCATTAAGATGTGAAAAACAAGACGCAATAAAATATTTAACGCATGCTATAAATAGCACTCGTTTTAACGCACCTTAGTGAATCAGCCCTAATGTATTTCCATTAAGCATGAATTAATCAGAACTGAGTATGGTATCATCAAGTACATGAACTTTATTTTACATGGGGGTCAATACCCATGTCAAGGCCTTTGCCAAGTTGCGGTTATCTTGTTATTTGCTGACCTATAAAGGGAAAAAAGGGTCACATGTTCAAGAACAGCCAGTCCTATGATAAGAAATCCCACTAGACACAGGCAAGTCTTTGAATAATAAAATATGTGTTTTTTCTAAAATGCACCTACATTTGGAGGTATTTTTTATATGAATACATGTGTTAAAAGGCAGTAATATTAAATGTTGCATAGGCTATATGTAATATTTTGTAATTATTTATAAAATAATTAAATGTATTTTTTTTGGGAATATATCTAAACTGAATAGGAACCAAACCTAATGTGATCAATTACTTCTATTACATGTGTATAAAAAAAAAAAAAAAAAAGTTAAACAAAGCATTTGCATGTGAAATAACTTCCAGGCCACTTCCAGGTTTATACTTATTGTATAGTTCAAGGTAGGCTTTGCAAGTAAGATGTTAACCTTAAGGTACAGGTTGTGTGACCTTTTCAGTCCAAGCCTTTTTTGGAGGGCCAGCTTTTGATTGGAGCCCCTTTTAACAACAAGGTTGCATATATAGGAATATATATCTCCAATTCTCACCAAAGCTGGCCTTCCATCTTTGTCTCCCACACTACTCTAGGTCCTGATGGGGAGTAAACCCAACATCAGCACTGCCTAAAGGGCTATGGTACATGCTATGGTACATGGGGCATATTTTCCATTATCATGTTTCTACTGGTAGAGAAGTCCATTGTCATGTATTCTTGCTGTTAGAGGAGTTCTGGGGCCAGTACAGCCTCAGCCTGTTTATTTGAATAAGGAAATGTGACAGTGCTAAATTTCTACCCAAAAATACTCTAGTGAGTTTTTTTCCAGCTGAAAAGTGCCAGTGCTGTGGCACACATCTTCTGTTCAAGGGAATGGAACTCAGTGGCTTCAGGCACTTCTCTAGTAGAAATACTCTAGTCTAGAGCAAAACATCCCACATGTCCTAAACAAATACACAGAAAAATTGTGTTGCTTCGGTATTATTAAGATTTCATTGTTATCTTCGACTTGTTTGTTTTTTTTGTCTTAAAAATCCCTAAATAAGGATAAAATCCTTGTAGGGTGGAAAACCATATTAAGATTTAAGCCATACAGATTTAGAAATACAATTACAAGTTGCTGTTTAAAACAAAATATTTATTGCAGAATATTGGCATTAAATGACAGTAATAAAGGAAACAGACATATTGGTTTAGTTTTATATGGACTTTGGTGCTTCATGATTGGAAAACATCCATTTGTAGCTCTTTCCAGGAGAAAAATATAGGAATTGAGTGGAAACATTTTGCTTTTATTTTAAGATATGTGATGCAATCCCAGATTTAATATTTGGTTCCTGAATTGGCCAGGGGAACCGTTTACAGACCTTAAAAAGGCAAAATACATCTGTGTTCAACATTAGCCCCATAAATAGGGCTTATATTAAAAAATATGTTATGCCTTTTGGTTTAATCAAAAACATTCTTTGGTTTTGTTATTTTTAATTAAACATTGCACATGGTGAATGAACTTTTCCCAATTCACTCTTGAGAGTTAAGTGTGTGTGGGGGGAAGGGGTTAATGTTGCTCATGTTGCCCCCCACCACTTTAGTCTGTCTTCCAGTTGTCCTTCTTGGTAAAATACTGCAGAGTAAATGCATGTAGGGATAGCTCATTAAGTCATAATGATCTATTATTTTCTTCTCCTGTTATATAACTTGTAGGCTGAAGGCACCTAGGGAAGTTTCTCAGCTGCCATATTATCTGGAGTAGTCTCCAAGCCGCTGCAGCTGCCACCCCTATATTCGGATCATGAAAAAAAGTTCATAGTGCTTTCATTTTTACCCTTCCTCCCTCCTCTGGTATTACAAAGTTAAATAAATAAAAGAGTTTGTATTGTATATCTGTCTTTGCTGCCAGTGTATTATGGTGTCCATACACAGTACGATCCACTTGTTTAATAAGCAAAGACAAAGAGCATTGTAGGTGCTAGGGCCAAATGATCAAGTTAAAATTGTGGGTATATGAGCCGTCGGACTGAGGACTGCATCAAGGACCTGAATCGGCAGCCAAAATCTTCCCATGGCTCCCCTTTAGGCTTATAGATAAGGAGGAGGTCATTATACAGGGAGATTAACTTTGGTAGTGGGAATCTGATGTAATGACTTTTTCTTTTCTTTTTCCCAGAATTGCTTTGAGAGAGCCAAGGGTTTAAGTGGAAATAAACCTGTTGTTCACTGTTTAGTACATCAACAGATATTTTTTAATATGAAAACCATAATTGAAACCCACTTCAGTTATAAACTTTTTTTTGCTGGCATGACTGCTTCTCTCTGTGTGCATGCCGATATATGAGTTTATGCCGGTTTAGGGGCTTGTTGCTAAGTGTGGAGTGGCACATTAGGAAAAAAATTAGTTGCATGATGATGTGGGTCAGTGTGTCCTTTAACCTCTTCCTAACCACAGCATTGTTTTTATTTTTTATAGACTTTAGGGAGTATATAGTCTTGCCCACTTAAGGTGACATCGACCATGTTGTATATTTATGTTGGCCAGTCCAAAACAGGTTGGGGTGAATTATTAGAAATAACATGTAGCTTTCAAGGCTTTTATTCCTGCTTGCAGTTATACTGGAAATTTGTCTCAAAATATATAATTGAAATTTAAAATAAACAAAGTTTGGTTGCACACAATGTCTAAGGCATCTGAGCTTTAATAATTTGCCTTCATCTGGTGGATATTAAGGCCTGTGTACTGTTACAACTCGTCTGCCATTGCCATTGGGCGTCTTCAGATAATTAGCTTAAAAATATGATCTGCGGTCACAATAGGGAAGATATTTCTAGTATTTCCTTTGCCTGCAGCCTGTAGCTTTCCCCGTCCTATCCAGCTGGCCTCCTGGAATGTTTTTATTGATATTGTACCGTATCCTGTTCATTATGAATGTGCCACATTACAGGAAGTCTGAATTGCAAATATTTGTGATTCTGTTACAGGGCCTGGGGATTGAAGGCAGGTGTTCATGCCCTTTTATAGCTTGTATTTTTCCCTCTTTTCAGGCACCAGATGCTGTATAGTACAGTTTTATTTGCTGGGCTGTTAAAGCGTATCATTATGCCCGAAGAACATTTAGCAAAAGGTGTCCATTGTGCTTATTAAACCTTTGCAGCTCTGGCATTAATTGGGGCAGTTTTAATCTTTTTTGATTATTTTAAGCACCTCTATGCATAAAAACATTGTTTTAAAGGACTGATATATTTTGAAAGCATAAAATAATGTGTATAGTATTTTTTGCTTAGTGAAACAAAACTCTGCCAGAGGAGTGATTGGATGAATAGTATGGTATGCCTTACTTACAGTATATGAACAAATAACCCGTATAACTAAGGCTTTGTGGGTACAATAATATTTCATTTTCTAAATATCTAATTTTAAGTCAAATGATCAGAGGTCCAGTGTACATGTACATTTGTGCATGTTTTTGTTCTGAATGGAGTCTTGGCTATGTTTCTGCAGCAAATATGTTGACCTTCTATATTGGTATAACAGGTGTACCAGATAGATTTGACATCTGGCTGGTAAAAAGGTAACTTGATGCCAGTGCTATTAATAGGGAAGAAAGATAACAGGGAAGGCCATATATTTTCCTGAATTTAGCCAGGAGCACATGGCCATAAGCTATTTAAAGGGGCAGTTTCCCTTAACATCATTTTCATTGTGTGGACAGTGGTTTTAGCAATTTGCAGTTAGTGTTAGTTTTTCTTTTTCTTTTTTTGTTTTGTTTTTTTCTTTCTAATTATTTTAGTTTCTTTGCTGAGCAGCTCTCAGACTTAGCATTTAGACAGAAAACTGGTTGATAGTGGTTATTTACCTTAACAAGCAGCCAGCAGTTAGAAAGGCAAAATGAAATATGATTAATAATGGCCCTATATAGAAAGAAGAGCAATAAAAATAAAACTGGAGCCTTGCAATCTTTTTTTTTTGTTTCTGGGGTCTGTGACCTTGACAAAAAATTATCATTGCAGACTAGAAAGGAGACTATTGAGGCTAGTAAATCCAATACAAAATAAAAAATGAAGACTGATAGACAAGTTGCTAAAAATCACTCCATCATTAATATACTATGAGATAATTTTACACTTTTTAGTACTTTTTTGAACTTTTTCATGCTTTGGTTGCGAAAGCACACAGGCATATATATATATTTAATATATTAATATGTATATATTTTTATAATATGTACATTACATCCAGGCACAAAGTACATCCTTAGTCTTCCAAAGTCATAAAGTGGCTATAAATGGGCCAATAAAACTTGCAGACCAAGTAGGCACCTTATTGACCATGTATGGGTCCCTCAGAAGGACCTGTCCAGTTTGAAAATCCCATTGGACAAGGACTGAATTGGCACATAGATGCAGACACTTTCTGTTGGTACTCCTTAGGCCTGCTGTATGGCCAACAATCGGATTATCCCAATTTAGTCAAACATATAGGTGGCAGAATTGCAAAATAAGCGATCTTATAATGTACAGCCAGCTGTAGGCCTCTAGCACATGGGGCATTTTCTCCACTGTTGCCTTGAGGTAGAAGAGATGCACTAAATCCCAGATTTGTTTTGGGATTCAATTGAATCTGATCTTTTTAACAGGATTGGAATTCAGCCTAGTCCAAGATTACATGATTAAGAAAAATTGCTAAATATTTTAACACACGGATTTCTTCCCTTATCGTTACTATAATTTGCCCAAATAAGGGTTCAAATTTGGTTCTGGATATGCCCAAAAAAAGTGGATTCAGGGCATCCCAATTAGGGAGAGAACAGTTGCAGTCACCCCTCCTAATGGCCTGACATTCTAATGAGCCAATTCATACCCATTGATAGACAGACTTTGAGCATGAGTGTTTTGGCATTTTAATCAAATAATTCAAATTTTTTTTTTTTTGTGTAATAATAAAACAGTACCTTGTACTTGAACCCAGCTAAGATTAATGATTACTCTTTACTGGAGACAAAACAATACTATGTGATTTAATTAATGTTTAAATGATTGCTAAGTAGACTTGAGGTATCGAGATCTAAATTACAGAAATATCCCTTATCCGGAAAATGCCGGGTCCAGAGCATTCTGGATAACAGCACCATACCTGTATTAGCAAATTCATTGCTAATTAATATCACATAAAAATAATTGATTACTTATATGAATGCGCTGACCATAATTACAGTTAATAATAAGTTAATAAATTGCAAATAATTACTGTTTTATATCAACTATTCATTAGTATAGTAACCCACAAGATTTATAGCAGATTATGCAGGTGGCCTTAATGAGCTCCAAAAAACTCGCAGCTCACAAGAAATGATAATAAAATTAGCTGTTACATTTGTGTAAATAACAAAAAAAAAATTGCATCCCTAATACGTTATGAGGTATAGTCAAATTTTCTGAACTTCTCTAAACACATTGTGCCATTACATTCACTTTCTATGTTTAAAATATGATTCTAAGAAATGTGTGGCAGTTCTGGGAATATTGTTAGAAGAGGCAGTGTATGGTAGGGGTTCTGTTGGCACATTTAAGTAGGTAGGTTTAATTAGTGATGTGACAAATGGTTAGTTGTGCCATTCTTGAAATGTAAAAGAAAACTGTCACTAACTGGGTCTTACCAGAGTAAAGGTGGCCATACACGTCAAGATCCGCTTGATTGGCGAGGTCGCCAAGTGAGCGGATCTTCTCCCGATATCCCCACCTATAGGTAGGCGATATAGGGGAATTTAGGCTAATTTGGTTAGGACAAACGATTGAATTATAACGATGGTAATAGGCGCAGTCAGTTCGAGGACTGCATGAAGGAGCCGATGCGGTCCCCGATCTGACTGAATTTTTTAACCTGCTCGAACGATATCTGCCCGATTTTAGGCCAGATGTCGGACGGGCAGGCCCGTCGTTGCTGCCCCTACATGGGCTCATAAGCTGCCGAATTGGTCTAAGGGACCAATATCGGCAGCTAGAATCGGCCCGTGTAAGGCCACCTTAAAGCTGGATTTTTGCTTTCTGATATTATAGAGATTGTTTTTGCTGTTACAAGCTGTTTATGTATGCAGAGTACAATGTACGCCAAGTCATAGTGAAAACAGTTATCCGTTGTGCCCTCTAACTGTCACCTTAAAGACATTTTATTATGATTTTTATGTTGTTGCTTTTATTACTAAATGACACTGTCTGTATTGCAAATAATTAATTTTTTTATTTAAAATGTTATTCTTGAAAAACATCTCCCTCTGTCTCCTACTCAGTGTATCTGGAGGAGTCATGGTGGACTTGTGTGTTTTACTAGTCTAATTTTTAGCAAGAAATTTGCAGTGCAGCAGTAACATGTGACTGAAGATTATCAGAGCACAAGTCACATGACTGGGGGCACCTGCGAAACTAAGATAATTCTAGTTCAAATTTTAAAATTAAATATAAAAAAATCTGTTTGCTCTTTTGAAAAACAAATTGCAATGGAGGATTCTGCTGAAGGAGCACCATTAGCCCTGATGCATTTTGTAAAAAAAAAATGTTTTCCCTGACAGATCTGCACATTGACAAATATAATTATTTGCTCAGTGGTCCATCCTCTGGATATAGCTCTTCAAACAATGTAGTAAACACCAGCTAATTAAGAGACCTGAAGAAGAAAAAACTTCTGACATTGTTTCAATAGTCAGAATTAAAGAAAATACATACTAATACTGCTTTCAACTGTAGTTATATTTTTCAATGAATATTTTTCATTATTGTACATTGGAAAGTTGCATTACAGTGCATTTTTAATGTAAATTGAGAAAGCTGATAAAGTGTTTAAATACCTTTACCAGGATATATATGGATATGGGTATTTAGCTATTATTAGTTGTTAATTATTTGATTTTTGTCACAGTCTTATTATAGATCATAATTCAACCCTGTATTTATCTATGATACAGTGGCTTGCAAAAGTATTCGGCCCCCTTGAACTTTTCCACATTTTGTCACATTACAGCCACAAACATGAATCAATTTTATTGGAATTCCACGTGAAAGACCAATACAAAGTGGTGTACACGTGAGAAGTGGAACGAAAATCATACATGATTCCAAACATTTTTTACAAATAAATAACTGCAAAGTGGGGTGTGCGTTCAGTTCAAGGAGGCCGAATACTTTTGCAAGCCACTGTATTTTGACAGAATTTCTGACAAAATTGTCTGTTTACTTTACTTTACCCATCTGTATATTGCTTTACTTTGTGAGCTGCTACATTTATAGGCAAAGGAATCTGCATGTTTACTGTGGTTTGTTGCATGAGGTGAATGATAGCATTACATTTAAATCCACAGCTCTGCAAATTATCTTTAGATTGTAAGCTTTTCTGGGCAACTCACCCCAGTATTCTGTGTATTGGATTTATGAAAAAACTGGGCTTGCCAGGGTCCAAAGTTTAGAGACGTTATTTACTCAGCGTTTTCTATATTCCTTTAACCAATAGCAACCATTTAGTTGGGCTGCTGGAAGAAAGTAAACGTTATCCATTTTGATGTATATTGCACTAATTAATAAAATGGCACATTTTAGCATCTACTGAAGCACCACCTCTGTGAAAGCAAACATCCGATTGGTTGCTATGGAGTGCTATACAGGTGCAAATTTTTATTATATTATTATAATAATCTCCCCTTTTGTAGGTTACAGAACCTACAAAAGGGGAGGTTATTATAGTAATATAATAAAAATTTGTGTTCACCGGGGAAGCACAGACCCCTGCACTGGTCTTCGACCAGTCCCTCTCCTTCTCTAACCATATTAATAACACTGCCAAAACCTGCCACTTTTTCCTCCGCAATATTGCCAAGATACGCCCCTTTCTTTCACAAGTAACAGCTAAAACACTAATACATGCCCTTATCCTTTCCCATTTAGATTACTGCAGTCTCCTACTAACTGGCCCCCCAGACTCCCACCTCTCTCCCCTGCAATCAATCTTTGACTCTGCTGCCAGGATCCTCCTGCTCTCTCCTAAGAGGGAACCTATTCAGCCTCACTTAAGCTCTCTAACATGGCTGCCTGTTAAGCAAAGGATAGCTTACAAAATCCTTCTGCTAACATTCAAAGCCCTTTACTCCTCACTCTTCACTACATTTCTTCACTGGTCTCTCTGCACGTTCCAGGTCGTCTCCTCGGCTCCTCTCAGAGCCTCCGTCTTTTTACACTATCCACACCCACTGCGCTCTCTCGTCTTAAACCTTTCTATTTCGCTGCTCCTTATGACTAAATAGAGTGCACCTGTGTGTAATCTAATGTCAGTACAAATACAGCTGCTCTGTGACGGCCTCAGAGGTTGTCTAAGAGAATATTGGGAGCAACAACACCATGAAGTCCAAAGAACACACCAGACAGGTCAGGGATAAAATTATTGAGAAATTTAAAGCAGGCTTAGGCTACAAAAAGATTTCCAAAGCCTTGAACTTCCCACGGAGCACTGTTCAAGCGATCATTCAGAAATGGAAGGAGTATGGCACAACTGTAAACCTACCAAGACAAGGCCGTCCACCTAAACTCACAGGCCGAACAAGGAGAGTGCTGATCAGAAATGCAGCCAAGAGGCCCATGGTGACTCTGGACGAGCTACAGAGATCTACAGCTCAGGTGGGGGAATCTGTCCATAGGACAACTATTAGTCGTGCGCTGCACAAAGTTGGCCTTTATGGAAGAGTGGCAAGAAGAAAGCCATTGTTAACAGAAAACCATAAGAAGTCCCGTTTGCAGTTTGCCACAAGCCATGTGGGGGACACAGCAAACATGTGGAAGAAGGTGCTCTGGTCAGATGAGACCAAAATGGCACTTTTAGGCCAAAATGCAAAATGTGTGTGGCAGAAAACTAACACTGCACATCACTCTGAACACACCATCCCCACTGTCAAATATGGTGGTGGCAGCATCATACTCTGGGGGTGCTTCTCTTCAGCAGGGACAGGGAAGCTGGTCAGAGTTGATGGGAAGATGGATGGAGCCAAATACAGGGCAATCTTGGAAGAAAACCTCTTGGAGTCTGCAAAAGACTTGAGACTGGGGCGGAGGTTCACCTTCCAGCAGGACAACGACCCTAAACATAAAGCCAGGGCAACAATGGAATGGTTTAAAACAAAACATATCCATGTGTTAGAATGGCCCAGTCAAAGTCCAGATCTAAATCCAATCGAGAATCTGTGGCAAGATCTGAAAACTGCTGTTCAGAAACGCTGTCCATCTAATCTGACTGAGCTGGAGCTATTTTGCAAAGAAGAATGGGAAAGGATTTCAGTCTCTAGATGTGCAAAGCTGGTAGAGACATACCCTAAAAGACTGGCAGCTGTAATTGCAGCAAAAGGTGGTTCTATAAAGTATTGACTCAGGGGGCTGAATAATTACGCACACCCCACTTTGCAGTTATTTATTTGTAAAAAATGTTTGGAATCATGTATGATTTTCGTTCCACTTCTCACGTGTACACCACTTTGTATTGGTCTTTCACATGGAATTCCAATAAAAATGATTCATGTTTGTGGCTGTAATGTGACAAAATGTGGAAAAGTTCAAGGGGGCCGAATACTTTTGCAAGCCACTGTATATTGCATTTTCTAGTGAAAGGACCTGTTCCCAGAGGTACTGACAGCAGGCCAGGAACAAAGTTCCAAAATATGCTTGCCTATGTCTGTGTCTTTGCACTTAGCACTCTTCCCTACCATCTGTAACTGAGCACTTGTAAAATGATCCATAAAAAGATATTCAAACTGTATGAATTTGTTTCTGTAAGTCACCCTCCTAGATTGTAAGCTCTATGGGGCAGGGACCTCCATCCTCTTAGCTCTGGTCAATTTTTAATGCAACTGTACTTTGTATTTATTATCATACTTGTTTTTATTTGTAGCTATTATAGTAATGATCCCCTGCTCTATATAAATAAAAGTATTCATACATACATACATACATACCTGTTCTTAGAACTTAATTTAAGCTCATTTTTCATTATGATGGTATGGGTGTCCAGTTCAGCCTTGGATAGCAGCACTTTAGCTTGGTGGTCCTTGAGAACAAGATCCAGTAGTTTGGATTTTTTTTGCTGCTGTAATTTGGCAGTGGCTGTAGCATTTGTTTATTACATCTTCCCTCTGCTCATTTTTTTTTATTGATGAAGGCATAGATCATTTATGAATGGTTTCCTTTACAGGTATGAATGCTTTGCGGAGAACACACAGAGTACTCTCCAGACCATCAGACAGAGAAATGGCCGGGTCGGTGGTAATTACTCTAAACGATTTCCTACAGGCAACAAATGAAGTTAGGCCCAGTGCCATGAGGGAAGTTGCAATTGATGTGCCCAATGTAAGTTACTTCTAGCAAACACTCAAACCCATGATTTGCCTTTCTAGTTCGATTTCTTACATTATGTAGCTTTTGAAGCTACTAGTAAATTTTTTACTTTGCAGTTCAGTTCGGTACAGTAGAGCATAGGAGCATTCCGATGTCCTGGGCCCCTAGCATCAGAGGGGCCTTTAGTGTAGCAACTAATGGATGATTACTACACAGCCCTTTTTAAAAGATGCCAGGTGATATCACCCATTATAGTTGGTGCTAAGTGATGCCACACTTTATGAGGGAATAAGGGGTATATTAAGTTTATATAACATTAAAACTGTATATGCTACTGTAAAATCTAAGAATAGCTGAAGAATCCTTGGAGTTGCATGTGCAGCATAAACGTACTCGCCTTATGCCTTTTTATGGTCCTAGAGCTTATTTGTGCCTATTAATATTTGTACATTTTGCATGTATTCTTTTACATCAGAAATTTTCTGCTTGCAGGCCCTAGCTATTGTGGAATTTCCGCTTCCAGCATTTGACTTTTTCTCTACAGGGCTGCCGGCTGGACTTGCCCCTCCTCAAATTAGATGCTTAGCCTTCTTGCATCACCAGTAACGCCCCTCTGCTCACACTTTAGTTTAAAAAATAAAATTATATCCTATGAATGTCGCCTTATCAGACTGGGTGAGAGAGAAAAAAAACAAATTTCTTTCAGAAATATAAATTCTTTTTCCCTTCTGTATAGTTTTAAATTCCTGTAACCGGATGCCCTGAACATAAACCTCTTGGCTTTCCAGTGTGCACATCTGGAGATGTTGTTGCGTGTCTAGTCATTTCTGAGCAATTAATCCTTGCAGACTTTTCTGCGTTAAACTCCTGTTCAGGAAAGACTCTTAAAGCTAGTTAAATAAGCAGGTGATCCTGATGTGTTGCCATTTGGAAACAGTGGGATTAAGTTTCCTTTGTGGAAGTGTTTAAAAAGTGTGTTAGCTATTCTATTTGACATTTCAAACCCAGAAATCTAGAAATATATGAGATTACATATGTACCAGAGACTGGCTTTCAACCTAATATATAGTCAACACAGTGATTTGTTAGCAAATATATTTATGGTTTTTAATGATCTGGATAATTTTGCATTGAGACCATTATGTTGGCTCATACATTCATTAAAAGATGCATCAATATGATTGCCATCTAGTGTCTCGCTTTTGGATTGCTTATGAAACTGCCGTCAGAATAGAAAAGAGTTTTCCAATACCTTAAATAGTATGTAATGTTGTATAAAATAGTGTTATCTTAGGTGGAGGTAACAGTTTGCTTTGCTTATGGAGGACACTTTTCGTGCTGGCAAGAAGGAGTATAATTTCTCATACTCATGTGTCACTTCTTCCTTTCTGGCAAATAAATAGCAGCCCTGTGTTATATTTTGAGAGAATTTCTAGATATACACTCTGGAAGAGTTCAGGTGTTTCACAAGACACAGGGAGGAATTAAAGACATTGCGAATCTTATAGTTTCCTTGCTGGCATAATTTAGCAAACAGAAAAGGCTTAAAACTACATCTGCTTCCTCCCATTAGAGCTTAAAGGGAACTGTCTGACCTAGATAATACATAGTTGGGTTAAAAAAAGACCAAAGTCCATTATGTTCAGCCCCTCCAAAGGAACCCAAAAAACCTGTATCAGCAATAGTTCCAGAAATATCTAGGGCAAAACATATGTATTTATCCTTAAATTTCACACTAACTGGCCTTAAAGTTAAGATTTCAGGGGTATGTAGTCAAAGAGGCCTTTTGCGGATCACTTACTTACTGTAGGTGTTCTCACAGTGATATAATTTAGAAAGATGTAACTACCTGGTATTACTTGTGGCTTTAGCCACCAATGCTGAAAGTGTTAATGGGTAAAATAGACCATATATAAGCTTTCATTTTCATATAACATGTCATTGTTGAAAAAAATCATTATGGGCCCACAGGGCAATTTGCAGTATTTATTTAGTGATCTTTTAAACACCAGGTTTTTTTTTATACACGATTGGGTGCTGCTATATTGCTTTGTATAGGTTGTAAAAAAACACACTACTCTCAAGTGGTCCGAAATAATGTTATTTATGGAAGCAGAGAGAAACATTTCTGTTCATATACAAATTTAGTTGTGTGTAGAAGTATATATCTCTGCATAAAATAAGTTGTTCTCCCAGACTAAGCTGTGTGTTTTATGGCAATTAATTGGAATATGAATGTATTAGTAGCTTATATTTATATGCAGATTTTTATTTTATTTTTTATTTTAGGTATCATGGTCTGATATTGGAGGCCTGGAGAATGTGAAACTGAAACTAAAACAAGCAGTGGAGTGGCCATTGATGCATCCAGATTCATTTATTCGCATGGGGATTCAGCCACCAAAAGGAGTGCTGCTTTATGGTCCACCAGGCTGCTCAAAAACAATGATAGCGAAGGCACTAGCTAATGAAAGTGGGCTTAACTTCTTGGCAGTTAAGGTAAGTAATAAGAAATTCAAAGAAATGTATTTCTACAGGTTTAGGTACACATCATTCTTTTGTATTGGTCTGGAGCTAAGGCTGCTTGAGTTTAACAAAAATATCATAAGGCCTCTTTACTAAAAGGTGACTTGATCATTTGATTGAAGAGTCAAATAGAGACAATTGCTTGTTTATAAGGGACAATTTAAAGGAGAAGGAAAGGCTAAGTTTAATTGCTTACCTTTTACCCCGGGCTGGTGCCCCCCAGTGATTTTTACCTTTACTTATACTTTAAAGGCTTAGTTCTATTCCTAGAAACTTTTCAGCTGGTCTTCACTTTTTAGTGTTTTTTTTTCTGTTACTTGCCTTATTCATCTGCCCCTTTCCAACTTTCATATGGGGGTCGCTGACTCCACAAGCCAAAAAAAACCTATTGCTCTGTGAGGCTGGAATGTTACTTGTAACTTATCTTGTTACTTATCTTTCTGTGCAGGTCCTTTCCTATTTATATTCCTGTTTCCAATTACCAAATTTACCCTAGCTACCTAATAGTTGCTGAAATTCCGAAGTGGAACAGCTGCCAAATAAAAAGATAAAATAATTATTTAAAAAACAAAAAAAATGAAAAGGCCAATTGCAGATTATCACTGCCTACACATTAAATTTAAAGGTGAAATGTCCTGTTAAAGTAGCTAGAAGCCTTCATAGACTGTTTAATCTTAATAAGAGTATGTTTGCTAAGGGGCCATATTTTGGATTGTCAGAAAACTTTTTACCCTTTTTTACTTGCTTGGGGCTTTCTGTTCTTGATTCCATCCTCCCTTACTCTACCCATAGTTGGTGGATCATTTTAATAAGAGCATAGGACACCTTCTGGGAGCTCCATGTATAAGGTTAATAGTTCAGAAAATAAAAGCTCCCCATTATGTCCACCACATGTCTTCACATTTTGATTCCAACAGCTCTTCTAGGATAAAAAGTGACTTATTTTATTAAATTAGTCTCAAGCACATTTGCTCAGCTAATAATATTAATAGTAATATTAAATAGCTTCACATCTATAGCAATGCCTTTACCTACTACTGCTATCAGGGAATGATGCAGATACTAAAACACACTTACCATTTATGTTTTTAACCTTTTTCAAATGCTTAGGTAAATTTCTCTCAGTCATGCAATATAAGCCAAAAAAAGCAATACTTCGCATTTCCAGTCGATATCCGCCTGCGCTTGGAACTCCAGACTGGATTTGAATCCATTGTAGGGCCCCATGTATTAGTCATTAGCCTCATATTTTGCCTCATATTGGCAAAAGCTTGGCCGGTATCAGTGCATTTGTTGTATAGGTTTGGTGAACAAACCAACCAATATTGCTAAAGTGGAAATACACAGGCTGAAATTGTTGCTGGCTTGGCCTTTCCTGGCCTAGTCAACAAGCTATTAGTCAGATTTAAGTAATGAAATGTTCTTCATGTAAATGAGCAGCATAAGTCCTCAGTAAAAGAGGTAGTTGTTGGTAAAACTACAATGTACAGGCCAATTCCACAGCAAGAGGATTCCATTTGCAGATATGCAATGCTTTAAAAATATTTTGGGCTAATTTGCATTTTAATGCAAAACTGAATTCTGTTCATAGTTCTGCGGGAGCACAATTACTTAAAGTGGTTTTTTAACTTTTGCAAAGTCCTACCAAAATGGCAGGACTGGGCCTGGACCTGCAGTTTGTGGATTCTGGAAAATGCCATAGGGGCCACTGTAATATGCCATAGAACTCACTATTTAGGTCCTGTTTTGAATTCCAGTCCAGGCCTGTGGAGGACTTTGCAAAAGAAGAACAACATTAAAATTGTCAAAAAAAAAAAAAAATGTTTGTATTATATAAATGTTTAAAATGTCCACTTACCAAATCCTCCATGATCCCTTTGTAGGAGGGCTGCTTCCTTTTACTACACAATGCAGAGATCAGCAATGGGGAGTAAAGAAAGTGCACACGAATAGTTGCCAAAAAAGTAAAAAAAGGAAAGGAAACATAAGTTCTGATAAGCTGAGTTCAGTGCAGTGGCTGTTGCATCTGTAGTAGATCTGTTTAGTCTCTATGGAATTGTAATGGGTCTGTGTCTGCTTGGAAAATGGAGTTAATGGGGCAGATTTACTCCAAATTTTTGCTTTGGGTATCTTCATGCAACTATGTCAGGCGTTAATATGTGACGATTGCGTTGATTCATCAAAATGAGCATTTTCTTCGCAGCAATTGAATGTTTCCGTACTTTTGTCAGCAATCTTTCTAATGCGAGTCTTTTGCTAACATATTAACGCTAATGTCAATTACAAATTAATAGGTATATAAAGGATGCAAAACATGTTACAAAATACACATTTGTTACAATATGGTGTTTTTTATTACAATGAATTACTTATTGGTAAATATATTTAGGAAATAATGTACACATTATTGGATAGTGTTGTAAAGTCTGAGGAGATTTAGAGAAAAAAAACATGTTTTGAAACAAAAAAATCATTGATCATACTCTTGTCAGCTGCAGTAAGAACAAAGTCAGTTGTTTAACTGTAAAAATAATAAGCTATTTCAACAAATAGCAACACAGGGGTTGCAAGTTGAAGTCAAATATGTTTTACATTTACAACTTATATAAATAATACCACTTTAAATATCAAAAAACACATGCATTTTCACACCGGAAATGATATTTTTGTTGGAATGCACAGTCACTTTGTGGATCTAGCCTCATCAATTTGCAAGTCAGAACCAAGCAAAATAGACTTTGGTGAAAAAGGAAATGAATTGTCTTTTTGGCAAATTTTTGCTGAAAAAAAAACAATTTGCCCTCTAGTAAATATGTCTCAATAAGTCAGGGCTGAATTTTCAAAGGGACATAAATTTTATAATACAAATACAAAGGGCAAATAATTAGAGATGGTATAATAACGTTTAAACTTTAATAAACATGCAGTTTGAATTTCTTTAGATTTATTTTTTACTCATTTTCTGACCTCTTCTTGATTATATTTTTGACTTTATAATAAAAGGGTCTGGAACTTTAGTAGCATGTAACAGGGAAACACAGCAGAACAGCAATCTGTCCAGTTTACTCCAGTCCAGGGATTTTGGGAGTCACATTTCATTTGCCCTTTGAGAACTCTTTCTAAAGGGACAGATCTTATTAGATATCAGTCAAAGAACCTAACTTCTTATTAGATATCAGTCAAAGAAGCTAACTCGAGGGAGCCGAAAGAAACCCAGTTTTGTATTCTGAACTTGGGATTGATAACGATAAGTAAAACACTACATAATGGAAAAGATAAGAAGCAGATTTTGGTTTCATGCCAGATATGTAGAACAGCTGCACAAATATTTTCAGAGTATAATACTTTGTTTTGACATTTTGCAAACTCAGAATGTAGGAAACACTGATAAAAAAAAAAAAAGACAAAACTTTAAGCTGCAGAGCCTGAAAAGAACCAATACTGTTTATATTACTTTTACAATATCAGACACCTTTCTTTAATTTAATTCAAGCAAATTAGTGTACACGGCCTCACCTTATGGATCTTTTACATTCTTGCCTTGTTTTCAGAACTGTCAACCCCAGGGTGACTTTCGGGGGACCTGCGGCGCGCCCCAAATTTTTTTTCTCTCTAGCTGGAAGTGATGTCAATATGTAAGCACGAGCTTCCAGTGACATCACGGGCATGCGCAATTGACTGCTGTGCATGCACGAGTGCTCGAGATGTTGTCACCGAATGCTAAGTGTGCATTCGGGAACGCATATCAGACTGGGGGGGAGAAGGACAAATTGAGTAAATCCCAAAAAAATAGGGAGGCTGACAGCTCTGTGTTTGACATGCACTGGCCAACTTTGCTAGAAAAAGAATGTTTCAAAAGAAAAAAAAAAAGATTCCTCCTGTTAGCTAGATTGATATCACAGGTAGGGGACCTATTATTCAGGATGTTCAGGACTTGGGGTTTTCCGGATAAGAGTTCTTTCCATAATTTGGATCTCTATACCTTGCGTATACAAAAAAAAAAATAACACTAAATTACCCCATTAGGATTGTTTTGCCCTCAATACGGATTAATTATATCTTAGTTAGAACCAAGTACAATTTACTGTTTTACTATTACAGAGAAAAAGGAAATAATTTAAAAAAAATCTGAATAATTTGATTAAAATGGAGTCTATAGGAGATGCCAATCTGGTAATTCAGTGCTTTTTGGATAATGGATTTCATTAGGGATGCACTGAATCCATTGTTTTTGGGTTGGGCCGAACCCCGAATCTTTTGTGAAAGATTTGGCAGAATACCAAATCAAATCCTAATCCTAATTTGTATATGGAAATTAGGCACGCACTTAAAGATTTTGTTACTTTTGTGTTCATGTAACAGAAAGACACGTGACTTTAAGGATTCGGTTTGGCCAGACACTTGGATTCAGATGAAGCCAAATCCTGCTGAAAAAGGCAGAATCTTCGCCGAATCCAGAAGAAAATTCTGGATTTGATGCATCCCTAAATATCATATCTGTACTACTAACCCAAATAAATCATGGATCATGTAGGGTAAGAACCCATAGAGAGGTTAAGTCGCCTGTGATAGGTCTCTGCTATCATGGGAGACATACCACTCTGAAAAGGCTTTTCACCGGCAACAATAGGAGTCGCAGGTGCAAAGCCCTTCGCATCGCTTCTTTTTCCAAAGTCAAGCGAAATTGTTTGCAGGAGGAAACTTTGTGTGACTTTGGATTACCGAAGCGGTGGAAAGCCTTTTAGGAGCGGTTTGCCACCCGTGATTGCAGAGATCTATCGTGGGCGACTCAACCGATCTGTGGGTTCTTGCCCTTAAAATCATGGTGTGCTGAAATTATAAGAAGTAATACTCACTTCAATTAGCTGTACAATCCATAAATCAGATGCTGGCTGAAGACAAACAATGAATAATCAAGACTTGACCATAAGGTTGACCCATGGCTGATAAAAAAAAATCATAATTGGTGCTTATGATATTCATAGGAAATAAAAGAAGGGTGGTAGTTTTTTCCAGAAAAGGAGCCAACCCTAGCTAATCAGCCCCATGTATAAGATTAATGGGCAAGAGATGCATATTCCTAAATGTATGATTTCCCTTTAAAATGAATCATCGTCTGCAATCTATCATTTTTATTGTTTTGTCTTTTTTTAAAAAAAAGAAAAAAAAAATGACTGTATCCTATTAGGCTTCAACCACAAGGAATAATGTGGAAGTTTTGTTTGGCCTTTGAGAGCAGTTTATGACTCACTTTTGTAATGACTTCCAAAGTGAGTGTTTGTGTTTCCCATGCCATGCTTGGGCCATTTGTGTGTATGTGTGTGACTTACACTGTATGAATTATGTTTTAACTAATAAGCAGCTTTCCTAATACAGTGGGAATGTAAAAGGCCATCCCTTTATATTTTTGTTTACTTTTTATACTGTTCTAATGGAATAATTGCAAGGTAAATGTACCAAGATTTACCTTTTATTTATGCCTTTTGAATAATGAAGGTGTTACTAACTAACTGGAACCTTTTTACCTGGCATGGTCCTTCTTTTGTGTTATATACCTCTTTTTGATATGACCAAAATAATTTAGGGAATAAAATACTTAAGATTTATGTAATAAATTTGAATTCAATTAGATTTCTAATTTACCTTCATAGTGTAGCTTCATACAGTTATCTAATGGTCATGTTATTTTATTGGTCTGTCATGCATCTGCAGGACTCTTAGTGCTGCTACTCATCACTGGAATACTGCTTTCCTTCATAAGCCTCTCTTATTCTAGGCTTTTAAACAGTTGCTGAAAACACCTCTCCTCAGTCAAGTTTACAGTGCTTTCTCTTAGCTTGCTCTCCTCCAAGTCACCAATGTTTTGCCAGACATCTAATATATATGATGCATTATAAAATAAACTATGATAAAAAAGACACCTCTTCATGATGTGTTACAGCAAATAGAGATCTTAAGATTTCGGGGAAGTCTATTGACGTGCAGACACTTCCCCTGTTCTAAATGAAAGAATCTGACAAATGATGTACTGTTATTGCTGCTGACAAATCATTTCTATTGGCTGTGTTTCTTAGGGCCCTGAGCTGATGAATAAATATGTTGGTGAATCAGAGCGAGCTGTCCGTGAGGTAAGCACAAAAAATGCTGGAAAAACTGAGAAAAATATTTATCCCAGTAATAAATCTTAGCATCATTATTAGTATATGTATCCCGATTGGATGGGTCAGGGTGTTTTCTCTGATGGGCTTAATTTAGTCCAGAGAATTTAAGATAGAATCTTCATTGCCATGTGAACCAGATGGATTTTTACCTTTTAGATTATGGGAAAGTAGAATAGAGAGAAAAACAAAACAAAAAAAACCTCACAAATATAAACATTGTATTCAAATTGCCCAGAATAATGCTGCCTGTATCCAACTAAAATTAGTTTTTAGGTGAAAATGGTAGGCAAAAGGGTAAACATTTTTACATACAGTTAATTGTTATTTGTTTTCAATTGTTAATAATTTGCACTCTTTGAGATGTGTTGTACCATATATTTAAATTAGTTAATTATTAAAATGTTCCTGCTTTGTTTTTCTATTTTTGTAGATTTTCCATAAGGCAAGAGCTGTTGCCCCTTCAATTCTTTTCTTTGATGAAATTGATGCATTGGCTATTGAGAGAGGCAGGTAAGAGATAATTACTGAACCTGACAAAGTAGGCTTATTAATATATTAATATTACATTATATGGGAATTAACAGGAGTGCTGGGTATAGATACCTAATTTCTAAAAGCTACAGTAATCTAGGGATGCAAAATAACCCCTTTTTATATTAGAAAGATCTAATATCCCAAGTTCAGGATTTGTCAGATTTTCAGTTGTACCCAGGCATTTGTTATCCTAAAACACATTATCCAGAAAGCTTAAACAACTTTTTAGTAGACTTAAGATATGGGGATGCAAACTGAAGAAAATACCCACAAGGCACCCCAGTCTATGGGTGTATAATACCTATTACAAAAAGAAGAGAATGTTTCACAAAGAAATAATGTAGATTAAGTTATTTAAAGGCTACGAATAAGTGCCCCAACAGGCACGAAATGCGCGTACACTTTGTTCTATAGAAATGAGAAAATCTTTATTATTTTTCATTTTTTTTGACGAACCCATGTTTTCTTACTTTTGTACAATGAATTACATCCAACCAGACTGTATTATTATTGCTCCATGTTTGTGGATCAATTCAGCTTATTAACTGTGTTGCTAAGAGGGAAGATTTTATTTTTCCTACTCAGAGCAGGTATTCAGTCACTGGCTGACCCCAAACTGCATGGGCCTGCACTGTGGAGTTGTCTGCTATAGTGACAACTGCTACAACCACATAAAAGTACATTATTCATTCGTAGTCTGTATACTTTACAACTAGCCTTGGTGATAATTGGTGGGCCCCCTCATCCTGCACAGACAAAAATTATTCACAATTGACATCCGTCCTCAGTTTGACAAAATATGCAACAAGCCACTGTCTAACATTGAGGCATAGTAAGTAATTTTTATTATTAGGGATAAAAATGTTATAAAATAAAAACACACTGTGAGTCTGTGATACATGACTTACTGTGGCATGCAATGGTTAAGAGTTGAACTGTCTAGATTAGCAGTAGTGGAGCTGCAGTGTGGAGGAGACCTTGAATTATTCATGAGGATTGGATTGTGGAGCAACTGTGGTGGGAAAGAAACTACTAGGACTTCTCTGCATGTGAAACCTAGAAATAGGGACAAACGTGCAGAAATTTTTTTGACCACACCCACTATGTGGCCAAATCTCTAATACCACATGCATTTTACCAAAGCATAACCCTGCTGGTATAATTACTACAGAAAATTAATTATGAGCACATAAACCTCAGACATGCCAGTATAATCATGAATAAAATGGATACCAGATATATTAACCCCAGCTGTGCTAGTTTAATCACTGTAGAAATGGCCAGTGAGCAATCCATTAATCCCATGCAAGCCAGTAAGATCACTGAAAAATGAGCACTCCATTAACAGACATGCCAGTAAGATCAGGGGATAGCTTGAAAACATTACCTACACATGCACAAGCAGAATACCAATAGCTAGGTTTTCTTCATTGGTTGTGCTCCCATACTGCTTGATTCTCTCGTGTTCCACAGTGGAATGCACAGGCACCTTTAATTTTTTCAAAGAGCAGGAAGCAGAAAAGAATAGAAGAATAAATGTGGTTTAAGGAGGGCAGCAGAAACAGCATTGGGGGTAGAGCTAATAGGGAGGGGGGAAAAAAGTTAAGAACATAGAAAGTTAAGGACATAGTGGCACAGTGGCCCCCTAAATCAATGGGCCCTGTACAGATGCCCCATTTTTCCTTTTATTCAAGCGGCCCAGTTAATCATGTTTAGTCAGACTGGTCAGTTTCACCAAAAAAAATGCTTTCTTTAGCAAGTAACTCACTGTGTCACAAAGTAAGTCACTCATAAGGTAGGTTGATTTCTAGTCAGTTGTTTGCTATTTGGGAGACTAAACATTCCTTTTTTCTTCTCCTACAATTTCTACCAAGAGGCAAGATCTAGGGTTGGTTAACTGCAATAAATTCCACTGCATCTAGTGCAGTAACACTACAGCATAACCATCCGAAGAAACAGCTGTGTGTAAGAGCTGCTTCTCCTTTCACTGGATGTAGACTTTTGATGATAACTGTAATAAAAATGCATCTCTATTTGCATGTAATACAGTACATCCGTTTGCCCTAAGAGCTGCAACTGTTTCCTTTGTCCTGATCTGCTTCAGGGGTTGCTTAATGCTGGAGTAGGAAAATAAACTTAGCTTCTACCATATTGGATCCATTGGGGGAGATGACTAATCCAAAGTTATTTCACCACTACAATAAATAGCTATTTTGGTAATGCAATGAGACCTGCTGCCGTCATGTTTTAAGGAGAGACATCTGTTCTTAAAGCTCCAAAAGTACACGGGTTGGAAAGTACAAATATTTCATTGTCAAATAGGAACCAGATGGGAGGTAAAATATGTAGCAGAGTTCTCATTAAAGTCATCTGAAATTAAACGGTGTAGGAACCCAGACAAGGCACTTGTTAGAAATGGCCTGTTTTTACAAGCTGATTTTGCACAGTAGGAATTTGAAAATGCATTAGAGATGCTAACAATTTGCTGCCTCTGGAGATCAATTTCCTGTACGATTTGTACTAGCCATGCTGAGGTTTTTAGGGAAACACCTGTTTAGGTTGTCTCTACCATTCATTCTCTCTTGCTTCCTGGTTCCCCATGCTATAAATTAGTTTTTCAGGCCTTAAACAAGTCTGCTGCAATTTGTAGGGAATTATCTGAAACTGAATATGCCTAGTCAACAGAAACTCTATCAGCTGAAAAGGATTTTCAGATGAACACTACAGGGATGGGCTTATGTGTGATCCTGGACTTTATCCTTCTGCTCCTGACCAAACAATGGTGTTTTCTCAAGGTCAGGCCTGTGTTTGGGGATGCTAACATTTCTTTTTAACAAAGACTGAAGCATCATGTTCTCTATTTCACCGGAGCCCCAGAAGAGAACAGTATAGTTGTATTTTCTTCCAAGTTTTGTTTTTCTCCTGATCCGTAAATCCTAACTCTATTCAATCCAAAGCAGCCACCCACAGATAAAGGTTGGTCTGTATGCTTAATCCACTGACCCATTCTGTGGTACAAAAAAAGTACATGCATTAATGGGTTAATGTTACCTATTTTCTGGATTATTGCTTTTATCGCTTTCATTTGTATTGTATTGTTCTTATAGTGTACTTGTGAATTTTTTTCACTTTTTAACATTGCTATATACTTTCATACATTCAACTGAAAACCTCTATACAATTATATATATAAAGAAAACTTTATTAAATGCGATTCAGGTATATTAAAAGTTCATCCTTGTAGCAATTCAGTAACGTTTCAGAGTTCTCAAGCTCCTTTCTCAAGTATGCAGGTACAATAAACACATTGCAAAATGTGTTTACACACACTGAAATTATATTTTTTAAGCAAGATTTGTTAGTATTTACAGCCAGAGTTTGGTATGTTGACCAGTTGGCCATTAGTCTTTGTGGACAATACAGATGCCACCAGGCATTTTTACTCTTTTTATGTTGCTTATCTTCTGGCCGGCTTCCTGATTAATGCTCTTTGCCTGCCATTTACCCTGACCTTCTGGACAGTCTAACAACTATTGCAAAGTTTCTACCTTCTGATGTAATAACTGCATCACTGTGGGGCTGATTTACTGTTGCTGAATAAATGTTATCAGGCCTGGACTGGCAATCTGTGGATTCTAGCATACTGGGCTGCTGTAAGATGCCATAGAGTCACTATTTGTTTGGCCTGTGGGGAGCTGTTTGGGTCTCTGAGTATTTGAAATGCCAGGGCCTATTTTAAATCTCAGTCCAGACCTGAATGTTACAGGGCCTTTTATATCTAACATTTAATTTTCTGAACAAATCATATCACATTTTTAAGGACTCCTAACAGGTGATAGGACTTGGTCTGGAGGGTTTGAAAGGTCATGCACAGTAGCGCTTCATGTCTGAACTTCCTTCTTCGCCTTACACTATACTTACATAGGCAGGGACCAAAGGTAAACATCACCTTCACCTTCCACTCCAAAACTATTTTTTCCACAGTAAAGGAAACCTTATATATGCAATATACCATACATTCACATTAAAAATGCAATGTACATTCTTTATTATTACATTTTTTTTTAAATTTTACACAGGTATGGGATCTGGAAACCCACTATCCAAAAAGTTCTAAATTACAGGAAGGCCATCCTTGGGTTTATTTAATAGTTAAAGTGTTTTTACCAGACTTAAGGAATGGAGATCAAAATTACAGAAATACCCCTTATTCAGCAAAACCCATGTTTTATGCATTCTGGATAACAGATCCCATACTTGTATTGTGTAGCTAATTATAATCTCAGTCATTTAAATAAAGAGATTTGTTGTTCTGTGTTGGGCTAAATTCCACGGGTGATTTTGATCAGATTTTGTGGGTCCCATTTTATCCAATCTTGTCACGCGACACCATGCAACAGCCCAAGATTTTGTAGGATCCAACAAAATCTCAGTCAGATGGAGCACTTTGTTCCTGCGTCTACAGTTCAATGAGAAAAAAAGTCTAGTCTTGCAGATTGCGAATTTTAGCTTGTCAGATAAAGATGCAGCATGACGTCTTGGATAACACTCCATGTAGTTTATACTTAAGATTTTTGTATCAGTCCCATTATATTTTAGCCCATGCAACTCACCCAACTTGTAGGATGCGTTGATTCAACACCATCCTAAAAAATCTTCCATGGAGTTTAGCCCTAATGGATGAATTACTACAAGAAAATTATTTAAACAGTTGTAGAACAAGTATTTAATGTAGACATATGGGTTAAATCATTCTTAACCCTTAGTCCCTTTTTATTTATTTGTAATGAATACCTTTAAAAAGCACACTGGTCACTAAAGAGATTGGACAACATTCTCCTTGAACATATTAGGCTTACCAAGGATTTCAGAGTCTATATACAATGTCTAGCAACATATAATGACATTGCATCTATTGATGATTTTGTCTCCTTCTCTGTCTAGAAAGCTGGTAGTATCTGAGGCAGACATCTCCATTTGAAGTGTTACCACTCTTAACATTTTTTATATAATATTTTAACAATTACAAGTGGCGAGCTCTAAAATACACACATCAAGTGTGTGCTTGAGGAAGTATCTCCACTTCACAATGTAAGCTGAATGGACAAAGGTTAAAATGCAGACATGCCCCTATAGCTAACCGTAATAAAGCGTGTTTGCAAGTGGATTTGTATTAGGCTAAGCACCATACTTATCCAGTGACTAGACTTCTTAAGAAATAGTGTGTGTAGGCTTGACAAATGTCATTTTTTCCAAATTGAGGAAAATTCCTTATTGAAAGAGAATACACTTGCTCCTAATCATATGTGGCTTTGGCGATGCTCTACATCACTGGCAGTCTTTATGTACCTTAATGATCTTTTCTAGGAATGTATCGAAAAAAATATTGTCCAAATAAATATGCACCATTTATTGCAATGTAGGAAGTTTTAAAAGAAAATAATATAATAATATATAAGGATATATAACATTGTATTCTTATATATATGCTGACTGCCTGTACATGTATTTTTTGGGGGAAATTAGCTATGGTAGGCAGGTAAGAAGAGGATCTGGAGTATAGAGACAGGGACACCACTTCTTCAGACAAAAACACAGGTTTATTTAGGGCAAATTCTTCCCAACACAAAGTTCACAGGAACACAGTTCATCAACAAACTTGCTCACAACTTGTCCCGTTTCTGGGACTCTCACCTTACAGGGTAACTTCCACACTCTCCCTGTCACTATCCCCAGTGACATTCACACATACATGGTGACTCTCACACTCGTGAACACTCAGGCTTAACCTTAAGCCTTGCTGACTCTTCTCAGCTATCACACACCTGGTCATGGCTTCCTCTGCTCCTTGCAGTGGCAGGAGGCACCCAGCCCCTCTGGGAACACAGGCAGGCTGCCTTCCTACCCTGTGCCCCTCACTCTCAGGGTGACCCCCCAGGTGTACCTCTCCAGGCAGCTCCTCTCTCAGGTTCCTCTTAATTAGCCAACTGAGAGGGATTATTAACCCTGTCTGCACAAGTAATCCCCCTGCCATCTACATCACACACCTCAAATATACAAAAGAAAGCTGTGTTTCTTAAACACATTATCACAATATATGTAATTATAGTAATGTATAATATTTATTTTAAATATACCTACAGTACATACAGAACCCATTACATTTGTAGCCCCACAACCTAGTATTTTATAGATTGACTCACTAGCTCTTAAGCTCAAATTTAAGTCTCCTTCCGACGAATGTTTGGAAACAGTTGTACGTTTAAATTCAATGCTCTAATAGTTTAAATAGTTGGCAGACACCAATCGTACAAAAGTGACTTCCATTGTAGGTCCCCCAAAGATATTGTCAGATACACAATACATGTGCAGATTTTATCGTTATCCAGGCAAAATTTTCTAACCTGTCCGATTGCATAAACGACTGACCACCATGGTACGAAAATTATTGGGACGATAATTTTGAGCCTATACACAGTCTGTAAATTGAAATATTTTAGCAGTACGTGTATGGCCAGCTTTAGGGTTATCTGGTTTTGAATAAGACAGTCCATATTTTTACGGTTTGAAAGGTCGCTGTATCATGGCCAACCCCTGATGTCACTGGTCTTCCCCCTGCCAGTCCTAGACTCGTTATCTAAGCAGTGTCTTTAGGATGAGCTGGTACATCATAATATCTGCACTTTCAAATATGCTCTTCCTATTAAATATAAATGTTTAATCTCCAATATGCCAGGTCTGGCATCCAAAGCTGCTCTGTTTAGCATAGTGTAGGATAAATTGCTGAAATGCTTCATGTACAGAGGCAAAGGGGTTAAACCTAGCATCTGTTATTCCTTTAAATATTATTGATATAAAAGCAGAGACAGAAATTGGCTGGCCTTTTAAAAGAATGTGTAAAGGAAATAATGTCCAGTGCTTCATGCCAGATTCCTTTCAGTTTGAAATATGAAAATCCTGAGCACTGGCAGTAATGGTCTCGAACACCCGGGGCCTCGAAATCATTACATCAGGAAGCAAGGGGGAGAAAAATGTGTTTTTTCCACACGTTTGGCACCAATTTACCAAGCTGCATTGTCCAAAAAATGCTTAAATTAAATGAATGCCTGAGAGCTAAAACAAAGAACTCCAAATAAAAATAGGAATGGAAAAAAAGCATTTGTACTGTAAGGAGGACGAATCTGCACAGACATTTCTGGTATAATGCTTAGATTTATGACAGATCACAGATGTTTGAGGTAAAGCGGCTATCTGGGAGCACCACTGCTTGCCTCTTTCTATAGTGCTAACATAGCTGTGGAACCGCAACTCCAGTGGAGTAACTTGGTTACGCCTGGCCCCATTGCAAACAAATCATCTAAGGGGGCCCGATGTGAACAGTCCCTCCTCTCCCGCCCATCCCGCTCGCACCTACTGGGCCTCAACGCGCTGTGCCAGTGTTTTTTAAGAAAAAAGTAGGAGAGGGGTCTGCTGTATAGCTAGTATGGCTACTGCGCAGCTGATTTGGGGGCAGATCTATAAACATTTGCGAAATTGTTGTAAGAAAAGTGTTGAGACCTTAGAAAAACCTTCTTGAGTTGTGGGAGGTTCCTGTAGGCATCTATTGAATAGATCCATATATCCAACTCAAGCATTCTTCAAGTAATAGCAACTGAATTATTTTGTACAGTGTCATTTCTGGGGTTACTGTGCTCTCTGCATTAGAAAAGCCACATTTTAAAGCAGAAATGGACATGTAAACCACCTACAAAAAATGTTAAAAACAGCATATTTACAATCTTTGAAACATCTGCCACTTCAGTTGTTCCAAGGTTAACAGTAAGGCTGCATCATCCCTTTAATCACTTAGGATTCCTGTTCCTCCTCTAACCCACTTGGCCTTCGCCCTTGAAAATTTGCTTTGGCTGTTGGCTACTGGGCATGCTTGCATCAAAGCTATGGAAATGAATCTTCTCATCTTAGATTACTAAACACTTTGATGATGTTTTAGAGGGAAAATGGCCACCAGGTGAAAGCTATTTGCTTTAGGAGAATGTGACGGTGTTGAATGGAGGGAATATATGCAATACAAATTATGCTGTTTTGGTGGGGGAGATGTGCCCAACTGATATACATGGTAGGAACGTTAAGGGTTTACATTTCCTATAAAGTTCCCAAAGGCAGCTTTTTGCTGACCACTCACTGCCGCCTGAGTCAACGTTCTCAAGATGCTTAGGTATGAAAATGTATAAATTACAGGGAGATACCTTGACCTCTGATAAATCTGCTTGTGCCTGGGATATTAGACATGTTTTTTTCTGATCTGCTTTCTAGAATTAAAGGGAATATTAACATTATAAACCTCTTTAGACCAGGCATATGCAGTAGTTTATTGCCCATGGGAAATCTAGCTCTCTATGGGCAAACAACCAAAAAAATCCTTTTGGTTGAAACGCCTTGAAATTGTCCATTCTTAGCCTTATCATGCAAAGATGCTTTTCAGCTGGCTAGGGACAGGCAATTTCAAGGCAGAAGTTTAGAAAATTAAAGTTAATATCTGATTGGTTGCTGCGTGTAATTGTACTGCTTTGATTTAGCTTAATGCTTAATGCTTAATGTTCTAACATGATATTTTTAAATTGAGTTAAGCATATTGGGCAAAATTTTTTTTTCTAGGTATACTTATTGAATATATATATATACTTGAATATACTTATATTAATATTTCCATGTGGAAATCAAGGAAACCATTTATTTAATAGTTTTCTGAATTTTTAATGAGTTTCACTAGTTTATGGGAACATTTTTTATTCTTTGATGAAACACCCCATATAGCCTATACTTGCATTGAGCATCATGTGCAAAAAGCTTTACCATTAGAAGCCTGAGCCTTACAGAGTCTGCGTGGTTGATAAAGTTATCCAGCAGCTGTTGAAAGAATTTCTGTGCAATTATCGGGATACATTTTTGTGCATTATCTCCATGAGTCTAGAGACTCAGTTTCTCATAGTTTCACATTCAGCATGGCTTGTTTAAGGTTCCTGGCACAGCAAGGATACATCTAAACAACGGATGTCAGACTGTTCATGCGTCATAAATTCCTTGCATTTTGTTTGCTTGCGTTCATTCGGTTGTTTTTTCATGAATTTAGTATTTGTGAAATGGAAGGGAAGTGGGGAAATCAGAAGATGACTTTGCAAATGTTCTCAGAGCAGATGTTGGCCCATTTATTGAAATGATCTAACCATATCCTTGTTTAGCCTGGCACTGTGCATTAATTTAGGTGACAACCGTGAAAAATTCTATGCCAAGTTAGTGTGTTAAGTAGCCAGTTCTGTTTATCTGCCCTGTAAACCCCCCTCCTTTAGTCTGATCAGTGGAATAAATCCTGAGTAGAATAACACAAATATGTTACATGGCCAGAACTTTACTATGAGAAAAACATGGCCCTCCAGCTTTTATGCACTGTAAACACTAATACTTTCTAGGTAGATGTGTGTACTGCTACTGTTGAAAGGCAAGTTGCTAATAAATAAATATATATAATTCACAAAACTAAATATGCAAGGCCCTCTCTTTTATATATTTCTTCTATAGTCTTTGCATGTGGGTAGGAGGTACAAATCTAAACCTATTTTCTGAGACTATAATATTGTAATATTGTAGGAAGCACTTTCTTGGTGACTGGGAGTTTGCAGCAATTTGCAGCATCCACCCAGATGTTTACGTGCTATAACATATACACAGTACTAAAAGTAATATCAGCCAAATGTGATTATTTCTAGAACTTATTGAGGTCTTTAATGGGATAGCAGCCTTTTAATAAACTGTGAGTTGTGAGTACTATGGCAGGGTTACCAGATCACTGATAAATGGAAGGACACTGTGGTAGCTATCAATTTTCTATTGAAACTAGAGGGGTTGTTTACTTACACAACGTGCAATTTCAGATCCAATTTGACACATTTTTTATTGCCCAGAATGCAGGGTTTTTCTTCATGTGTCCAGTGTAATTTGCAGCTGGGGTGGGGATTTGAATGTACATGTTTTGATGAGTTGGATAGAAAACTTTCAGGGTCTGGACTACATTAAAATGACGCAGCTTTAATCTTGAGATTATTCAAGGGTACTCATGCAGAGTGAACCCTTGAATAACCACCGACTTAAAGGTGCTTGTAGCTCCACGGTTCCCCAGTGCACTTGTGTACGATTTTGAACAGGAGGCCGTATAGATATGGTGTGCTGATTGCATCTCTAGGGAAGTGCAAAGAGTTTCTTTGGACACAAGTAATTTTAAGCAATGGCGAAAATTTGCTCCATGAGTGCATCATTTTTGCACGACCACAACTGTGGTTGCTGTTCTAAATTAGCCTTTTTTTTTTTAATTATTAGATGCAGCTCTACCACAAACTTCATTTTTGTTACGTCAATGTGGTTTTTGTAATAGGCAGCAAGAGAACAGAATCTGACACATCCTATAACTGAAACAATCTATATCTGCGCCCTATAACGCTGCTCTTTGACTTTCTATTTGTATCTCTATTTATATTCTTTTAAGAGTAAACTACACTGGCACTTGGAACTCCACAGTTAATTTACATGCATCCTTAGACAACAAAAATGTAAGGGTCGAGAGTTTATCATAAGTGTCATAGTTCAGGCTGTCATGCTTCAGCTGCTTCCACACAGTGTAATTTAATTAACAATCCCATTTATATTTGTCTAGTGAGATATGCCTTTGCTACAGTTTTAAACATTGCCTTCCGTATCCTCCTACTAAGAGCTGCTCAGAATTCCATGCTTTAATAGAATGAGAGGGCAATTAATACCCCCTTTGGTACTCTCCTATGTGAGCTTGATAACAAAGTCCAAAAACATCCTGCTTATACTGCTTGCTAATCTCTTGGTTTATGTTCTACTAGAAAGCATTCCATTTCCAGGAATTTCTCTTTTTATTATATTATATGAAAGCTGTACAATACAATGTCATTTCTGTGGGAAAGGGTATTGTATATTATTTTGCTGATTTTAATGGATTAGGTGGAGTGGCCAGCAAGAGTCAGAGGCTGATGATATTATATTCTAGTAGAGGTGGGGGGGGTGTATTTGGAAAGGAATAAATGTTTTACCAATTTTCTTGGAAAATCCTATTGGCTAAAGTGTACCCACTGGATTTGAAAACACAGCCAGGGCAGTTACAGACCAGATCCCAATTATAGACTAGTAACTACTACACCTTCAGATCCACCTACGGGTGGGCGATATCGGGAGAATCCAGGCTAATTGGGGCCAAACCATCGAATTATAACGACAGGTATAGGCAAAGTCGGTCCAGGGACTGCATCAACGAGCCCATGCGGTCCCCGATCCGACTAGAATTTTTAACCTGCCCGATCGATATCTGGACGATTTCAGGCCAGATATCTGTTGGGCAGGCTTGCCAGTAGTGCCCTACACGGGCCAATTAGCTGCCGAATCAGTCTAAGGGACTGATATCGGCAGCTAGAATCGGCCCATGTATAGGGACCTTTAGTGAGGCTCAATAGTGGAGTTTAGGGTTTTCTGAGTAGGATATGTAGCGTATATATTCTGATATGTTTTAAGCTCTCTCTAATATGATTTTCTTACTTGTATTCCTCTTGCATTTTTTGAAAGGGATCCTCCACCCAAAAACTTCCAACATCTTTTTTGAAAAAAAAAAAATCATCCAGTAATTCTCCAGTATACATTAATTAAAGCATTTACATGGTTTTAAGGTCATTTGTAAATTTTAGTCAAAAGCAGTATGTATGTATGTATGTATGTATAACTTTATTTATAAAGCGCCACAAGGGTACGCAGCGCTGTACAGTCTTACAGAATACAAAATTACACACAGGGAGGACGAGTGTTATAATAAATAAATACAATAAATACATATATGTATATATATATAAGTGCCATGTGGCATGAGACACAGTAGGAAGGAGGTCCCTGCCCCGTAGAGCTTACAATCTGAGGTTGGGTAACATACAGGCACAAATTGGAAGGTAAGAGTGCATCAGGTATGGGCATTTGCCCTTAAGCGCAGGACTGGGCAAAATGATGTCTTAGTGCTCCAGAAGGTAACAGCTGAGTTTTTTCTTAAAGAGAGTGGGTGAGTTTTCCCTACGGAGGGATTCAGGGATAGAGTTCCAGGGGTAAGGAGCAGCGAGATAGAAAGGTTTAAGACGAGAGAGCGCAGTGGGTGTGGATGGTGTAAAGAGACGGAGGCTCTGAGAGGAGCGGAGGAGACGACCAGGAACATGTAGGGAGACCAGTGAAGAAATGTAGTGAGGAGCAGAGGAGTGAAGGGCTTTGAATGTCAGCAGAAGGATTTTGTAAGCTATCCTTTGCTTGACAGGCAGCCATGCTAGTGAGCTTAATTGAGGCTGAGCAGGATCCCTCTTAGGAGAGAGCAGGAGGATCCTGGCAGCAGAGTTTAAAATTGATTGCAGGGGAGAGAGGTGGGAGTCTGGGAGGCCGGTTAGTAGGAGATTGCAGTAATCTAAGCGGGAAAGGATAAGGGCATAGATTAGTGTTTTAGCTGTTGCTTGTGAAAGAAAGGGGCGTATCTTGGCAATATTGCGGAGGAAAAAGCGGCAGGTTTTGGCAGTGTTATTAATATGGTTAGAGAAGGAGAGTGACTGGTCAAAGATAACCCCAAGGCAGCGTGCAGAATTTACAGGGTTGATAGTCATGCCATCAATAGTAATGGTGAAAGGAGGAGGAGGGCCAGGTTTGGGCGGGAAGACCATGAGCTCTGTTTTAGCTAGGTTAAGTTTGAGCTGGCGTCAGTTCATCCAGGAGGAGATAGCCAGGAGGCAGTTACCAATCTGGGTTTGAACATCAGTGGTTAGTGCAGGGGTGTCTAAATATATCTGGATGTGATTGATTGATATGATTGATTCATTAGGTGAAGGATGAAGTAGCGCGTTAAATATGGAGAATAAGCGCCGCGGGTTTGATTTATTATTATTTATAAGTGTGTTATAGTATGCTTGCTTGGCCTGGGATAGGGCAGTATTGAGGCACACCATAAGAAATTTATAGTGGAGGAAGTCAGCTTTAACGCGTGATTTCCTCCAAATGCGCTCAGCAGATCGTGCACAGGAGCGCAGAAATCGCGTCTGAGGGTTAAGCTAGGGACGGGGATTGCGGGCACGACTGCGTTGGGGCTGCAGGGGGGCATGGGTGTTAATTGCAGATGATAAAATTGAGTTGTAGGTATTTACCAGTAACTCAGGATCAGAGGAAGCACAGGAGGAGGAGAGGCTAGAACTAAGAGAGTTAGCGAGAGCAGTTATAAAACAAAAGCAGTGTTTGTTTACCCCATTATGTTTCATGTTTGAATCTAAGGGTGGTCATACACATTAAAATCAGGTAGCCAAATGAGTGGATTATCTGGGCAATATCAGACTAATTCAATCATTTGACCCTAGAGTCTAAAGAACTCGAATCAGCAGCTTAAATCTGTCTGTGTATGGCCACCTTAAGAACAGAAGTCAGTCTTGTAATCAATTTTAATCACCTGGCATTCAGCATTGTTTTAACAGTCAGGAGTGCAAGAAAGATATGAACAGCCAAACAGATACTGTTTTCATCAGAAACTACAGCTTGCCTCAGGACAATCAGTAGAACAACTAATCATATGTATTAATGCAAATCTCTTGCAGCTAGGAGCAAATCCCCATTTACAACTGTGTATAATTTCCATTAAAGGAGAACTAAAGCCTAACTTAAGAAGTAGGCAAGAAATGTTATGCATTGTGTTTTGGGCTTCTGTACCAGCTCAAGGCAACCACAGCCCTTTAGTAGTGAAGATTTGTGCTTTCAAAGAGGCCCCCAGTAGCTCCCCATCTTCTTTTCTGCTGATTCACTGCACATGCTCTGTGCTGCTGTCAGTTACTGAGCTTATACACAATATACTGTATCTATAGAATGTAACTGTCACAATATAAGGCTGATAGTAATTACTACAGATAATTACTCCATGGCAGCTCAGAAACCAATGCAACTATCATCAGAATGTAATAATCAGTCCTGTAGTATCAGCTTATATTACAGGCCAACCTCATTTTCTGCTTGATAATTTGTTCCGACCCCTAAGCTTAGCTTTTCAACAGCTGCCCAGAGCACACTGAGCATGTGAGTGTCACTTTCCAAGATGGTGATCCCCTGTGACTTTGAAATTCTGGCTGATTGCTGCTATTGAGATGCTAAAACTTTAGGGTGGTGCCATAAGTGCAGTATATAAAATATGGCATTTTAAGTCATATTTACTTTTAGGGTTCACAAGCTACAAGTAGTATTCTTAGCTACCAATTGGCTGTTAAAATGAGGGCACAGGAAATTGTTCACCTACAATGTTTCCTTGGTTCCATAGTTCTGCTGGAAGTGTTGCAGATCGAGTGTTGGCTCAGCTGTTAACAGAAATGGATGGGATTGAACAGCTGAAAGATGTTGTGATTTTAGCTGCTACAAATCGTCCAGACCTCATTGACAAGGTAAGCCTATACAACATATTAAAAGTGATGCTGACCTCAAAATGAGAAAAACAAGGCTGGCACTAAAGAAAACTGGACTAATTAGTCAAAAAATGGCGCAGTTAAAACATAGTTTTATTTAAAGAAACAGCTATTTTGAGACATGTTTTCTGATTGGTGGATAAATGGGGTTCTATTATTGGTTATTTCATTCTGTACTTTCGTTGGCTGTTTTAGCTTTAAATACTGTTTTTTCAAAAGACTCTTAAGCCTTTGATTAAGTGCCTGTTTTAGGCAAGAAACGCGTCAGGCTGTACATGTTTGAGATTTAAATAAAACTATGTTTTAACTGCACCACTTTTTAGCTAATTGGTCCAGTTCTCTTTAGTGCCAGCCTTGTTTTTCTCATTTTGAGGTATGTTGTTTTGAAGTGTCCTGTGAGCTGAAGGCTTTGAGGCTTCAAACACCTGGACCCTATACACTAATAGGGTGAATATACCATTCAAACTAGTCCAGTTGGAACCTTTTTTCTTTTTTGATTTGATATATTCCTTAACTTTACATCATGTGGATGAAAACATAGAAGAGTATGGTAGATTTAAAAGCTAGTGGTTTATTTTGAATAAAAATGGACTTTACATAATTATCATGGCAAATATTCCTTATAGTTCATATGTACTATACAATTGTTGGTGAAATGGCAATAGTCAAAGATTTAGTACAAAACATTAGTTAGTGTCTCCAGTCATTTAAGAACTGTTGGATGATCAGGTGCAAAGCAATACATTATGTTCTGCTATATAAAACTGGACTGGTGCTTGCATTAGTCAATCCATGCCTTGTCTACTGCTCTTTTTGTAAGCTTTTTCTTTAGCATGTTTTCCTACCGTAAAATTACTGCAACTTCTGATTAACTTTAGGTTACAGTTTCCAAGTATGACACATTGTGTGTGCAAAAATACAGAATAATCTACCTTTGATGTGTTATTCAGGACTTTTTAGAGCAATCCCCCAAATACTGGTAAAAGTGCAGAAAATAATGACTATTTAGAAGTTAGGTACAGTATGTACAAATACACAATAAATATATATTGTATAATTCTTCCAAATGAGCTGCCTGCACTGATTGATTTCTAAGAAAATGATACAATCATTGGTGCATATTGGTCTCCCAGCCAAAGGACTTGATTTTGGGAAGAGTGCATAAAACAGGTTAGCCATGAGCTGTGGGGCCTCACTGTATGATCCAGTTGGTTGGCCTGTTGACCAGCCACATGTTTCATAGAAGGTCACAGATATTTTGCCAGCATTAGTTCCAATCACTAATGAGCTAAAGCAAGGTAGGTAGGTCCAGGTGTGCTTATTGCTTCCTGTTAAGTGCTCTTGTTCTCACTATAGAGGCATCAAATGTGTATCAATAATCACCTTTACCTTTCTGAATTCCAGAATCTCCTCAAACAACTTAGAAATGCAGTCATAGAATACATGCATTCATGCCTAGAAATAGTGGGCCATGGGCACTTTTTACTCTTTGCATGCTAGCAACATGAGTTAAATTGCACAAGCTTATTAGGTTGGATTATCTGACAAACTTTGAACATTTGAATAGGGCTACTGTGCCTTTTCAGCTCTCTACTTCATGCAGTTGGGTGAGGAAATGTTTATGGGTCCCAATGTCCTGTTGATTGCAATGGGATCATTATTATCACTTGTGCCAGAAAAATTCAATTTAGATTTTTAGGGCAAGTAAAGTTGTATAAAATGTAATCATGTTGTTTGTGTCATTGCATATGGCTGCTGTACAGTTTCCTGTACAGAGAAAGCCTGTTTATCTAAATTTCTTCATCCGCCCACCAATGACAACTTATCATCTATCTTGCCTTTTAGTTTTTTCTGTATACCTTCTATATCCTAACTGTCTTGAGATTATGTATGCACCTAACAAATGCATACCTCAATCTCTGCACACTGCTCATAGACATCAACACAGTGTGCACTCTGCCACACAGACCAGCATCCAGAAGGGGAGATGTAAGAAAAGAAGTTTTATAGGGTCCTTTGTACAAGTATTGCATATTTAGCAACTTTTTAGTTAGAAAGCTTGGCAGGCAAAGGAAGATACATGTTATCAGTCCAAGGGTTACAGGAAACATTTGTTAAAATGTTACTAAAGACAAGTGCAACATACCATATCCAAATAGCCAAGCAAGTCAACTTTGTACAGTACAGGGTGTTTCAGAATTTCCGGAATAGCTAACCAAGCCATATGAGCAGATAACTATTAAACTGATCTTGTCTGGTTTGGCAACACGGCATTGTTTTACTAACAGCCATCTGTTTGAAATGCAGAAATAATTTACAATCACAGCTGTACTGAGGGCTCATCTAATATATTGGTAAGCATTTATGCAAATATAGTTATGTTTTCATGGCTTCTAGCCATGTATGGGGGGGTTTCTAACAGTTGCACAAACAGATAATGTCAGTGGATGTATCTGAGAGTTAGCCATGATTCTCATTTAAATCATTCATATGAAACCTGGATTCAACTCACTTGCAATCTTGCTGTCTAAGCCTTTTTGTTGTGTTATAGACATGTTAGATGGGAATCTAATACGGGTTTTAGGATCTGTTATCTGGAAACCCGCTATCCAAAAAGCTCCGAACTACAGGAAGAATATCCCCCATAGACTCCATTTTTATCAAACAATTCAAAATTTTCAATTCTTTTTTCTCTGTAGTAATAAACAGTACATTGTGCTTGATTCCAACTAAGATCTAACACATCCTTATTGGATGCAAAACAATCCTATTAGGTTTATTTAATCTTTACATGAAAACCCCATGTCCCAAGTGTTATGGATAATCGATCCTACACATGTATAAGAGATTTGGATCCAGTTCTCATTTGTTTGACCTGGATGAGAATCACAGCTAACAAACTGCTTTGCACTAGGCCTTAAACTGATCACATAATTATCACATGGCTGGAAACATTTACATAAAGAATTGCATGGGACAATTCTAATTATTTTGTATCATTAAATCAGCATTTATTTTTAAACATGTTAGTGAACTTGCTGAGCCTTTGCTGGGCACAGTGATAGTACTGCCATGTCTAGGATCCATATCATTCATCATACTGACTAAGATCTCAATTATAACTTCCCCAATCTGCATCTAATTAAGCAAAGAGGAGGGTATGCCTTAACCATTATCTCCTGACAGAAAACCAGTTTAGTATAAATAATATATGCAATATACTGTTATCTACAAGTAAAAAAGACATTAAGAGCCTAAATATCTATAAATCTTATTTAATATGACAATACTTTATCTTTGTAATAGGGTTGAGCTGAGGAAGCTGATCATATGAGATTTTATATTATGGCTTCCTTCTTTCTCCAAATGTATTCTGCAGTTATATTTATTAATAGTGCCAGAATGTTTGGGTTTTCACTGGTGAAAAGCCAGGAAGTTAGAGAAACTCCGGGACTCACTTATTTCCTCTAAGCTGGAAGTGGGAAGTGAATGGGGTTGAAAAATTAGATTACTTTGTCTCCTACTGAGCTGGATGTAAATGTCAGACACGTTAGCTGGCACGCAAAGCACAAAGCCTTGCTCTAGCATATGTGATGGCACCCTGGGGCCTTTGACAGCCTTTCTCCACCTTATCATGGAGTGTAGAAAAGATGCATCCTCAAGTGTTCAATTTACATAAGAATTACAGGATGTGATTGGACAAATGAAGATGAATGAAATGCAGTGATGTCAGCCAAGGCCATTGTCTGAAGATGGATGGGGGGGCCTGAGTTCCATCCAGCTTCAGGAGCTTCCTCACAACACAGAATAGCTTCAGAAAGGACACCACAGTACAATGAGCCCCTCAATGAATGGCATTTGGAGCTGTCACTCACTGTGATCTTGCTGGGCTGTAGTGTCTTCATTATTATAAACATTTGTGTGGCAGGAGTGCACAAGATTTCTGGAATAGAGCAATAATTGAAAATAAGGTTTTTCCATTTGTTATTTGTGCTTATTTCAATTTCTGTTTGTAGGTAAAAACTGCTCTTCTTAGATGAGTTACAAAGCTTTAATCTGAAGGTGGGGGAGCGAATTTGCAGGGATTTTGCTACTGTTTTAGTAATTATTTGTAAGATTATCAAGAAGGTACCACAGTGGAAAGCATCAATGTGTTTTGCCTAGTGCGAGAGTTGTAGAACACATAACCCAGAAAAATTGAAAATTGGCCAGCTGTCAGTTAAACAGGTTTGATTTTCCCATTGGATCAAGGACCTGTGTTTTGATACGGTCATACGGTCATAGCAGCAATTACATACCTTAAGTTGTGCATATTGGGGAAAGTTCTGCATGTACAGCGACCTTGCCAAACAAGCACATCTTTCATTGTATGGCCACCTTTACATATCTCACACACAAGGAAAATCTACTGTTAATTTACTGCACATACGACAGCACGGCATGGATCATGTAATCTCCTTCTTTACTTCCTTCCCAACAAATATCTCTTACACAGATATTATATACAGACAGGATTCACTAAGCTAAACAGAAAAATGCACAGCCAGACGAACCCTGGTGACTGAGTACCAGAACAATTTACATTACATTACATTAACATTTATTTATAAAGCGCCAACATATTCCGCAGCGCTGTACAATAAGTGGGTTACATACATTGGACATACAGAGTAACATATAAAGCAATCAATAACCGATACAAGAGGTGAAGAGGGCCCTGCCCAAAAGAGCTTACAATCTACAAGGAGAAAGGGTTGAGACACAAGTTGTGGGAATGGGCATGACCAGAGTTGTGAGAGGTATTGCTAAACTAGATTAGGGTAGCTAAACTAGATTAGGGTAGTGGTTCATATTGGTTTTGCATGTGGACTCAGTCAGGCCCAGACTGACAAACTGTGAATTTTGGCAAATGCCAGAGATAGTCAAAATAGACAGTCACTTTTTATTGGGCTGGTGGATTTCTGTTTGCGCCTTTGTGTACTTGAAATGCCAGGGCCTATTTTGAATCCCAGTCCAGGTCTGGACCCAGTTACTTTAAGCAGAACACATTGCTGTTCCTGGTCAACAAACCTAAAACTATACATTATGTACTCAGCAACAGTTACAGCTGGCCATACATGTGCTGATATTAGGACTGCATGCTTGGACCCTTGGCCAAATCTAGGGGTTGTTTAATGCGGTAGTAAACTTGTGCGAGGGACAACTGTCAGATGTGCAAGTTTATGAACAGATCCAAGTGACTGACACTGAGGGGTGGTTCCAAGGGTTTTGCCACTTGATCACCTGGAATCAACCCATTTGCATTAGGATTCGGTTTTGGTTTGGCTGATGATATAGCTGAAATCAAATTCTGCCAGAAGTCTGGTAAATCCACAAACCAAACCTTGTAATGGACACATAACCAATTTCAAGCCACTAATGACAAATTAGTGCCCAATGTCTTGTGCAAAGCTATGATGGTGAGTACAACATGCCAGCACATTCTGCTGAACAACCAAACTTTTGTCAAACATCCCTCTTGGTTTTTCTGAAACAAACCCCAGCATCCAGCAGCTTGAGTCTCTGGCTGCACATTTTTGCATCTTCCTATCCTTTTTAACATAAAAGATGAAAACAAGCTTAATTAATGGCTCTGCATCACACTGAAATAACCTCAGAACATAGATGGCTTTTGTCTGTTCCTTTCCATTCCCTATTACAGCTGAACTTTGGGCTTGCATGGAGACCTATAACTGTGCATTTGGAATAGAGGGGCTTTTCCTGCAGTGTGGCTAATAAATACATCCCAGGTGTTCAGCAACTTTTTTTTTTTAACTGCTTGATTGTCAGAGCTTTCAAGAAAACTAGTAAATCAGTGGTTTCAGCCTCCAGGCCCAGGTATAATAAAACCGGGTGGTGACAGCTGAAGAACACTGACACTTTTCGGAAAAGATTTATTGCGTTTCAGTGATTTGCTGCCTTCTTAAACTCACAACTTTTTCACTAACATATCAACTCATTTTGGAAAATACTGTGCTTCATTAAAAAAGTCATTTTGCGGTGCATAATGTATAGCAAGCATGCAGTAGAGTCTTAATAACACAGCTCGTTTCCTGAAGGTAATATAATGACCGTAAATATTACATCAGTTATCCACACTGACTGAATGGTTACTATTGCCCAAGCCTTAGCGCCTCTGTATGGCACTTGAGGATCAAATAGCATTTATTATTTTCTGCTGCCCACAGTTACTTGTATCGAAAGAAGTTGATGGTAAGCTCTCTGGTCAGTTATCCCAGTTGCTTCCCATGTTCATGTGCTGCATACACTTTGTAGCATCATATATATGAAACTGTACTTAAAATCAATTCAAATGGTTTGCAATCATAATCACAGAATATGCTTACTGTAGAGGGAATTTATATCTCACAGTATTAGCAAGACAAAAAGTTCTTATTCCATTAACATGTCTTAACATGATCACATGTCTTAAATACCCCTCAAACAAAATTCTCACGCCCATTGGTAACTTTTAAAGTGCATTGTACAATATATAAGGTAGTTTCAGTGGACATATGTTTTAACCTCATAACCATTAAACAGTAATATATTTATTTATTGTTATTTATATAGCACCACGTATTTCCGCAGTGCTTCACAGAGATTATCCCTTATTCACTGCCCCAGCGGAGCTTACAATCTAAGGTCACATTCACACACAATATGATCAGTTTAGTCAGGAGCCAGTTAACCTGCCTGTATGTTTTGGAGTGTGGGAGGAAACCCACCCAGACTTGGGGAGAACATATAAACTCCCTGCAGATGCTCTGACTGGGATTGAACTCAGGACCCTAGTGCTGCAAGTGCTACTCGCTGAGCCACCGTGTATACATACAAACCCATAGCATCCAATCAGCAGCAATTACATTTGATCAGTATACTGTTTGCTAGAACACTGTTGATTGGTTCATATGGATTGTCTGCAGTAACCCTAGTGAATTGGAGAAGCAGACTACAGATAGCAGTACGTGCTTGTTGCTGTCAGAAACACTGAATGGACCAAATAGTGCTACAATAAGTGACTAGTTGCTCATGTGACCCTTTCATAAGAGTACATCCCTACTAATGGAACTTCTTAAATTGAGGCCTTTTTGAAATCCATTAGGACAGATTTCTGGGAATTCCTTTCCTTCCTGATTATTAGATGTGTAATCACCTGAAAATATCTAGGCTGACTCACTTAAGAGGATTTAAGAAGTCTGGTTGCTGTGCTTTTCCAAAGGGGAAAGTGGTCAGCAACCCAACTTTAGTAGCACATGGGATGCTTTGCCACCCACAGGCCAAAAAAAAAAAATGAACTGCCATGGGTAGAACACTGGAATTGCTTAATAGTGTGAAATGCAGAATAAGACACTTTTGCTTGATGATTCAAGTTTTCTACCTGTAGCGATTCTGAATCAGGTAGTACCACTTTAAGGGAAGAATAATTGTCATAAGCAGAATATTAGGCCCTGGGGAAGACATCACTGTGTTTTTAATATTGTATGCCTTTAACTATTAAAAATATCTAAAAAAAACTAAGTTGCGATTTTGCCTTCCTCTTTGCCTGTGTTTGAAGTACAAATACCTGCACACAGCAGCCCTTTTCTGTTAAACTTTTGCCACCAATCCTTGTTTTCTTCTCCACCACTGGGACCATCCTCCACTGGGACCCAGCCTCCAAGTAGTGGGGATGCACCGAATCCAGGATTCAGCCAAGATTTGGCCTTTTTCGGATTCGTCTGAATCCATGCTCCTGGCCAAACCGAATCCTTAAAATCACGTGACTTTCAATTCGGTTCTGTATTCGGCCAAATCATTTACAAAGGATTCGGGGTTCAGTAGAATCCAAAAATAGTGGATTTAGTGCATCCTACCAAGTAGTGGTATGAATTTGCCCAGTTTTAGCCCTTCCACATAATGTTCTACCTTAAAAGAGTGCTCTGCTTGTGAGAACTTGCCATGTGGCAAATTTCTGAAACAAACATCTGCAAATACAACAATTTTAGCAAATACTTCTCAACTGAATAGTATTTATGTGTATTAAAGCCTTTTCATGCAGTTATTTAACTACTTTCAAAAGTCAGTATGGTTAAAAAAAAAAATTATGTGATATAATACTGTCACTCATTGCACCATGAAAAGGCAAAGCTAACATGTTTGGTTCCTGGAGCTGAGATCGTGCATATAAGAAACAGCCTTTACAGGTGCTGACGTCAGTCTCCTTTAGAAGGAGGTATATGAATGCTTTGATGCCTCCCTTTTTATCACCAGTGTTATCCTTTCTTTTCTCTGTTAGTTGTGATAACCGACACTGGAATGTACCCATTTAATAGGCCTTTCATGTTTCTACTAACAAACACCATGAGTCTGATAAACACAGATAATTTAGGTTAGGAACAGTCACTAAAACACAATTATATACAAAAATATTTCCTTTTATTTATTTCATGAAAATGTTACCGCACCTTGATAGAAAACGTATTGACTTTTCTGTTTTTCTGCATTTATTTTCCAGTTTATTCCAAATTTATCTGTTACTACAGATTGTTCTGGTATATTAGAGCAACTTATATTTTGGTGTCAGTATCCTATTAATATAGTACAGTAGTCAGCACTTACTTCTTTGTCTGTACCAAAATGTATGTTTAGTTAACGTGAAGGACTCTATTCGTTTCTATTGATGTAGCAAGTATTCCCACAGATGTATCACAATATGCATTATATAGCCACTTTATTTTTGCACAGATGCTTCCATGCAGGTCTGGGCTTTAAAATAGGCCCTGGCCTTTCAAGTACACAGAGGCCCCAAAAGCCCGCCTGCCAGCCTACTAAATAGTGACCGTCTCTGGCATCCTACAGCAGCCCCTCTGGCATTTGCCAGAATCCACAGAGTGCCAGTCCAGGCTTGCTTCCATGCATCAGTGTACAGCGTACAGAGAATATACATCAGTCCCTACCCTAGGGAACCTACAGTCTCTATCGCATTTACATACACTATGGTCAGTTTTATCAGGACCCAATTTCATTGCATCTGTGTGTACCATGGGGAAACATACAGACATACATACTCCTTGCAGATAATGTTCTGGCTGGAATTGAACCTAAGCAAGAAGATTTGCAACTGACAATAAATTAAACCTGCCACATCAGGTGGAACATGGTCATTCCTTTTGCACACCCCTTACTTGTCCATCATTTGCAACAAGCAGGGTACATCTGGACCTCAAACCTTTGGCATTTTTAAAGATATAATGGCCAACGTAATGATTTCAAAACACACATTCATGCAATTTCATTGTGTTTATGGATGAATTTCCAACAGTTTATCATAACAACATGGGAGTCTGTGTGCAGGCTTTTTGCCTTTTCCAGGGTAGAAAGAAAATCATTGCTCCAAACTGATCAACAATGAATTAAATGTGTTTGAAAAAACATGCTTTTTTGTTTTCAGTGTAATATATGCACCCAGCACACTAAGGCCAAATTTCTTGTTATGTTTGCTTGCAGAAATACTAATAAGTTTCCACATTTTTTAAAAGCCTCTTATAATTAGAATCAGATTTCTCTGATGTTTAAACTACAGAAAGACTTAAGGTTCCTAAAGACAAAAGCACATACAATTTTTAATAAATGTTTCCTCTCTAAATGAACTGATTACTTCTAGTGCTAGTTATTTACATGTTCCTTTTGGCTATCCTTTATCTTCCTTGCTCATAGAAAACATTTGCTTAATCCCTTCCTTCCTCTGGCCATAGTGATTTACTATAGTGGTATTCCAAAGCACTTATGTTATTTATCTGTTGGACCTCCAGTGCTGGGGATGTAGTAATGATGGAATCCTGCTGTAATGCTCTTAGATTGACCTACATGGAAAGCAAATCTAGAATAAACATGTTGCATTCCCAAATATTTGGAAAGATCCAAATATCCATTTCTGAATATCCAATGTTGTGTTCAGGTGTATTATTTTTCCATATGTGGGTAGCACGGTGGTCTAGTGGTTAGCATTTGAACCAGTGAGGCCCTAAATTCAATTCTAGACAGAGCTGGTTTGCTCCTGTACCCTGAAAACGAACAGAGAGGTTAATTGGTAAAGAAAGACATCCCACTATTAAACATTTGTGTTTGGTGGGGGTGGTATCGTGTAATGACAGTTTATTATTATTAATAGTATGGGAAGTATAGTGACAAAATGTTTACAACAACTGCCTTGTAGCACTAGTATCCTAGATCAAACAATCTTCAAGGAGTTTGTTCTCCCTGTGTCTGGTGGGTTTCCTCCCGTATTCCATGCTCCAACACTCCAATAACATACAGGTAGGTTAATTAACTCTTGATAAAATTGACCCTAGTGTGTGCAAATGTAATAGGGACAAATTAGCTTGTAAACTCCACTGGGGCAAGGACCGATTACCCTTTAACATCCAACCTTTCGTCAGGACCCCCTTCGCTCATGAAAATAAATAGAGATTTAGGAAAATAGCAGTATATTAGGCTTTCATTCGTAGTTTAAAGAATATCTAGGACAGCAAATAGCTATTCACACCATACCTTCCAGCTTGCTTCCAGCTGTACCTAGGAGAGCGGGAGAGCAAAAGTCCATCCTCCCCATTTCTTACTGTAACTGGCATTTTGGCTGAACCCCAGCCCAGCCCAACCCAGCCCCTGGTGATGTTCATATGTTGGCACTGAAACCACTGTAGACCTACATAAACCGGTGGTACAGTGTATGTGAAGGCCAAAACTTCCATTCATGCTGCAGGTGCACTGGGGTTTTGGATAAATATTTGGATAAATAAACAGAAATTGGTTAAACAGAGCAATGTAATCATTGGTAAAATACATGTTTACTTTGCTTGTAACAACATTTCACTTGCGTGGTAAAAAACATCTAATAAACATTATGTGCAGTTGTGCTGATAGTCAAGTCATTGCAGTAGAGGTTCATAGCAGCAGGCTGCACTGCAGAATTCCACATTGCTAAGCATTTCACCTGTAACTCTCTGTGCAGTGCAGCTCTAGGCCAGCAATGCAGGTAGAGAGTCAAGAAGTGAGTGTCCATTGGGTCCCTCTTTGACTAGATCAGGATTCAAGCATGACTGAACTGCTGTATTCTATATCAATGAAAATACCATAGTTACCCACATTTTCACTTTCCAAAATGTTGTAGAGTCTTCTTGTGCAGGCAGTATATATTGTGATTATATTAAACGCATTTACTGTGCTGTGAAAAAAAAAGTGCTAGCTTAACATTTGCTTAGAATGCTGACCTCCCATCGCAATTTGTGCATGTTTTTTTTACATAGTTACATAGGGTTGAAAAAAGACCCATCAAGTCCATCAAGTTCAACCCTTCCAAGTAAACCCAGCACACACAGCCTATACTTACCAATCTATACACTCACATACATAAACTATATATACAACCACTAATGCTAACTGTAGATATTAGTATCACAATAGCCTTGGATATTCTGCTTGTTCAAAAACTCATCCAGGCCCCTCTTAAAGGCATTAACAGAATCTGCCATTACCACATCACTAGGAAGGGCATTCCCCAACCTCACTGCCCTCACTGTGAAAAACCACCTACACTGCTTCAAATAGAAGCTCCGTTCCTCTAATCTAAAGGGGTGGCCTCTGATGCCCTTTTTTATACAAGACAGCACTTTATTTGCTTTAGTAGCCACAGAATGACACTTGTTATCTACAAAACCCCAGATCCTTCTCCATTAAGGATACCCCCAACAAACTACCATTCAGTAGATAGTTTGCGTTTATATTATTTCATAACTTTGCACTTATCAACATTGAACCTCATTTTCCAGTTTGCTGCCCAGTTTTCCAATTTTGTCAAATCGCTCTGCAAAGGGGCAGCATCCTGCATGGAACTTATAGTTTTGCACAATTTAGTGTCATCAGCAAAAATAGAAACAGTACTCTCTATGCCCACCTCCAGGTCATTAATAAACAAGTTAAAAAGCAAAGGACTGACCCCTGTGGTACTCCACTAACCACACTGGTCCAATTAGAAAATGTTCCATTTACCACTACTCTTTGTAATCTATCCTTCAGCCAGTTCTATATCCAATTACAACTATTATGTTCCAGGCCAATATTCCTCAATTTGATTAACCTTCTGTGAGGTACTGTATCAAACGCTTTAGCAAAGTCCAAGTAGATGACATCAACTGCCATTCCAGTATCAAGGTTCCTACTCACCTCCTCATAAAAAGCGACTAAATTAGTCTGGCAAGATCTGTTACGCATGAAACCATGCTGGCACAAACTTATAATATTGTGAACTGCAATGTATTCAAGTACCCTATCCCTTATTACCCCTTCCAAAATCTTTCGCACTACTGATGTCAGACTAACAGGCCTATAGTTTTCAGGCTGAGAGCGGGATCCCTTTTTAAATAACGGCACCACATTAGCAATTCGCCAGTCTCTCGGCACCATGCCAGACCTCAACGAATCCTGAAAAATTATGTGAAGAGGCTTGGCAATGTATTTTTTTTTAAACTAACTAACTAAGGTTAACTAAGGCTAAATTTCTTGTCATTGAGAAAATCTACCCACAGAAGCACCTATGAGCCAAAGAATGCTGTGACATGGGCAGTACATAGCAGGGCCTGTACCACTTTCCTGAGATACTATAACCTGTCAATTAGAATCATTATTGTGTTTTTGCACAACAACTTTTAACTGTTACGCTGGGAACAGCTGTTGCAGAGAACACTTTATAACAATTTTGCCTTTACTCCATTTCCAGAGATTGTTGTGAATAAGGCTCACACTGCACATCCTGGGTGCATGGCTGGCACTGCATGCTCTTACAAGTTGTGCACCTCGCTCCTACAAAAGGGGGAGGGCTTCTGTTCTCTTTCTGAAGGTTGCGTGCATGGAGGAGTCTACTGTGTTATTTCAAACAACATCTACAATCATAATAATCACCCATTTCCAAAAAGCTGTGAGAATATAAACATCTAGTTAGGAATGCCAGAGCAGGAGGTAAGTGGCATGTTGCAGAACAAAGAAAGCCATAATACAAAGCTAAATGGAAGCCTCCCAGTCACTGTGCATATATACACAGACAGGCAGATGCCTATAGGTACAGGAACTATCACAGATAGACGATAGATAGATAGATAGATAGATAGATGATAGATAGATAGATAGATAGATAGATAGATAGATGATAGATAGATAGATAGATAGATAGATGGATGAAAATAGTTTGAAGAGTGACTGCAATGTTGAAAGGCACAGAAAACCACAGTTTATTGTATTTTTTTATTTCAAATGATACTGGTGTTGAGTTAATTGTTAACACATCATTAAACAGATGTTCCACTTATTGGATCTTTAGATTTCTTATATGTTATGTGCCTTGGAATATCAAGGGCCATATTTATAAAGGTGTGAACTGTTGAAATAGACCAAATATCATCACATTAACACTGTGTAAAATCCTGAGTTTTTATAAAACTCTAATGATTATGATGATTATTAATTCTGGTGTTAAAAGAGGTGTTAGCTTGACAAAAAAAATGCAAAAAAAAAGCACTGCTATGTGGTGCTACTTTTTGCACATCTTTATACAACTGCAACCTTAATTGGCCCCATTGACTTCTGTTGGTTATACAAGGTTGTGTTGTAAAATAATGGCATTAATTAAGGCATTTGAAAAAATGTATGAATGCACAAATGAGATCAAATTAAACTTCATTCTGTATGATTTCTGGTAAATGTATGCTGCCTGAACAATCGTGATCAATATCTTTTGCTATTAGCTGGTTCATTCATAAGGCAGGCTTAAATTCTTCTGCTGATATACCATATGCGTGAGGCTCATTAGCTGGACACTGTACAGGGCCTTTCTGTGTATGGCCATCATCATTTTTGTAAAAGTACACAAATCTTTGAAATAGCGACAATGTATTCTATAAACTTTAAATCTGTCAGAGACAGAACCAAAATATGGACAGTTAAAACATTACAATATGCAAAGGTCTAGCTGGGGCTGCGTTTGATTCCCACCAGAGCAGAAGGAGTCTGTATGTACTCTGTGTGTCTGCAAATGCAAAGCTGGCATTGTGGGGTACAATAAAGGACCCTATGGCAGAGTGGGCTGCAAGAAGTATAAATGTGAGATTTGTGGGTCATGGGGGTGGGGCATGTGCTGAGGGTTTCAACAAAATTAGGGGTCAACCAGTGGGGTGTTTGTGAGTTCTTGGTCATTTATTTAAAGAAATTGGGGTGTGTTATTTAGGGGTCATTTGCCACTGCTGAAACTGTTAGGTTTGAATTTATGAAATAACATGGCATAATAAATATATCTAAATATAATGAGACATTGACACACCTACACACACATCTACACACACATATCCAGTGCTTGCTAGAGATAAAGAAAATAGGGAGTTATGTAAGACAGAATGCAAGGGTAAATGTATCCAAGCATAAAGGTAAACACTAGGGAGGAGAAAGAGTTCTGTCTGAGTGGTACATTGGAAGGCGTACAGAGAAAGTTTGAGTATGAGTACCTATAAGGGCAATTGGACTGTAGTGTTTGATCAGACTGGTGAGACTTTTATTAAGAGGTTTGTTGAGTCTTGATTTGATTCTATTGAAATGCCTCGTTGACAAGGCACATGTTACAGGAACAAGAGAATGCATAGTATTTGCCATGAAAGATGTCAGTGCATTGTGGGGAGCATTTGTAGCAGGTTCCCTGAAAATCAGAGACAGTACTGACAGAACAGTGTTCAGTTGCCAAAACATGGCTTATGGATAGGGGAACTGTAAATATGTTATAATTATTGTTACAGAGATTCTCAGTAACAACATAATTTGCTATATACTATGGAGTTACATTGTAAATGTATCTCCCTTGATGAACCAAGTAGCAGCCTACGAGGTTTCTATAATCTACATACGCCTTATAGCCAAAGTTCATTCTCAATAATGGTTACAATTTCTTGTTTGGAGTACCTTTCATTTTTAGGATCTAACCTGTCATTTAATTTAAATCTTACCCTACATTTTCATTCACACTGGGGGCATGACACATGTTTTGTGGGCCCATATTCATAACTTAAGTAAAATTTCATTTTTTTTTTTCTGTAGTTCATAAAGAAAGCATGGGTAGGTTCTCTTATTTTGAAATATATAATCTGCCAACAAAGAAGTCAGGTGGGCGTGTTAAATCAGTGTAATTGTAACTTATGGTTGGGTATTAGTGGTGCATTGGTTGGCAAAATGTTGGCCTGTGACCTGACCTGTCATCAGTGGTGTAAGCTTTATAAAGTAAAGCGATTCGAAGATAGACACGGCTTAAAAAGAGCATGTAATACCATACGTGACCACTTTCTTCTGCTTTTTCCCACTGACATTTTAGAATTGTAGCACATGTAGGACCCTGCATTCTGATAGTGATCAGCACAAGTTCAATGCAAGGTGAAAGAGTAAAAAAGAGACCTGTTCCTGAACTAAAGCTATCAACACTACTTGAGAGTTTTTACACAAATAGTAATATGTAACTGAACTGTGAAACTGGGCCCCAGGGAAAATGTTATTTCTTCCCAGGCCTGAAACCACTCTTAAAGGTCTAAATCTTCTTTCAGCCCACTGGGATCTTAAATTTAGGCTATTCACAACCAGCTGATCGTTGGGCAATTCTGAAGAGGCATATTGCACCCTTTTCAGTTAGATGGCAAACGACCCCTATACGCTCCAAAGCTAAATTTTCTATTTGTATTATTAAAACAAATGCAATCAGTCTGATTTATGTTATCTCTTAAGAAATCAGTGGACCCCCCCCCCCCCACACACTCAAAGTATTTCTCTTAATGCAAAATAAGTATAAATATGTATATATAAGTAATAAAAAATATTCACAGTACTTCAGTTATGAATAATCAATGGTGCATCTCTTGTATGAAAGAAAACTGCATAGCTGGTGCAGGGCAGTATTATGGGCAATAAAATTAAGGTATTTTGGAAACATAGGAACATTTGTTATAAGATCTGTGTAGCTTGCATAAAGATAAAAAAAAAAATCATCGGTCTCTAAAATTTATTACCAAGTTCATTATTAAAACAGATGCACCCAGGCATATTCTGATTAAGAGAACAAAGGAAATCAGCAACATGGGAAGGAAAGCAAGTTCTCTGTTATAAAGTTAGTGACTATCTTATAAAGCCGATTCTCCTGGGGATCCTTCAGCTGAAACATTTGTGGGCTTGGCAGGTTTTCCATTTGCTTTCCCTCTTCCTTCCTCTTCAGAGTCCAACAGTAACAGGTCCCTTGTTACTGAAGAACAAAAACAGAGCTTAAGGGTCATTTAAAGAGATTTATTAAAACCAGGAAAGGGGTAATTGTATGCAGACAGACCAAACTCCATATCCTCGGGCACATCAGGCTCATGTTTGCTGGCACCAGACAATTTTGTAAGAGGGAGAAAAAAACAAAACTCATCCACAAAAGCTTTGGATTGGCAAAAACGTCTGTGCTGTCTGTATGTTGCAAGTTGTCGACAGGAGGTCAAACAAATTCCTGAGGATTTGAAATGTCATCTAGCTTGCTTTTTAGTTTCAACTCAAATTAATAGTTTTATATGGAAACAATGCAATTGTGTATATAAATAAATATTCTACTTACTCTATCTGCTTTCATGTTTATTCACTTCCTTGGCTCTTTGGCAAAATCCATGCAAAAATGATCAGCCTGAACCTTCTATGGCCCACAAGAGAATATGACATCCAAGGACAGCCAAAGATATAAAAAAAAATGTCTGTCAGTCATGGAAATAAGTAGAGGTTGTTAGGAATCTTAGGTCCACAAGGACATCCTCTGGGCCCTGTGGTCTAGGTAGGGTGGTTGCGTCTTCCTATGTGATTGCAATAAGAGTCACAGAAAAGTAGTACCCAGGCCATAAGAGAAACTTACCATCTTTTAGTTTCAATGAAAGAACTTGAAAAAGGATTCCCCCAGAACCCATAATTACCAAGATGGTAATGCGGTCCCTCCCTTTACCTTAGTAAGGTCTTTTAGGGGTAAAATTGAACATATACAGAAATAAGGTAACCTTACAGTAACTTTCTGTTTTGGCTAGGTAAGTCACCTTCTAGCGTTTATTCATGTTAAAACACTACCCAACAAGTACAGGCATAGGATCTGTTATACAGAATGCTCACAACCTGGGGTTTTACAGATAAAAGATCTGTAAATTTTCTGTAATTTGGGTCTCCTGTATGCCAGGACTTTCTGTTCAAAAGGTCCTCTTTCTCCTGCACAGCTTAAAAGTATGGTTTCTAGAGATGACGAATTATTGTTACAGTTTTGATATATTAAATGTTCCAGTCGTGCATTATCGTCTCAAGCCCTTAAAAAGATGGTCCTCTGCCTCTCTCTCTTAACATTGCCTTTAAAATCTCTTCCATCTAGAAAACCATCTCTGAATAAAGTGAATTGCTGGAAAGGCATATACGTTACTTCGTTTTCCGAAGTCGGGGAAAGTTGCCTGCAGGAGGAAACGTTGAGCAACTTCGGAAAAACAAAACAACGCCTATGCCTCTCCACCAGCCCTTCACTCTGTTGTCGTCTGAAAGGCATTTTTTATAGATTTATCACAGGGGAGTAATCTCTCCGTGGGCATTAACCTAAGGCACATCGGCATTGCACTGTAGGGAGTGCATATATTGGAATAATGCAAGAATAATGTGGCAGATTCAGTTTGTTGAAAAAATATAATCTAATTGATTATCTCACAAACTCCAAAATTTATAGCTAAATCAGAATTAAATTAGAATCTGGCTAATTATTTAATAATGATGGGGATGGTGACTAAATTCTCACATCCACATATCACATAATGATAATTTATATTCCTTGACATTTTTTGCACTGGCTCACTAATAAATAATATTCTTAGTATGTTGGAACCTTATATATAAATATTCTTTAGGTAGAATAACCCAAACAATGAGGAGCACCAATAACTGAGCCCCTCTGGCATTAAACGGCTGAACCCTTCCATGTGTTTGTATTGCAGACAGATGGAGTTCTTGGAAGATTTCTTTACGCCCGGCACTGTTTCAGTTGGATATTCCAAGGGCTTTTCTATCATCACTTAGGACTATTGGATCTCATATCTCTAAAAAAATAGAATTTAATTGTGTTCATACAAATCCAAATATTTTTGTCATGAACTCCATTCAGTAATATCTAATTGCAGAAAAATCAAGCAAAAAAAATCAGGAAATAATTTCCTATGTTGTTATAAGAGGATAGGGGATAAGATTATTGTAATGCCAAAGGCATGAACTGTCGATTGCAGAGTTGAAGAAGGGAGCATTCCGCGCACCGCTTAAATTTCCTGCATTGTATATTTCTTTCTGCTGATACATGGCGAGAGGAAGTGACTTTGACTAACATTTGCAGTAGTTTGTAGAACAGCCTCCTTTCTTGGAATGCATACCAAAGTTATGTAAGTAACTCTCTTACCAATACATTAATTTGGAAAATCTGAATTCAGCCTTGATTGAAAATGACCCCAAAGGCTTAACAAATTGTATTTATGTATGTATGTATAACTTTATTTATAAAGCGCTACAAGGGTACGCAGCACTGTACAATCTTACAGTATACACAGTTATGACACAGGGATGACAAGTGTTGTAATAAATGCAATAAATAAGTATAAATACACAGGGAGTAAGTGCCATGTGGTATGAGACACAGTAGGAAGGAGGTCCCTGCCCTGTAGATCTTACAGTCTAAGTGGTTGGGTAACATTCAGGCACAAATTGGAAGGTAAGAGTGCACCAGGTATGGGCATTTGCCTTTAAGCGCTGGACTAGGGAAAATAATGTTTAAGTGCTCCAGAAGGTAGCATCAGACTTTTTTCTTAAAGAGAGTGAGTGTTCCCTATGGATAAATTCAGGAAAATTGCACAGAAGATCCCTAACCCCCTGGTTGTTTTAAAATGTATTCCTCATTTTTTGTCACCTAACCATGGCTATTCATGTACATTCAGGGAACAAGAACGGACTACTATGTGCTAGAAGTATGTTTAAAAAATAGAATAATATTCACATGAAAAGTACTGTAAAAAAAAAAAAATGACCTTGTGCCTACAGGGTATATAAGGAAAGACTTAATTGGAAGCCTATGGTTATGTGCCCTGAATGCTTCTTACTTCCTTCAGTGTTCCTTGCAGAGGGTGTTTGATGGGTTTTGCCCAAGAATCTGCGGCACAGTTTGTGTGCTGCATAGATCTCCTCTACCTGGGCCTGGCCCAGGTCTGTTTAAAATATTGGTTTCTATCTTTTGAAAAGCCTTCAGTCTGTTCATTGCACATTGTCAGTGACAAAACGTAACATTTATTGTTATTCAACAGGGCAGCTTTTCATTATATCTGAATGTGACCGTTTTCTAACATTCCACTTCATAATTGTGCTTCAGTTATGCTCATGAATGTAAATTCGATTTCCTGTGGCAAGCCACGGTAAATACCTGTCATCAGACTGTTCCGGAGAGAGGCCTTATAGCTTCATAATTAACCATGATTGGAATTATATGCCTGCAAGCCTCCGGCAACTGTACCTAGTGAAAACCTAGGTTAATTTTGGCCTACAGAAGCCTGCTGGAAGCTGTTGCAATTAGAGTAAGGAAAGTGTTCCCAGTTGGCTGTCAAGGGGAATAATTGTTTTTGTTTAATCTACCAAGGATTGCAGGATTCCTTTGGGTCAGTTACTGTAGTAAGTGTTTGTTATGTTAGCTGAATACCTATATTTTAACTGCAGAGCCAGTCATATTCACAATCTATTTGCTTGGTAGGGCACTTTTCAAAGTTTTCTGTCTGGAACATATATTTTCCTTGTATTGTATATGTAAATGGGCTGTGTAAGTAAAATATACTCGAGTGAAGGGTTTGCAAGCATAAAGTATACTTATGGAGAGCCGAGCTGTCAAGATGCTGCCTGAAAGGAAATAGGAATACAAATATTTGTTAGTTCTCCGCTGTTGCTCTTTACTTACCATCAATACAGAGCTTACATATAGATTGTAAGCTCTACAGGGCAGGGACCTCCATCCTCTTGTGTTTTTGACTCTTAACTTTGCAACTGTAGCTGTATCTTGTATTTATTTGTATTTATTGTTATACTTTGCATTTATCTATTATCTTATTAACCCCCTGTTTGTATTAATGTATTCTACTGTACATACATACATACATGATTTGAATGATAAAATTGGTATTTTACTTTCTTGTTTTGTTGACTACACTAAATTGTGCAAAACAAAAAAACTTCCATGCAGGATGCTGCCGCTTTGCAGAGAGATCTGACAAAACTGGAAAACTGGGCAGCAAACTGGAAAATGAGGTTCAGTGTTGATAAGTGCAAAGTTATGCACTTTGGTAGAAATAATATAAATCCGAACTATCTACTAAATGGTGTATATATGTGTGTGTGTGTGTGTGTGTGTGTGTGTGTGTGCGTGTGCGTGTGCGTGTGCGTGTGCGTGTGCGTGTGCGTGTGCGTGTGCGTGCGTGCGTGCGTGTGTAAAATATACAACTAGTACTGGCACTAACCAAGTCAAAAGCAAATTCTGGGTGCTTCCTGTTTAAAGGAATACTGGCATGGGAAAACATATTTTTCTCCCAAAACGCACCAGTTAATAGAGCTTCTCTATCACCCCCTCCCAGCAGCCGATCAGCAGAACAATGGGAAGGAAGCAAGATAGCAGCTCGCAATAGATGTCAGAATAGAACTCAATAGTAAGAAATCCAAGTCCGGCTTGGGACTCCTCCAGTTACATGGCAGTAAGAGAAACAATAGATTACCTGAAATCAGTGGCACTGGCTCCTTTTAAAAGCTCAGGATCAAGCACAATGCACTGATATGGCTGCCTACACACCAATATTACAACTAAAAAAATTACATTTGTTGGTTTAAGAATACAATTTTATATGGCAGAGTTTATTATTTTCTATGTAAACAGTGTAATTTAGAAATAAAATGTATACCATAAAACATGACATGACAGTATCCCTTTAATTTTCTCAAACAGTCACACAGTCTGAAACCACTCACATGAGGGGATGCTGTAAATTTTCTAATTAATTGGTCCTTCCCTTGTCTTTGAGTACTTTCGGATGTGTGTATATATAGGTGTGTGTTGTATTGCACTCACATTAGCGGCCACAGCTGTTTTGATTTCTCTATACTCTCATGTAAATTCAGATTCCACTCCATCAAAGTTTGATTTAAGGAAGCTGCTTGCCCTCACTGTGATTAGAAATTCTCATTTTCTAAACAAGAGGCAGCCATAATTATAAACATTAATGTACGTTTGAAGTGGTAAGTGCCGAGAACTTTTGATGCTCTGTTCCTTTGTTCTGTCATTGCTAAAGTTAAAAGTGTTGTTTTATAAACATTGTGCCTCAGTGGGTGCCAGGCTCTCAAGAGGTACGTGGGATAGAATTACATTTGGGAGCAAAGCATCACATTAGGATACAAGAAATAATGTGCGAAGCTTGAGATTGTGTATCTACTGTAAACCACAAAGTGATGATAAAGCTGAGCGATTACGGAGAGCCATACACCATCCTTTCTAAAGACTTCACAGAGTCGGTGTTTATTTTGAAGTAGACTAAAAATAATCCACAACCGGAAATTTCAGAACAAAAGAACAAACACTATTCATTAATCTTTCATGAAGTCTTAAATGTGGCCTGAAGGGATTAAATGCACGTTAAAAAATATTTGTTTCCACTGTGCTTTATTCTTTAAATAGTTACACTATGTAATACCAAGCAGAATTTTATCTCACTTTTTCTGAGATGAATTTCAAAAATGTTTTATTTACCTTCTACTGCAACTAGTCCCAGTTCCACTGAAGTGAAGTATGAAGGGCAGCTGTGCCTGGAGATGTTGCGCAAGTATCATAAAGTGCCCTACAGGCACTTCCTACCAGTGGTTGCATTAACATGGATGAGTGTTACCACAGTCACCTCTGGGAAAGGGGCAGACAGAGTTTTCTGAGAAACCCTTGCTAGTTACTTGGGAATCTGTGTCCCTCCGATAGATGGCTGCACAATGATGCTTGGTATACCAGCTCTGCACAGAAAAGGACACCTTAGGCAACCTAGACCAACTGTGTGACCCTAGCCTGTGTAGTATACCCTGTTTTTTCACCATTAGTTTAATGAATAGGGCTTGTGTGGTGCATACTTTTTGCCCATTATTTTTATAAAGAAGCATTGATGTTTTTTATTATTTCTTGCACTAAAGAGGGAAAGAATGAAAGTGAGAGTCATTTCAATTTTCTGGTTCTTACAAGGTGAATAAAACAAAATACCAATCCACTGAGCCCTTAATACAATATACTGATCCTTCTCTCAAAGCTTAACAAAGGCTACAACTGGGGGAAGGGGTGTAATTTTTTCAAACAAACCTTTTGGTGGACTTCTGACTTCTAGTGTCCCACATTTGCCCTTGATAAAACTCTGCTACTGTGGGCAACTAATCTCTTCTAAATGCCCTTCCACCGGCAACAAAGGGAATTGCCAGAGGAAAGGCCTATGCATTGCTTCGGTTTTCTGAAGTCGCGTGAAGTTGCTTACAGGCGGGAGCAAGAGATTGGCCGACTGAATTGCTCTGTGGCACATCAGCCTAAACCTGGAGTGACTCTTGGGGCAATGACAAAACTGTATTATTAATCTGCACTACCATTAAGCTAGATCACCGCAATGTAATGTGTTATGCTATGGCAAGTAATTTTTGGGAGATATGTCACCCACAGTAGAGCATATTTATTATGTAAAACACATTACTTACGGCGATATGAATTAATCGCAGGAAATTGCCTCCTTTCGTTTTTTCCCGAGATAAAGCCAGATTGCAGTGAGAATTTTGTTCTGGCAATCGTAATGTTATGTTACGGCAAATCATTTTCGGTAGATTTGTCACCCACAGTATCACAGATTGAAGCACAGGCGACAAATCTAACCATGTGTCATTGCCTTAAACTAACAGTTGTCAATGTAAGTAGCCCAAGCTTATTCTGTAAGGCTTTTTAGTTAATAATTTGACAACTTTTGCACTATATGTATCCTTGGATAGAGTTTCTGAATTATCAGTGAAAGCGTGCCAACATCAAGAAGATATCCTGCTGCTAGCAGCCCTGTGTAAACGATTGTTGTATATATGGATATATCCTGATTTAATTATTATCAGTTCAATGTGACCTTCTTCCTCCCTTATGGCACACACTGTAAAAGAGATCATGTGAGGGACAGAGGGCTTTTCTTTCTAGAACAGGTCAGGTGCCTGACCCTGACATCGGTTTGTTGTGCAGTTTGCTTCTCAGCACGTCCTTCATGTCTTCCTGCTTTCCTTCCTATGAAAACGAATCCATAGACTAACAAATAAACAGCCAGTGTTTGCTTTGGGTTTATCTGTGTGAAGAGCAAATGAGTTCCATAAGTAGGTTAATCAAGAATCTGCTTCATGCTTATTTACATTGTAGAAATGGTTCTGGGTTTTACAGATAGTTCCTGCACTGCAGCTTATCTAAAGGGATTCTTTTTCAAATGAAAGTTACATCTGCTTTGGTTTCAAACTCTCTTCTATGAAATTTATTAGCGGCTCAACATTTCCCTCTGTTATTGCATAACGGAAGACAAAAAGCCTAATTTACTAAATAGAGGACAAGGTGCAAAATGTTTTTTTTAATTTACAAAGTGCACCCTAATCCCAATATTTCCCTCCATTCAGGTAAAACTCTGTACCATTGGTATAAAGCATAGTGAGGCATACGAGTGCAATAAGAGGGGTTTGGCACTAGTTGTAATGGTCTTAGAAGGGGTGGCACTTGGGTTGCATGTGGTCATCCCCTTGTATGCCCCTTTCTTGTGTTCCATTCCATTTCATCACTAAGCATTGTTCTATATGTACTGTGCCAGATTCCCTATCCTGTATAAAGCAAAGAGTTCACTTAGCACTTTGCAGGGGGTGGTGCAATTGCATAGAATATGATGACCTAAAGGCTGCAATAGTTGCATCCCTTACTACTCCAGCACCCACCCCTTAGTAAATAAACCCCTTTTTGGAGGTATTTTTGAATTCTTTGATATATGTTTACAAAACATTTGCAGAGGGCTAGAGTCTAATGATGTTCGGGCCGGGCCAATACCCATGGGACCCGTGGGTCGTCGGGTTTGGGCCAACCTTGGCACATCATCTGCGGGTTGCTGGCGGGTTCGGACTGAGCTTTCCGATCGCCCGCCCCGCCTGCAACCATACACTGCCGGCTTCTCTATTTATAGGCCCGCGCCCGCAAGCCCCACCCCTTTTGCAACATCATGTCGGGGCAGGGCAGGCACGGGTCTAAAAATAGAGGAAGGAAGTCGAGTCGGTAGGGTTCGGGTTGGGAGCAGGCAGGTTAAAATCTCAACCCGCACATTACTACTAGAGTGCAAGATTTGCATTTTGGAATGTGGAGCAGTTTTAGGCCATTTGTTGCCACATTTTCAGCGGCAAATTGCTATGTTTGCCTTAAGCCCTAGATCATTATATAATTCTAGGACCATTTGGCAGTGAGAAGAATGTGGCGCAGTGGCTGGCATTGCAGCACCTAGGTTCCATCCACTGCATCTGTGAAGAGTTTGTTCTCCTTGTTCTTGTGTGGGCTTTTCTGGTCCCTGATAAAACCATTTTGTATGTGTGTATCTGATAGGGACTTTAGTTTGTAAGCTTTACTGGGGCAGGGACTGATGTGAATATTTTATAATCTCTCTAAGGAAAATGACATTTAAACATATTTATTGTCTTTCTAATGTAAAATAGTAACTTAGGCTTTACAGGGCAGTGACTTCTCACTACTGTGTCTCATAACACATGCCACTTAACCTGTGTATTTATACTTAAAAATTGTATTTATTATAATACTTGTCCTTCCTGTATGTATACAGAACAGAACACTCCAGGAAGAAATATAAATGTAGGGCAATCTAGTTTAGGCTCGTCTTTTTGTGTGATAATCAAGTGAGAAATTCCATAGTAAATATAGATTACACGAAGATAAAAATTAATTTACAGTCATTTTTTCCCATTTATTTTAAAGAAAAAATGTAATGTAAAATAATATGTTTAGATGAATGAAGTTAACGAGTAGAAGCTATTTGAATGAGGAATTCTGTATAGGCAGCAGAGGTGTAACTTTGAGGGGCCAAGCCCCCCCCTGTAGAAGGAAAATCCATAAAGCTAATAAACAGGAAATATTTTCTCCTTGATATGGACAAGAAGAACAGAAAGGAATGCTGGAGGACCACTTTGCCCACTAACAAGACTGACACTTAATCCAGGTTATTGATGTTGAGAGAGGAGCTTTTAGTTGTGAAACATCATCTAGTTATAAAAGGGAGAGAGTGAAGATTGCTATATGTTTACTTTAGCAAACCCGGGTGATTAGCAGTTGATGATGACCTGATATGGACTGATACTGTGGAGAGTAGCTTTGGTAATTGTCCTATGTCTGTGTCTCAGGAAGAGGTGGGTCTGTCTCTTGCCTGTAGTAAAACTGATGACACAGTCTGATAGACAAGAGCTACACAAAGGCTTAGGAATTTATAGGTACCTGAAGGCAATACAAGCCAATGATGAAAGGCGTTCTCAATGTTAGAGCACTAATTCATAGTGAAATGAAATCCTCTCGGTGCTTTGTGTCTGCAGTGCCTGCTGAAAGGATGAAAGCCATTCTAAATCTTCTAAATGCCAGGAGGTCATAATGGGTTGGTGCCACACTGAAGTTTATAGTGGACACTCAAGTACTAATTAAGCTGAACTAAACTATTTAAAACTCCTCAAAGTTCACTCCTCTGTACCCATTTTGCTTAACCTACTACCTATTAGAAAAATAAACATATATTAAAGCAACAGTACCATAAAATATAAGTATCTCTAGCAAAAAAGCATTACATTATTAATTAAATATATACACCGTATAGCTATTAAATCTATGAAAACTTTATTTCACACCATGTGAATCTGATGTTTCAGTCTCTCTTGGGACCTTTTTCAAGGAAGATTAAATATATGCACCCTTGGTGTGATAAACACAAGCTGAGAATCAGCCCCGTGTGGCTGTAGCCTGAGCTTGTGTCACGCAAAGCGCTTGTGGCAACTTAATAACTGGAATTCTTTCTAAGGAAAAGTCTCTGAAATTAAAGATAAAACAACAAAATGTTTTCCAGGCATTTTCTTTCCACAACTTGTTTTGGGTCAAGTCTTGGTGTCAGATCTTCACATTTGATAGAGGCCTTATTGTCAGGGTCATGGTGCATGAAGCAACGGTCCAGTAAGGTGATAATGGATGAGGCTTTGAGCAATCATCACTCAAAAACACCGATGTTTTCACATGATAATGGCATAATGACACCCGTATGCGTTGTCTGTCTTTGTATCAATTTGGGCCTTTATATTAAATGCAAACAGATCACCAGTTGGGCACATGTTATAGTTTTTAAAAAAACATGTTGTTATGTAACTTTGTCCAGATTATTTGTATAGATGGTCACTTACAATTTGCAGCAGAGGGCTTTTCCAGTTTTTCTCTCTACCATATAAATCAGGGGTAAAACAGTGCAGAGGCAGGGAACAAATATTTTATTGACCAAAATTATCAGAAGATTGCAGAGGAATCTATCAGCACTTACACATTTAGGCTAATGTCCAACAGAGCGAGTTAGTGGCCTGTGATTGATCTCTGCATCTGCAGGCGACTTACCGCTGAAATGCCTTTCCGCCAGCAACAGTAGGAGTTGCCAGTGAAAAGGCCTACACATCACTTTGGTTGTGCGAAGTTTCCTCCTGCAGGCAACTTTACATGACTTTGGAAAGCCACAGCAATGTGTAGGCGTTTCCACTGGTGACTTCTATTGTTGCCCGTGGAAAGGCATTTTGGAGCGGTTAGTCACCCACTGTAACAGAGATCTATCGCCAGACATTAGCCTTAGAACTTGGCCAAATCAGCAGCTCTTAATGTGTATGGCTAACTTTTGTCATATAGCAAAACAATTAGCGTTTGCATGCCATTACCTATTATTCAAATTTAAGCTAAATTTAACAAAAACAAACAAACAGTATTGTCTTGTATGTGGAACTGTTTATCTGAAGATGAAAATGCAAACATCTTGTATAGTTATTTCTTCATGCCAAAAATCTATCTGTACATGGTACAGTCATAAAGTCCTTCAAAGACAGCTGCTTGTGTCCTCTAATTAGTGTCCGTGACATGTAAGGCAGCAATATCAGTAACGATAACTTGAAACAACTGGAACCATTATGTTGTCTGTAGCTAAACTTGAATGTGAGACAAAACAGAAGTTTGGAGCAGTCTGTTTTGTTAATAAGGTTGTAAAAATGCAACAGTATTGCAGTGTCCATTTTTAGGATTTATTTTTGCTGGTAGCACAAAACCCTTTCCATTTTATCTCTCATGAGTCTAATCGGGTCTTACCTCTGTACATAGTATTATTACTTTGTATTAGAATGTATGTTTATTTTAGACATGTCAGTGCTCAAGTACTCTTCCTGTTTCTCTTTACCCCTTTTCAGATCTTCCTTTCCTAGTAACATAGTAACTTTACAAAAAAAGAATATGTTGGGCCACAACTCCACAATAATTTTTATTCAATCCATTTAAAACAGTGTAACTTCAAGATATATGCCTTACGTGTTTCGGGCACATCACCCTTAATCATAAGCCCAAAAAGTTATTAATTGAAAATGTATTATCAATTCTTTGTAATTAAACAATAAAAATACCAAATTTTCCTAATTTGTAAGGAGTAACAAAGCACTATGATAAAGTAGTAATTGTTTTGTTTTTCTAAAACTCCCCATTTGTCCATTTGTTCAGATGGAGAATGAGGTCTTATAACTTCTCCCTTCTCTAAGCTGCAGCATTGGCCAGGCTTCGAGATAAGTAGTAGCTCATTATACAGAGAGATTATCTGCTGACTGGTAATTTGTTTTACTACTTACTCCTCTACAAACTGACTTGGCAGGACCAGGAAATGAGATAGGAGTTTAAAAAGTAATTTAAATGTATTGTTTAATACAATTTTTTTAAAAGGTTTCTAATATAGTTAGTTAGGCAAAAATTGAATCTATAAAGGCTGGAGTGGGCAGAAGTCTCAGCTCTCTAACCTCTTAGTTAGTCAGTGACTTTGGGGGGGGGCACATGGGGCATACCTGTTTAGTAAGTTTGTGAGCACGCAGGTCAGATTCAATAGCAAACTAACTGAACAGTTATGTCCCATATGGCCCCCCTCTGACTGATTGGCTACTGGCTGCTAACAGCTTAGAGAGCTGTAAAGGAGTAAGTCGTGGCTTTTATGTTAGACATCTGCCCACTCCAGCCTTTATAGATTACATTTTTGGCTAACTAATTATATTGAAAACTTTTTTTTATTTTGCGCAGTCTATCTATTTTGCCCAGTTTCATTTTTATACTGAACTGCTCCTTTAATACAATTTTTTTTTAACCAAAACAAACAAAAAAAGACTACAAACATGCACAGCTGTGTGCTTATATGAGTAGGTATCTTCTATAGAAACACAAATAATTTCTCAGTTTGTCCTGTGACCTTCAAAGAAAATGGATGACAGTCTGTCCATGCACAGCCCTGATTGACATTACATATATTTCTTGATATCCTGTCACAACAAAGCAATCAAATACTGTAGCTGTCAGGTGCAGCTGTTGCAGTTGAATGTATGTGCCTGCATAGTGTAAGCAGGGAACACAAACATATAGCCAGAATACTGTATATTAATGTATGTATTAATGTACATACAATTCATTTAAGTGGGAAATTGGGTGAATGTGTGTACAACCTGCACCCCTCATTTCAGTCAGTTTCATCCATAGGCCCCTGGCACAGAGATAGTTTATCCTTTAAGTAATCAGTGACCAATATCAATACAACATAATAAAAAAACTTGCTTTTTATTATCTTAAAGTCAAATATGTCACAAGAGCCATTAACCTCAAATAGATCCAGTTCAGTGAGATTAGTTTACAGCATTTACAATCTATTCAGAGTTCTTGGGCAACATCTTGTATTACAGAAGACCAAGGATTTCATTTGTATTCTGATCCCTTGCTATACTCAGTACACTATGTTGGGCCTGAAAGCTACTCAGTAATATAAACAATTTCACAGTATTTACACATGTTTTGTTATGATGTACAAAATTTTATTTGTATTCATTAACTTCACATTTTATTGTATTACTGTAAGTGGTAAATTATTAACTTTTACATTGAGGTGGGGGGGGGGGGTCTTCTGTATCCAAAGTATTACACAGAGCTCTTGCAGGCAAGTCTGTTCATAATAATAGAAAGTTTGCTACACTAAACTTTTGAAAAACTACTGTCTAATCGTCTGATTGGTCAGATATGTGTACAGCATGACTTCACACGTTAGTGGGCAAAATACACTAGGAGAGTATTTATTAACACTGGAGACAAACAAAAGTGATGTTGCCTATAGCAACCAATCAGCATTTAGATTTGAACACCAAGTCACCAAGTTAGAAAACATCTGATGTGTTGCTATGGGCAACATCACCGGTGATGTTTGTCTCCAATGCAGGGTCGGACTGGGCCAGAACCGATCCCTCCCCTGATGGGCTGAAAGTAAGTTTAATCTACACATGCTGGGGGGAGGGGTCCGGATGGAGGCCCCTGTGTTGGGTGTGGGGGCCCCTGCGGCGGCAGCCTCGGTGGGCCCTGCACCCCCCAGTCTGACCCTGCTCCGATATTAAAAAATACGCCCCATGAATTTCTGGGTTTCTAATAACTATATGCATTTTTGTACTTAATTAGCTAATATTCAATAACAGTTTAAATGGCCAGATCTCTTGGTATGGTCTCAGCCATACTTGAAAATTACAAATGATAGAATTTGTAAAGAATAATCATTTGAAGAATCAAATTCATTGATCAACTTAAAGGAGAACTATACAAGTTATACAAGACTACAACTGTCCCTATCGCTATCCCCAAGCTAAAAGAGCAGAGTAGCGCAGCTGCGTATCTGGCCGACATCTTCCCTGCAACTGAACAATGTTCGGGTCTCACCGCCGACACAGACCCTTCTTACGCATGCGCAGTTTAAGCAGATTTTCTGCTACCGCCAACTGTGCATGCACAAGCAGGGTCCCTACCGGCATCTTGCAGGGAAGATGTTGGCCAGGTTCGCAGCTGCGCTACTCTGCTCTTTTATTAGCTTGGGGATAGCGATAGGGACAGTTTTTAAACAAGTTAGAAACTATGCGATAAGGGAGAGGTAAGGAGGGGGGGTCAAGGCAGTGCTAGTTAAGGGGGCTTTTATAGCCCGGGGGGTATAGTTCTCCTTTAAGAGAAGCTGAGAAGTAAAACCATGTTATTGCTGTTGTTATTGCTGGCAGCATGTCTAATGTACTGCCTTGTTTTACTTTCTGCTCCCTTGTCATAGGCACTGGCAGAATAGGGCAAAACAGGCCTAAAATGTAATGCTGACATGTTGGTTTCTCAGTGTCCTTACAGCTGTTGTTTTAGTTTTCTAATCTTTCCTAAAATGCCATCCCCATATGGAGGGATCTAATGCTTAGATAGCGTGTCCCAGCTTGTTGAAATTAAACATACCCGCCAGTGGGAAACTGAGAACATTAATATTTCGTGCAGGATCATGAAATTGACTTTATAATGACTCAAGGGCTTTGAATGAAGGGAAAAAAAGAAAAAAACACACAAGACCCGGAGGAATACTATACTGTTATGCTAATTAAAGCTGTAGTTTGAATAAAGTATGTGAAAATATTATTTTGTCCAACCCTCCATATGGTATTGTCAAACAAATTAGCACAATTACACTCTCTGAAGAACTTGCTTTTGAAGAAACTTTTTTTTATATTAGCTGATGGCATTTTCTTTAATTACCATGTTAAAGGAACATTTTTTTTTTCAAATTCTCACTTTACTAGGGAGTTTGTTTTTTTCTTCCTCCCTAGTCACATATCAGCAGCTTATTTGTTACAGAGATAAGACTGTTTCAGATAAGGAATTTTTATTTTCAAGCTACAGTAAAATATCCCTGTTTGTTCTTTTTTTGCTTGTTATGTAATGTGTAAATTGCATGGCTAGGTTTCAGACAAACCCTGTGGCATAAAATGCATTTTGACCACTTTTGCACAGACCTTAGTGATGTCAGGCATTTGCTTCAACCACTGGACCTGAGCAATCCCCATTTGACAGCTCCAGTGTCTCCAGTTTTGGCCACTGGACCATCTTAGAGCACACTAGCAGTCAAAATGCCCTGTGTTCAACAGGTCTTTAGAAAACCAAACCTGAAACCCAGAATATGCGGTTTCTCTGGAGTAAAATAAAGTAATAAAAATTAGTATTACAGGTATGGTATCCCTTATCCGGAAACCCGTATAGTTCCAAATTACAGAAAGGCCATCTCCCATAGACTCAATTATAAATAAATAAATCAAATTTTTTAAAATGATTTCCTTTTTCTCTGTAATAATAAAACATACATCGTCCTTATTGGAGGTAAAACAGTCTTATTGGGGTTATTTAATGTTTAAATAATCTTTTAGTAGAGTTAGGGCTCTGGCACACGGGGAGATTAGTCGCCCGTGACAAGGGAGATTTGTAGTCCCCGAACTAACATCCCACTGACGAACATGTAAGTCGCCAGTGGGATGGTACACGCTGTGCAGGCGATTTCGGCAAATCGCCGAAGTTGCCTCGCGAGGCATTTTCGGCGATTTGCAGAAATCGCGCCGCCGCGTGTGCCATCCCACCGGTGGCTTACATTTTCGCCGGTGGGATGGCAACTGATGGCTCTTTGATGGCAACTCGGGGAGATTAGTCACCCGCGAATAGGGAGATTTGTCGCGGGCGACTAATCTCCCCGTGTGCCAGAGCCCTTAAGGTGTGGAGATTACAGAAAGATCCCTTATCTGTAAAACTTAAGGTCCCGAGCATTCTGGTTAATGGGTCCCATACCTGCACTTAAGTAATACTTTTCTAAAATAACTGCATTTGTTGTTGCGTAGTCTAAGCTCAAGTCCCATGTTATTTAGCATGTCTTTCTGTCACACAAAATAGCTTATGATCTCTCTTGGCTGAAACTCATCTGTGGTGAGTAAGTCATTGCAATGCTGCATAAATATAATATTTTTTGGAATAGATGACGCTCACTTGCAAAATGATTGTCCATGTACAGACTGGTCTGTGTTTATATCTACAGTACTTATATAATTTATTTCAGTTGAACCAACAGGCCAACAGTTTACTTAAAGGGAATATACTAGTTATTGTGGGGCCCTTATTAAACAGGGCTCTTACAAAGAACAGATTAAAGTTATATTGAGACACATGGTACATGCATAATTTATATGTTTAGTATCCCTTGAAATATGTGAAAAAGACCATCAATTGCCGGTTTAAACTAATCCCTATACCTCCTACTTCAGGTTTCCTTCTTTTGAGGTGCATACGGTTCAGATGTTCCACCCTCTCTCTGTGCGGGTGGCAGTTGTTTACAAACCTCCTTCTTCAAAATCCTTGGCTACATTTCTCTCTGACTTTGAATCCTGGCTCTCTTTTTTTCTATGCTCTGACACCCCTGCAATCATTTTAGGTGACTTCAATTGCCATATAGATGACCCCTCTCAGCCCTGGCCATCTCGATTTCTCCATCTAACCTCCTCCTTTGATCTCCGGCAGTGGACTAATACAGCTACCCATAAGGATGGTCATTTTCTAGATCTGGTCTTTTCTAAAAATCTAGATCTATCTATATTTAACAGTGAGCCTTTTCCTCTTTCAGATCATCATCTCATCTCCTTTTCTATCTCGCACGTGTCTCATTCTCCCTCTAACTCTCAGCCTAAAACCCTGATTCGCAACACACGAATGGTTGATATAACTGCTCTCGCTAACTCTCTTAGTTCTAGCCTCTCCTCCTCCTGTGCTTCCTCTGATCCTGAGTTACTGGTAAATACCTACAACTCAATTTTATCATCTGCAATTAACACCCATGCCCCCCTGCAGCCCCAACGCAGTCGTGCCCGCAATCCCCGTCCCTGGCTTAACCCTCAGACGCGATTTCTGCGCTCCTGTGCACGATCTGATGAGCGCATTTGGAGGAAATCATGCGTTAAAGCTGACTTCCTCCACTATAAATTTTTTATGGTGTGCCTCAATACTGCCCTATCCCAGGCCAAGCAAGCATACTATAACACACTTATAAATAATAATAAATCAAACCCGCGGCGCTTATTCTCCATATTTAACTCGCTACTTCATCCTTCACCTAATGAATCAATCATATCTGAACACAGCCCCCAGGACTTTGCTGACTTCTTTAAAAGCAAAGTCGATTCTATCCGCAAACAATTTTCCCAACCTTCAGATACCGGTAATCTCAACCTTCCTAAATCTCCTCTCTCCCTATTCAGCTCCTTCAGTCTCGTAACAGAGTCTGAAGTTCCTCAGCTTCTCCGATCCTCTCCGCCCACTACCTGCTCGCTGGATCCTATGCCCTCATCCCTACTAAAACAGTGCGCCCCTGCCCTTACTCCAGCCCCTACCCACATATTCAATTCCTCTCTGGCTTCTGGTACTTTTCCCTCTCTCTTCAAACAAGCATGTGTCAAACCCATTCTTAAAAAGGCTACACTGGACCCTTCCTGCCTATCTAACTACCGTCCCGTCTCTCTCCTGCCCCTAGCCTCTAAACTCCTGGAACGTCTTGTCTTTTCTCGTGTCACTAACTTCCTCTGCACCCATAATCTGCTGGACCCTATGCAGTCTGGTTTTCGGCCTGCGCACTCCACTGAGACGGCCTTATGTAGAGTGGCAAATGATCTCCAGACTGCCAAGGCCAAAGGACGCTACTCGGTCCTCATTCTCCTAGACCTTTCCTCTGCTTTTGATACTGTCGAGCATTCTGTCCTTATGCAAATTCTCTATTCTCTGGGTATCCGGGATCAGGCTGCATCCTGGTTCTCTTCCTATCTCTCTAACCGCTCCTTCTCTGTCGCTCTTACTAACAAATCCGCTACCCCGGTTCCGCTTAGTGTGGGGGTGCCTCAGGGCTCTGTGCTTGGTCCCCTGCTGTTCTCCCTGTACACTCTCTCTCTAGGAGACCTTATTTCTTCTTTTGGTCTTAAATACCACTTATATGCAGATGACATCCAGATATATTTAGACGCCCCTGCACTAACTGCTGATGGTCAACCCCAAATTGGTAACTGCCTCCTGGCTATCTCCTCCTGGATGAACCAACGCCAGCTCAAACTTAACCTAGATAAAACAGAGCTCATGGTCTTCCCGCCCCAACCTCGCCCTCCTCCTCTTCCTTTCACCATTACTATTGATGGCATGACCATTAACCCTGTAAATTCTGCACGCTGCCTTGGGGTTATCTTTGACCAGTCTCTCTCCTTCTCTAACCATATTAATAACACTGCCAAAACCTGCCGCTTTTTCCTCCGCAATATTGCCAAGATACGCCCCTTTCTTTCACAAGCAACAGCTAAAACACTAATCCATGCCCTTGTCCTTTCCCGCTTAGATTACTGCAATCTCCTACTAACCGGCCTCCCAGACTCCCACCTCTCTCCCCTGCAATCAATTTTAAACTCTGCTGCCAGGATCCTCCTGCTCTCTCCTAAGAGGGAACCTGCTCAGCCTCATTTAATCACTAGCATGGCTGCCTGTCAAGCAAAGGATAGCTTACAAAATCCTTCTGCTGACATTCAAAGCCCTTCACTCCTCTGCTCCTCACTACATTTCTTCACTGGTCTCCCTGCACGTTCCTGGTCGTCTCCTCCGCTCCTCTCAGAGCCTCCGTCTTTTTACACCATCCACACCCACTGCGCTCTCTCGTCTTAAACCTTTCTATCTCGCTGCTCCTTACCTCTGGAACTCTATCCCTGAATCCCTCCGTAGGGAAAACTCACCCACTCTCTTTAAGAAAAAACTCAGCTGTTACCTTCTGGAGCACTAAAACATTATTTTGCCTAGTCCTGCGCTTAAGGGCAAATGCCCATACCTGGTGCACTCTTACCTTCCAGTTTGTGCCTGTATGTTACCCAACCACTCAGATTGTAAGCTCTACGGGGCAGGGACCTCCTTCCTACTGTGTCTCATACCACATGGCACTTATATATATATACATATATGTATTTATTGTATTTATTTATTATATCACTTGTCCTCCCTGTGTGTAATTTTGTATTCTGTAAGACTGTACAGCGCTGCATACCCTTGTGTCGCTTTATAAATAAAGTTATACATACATACATACATCAAGAAAGGGTAAAGAGTGGAGACTGAAGGCAATTGTGCATCTCAAAAGTCATGTTAAAACTCCAGTACTGGGGGGTTATGGATATCACAGACTGACAAGCAGTTAATGCGGGATGCCTAATGTAACCAATATGTGGCCTACCTTTAGAGCTGATTTATGGAAGCGTTTCTGTGATAGCTGTAAGCTAAATTTGATGGAACAACCTTTGCCCCAATATCTGCTTTATAAACATTCTTCCTGCATGTCCCTTGTTCATGATTATTACTGTGATATTTATTTTCAGATGCGGATCACCGAATGATGTCTTTAAATATGTCAAAATCAGTGAGAGGGCAAATAAAAGTGAAAAGAAAAATGTTTTTAACATAAGCAAAAGTTATAATGACATTATTCATGTTTACTTTACAACAGTTTTTGTTGTAGTTTTGTTTAATATCTCTAACCTTGCCACAAAGGAGAGTCACTTCCCAGTGTAAGATTGGTAACAGACCCCTGAATTCTTCAAATGTTTTTTTTTTTTTGTCAGAATTTTGAGGGAAGCAGCCCAATGGCCAAAATAAGTGAGATTTTATGATGTTGCCATGTTGTTGCTTTCTCCTACTCCAACAGTAATGGGGGTGTATATCTCAATTGAATATACAGTATACAGTTATATGTGCTTTTATGGTTTTATGGTTCATCATTTCTGTTACTATAAGGTCTGGATGTAGTGTAACAGGAAAAAAGAGGGGGTGAAGACGTGATAGCTATGTATATAAAATAGATCAGATACAATGTACAAGATGCTTACAAACAATATAGGAATAATTAAAATGCTGCTAAACAAAAAAAAAATCAAAGGTTTTCATTTATATGAGTACCAACCTGCAACTTTCTCAGGTCTGAATTTTTGACGCCAAAAAAGTCCCCACGTTTTCAAGATTTATTATTTATTTATTATTATGCGTTTTTTTCTGCGACAATTCCAAATCTGAAAATTTTCCACCTAAAACCTGTCAAGGTCATGTAGAAGTTAATGGCAGATGTTCCTACCCTGGAAAATGTTGCTTTGCTTTGAACTTTTTTTTGACGTAGGTTTTTGTGCTTTTTGCGACTTTTTCCTGCATCTTTTTCCTGCATGTGTTTTTTCATTTTGGATTTTTTGCTAAATGTCTGACATTTGTGGAAACGAGTTTGTTTAAACAAGATAAATTTAAGTTTTAGTAAATCTGCCCCTTTACTCATTTGTAGCATCAAGACTGTAGCATCAAAGACAGACAGCTTATGGCTAATATCACATGAGTAGTGAGCATGTGTAGTGCTGGTCGTTCTGCTGCCTGTGTATCTACACTGAAAAAAACTCATACTTTGTCATTAGCTTTCTGGCAGGAAATATGGAGTAGCTTTAAGTTCCCTGTTTGCCCTATTTATCTAGAGAAATAGCAAAAATTATAGAGTTTTCATGATTAAAACAATATTAGTATTTGTAATTGCATAGAGAACTTAAAGTGATACTGACACGAAAAAACAACTTTTTAAAATATAAATCTACATAAAAAGTTACCTATAGGTTGTGTTGATCATTTTTTACTGATAGGGCTGCTTTTGTAAGTAATTGCTACTTGAAATCCCAAAACCTGACTGTTTTGCCAACCTGACTGTCCCTTCTCAGCCTGTCAGTTATAGCTTCTAAAGGTGGCCATACACGAGCACCTACGGGTGGGCGATATCGGGGAGCATTTAGGTAAAAAAAAAAAATAATCCGATTGTTTGGCCCTGGGGCAGCAATGGGGCAGTCGGATCGGGGACCACATCAACGAGCCGATGCGGTCCCCGATCCGACTGGATTTAACCTGGCCGATCGAGATCTGGCCAATTTCAGCCCAGATATCGGTCGGCCAGGCCGCTCTGCTCTCCCCATACACGGGCCGATTAGCTGCCGAATCGGTCCAAGGGACCGATATCGGCAGCTATAGTCGGCCCGTGTATGGGGACCTTAATGCTAACGGCCTCCTGCTGGACAAATATGGCCGCCCCCTCATAGAGGAACATGGGGGATCAGATAGGGAATGTAAAAGCTTGGACAAATACTTTTATGGCAAAATTATAAATAGCATGCAAAGACAATGTTATGACAGATGTAAAAATGGTTTCATTTCTGGTGTCAGTATCTCTTTACGGATAAATTACAAAGAGTGGTGGTAAAAGGAACATTTTCTAATTGGATCAGTATTTTTAGTGGAGTACGTACTGCAGGGTCTGTCCTTGGCCCTTTGGTTTTAACTGGCTTATTAATGACCTGGAGGTGGGCATTAAAGAAAAACTAAAGCTTAACTGAAGACATCGGATAGAAACGTTGTACATTTAAGTTACATAAAGTTTTGGGCTTATGTACCAGCCAAAGGTAACAATTGCCTTTTAGCAGTAGCTCCCCATCTTCCTTTCTGCTGATTCACTGCTTATGCTGCTCATTGCTGCTATCAGTAACTGAGTTTATGAACCGACTCACAATATACTGTATATATAGAATATAAAAGTCACACTATAAGGCTGATTGATAAATAATACAGGTAATTACTTCATGGCAGCTCTGAAACCAATGCAATAACATCAGAATTTAATAATCTATTTTGTCGACCCCTAAGCTTAATTTTTCACCAGCTGCCCAGTATAGAGTACTGAGAAGGATCTGGGGATTTTTTCCATTTGAAATCACAGCACACAACATGGAGATACAGGTTAAAGTCTTATTTCATACCTACTAAACACATTGCTAAACACATAAAGCATGTGGTCTCTGTGAGTTTTCCATTTTTCTCCATGTATTGCTATGTTATTTTAAATGGACACAAAATGTCCTGTTTTTCCTGGGTCACTGTTTTTCATCTTTATTTCTGCTTGATATTTATTTGTACCTGGTCCGGAATGCTTCAAATATGAGCTGCAAACAAATAGCATTGGCACTCAAGAGCTTCAAGCGGGACTAGCCCTTAAAATTCTTTATTGCGGAAAAAACATGCAACGTTTCGAGGCAAAGACCGCCCCTTTGTCAAGCATAAGCAAACGTGAGAAGAAACACCACTATATAACCATTCAATTAACAATGATTGACACTAATCAATTACATGTGTTAATAGTGTAAAATAATGATTAATTAAAGTTTTCACAAAATACTTCATACACATTACATAATCAAAAGTAAATATGCAGAGCGTAGAAACATATTAAAAATGTGCAGATAAATATACAAAACGTAGAAACCTATGTGAGATATAAATAATTGCAATTTCAATTTGTTCAATTTGTATACGTTCAAATATGAGCTGCACACAGGCCCGGATTTGTGCGCGAATGGGGGCAGCCTCGGGGTGCCCCGGTGACAAATCTGGCATTGGCTGCACAGGGCTTTGATGGTGACTGGAAAGTGCTCCCAAGGTTTCTAATGTTTATATATTAGTTTGTCCAAGTCTGCTCTTGGATAACATCTTTATTGCTTCATTTTTAAATCCAATATGGTGGCATACAGAGTCAAACTTTTGAAATTTGAGTCACTTTTTAAATGTTAATGGACCTGACTGTATGTGCTCATTTAAGAATTGAATGCTCTGTATTACATAGTTACATAGTTACATAGGGTTGAAAAAAGACCATTGTCCATCAAGTTCAACCCATCCGAGTAAACCCAGCACACAACCTATACTTACCAATCTATACACTCACATACATAAACTATATATACAACCAGTAATACTTACTGTAGATATTAGTATCACAATAGCCTTGGATATTCTGCTTGTTCAAAAACTCATCCAGGCCCCTCTTAAAGGCATTAACAGAGTCTGCCATTACCACATCTCTAGGAAGGGCATTCCACAGCCTCACTGCCCTCACCGTGAAAAACCACCTACGCTGCTTCAAATGGAAGCTCCGTTCCTCTAATCTAAAGGGGTGACCTCTGGTGCGTTGATTGTTTTTATGGGAAAAAAGAACATCCCCCATCTGCCTATAATCCCCTCTAATGTACTTGTACAGAGTAATCATGTCCCCTCGCAAGCGCCTCTTTTCCAGAGAAAACAACCCCAACCTCGACAGTCTAACCTCATAGCTTAAATCTTCCATCCCCTTTACCAGTTTAGTTGCATGTCTCTGCACTCTCTCCAGCTCATTAATATCCTATAAAGAGGCAAAAATATGTTTTCATCCCTTGAGTCAATGCCCTTTTTTATACAAGACAGCACTTTATTTGCTTTAGTAGCCACAGAATGACACTGCCTGGAATTAGACAACTTGTGATCTACAAAAACCCCTAGATCCTTCTCCATTAAGGATACCCCCAACACTCTACCATTCAGTAGATAGTTCGCGTTTATATTATTCCTACCAAAATGCATAACTTGCACTTATCAACACTGAACCTCATTTTCCAGTTTGCTGTCCAGTTTTCCAATTTTGTCAAATCGCTCTGCAAAGCGGCAGCATCCTGCATGGAACTTATAATTTTGCACAATTTAGTGTCATCAGCAAAAATAGAAACATTACTCTCTATGCCCACCTCCAGGTCATTAATAAACAAGTTAAAAAGCAAAGGACCAAGGACTGACCCCTGCGGTACTCCACTAACCACACTGGTCCAATTAGAAAATGTTCCATTTACCACCACTCTTTGTAATCTATCCTTCAGCCAGTTCTCTATCCAATTACAAATATTATGTTCTAGGCCAATATTCCTCAATTTGATCATTAACCTTCTGTGAGGTACTGTATCAAACGCTTTAGCAAAGTCCAAGTAGATGACATCAACTGCCATTCCAGCATCAAGGTTCCTGCTCACCTCCTCATAAAAGGCGACTAAATTAGTCTGGCAAGATCTGTTACGCATTAAACCATGCTGGCACAAACTAATAGTATTGTGAACTGCAATGTATTCAACTATCCTATCCCTTATTACCCCTTCCAGAAGCTTTCCTACTACTGATGTCAGACTAACAGGTCTATAGTTTTCAGGCTGAGAACGAGATCCCTTTTTAAATAACTGCACCACATTAGCTCATTTAATACCCTGGGATGAATCCCATCCGGCCCTGGACCTTTGTTTACCTTTACATGTTCAAGTCTCTTTTGAATTTCCTCCTGAGTGACCCACGCGTCAGTAGCTAAATTACTAGAACTGGGTATATTAAAAGGAAAGCCTTCATTATCTGGCTCCTCAGATGTATAGACAGATGAAAAATAAGAGTTCAAAATTTCAGCTTTTTCCCCGTTCTCATCAACCAACGTACCCCCCCGTGATAATAAAGTTCCCACCCCTTCTTGCTTCATTTTTTTACTATTGCACTAAGTGACAGAAGTTTGAGTTCTGTGCTGTAATAACTAGTCTGTTTCCTGCTAATTCTGTTGTGGTGTGAGCTTACTTTAATACTTAAATGGACATAATAAGTCTCTTCAGTTCATGGATGTTATTTTACACTACCATCTTACAGTAAAGTCCATCAACTCGGTTCTCAGATCCTTTTCATTCGTGTCATTTGATCAGGTTGTTGTACATTGCATATCATTCTGTTTCATGCTTTTTGCACCTGTCCTCTTTTTCCTCCCTCCCTGCCTGATTCCACTCATCTTAAACTTCCCTTTAGTATTTACAGTGTATATGAACTGAGCTCATATATTTCAGCGCATTCATCTCTGTCATTTTAATGGCTGTTCCTCCATTTTCGGTCAGCAGGTCTGCCTTCTTCACCACTGACAGATAATCAGTTAATTAAAATATGACTCTTTACCTCCTCACAACAGATAACTGTGAGTCTGTCATTGCTGTGGTTAACATTTCATTGACAGAGTGTCACTATTATGGGCATGGCCTGTTGCTATGCAGCATGGGAACTGTGTTTTTGAGTGTTCTTCTTGCAGTCATTTAGAGCAGGGCTGTCCAATGGGTGGCCCACCAAGGGTCCATAGCCATGCAAGGCATTTGTATAGCTTTCAACATGTATTAAAAAAAAACACATGAAAGAAACATATGTTGGAGTTAGTTCCAGTGGTCAATAAAGGACTTACTAAGTCACACAGAAAAATCATTTTTGGGCCACTTCTGTGCTCTCTGGTCTCCTATTCTTACACTCCTGTAGTAATCACTGTAGTATTTATGGCAGGATCTTAGAAACATTAGTTGAGACTGTTTATGAAGTGTGGGATTCAATGTGGTTGTACTAAAAGTTATTTTATTCCATTATACAAATATATTAAAGGCATTTAATTATTGTATTTCTTTGCCACAAAGAATTAGAAACATTTGTATGGATTCCTAATTTTTACCATTTATGGGAGTATGACTGGAACTCAAGTATATGCTCTCAAAAATCACTCCCCCTAGGGAGAAGAAGTTCGTAAGTGTAAAAAAGCATCTTGGGAAAGAATTCCACATGACATATGCAGCGCTCGCAAAAATATTGTGTTTCACATTGCCAGGAGTTGAGAATTCACAGTGGGAACAAACTCGAGTTTTTACTGTTGATCAACTTATGTGTTGGAAACGCTCATGCTCAATGAAACGTTATAGATACAAGCGTTATAGTTCCATTATAAAATATTATGGTATATGTCTACCCACTATCAACCCCAGTATCTTAGTAACAGTTGGTTGCCACTGTAAAAGTCAAGTTTTATTTGTGTAGCTCCAAGTGGAGCTGATGGTTTTATTGGAATGGTGACAATTTATGGTCAGACAGAGCAGTAAATTGAAAATGTTTCCCAGGGATAGTCAGCTCTGAGACTAAACCGATGATGTTGATTTATTTATCCAATAATAACATTCCAATCATTTCTACCTGTGAGTCTCATTACACACATATTATAAACTAGGAAACAAAAGCAATGGTTTCCAGTTTATTACAGCCTCCAGTGTGCCTTAGCAAATTGGACTCTTGGTTTTGGTGCCTGACTGTCTGTCTCTACCTGGACAGTAGACTCTGCGGAGCTAAGAATTTCCGTTGAATATTTCTGCTCAGTGTGGCATGTAAGATGAAGTGGTCAAAGGTGTAATCTAAGAAAGGTTTACTCTTAGTAGGAAAATAAGCTTCAGCTTTCAATGGTCTTTGAAAACTGACATAGAATTTGAAGTCCATTTGCTATGGTATGTAGCGTTACAGGGACATCTCTGCAGGCAGAAGAGCTCACAGTTTGGGAATGAGTCTTAAAGTCATCACATTACTTCTTAATGGCTTTCCAGTATTAGAAAGGACCAGCAATACCAACTGGGGAAAATATTTGAATTATAGTAAAATAATGAAATTATATATTTAAAGATAATTTAAAGTTGTTACGTATTTGACAAGCACTTGCAAATACAATATTTCTTGTAGCAGTCCTATTATATATGAGAGATGTTTTTATCCCATAAGTGTCTAGAGAGCCATAAATGACATTTGACCCATTTATGTCCACAGTACTAAAACCATTGTATTTGGAACAGCTTATCTGTTATTTGATATGGAGTATACTGGAGCTCGAATGGCAGCCCCCCACTTGCATGAGCTTTGTAGAGCTTTGAAAGAAAACACAAGTGCAGGGTACATTATATTTAAATGCAAGCCAAACCCTATCATATTTTGGTGTTACTGGCTCTTTAATATGATTTTAGAATATAATTACATATATATCCAATTTCAATGTTAATTGCTTGTGGCCTTGACATTCTCTAAATGTTCATGTTCAAAACTTGTGTTTGGCCCATAATTTCACCCAACAGTGCATCCTTCTATTTACAATAAAATGTGTATAGTTTGGGCCAGTCAGCTCACCACAAGTGTAGTAATATTGGCCAACACTCAATATTGGATCAGCGCTCATTTCAAAAGAATTTGTGGTCAGCAGTGAACAAAGTTTTGAACTAATGTCACTTTAAAAATGTAAACTATATATTTGTCTCTGAAGTTATAGTTTGCAGATAGATAAAAATAATAAGTATATATAAAATAATAAATACATAATAAAGAAAATCCAATTAATTGTTTTTCCAAAAAGAGAAAAAAGAAATACTAAATGTATTTTAAAAAGAGACTGACTTAGTATTTTGAAACCTGTAACATTTTAATACACATTGAGGGGCATTTATCAAAGGTCATTATTTTTTTCCTGCGATTATAAGTTTTTTGGACTAAAAACACAATATTTTCATTTAAAAAAAAAAAAAGTGAATTTTTCGCTATATATTATTTGTCAAAACGGCGAAAAACATGAATGCAAAAACAGATCTAAAAGCTGCCAAGGTCATATAGAAGTCAATGGGAGCGGTCCTAGTGCATTTTTTTTGCATCACTTTGCGGTATTTGATTTTTTGGGGAAGCAATTCATGCTAATGTGATGTAAAGTTCATGATTCGTGGTTTTCACTGCTTGTTTTCAACACATTTTGGCATCCCCATTTTATTTGGTCATTTTTTTTAATAAATAAGGAAGCATTTGTGCTTTTTTTTTAATTCGGGAGTTTAGTCCTGGTAGAAAAAACCTCTGAAACTACACAAATCCGAATTTTGCTAAATCTGCCCCTTAGACTTTTGTAAAATATGTCAGTCATCAGAAGTAGCATAATACTAAGGATTTGTATTGAGCACTTTATCTACCACACCCTGGAAAGAATGGAAGGATGGGAGATTATAATAATTTGACTAGTGACAGTTTAGGTGGGATTATAGTTACATGCTAATGCTCTCATTAAATAGGCATGTTAATGTGATGGCTTTTCTTGTCAAATGAATTAATTTTCAAGGAAACATTGGCAATCTATGAAACCTCCCTTCTTAAACACAAGTGAGTTCAATGAATAGGGCTTGTGCTGAAAATACTGTTTAGCTCAAGAAATAACATAAATTGTCATTGTCATCAAACAGTAGACAAAAATATGTTCTGACCAAACTCTGTCCATTGATCTTATGTTGAACAAGGGGGTATACAGCCCCTTTAAAAGGGAAGTATCACTAAGCTGACAGTTCAGTTTAATCATGTGTGATCTGAGAGGCTAATAATGAATGACTGTGGGTCATCAAATCACACAGGAGCTAAGTGGAACTGGTCACAGTGCAGTGGTCTACTCCTTACTAAGTGGTACAAACAGTCTGTGCCACACCCAGGTCAGTTGATGGACACAAATTTAGGTCCAGTTCATCTGTAAATGTATTCAGTTTCATTTGGCATTACAATGGCTCCCTTTTGCAGGTACAAAGATAGAGCAAAGTACTGGAGAATTTGGAAAGGCATCTTTCACTGTCTTCAGAATTGTTGGTGGAGACTTCCTTCTTAGTTAAATACATGTGTGAATTTGGCAGAAATAATCAGTTCTGACCACACTCTCGCTGTTTCTTTGGTGCACTTGGTCATTGGTTAGCATATTGCTAAAAACCATGGCATCTGATTTTCTTTTGGGCCATAGGAAATAGCTACTTACACTAGAAATTCATACTTTTTTTTTCTATAACATTGTCTTTGCATGTTATTTTTAGTTTTCCCTTAAAAGTACTGCCTGATACTTTTACATTACATATCTTATCCCCCATGTTCCTCTGTGAGGGGGCTGCCATGTTTGTGCAGCAGTAGTCTGACAGGTTGAGAAGTAATAATTACAGTCCTATCAACGGAAAAAAAAAATTGCAGAGATACTTGAGAATCTGAGTCTTATTTAAACCAATAGGGTGCTGAGTTAAGTACCGCTAGTAGCTAGAAGTTACTGGTATTCCACTGGAAAATCAGGTGCATACAACTGCTTATCAGTGCCCCACAGAACCCACTATATTTCCTGAATCCCCCAGGCGGTCACAGGGTCTGCTTCCTCTAAAGTTGTGCCCCTTTTTATCACTTTGGCAGTTATTATGGTTAATATACCAAATAGGGAGAGTGCTTTTTAATCTGGGATACTAAAGGAGAGGCGCAGTCATTATGTTATGGTAATAGATCCCTGGAATAAGTACTAAGGGTACAATTATTGCACAAGATAACATGTCATTTGCACTGCTACCAAAGGAAATTTCTTTGCAAGGGGCTTATACTATGACAGACATAGTTCTTCAGTCAGCCTATACCAGCCATGCATCTGCCCGTAAAATGTATTTTTTACATTCTGTGCTTTCTGCATTTGCCTCACCTTGCTGGTCCCATAGGAATGGCCCCAAAAAAATAGCAAGGTATTCTTGTTACAAAGTCTTTGAAAAATCTCGATGGTGTGTGCTGTATAAAATGCCAATCTGTTTTTTTATATACAGTTGAAGAATTGCTTAACTATATGTTAAAAACATTTGGTTCCTCCTAATGAGCCTGCCAGCTCAATAAAATGATAGAAAAGAATTATACAACAAAGGTGAAGATTTTGGTAAAGCAATGAAAGACAGGCACTGCCGTGTATGGGATGTAATGGTAGGAGCTGGCAGCAAATTAAAAAAAAAAAAATCAGTCTGTTTTTTTGAATGACTTTGGTACAAGTGACATGCCTGTGCTTTCTTTCTTCCTGTTTAGAATAGAGCGAGCAGATGTGGGCCTTGGCTGGAAGGACAATTGGCTCTCACAGGAAATGCTCAGGGTGCAGTAATGATATTAAATCCTTATGTTTCCATAAGCCTCAGGGCCAAACAACAATTTGGAATTTGGGAGAAATCTATGTTAAACTGATACATGCACACTGATGGAAAATCTGTTCTGTACTTACACTTCTGACAGCCTCGCTAATAAACCGTTTGATTTATTTTGCAGAATGCGCCATTCCATGATGAGGGAAACATCCAGTGGTGTAGGAATTTTTCGAAGTGAGCATTCAGTGCATAGAGTGTTGTTTCTTAGGGCTCGTACTCACAAGCATTTGCTTCTGCACTTCCCTGCGTTGTTGCGCCCCACCTATGTTCGGCGCTTACATGCTATCATTTGTAAAAGAAGCCCTTCAACTTTCCTTATATTTATAATAGGTGAGCCTGGTGACCGATGATGCATGTAAAATAGCAGGTCACCTGTAATTTCTGTGTTTTGCACCACAGGTCACCCGTGATTTCCACTGGGGTTGGGGGCCCAGGAAAAAAAAATTGCGGTTGGGTCCCCATTGTTTTGCCACTGTTTCCCAACACGAGATGTTGAATCTTCACCAGATACATCCTTGCCATGCAAGCCATTTTCAGGCTCATTTATTAAGTCAGGGGTTAAGTGCAAAAAACTGGTGCAAACCACTATGCATTTTGAGCTTTGCCCCTGCCCTACACCCATAGACAGAGATATTCGCACCATTTTCTGTGCCTCTCCCATTTATAGAGTACTTAAAAAGAGCAGTCTGGGGTGGTAGGACATGAGTCCCCTAGCTTGTTTAGCATTCAGGCGCACAAGCTAGGGGCTCCAATGGATGTAAGATACAGCAGGGCCCCCTACCTGCTTTCTTCCAGGCAAACAATACAAGGCTGTGTTTTACTGGCAGTGCTATGCTTTGCATCATGCTCTGGATTCAGCGCAAGGCGCAACAGTGCAGGCTGCACAGATCCCAGAATGGAACTGCTCTGAGCATGGGCCAAAAGGTGCTCTATCATTTGTAAATAAAGCCACATTTCAATAGAGATATCTTGCCAATTGTCCAGGGAACATAAGCCTAACTGTACCCTTCATTGTACTTTAATCCTTGTGGATTCTTCAATTTGAATTAATGTATATCTGCCCCTAGGTTTAAAAAATATTTTTCTATATTATATGTATATGGATATAATATGTATTTTACATAGGTATTTATATCCATATATCTTGCTAATGGAAACTAGGCATATTTAGAAAACCAATATATAAGAAAAAACAATATACAATTTTTAAGGTAATCTAGAGGTTAAGACCAATAAAATGGGGCACTCACAGGCTGAATGAAAATAAAAACCACAAAGGGCAGATTATCAAGAATTATTAAATAGTCGGTTACAAGCTGGTACAGATGTACTTAGCCAAAATAAAGCCGCAATTATCCAGAAAGGAAAAGAGAATTGCTGCTACAATCTGTCAAAATAGTCTGACCCTCCTTATACATAGAATGTATCCATGTCTCTCTTATTTCTTTGTAATATTCTTATTATCAATTTTTGTGCAGACATATTTTAATTTACTTATATGTTAAAAAAATATATAACTGTAGTTTTTACCTAGTGCATGGTTTTTAAGAGAAATGTCAAATAATCAATTATATATATATTATCAATGTTTGTTTTTTTTAAATTTTTTTATAGGGATGGGGCTGCCATGTTAAATGCCTCATTTGAGGCATTTTCTCAATGCCTAAAATAAAGGTATTGTGTAATGGCCACTAGATGGCTCTCTACTTTTAAAAACTTGGCTGAATTACTCAGTCAAGGAAACAAAGTGGTAGTTGTAATTTATATTTACTCCTTCTGTGGGGAGACGGTGTTGGGAATGGCAAAGATTTTCCACATATTGAGGAATATTATGGCTGCATTGCACATATGGATTGGCTATGCAAAACTGTTTTATAGATGCACAGCTTCAGTAACCGCTATCTGCAAGCAGTGTGTATATTCTCCCCATGTCTGTGTTGTTTCCTATGGGTACTCCACTTCCCCCCCTCCCACACACACACACACACACACACACACTACAAACAGGCAGTTTAATTGGCTTCTTATAAAATTGACCCTACTGTATGTGAATGTGATTGTGTGAGACTTCGCTAAGCTGCACTGGGGCAGTGATCATTGTAAAAAAATATAATATTTGTATAGTGCTGCGTAAATGTGTAGGCGCTACAGATAACAGTATAAACCCTACTAATGTCTTATTCTTCCCCAATGTAAGGCTGTACAATTGTGGAATTCTTTCCCTGAAACATTTGTACTGGCTGATACATTATATAGCTTCAAGAAGGGGTTGGATAGCTTTTTGAGCAAGTGAGGAAATACAGGATTACTGAAAATAGCTTTTAGTACAAAGTTGATCCAGGGGCTGGTCCACATGCCATCTTGGAGTCAGGAAGGAATATTTTCCCCTCTGAGGCAAATTGGAGAGGCTTTAGATGGGGGTTTTTTCAACTAGCAGTTAGGTAGGTTTCATATAGACATAAAAGGTTGAACTCCATGGACATGTGCTTCTTTTTTTTACCTAAGTTACTATGTATGTGACCACTAATCATATACATATGGGGAAATGTAATATAAGGTGAAAGTTTGCTGCTAACCTAATTACCTATAGAAACCAGTCATTAACTGGTCTTGTATTTAAAAGCATAAAAGCAACAATTTACTGAGGGTTTCTGCATCTGGGTAAAACTTTTATTTATCAGGCACAGCAGCTTACATAATAAGAAGTTGGGTAATGATCCCCAAATGGTGTGTTTTCAGGTTGATTGTACCAGTTTTAACCTGAAGGGTTTTTAGATTTACTACATTTGTGTATATCTGAATATTCTTGAGAAGGCAGCTGGTTTTCTTCCCTTGTATTTTTTTATTATTTGCTCCAAAGTGCAATTCGGTATTTCATGTATGAATGGGGAAACTCTGAATCTATTTCCTTGATATCTCTCATTATTGCACCTGGATTTGCAATGTCCTGTGACAATGCCCTGCAGATGTGCCTTCCCTTTGCTCCACTGAGGCTGGGACACCTTGATCTCTGCGGGTAGCTTCCTGTTGTGTTTGAAGCTAACTGTAAAAGCAAGCAGCTTTCCAGCGCTTGATCTCTCTATCCGCTCACACGGGCAAATGGCACAGGGGAAGTGAAAGGGCTCTACAAACACCACATAGGCCAATGTGACCACCTGTTGAGACAGTTCCATTGTTTAGAAAGCTGTGCTCGCATTTTTAACTTCAGTCTCAACTTGCAAGGTGTTGTGGGGATACAGAAGATGACACCGTTTCATTCACACTCTGCCTTCATTGACTTGTGACAGATTCAGAAAACAGAAATTAAGACCTATGGACATGTGCATTTGTAGGAAATGGCAAGGGACAGTGGCATAACTAGATGTTACTGGCCCCCACAGAAAGTTCAATTTAGTGTCCCCAATATATTGATAGGTTGCCCTATTCTATGGAAATAAATTGAAATTCTCAGAATTCCCCCCCCATGCCTTCTGTACCCCCCTTTTCTTTCTGTATTATATTGAATATATTGAAATTGCTCACTAAGGTAATGTTTTTCTAACCAATACAATTAATAGCACAGCCACTTATAAGAATACATTTAAAACAAGCTTGAATGCAGGCAGTGCTGTATTCATGGGGTAAAGACAGGTCTCCTTGTTTTACAGCACAGAGACCTGGGGCAATTGTTTTACATGCAGGGCAAGGAATATAGTTAAATAAAACATTTTGCACTTCGCCCCCTGCCCTGGATATAGTTAATGACCCCCAAAGTCATTAGGCTTAATCTTATTCAACCTATGTGATGATATGACTGTACCGAATCAAACAAGGAAAGATGGTAGAACTCTGGATAAAGGTTAATGAGGAAAGGAATCATAAACATTAGCAGAATGTACCCATCAAATAATATCCATATTATTATACAGTACAGGTATAGGACCCATTATCCAGAATGCTTGGGACCAAGGGTATTCTGGATAAGGGGTCTTTCCATAATTTGGATCTCCATGCCTTAAGTCTACAAAAAAATCAATAAACCATTATCAAACCCAATAGGATTGTTCTGCCCCCAATAAGGATTAATTATATCTTAGTTGGGATCAAGTACAAGGTACAGTTTTATTATTACACAGAAAAAAGTAATCAATTTAAAAAAATCTGAATTATTTGATTAAAATGGAGTCTACGGGAGACAGGCTTTCTGCAATTTGGAGCTTTCTGGATAATGGGTTTCAGCATAAGGGATCCCATACCTATAATAGACTGATGCCCATGGATGAGGTGATCGAGGAGAGTAACCTCTTGCCTGAAATCATACACCTTGCCACACTTTAGCACCTCACCACTGGGCTGTTTCTAGATCTCTCTCTGTTCCAATGCCAGCTTTATGCAGTTTGGCCAAATAGCTCTGCACCAACTGAACCTAATTAAAAACATTGGCAATACATGTTACATAGCAGAGATATAAAACTGGATTGTATTAGAATTCACTGAGATTTATATTCCATATTCTAGATACAGGGAAATGTTCGACAAAATAAATAAATTAAAAACAGGACATTTTGCTGTATATTTGTTTCCAAATTATCTTTGGCCATTCTGCTCAGCATAACTAAGGAAACTTGGCTTAATGTGCTCAGAAAGGCAGATGAGTGTTCTATGCAGTTCACTTTGCAATCAGAAACAAGACTTGAAAATGGAGAAATGTATTTAAGCCAACATATTACAAATAGTTCTCATGCCGTTCTGAAGAACTGCTCAGGAATTTTAAATTTCCTGTTGATTTCATAAAGTTTTGATAGGATATGTCCAACATGATTTGCTGCCCGAGGGTATCTTTCTTTCTTTTTTAATTTCAATACAGTGAATTTGAGCCAGGACTAATATAGAATATTAAAATGCTTTCTCCAAAGACTGTGACACAAAATGAATTTTGAATACTGCAATTTACTGGGGGCGATAAAATGGAAGGCTGCAAATCTTCTGCCAATGTACAGAAAACAATATGTGTTGTGTGCTATAGCCTTGCAGTAATTTTATACCCTGGCACTTGTTATTGTATATATAACTACTGTGTTGCCAAGCATATTCAGTTTATATTTATTATGAGTCATTTTGAGCTATGAACAGCTTCAACATGCTATGAGCAGCTTCATGCTAAGTGGTAGTCAGCTCTGAAATGCTATGGGAACAGTGGCACTCAGAGTCTAATGGCTGCTGGTCTCACATGTGGCATTATGTGGTGGGACAGCAGGAGGGGCTTGGTATTAAAAAACAAATATGCTCATTGTTGTAATGCGTAGCATAGACTGTTAAGAAACAAAACTTCAGAAACAAAAATTAGAGACAGAAAGAGACAATAAGTAAAATAGACAGGATCTAAAGAGCTTTGTTCAGAAGAAGGCCATAGAGTAAAGAACTGGACTGATAGGCTTAGCTGAGCCAGTAGAAAAGCCTGTGAAAGCCAAGGGATAGCAAAGCTGAGTCTACTTGTTAAAAGACAGAGTACAGATGGACCCAACTAAGAGAAAAAGCTAAACACACAAAAATTCTGTTGGAAAAGCTTCAAAAAATAAAACCTAGTACAACTTCTAATTTTGGTTCCTTCTACAAAGTTTTTATACTCTACTTAAAACTAAACTAATGTAATGCAACATCTACTCAGATAAACCAATTATAAATGATTATACAAAACATTTAACCTAAATGCATAAAATACTCTTTTATAAACTTCTTATTGTACAGGTATGGGATCTGTTATTCGGAAACCTGTTACACAAAAAGTTCCAAATTACGGGAAGGCTGACTCCCATAGGCTCTATTTTAATCAAATAATAAAATTTTAAAAAAAAATATTTCCTTATTCTCTGTAATAATAAAACAGTGTGTTGTACTAAGCTATAATTAATTATTATTGGTGCCAAAACAATCCTACTGGGTTTATTTAATGTTTACATTAAACATTATGGAAAGACCCCTTACCCAGAAAACAACAGGTCCCAAGCATTTTGGATAACAGGTCCCATGACTGTACTTTTACTGACTGTCTATGCTTATCATCAGTTTCATAAATTGCTTTATTTTATTTGCACAAACTGTTATAGGCATGAACTGTGTTGCTTATAAATCTACTATATTTATGAACTGTTTTGCACTACTCATTGGTCAGCCTTTTGCATAAGTTGCTTTACCTTGCTCATAAACCAACCAATTTGTGTGACCTGCTTTATGCTCTTTGTCAGTCAGTCAATGGAATGAAATGTATTGCCTTGCTTATACACCACTTATTGGCCTAAAATATTTAACCCTTCCTAAATGAGTTCATTGCATGAACTATTTTGCTTTGCTCACAAAACAGGCATTGGTATTAACAAAGTTCTATATTCTTGAGATTTTATTGTTCTGAAATATTTCAAATTCAGTTATGTGGTCTGGAAAACATTTGAATTTGATTCAACTAAATTCAGAGGAAATATTTAGACCCAGCACATATTTTAGGGGTGTTCTATGCTACTTAGAGTGGAATTGTAGTACATAATGATACAGTGGCTTGCAAAAGTATTCGGCCCCCTTGAACTTTTCCACATTTTGCCACATTACAGCCACAAACATGAATCAATTTGATTGGAATTCCACGTAAAAGACCAATACAAAGTGGTGTACACGTGAGAACTGGAACGAAAATCATACATGATTCCAAACATTTTTTACAAATAAATAACTGCAAAGTGGGGTGTGCGTAATTATTCAGCCCCCTTTGGTCTGAGTGCAGTCAGTTGCCCATAGACATTGCCTGATGAGTGCTAATGACTAAAATACTAACATGTGGTTGATGCAAGATTTTGTTACTGTATGAAAGTTTCTGCAGGAAGCTTATATTATTATTGATGTTACCCCTTTGTTTTCCACTGAGCTCCTCTCATTCAGCTTTCAGTTTAATGAGTGGAGCAATGTTATCTAGAAATCCACATTCATAGCCAGATAGTTGAATACCCACCAATATCCTTTGGGAATATTAGTTGGAAAATTGGAACATTAGCCATCTCTCTGGCTTGAGCTGTTCACGAACCTTCCTTTATCATTTAAAGATAGCAGTTGCCATGATCTAGGAGTAATGGGTATCTATGAAGAGTTAAGCTATAGGCCCCGCTCTAAAATTACTAACATACCTACTTAGAGAGGAAAAACAGATTAACTATTTGCCAATTGTTATTCCTGCTAAAGTTGTTAGAATAGCTTGAAATGTTGTATGTTTACTGCTAGTGCTGGTAGAAAGCTTAAATATGTTGTGTTAGGCAGAACACAAAAGAGCTGGAATGAAATTCAACCTTACTCCAGCGCCAGTGACTTCCTGCTCTGCGTTTTATGACACGTTAAAGGGCTCTAAATGGATACAACATCTGTTCTGGTTCATTTCATGGTTATTTATTTATTTGTTACTTATTTTACTTAAATGAAATTATTCATACAGAAATTGTCCAGAGAAATGAACTGTACATTAAGGGAAAAACTTACCCACTTTCTATCCATCCCTGTGGGATTTTAAGAAGCGTATTTATAAAATAGTGAACACCAACTTTCACCCATTGATAAATACTCTTCTAAAAATCCTATAGGAATACATAGAAAGTGGGTGAGTTTTTTTCTGTAGTGAGCCTTTATTTCACTCTTGAATAAATCTGCTCCTGAATGTTCAAAGCCTTGGCAGTGGGCTATTTCTGACATCTACAGCTTTCTTTCCTTATATAATAGTATATATTATACAGGTATAATCTGGTAGCTGGAAACTGCAGAAGGAATACTTTGTATGCAGAGTTCTGTATATATAGGTAGCTGGATATCAGAGGTGGCACTTCCAGTGCCCAACAGTGGGCTGAAGATACTTCTTTTCTCTGCCAGGTTGGTATATCACAGGGGTAGCATAAAAATGACTGAAAAAGTAATTCTAGAATGCATTAAAATAGTTCTAGAACGCCTGAAACCAATATAAAAATAAATATTAGGAATGATGTGTGGCCAGATACTTAGCTGGTGGTTATCTATTTCTGGGATCCTATTGGAAGACATTTTTGGAGGTTTAGCTAAAGTGCCTTTTAGATATCTTCAGAAAGGTGTTATAGGTGGAGATGGAAGTAGAGAGTGAAATGCACAGTATTAATATATGGAGCATTAATGTGAAATCCTTAAGAAACAGGGGACTCTTTCTATGTTGCCCTTCCATGGAGGGAAAAAAACAGTTGAAAGAATATTTCTAACCAATATCTTTCATATGAAATTAGCTTGAAGTACTTCATCTTGGCCTAAATACATTCCTTTGCATTTATAAGTGTAGTAGGTTGGTATATTTTTGGAATTAGTTGTTATTCCATGTGTTTAAAGCACCTTCTAACTGCCCTTTTTATGACTGGCCATTTAATGGTCAGCTGTTTGATAACTAGGATTTCACCGATTGCTATAGTTTAACCTTTTTATTAATGATTGTTGCTAAGCATAGTCTGCAGTGATTTAGATAAGTTCCACATATACACAGTAAAAGGATGTCATATTTTAAATATCCTTAAAAAGGGTGGTGGGGGTCGTATGTAAGAATATAGGCAGCCAACTAATACATTAGAATATGATACTGAATGCTAAAAATGGAAATACCTGGGGCAAACTTGTCAACTCACCTGTATTTTTCAGAAGTCACCATGATTTATGCCCCCCTCGCCAAGTCAACTGCAGTAACAGGTCCATCACTTACTGTCAGTAATTTGCACCCAACACCTAACATATCTTTTCCATTGAAATATATGGTATGTCAGCCAAAGTCCTCCAATATTGGGTTGACATCTTAGGGTGCTTGGAAAAAGGGGTGGCGCCATTTATGGTTTAAAAACAGAATGCTAAGTATACTATGTATGTATGTATACCAGAATATATACCAGTTTAAAGGAAAACTATACCCCCAGAATAAATACTTAACCAATAGGTTATATTATGTTAAGTGACCTATTAAAGAATCTCACCAAACTGGAATATATATAAATATTGCCCTTTTACATCCTCTCCCTTGAGCCACCATTTTGTAAAGGGCTGTGTGCTTCCTGAGAGATCACATGACCAGAAATAATGCAGCTCTAACTGTAACAGGAAGTAGTGTGGGAGCAAAAGACAGAACGCTGTCCATTTATTGGCTAATGTGACCTAGCATGTATATGTGCCTTGGCTTGTTTGTGTGCACCGTGAATCCTATGATCCCAGGAGGCGGCCCTTAATTCTTAAAATGGCAGTTTTCTATTTTGAAATACCCAATAGCACATATTACTAAAGAAGTGTATTTTTATTCAAATGGTTTATTTAGATGAAGCAGGGTTTTACATACAAGCTTGTTTATGCAATATATTTTTATAGAGACCTACATTGATTGGGGGTATAGTTTCCCTTTAAGGAAGAGTGGGACCCCATATCCTGTTAAATTCTATAATATTATAGTTCCCATGACTGCACAATTTGCATTGGCTACAATTAACTACTATAGGTAATAGAAGATTTAAAGACAAAAACATCAACAACAAAAAAATACCGCCTTGGGCTATGGGCTTACAGCTTAGCAATTACTTGTTGACAGGGGTAGAGGTTAAAAACACTAAGTGGACCGGGAAATTTACAGGTTCATTACTTTGGTACATAGGCTTTTAACAAGACATTTCCAGGTATTTTTTTTCGCCTTGGGTGCTGTTCCTATGACGTTTCAGTTGTCTGTTTATATGTATCTTGTTAGAATCTGCCAGTGATTTAGTATTCATAGCTTATACCTGATTGCAGTTTAATCACTGGGGCAAGTCCGAGGTCAGAGCTTCATAAAGGAAGATTTTATGTATGGCTGTCACCTTGACTTTTAAGGCTGCATCAAGATGCTGAGAGAATATTGCGCCTCAGGCGAATTTAAGGAATGCTGATTTAGGGAAGTGTGAACGAAATAACTTCAGCACATTGACAAAACAGAATAACGTTACACAACCTGCAACACTTTTGACCCAAGAAACATCAATCCTCTTCAGAGATGTATGAACATGCTTTACTAAGTAGTAAACAACACATCTTATAGAGATACTGTCATAGCTAATTTAAAAATCCCTTTTCTTCTTCACACTGTGTATCAGCCCTAAAAATTAATTTACAACAGATGCCACAACTGCATCACTTTCATAAGCAACATATATGTACTTTGGCAACTCAGAGCATGCAAACCAACTGTGTATGAAACCCACGGGCAAGTATGATATCTGTTATCCAGATCCATGAGTCTTCCTAATGTGCAGTATAGGTATGGGATTCCTTATCCAGAAACCCAATACCTAGAAAGCTCTGCAGAAGGGCCATCTCCCATAGAGTTTAATTTGTAAAAAAAAGTATTTCCCTGTTTCTCTGTAATAATAAAACAGTACTTTGTACTTGATGGTAACTACGCTGCATAAATCCATATTGGGGGCAAAACAATCCTATTGGTTTTATTTAATGTTAAAATGAATTGTAAGCAGACTTAAAATATAGGAATCCAAATTATGGAAAGATCTCTAATCTGTAAAATCTCAGGTACCAGGCGGTACAATAATTGATCCTGTACCCAGGGCTGTCATGGGGGGGAGGGGGGCAGTCGTCTCAGGCCCAGTGAGTTGTAGCTCTTATGGGGGGGTCACCCATTGCGTACTTACTTATATTAACCGGGTACCCTTGCTGTCAGCATCAGGGCTGCATGAAAAGCCAGAAGCTACTCCCGCTGCACTGCCTGCCCCATCCCCAAGTGGCCCACTCTGCCCCCAGCCCCGATTGGCCCAGCCCTCTCCCACAGAGAACTAGACAGAAACCGGTCTGATAGAGGACAAGTGAAAAAAAAGTAGAGGAAATAAAAGTTTGGGGCAGAAGAGGTACAGTGGGAAGTGGGATGTGAGAGAATATTATGGTGTATAGTAAGGATGCACCGAATTCAGGATTCGTTTAGGGATTCGGCCTTTTTCAGCAGGATATGGATTTGCCCAAATCTAAGTGTCTGGCCGAACCAAATCCAAATCCTTAAAATCGCATGACTATTGGTTATGTGAACATGAAAGTAAGAACATATTTATCCTTTGTTAACCTTAGTATGTAGAGAACTTCAAAGAAGTGAGGAAAGGTGGGTGATACACTGGCAGGGGTGAGAGTGCGTGTGAAATATAGCCAAAGGGGAAAAAAAGTAGGATAATCACATAAAAACTGGAAGAAGAAAAGACAAAGAGATAACGGAAGAAAGCAAGACAGAAAAACATCAGGGTATAGAAAAACAAGAACAACAAAAGAGAAAGTGGTGAGAATTTTGTTACGTGTGGGAAATTTGCGCTGCATGCGGGTGACAAATCTCCTGAAAATACCTTTCCCTTTCTTTGAAACAGTGGAAATGTTGTTGCATGTTCCTAAAGGTGGCCATATACACAGGCAGTTTTAAAGGGATACTGTCATGATTTTTATGGTATGCTTTTTAGTTCTAAATTACACTGCTTACATAGCAAATAATTCACTCTACCATTTAAACTTTTATACTTGAACCAACAAATGTATTTTTAATTAGTTGTAATATTGATGTGTAGGCAGCCATCTTAATATATTGTGCCTGAGCTTTCAGAAAAAGCCAGCGCTACACATTAGAACTGCTTTCAGATATTATTTCTCCTACTCCCCTGTAACTGGAGGAGTCCCAAACCAGACTTGGATTTCATAATATTGAGTGCTATTCTGATATCTGATGGGAGCTGCTATCTTGCTTCTTCCCATTGTTCTGCTGTTTGGCTGCTGGGGGGGGTGGTTGATATCACTCCAACTTGACTTGCAGCTCAGCAGTAAAGTGTGACTGGAATATCAGAGTACAGGTCACATGGCTGAGGCACCCTGGGAAATGAAGAATATGGCTAGCCCCATGTGAAATTTCAAAATTAAATATAACAAAATCGGTTTGTGTCTTTGGAAAATGGATTTCAATGCAGGATTCTGCTGGAAAAGATCTACTAAGTGATGTGTTTTGAAAAAAAATGTTTTTCCATGACAGTATTCCTTTAAGCTGCTGATTCAAGTTCTTCAGATCGATAAGGCAATTTATCTGCTCATGGGTGGGAACCCCTGACTGGACTCCCTGACTGATAATTAGCTGAAAACTGCCCAGGTTTGATTTTCCTGTGAGTTCCGACAATGTCTATACCCGTCATGTACCCATCATGGGAATTAGCCCAATGTTGCCTTGGGTGGGCATATTGGGAAAAAGATCTGCTCGTTTAGCAACCTCGCCAAACAAGCAGCGTATGATACCTTTAGTTGTGATGTTACTTTTTTAATAGTAGTCAGGTGTAAAACAATACATTGGAGGATCTAGTACAAACATATTGTTTTCATTGGGCCCAGTCACTCAAAATCATAGGAATTATGCCCCCTTAACTATGAAAATAAATCTAGAGTAAGCTTGGTAATTGTCATTGTCTTATTGTGTGTTCTTTAGAAAAGCCAGTGACAGCTACTTGACCAACAGTGATTCTTTTTGAAAAAGGCAAAGAGCATAGAGGATTAAGATCATATTGGTCCTTGGGCATTATTTAAAGCATTTACCCTCCAGCAGTTGTCCCACTAACCCCTACCCACTCCAGTTCCTCCACTGCTTTTTTTTTTATCAAGGCCCCAGAAACAGGTCATTTAGTAAATAGGTAGTGGGGGGTCAGAGGTTAATCTTTCAACACCTACCCTGCCTGTGCATTCCAGTGATGCATACACTTCATTTCAGGGATTATAGCATTAGAAATAGAGGCCCAGATGTTCTATGGGCCACCTGCCATGCCCATTAGAGAGCAATGGTCATATAATTGAGATCAGTAGGTATGTTTTGCATATAGGGACCATTTTCATTAACAACCTATTCTTAGCCATGTAAAAGTAAATTGTTAGACTTGTGTATCTTAGAACTTGTCCAAATGGCTAAATGAACATGTATTTTTCTGTTGCAACATGTTCTTTTATACAAAAACAAATTGTATTGTAGCAAATTTGTTCCAAAGTATTCTCAACTGAGGAAACATTTAATAACATCCAAGTAACACAAGAGGCACATTTCAATTCTTTACACGTTAATGTAATCCCCTTATCCATTTGTGTTTCTGTAGTGAAGATTGCAGTGTTAAGACCTGGTGTTCTGGTACATGAGGCCAAGCTTCCAAACTCCATAAACACCCCCCATCACACTTTCTCTCCAGTATAATTCTCTCTGAAATATTCTGTTTGATTATCAGCATCAATAAAGTTCATTTTAGATTGGAAACTATAGAGCAGGGCCCTCTTTACCTCCTATATTGGCCAGTATTTGTGCATTAATGTATGCGCTTGTATGCTGTACAGTTCTCTGAAATATGTTGATTCCTTATAAATATGTGGTAATAATAAGAAGGCTACAGCCTTCTGGATGGTAGATTTTTCCAAAAATCAGCTTCTTGCTCTTGGGTTTCTTTGTGCTTTAACACACACATATATAGTGTCTGTGGTATTGAAATTAGATAAACTACAAAAACAAATTCCAGTTTCTGTGCAGGAAAGGATTTTGGCCCCAGTTAAAAAAAATAAACATAAAATATGCCTCTATATATATATATTGTCTGACAAATCTTTCTTTATTTTTTCACTAAGACCTGTGAGTGCGGCATCTTTTCTATTTTATATATATATATAAGTCTGGGAATAGCAAATTAGCTTTCTTTATAAGTCTCACCCTGATTTGGTATCATAATGGGTCCCAACTGCTACCACTGCTTTGGGCCCCAGTCTTTGAGTAGTCTCACATTTGAGGCATGAGAAGTCTCTTCTTGTTCTCGAAAAATGTATCACAAACGTTATGACTAGTGGGAATTGGCCAATGACAGCTGTTACCCATTGGCTGCAAACAGTGCTTACCATATACCATAGTTCAGTTCAGTGATTGCCACTGTAAAGCAATGGTTTGATTGCTGTGTGACCAGCATGAAACCTTGGACAGTGAAAACTTTGGGCATGAGTTTGTTTTTTACCTATGACCCTCTGTCCTTCCAATTGTTGTTCTTTGTCAGCTGTCTGTCTGCCCCCCACCATGGGCCAGCAACTCACACATGGATAGGGTTGCCACCTAGCTGGTAAAAATGATGTTATTTATAGGACAAATTATGTTGATGTTATTTTGCAGAAAAGGCAGCACCTCTTTGCAGTCACTACAATCAAAATCAAAACTATTAATACACATTACTTAGCCCTAGGGCAAAGGGGGGATACTTCTGTTGTATAGGACTGCTCCATAACTGAATATATCATGTAGCCAACAGGTTACACACTTATATGAAAGTCCTGTTGTACATTGTATTACCTTAAGAACTATATTACTAGTTAGCTGTAGGCTTTACAGGTGAAGAGCTATATGCTCAGTACTATTAGTAGTGCTAACAAATAATAATAGCAATGCATCTCCAAGCTTAACTTGCACTGGGTTTCCAATCTAAAGAATACACAATATGACACCTGAGTGTTTGTGATTTGGAAGTGAAGATATGCTAACAGCTAATCAAACCCTACTGATTGGGATTTCCTGGCACATCAAAGTGTGAATTCTCACACTCCCTGCTACCTTTAAGGATTGCTTTGCATTCCAGTGGGCAAACAGCATCTGCTTTTGAGGGAGAAAAAAAGAAAAGTGAGAAAGGAGTTTGTAGGGGGTGGCTGTGGAAAAATAGGTCACATCCGTGTTTTTCCAGGTGCTTCTAAGATAATCTGCTCTTTGTAATGAGATAGAGAAAATCCAGCTATTGTCTAATAAGAGTAGCTAGGAGCAGTGGCACCATATAAAGTCGTGCCTCTGTCCATCCATATAGCTCGTCCTTCCCAGTGGGTAGCACCGCAACCCCCAGCACATAATTACACAACTTAGAGACCATCTAACAACTATTTCCAAATGCTTACAAATTCCCCAAGCAAACCCCTGTCATGCTTTCCTCCCACAGGCAGCATAGGGCAGGCAGAGTATGGCACACATGCAGCACAGAGCTGGGCACACACGCAGGCAGACTAGAGTAGGGCAGGCAGAGTATGGCACACACAAGCAGGGTAGAGTAGGGAAGGAGACAAGGAAACCTCTCATGACTATTCAATGATCACTAAACTGCACTGCCTGTACACCTGTAAACAGGTAAATAAGGTGGGTGCCTAACAAGGCCGGAACTAGGGGTAGGCAAAACAGGCACCTGCCTAGGGTGCAACAGTGAGCTGGTGCTAGCCAGGGTCTGTGTGTGTAGGCTGTTTGCAGATTTAAATATATCTGATTATGTATCAGAGGAAAAATGGCCACCGGGTGAAAGCTGGTATTTGCTTTAGGAAAATGTGATGGTGCTGGCAAACGGAGGGTATATATGCAGTACAAATGATGCCATTTGGGTGGGGGGGATGGGCCCAACTGATATACATTGTAGGCAAATGTAGGCTTTACATGTCCTTTAATGACACGTGTTTGTGTGCCTGTTCTTGCATGCGCATGAATGTGTAGCACAGTGTGGAGTAAGTGCTTTAGGTAAGTGCAGTTTCAGTGCAACATGCAATTGTTTCAGGAGTCAGAACCAGGAATACAGAGAATGGAAACAGTCAGATACAATAGCAAATTACCTCAAAACTAACAAAGATTTCTAATTAATGTCTGTATTGGAATACCTCTTAGAATTTACTTTTATTATGCAACAAGCTTTTTTTTTGGTGGAGGACCCCTTTAATGTAAGCAATCCAGGGAAGGTAAGGATGGAGGAGGGGTTGGCTGTGTCTAATCCACAGATGACTGTTGGATTCATTTCACGGTGAGTTACCGATTATGTTCATGTGAATGTCATACATTGTGCTATCACTTTACCATTCGGCAGTGCACCTCTGCCTCCTATATACTGTGTGTGTGAGAGAGTGTATGCGTGTGAGTGAGTGAGAGAGTGTGTGTGTGTGTGTGAAAGTGTGTGAGTATGTATGTGTGTGTGTGTGAGAGAGAATGCGTGTGAGAGAGAGTGTGTGTGTGTGTAAGTTAGAGAGAGAGTGTGTGTGAGTGAGAATGTGTGAGAGAGTGTGTGTGTTTGTGAGTGAGTGAGAGTGTGTGTGTGAGAGAGTGCGTGTGTGTGAGAGTGCGTGTGTGAGGGTGCGTGTGTGTGTGAGAGTGCGTGTGTGAGTGAGAGAGTGTGTGTGTGAGAGTGTGTGTGTGAGAGTGCGTGTGTGTGAGAGAGCGTGTGTGTGAGAGTGCTTGTGTGTGTGAGAGTGAGAGAGTGTGTGTGAGAGTGCATGTGTGAGAGAGAGAGTGTGTGAGTGAGAGAGTGTGTGTGTGAGAGAGTGTGTGTGTGAGTGCGTGTGTGAGTGAGTGTGTGAGTGATAGAGTGTGTGAGTGAGAGAGTGCGTGTGTGAGTGAGAGAGTGTGTGTGTGAGTGAGAGAGTGTGTGTGTGAGTGAGAGTGTGTGAGTGAGAGAGTGAGTGTGAGAGTGCGTGTGTGAGTGAGAGAGTGTGTGTGTGAGTGAGAGAGTGTGTGTGTGAGTGAGAGAGTGTGTGTGTGAGTGAGAGAGTGTGTGTGTGTGTGAGAGTGTGTGTGAGTGAGAGAGTGTGTTTGTGTGTGTGTGTGAGAGTGCGTGTGTGAGTGAGAGAGTGTGTTTCTGTGTGAGAGTGCGTGTGTGAGTGAGAGAGTGTGTGTGAGTGAGTGAGTGTGTTTGTGTGTGAGAGTGCATGTGTGAGTGAGAGAGTGTGTGTGTGTGAGTGAGTGTGTTTGTGTGTGTGTGAGAGTGCGTGTGTGTGAGAGTGCGTGTGTGTGTGAGAGTGCGTGTATGTGTGAGTGTGTTTGTGTGAGAGTGCGTGTGTGAGTGAGAGAGTGTGTGTGTTTGAGAGTGTGTGTGTGAGTGAGAGAGTGTGTGTGTGAGAGTGTGTGTGTGAGTGAGAGAGTGTGTGTGTGCGTGTGTACAGTTACAAGGGAAACTGAGGACAGCGAAAGACCAGCCTTTCTGGGAAAGAGGAACAAAACCAGTTATTCAGTTTAGTTCCACGTATTATTGGAATGTTTTCAACCAGCATCAGTCGGAAAGCATTGTTATTTGAAATGTCCTGATTAAATGCTCAAGTAAACAAGCATTACCTAGCTGGTGTGTTTGCTTTGCACCAGAAACTTGCAGTCAATACAGAGCAGGAGGATATAGCCATGGCCAACCTGTGCTACCCTATGGCATCAAAGTAGTTTATTTTACACATATAATACACATGAATATCCTGTAAATTATATTCTGTTAAACTGTGTTTAGTGATGTACTTACTGTCACATGACTCACTGTAATTTGTGTATTATAATAAATAAAGTACCCTCTGTTGAAAAATATGAGGATATCAGAAGTAACCTTGAAGTTCCTTGCCTTGAGCTTTGTGCTTTTATATATATATTTACATTTTGTGCTGTCCAGGTGTTTTATTTTGTTACAGTAGAATCTAAAACGCTTTGTCCTTGCTCTAGAGCACATGTGTCAAACACAAGGCTAGGGGCCGAATGTGGCCCGCCTGGCTGTTTTATGTGGCCCATGGTGACTGTGCCTGATCGTGCAGCACCAATCGCCTGCCTGCGCTGTGACTGTGAGGAATCTAAACTATCCTTCTACTACTAAGAATCTTAATAAAAAATTTGGCCCATGACTTATCCTGTGTTTTAGATTTCGGCCCCCTTATGTGATTGAGTTTGACACCCCTGCTCTAGAGCCTTTATTAGAAAAGGCTGAAATGTTTATGAGAACAAGGTCAAAATGTTGCTTAATCTAGCTTTTGTCAAAATAAAAATAAAGTTCAGTACACTTCCTCCCATCCCTCGGACAGAATTTATGATGTGGAAGCAGTACTAGGGTCATCATGACCTTTACAATGTTAGTCCTCTATTCAGTGATTGCTGCAGTTCATCTTTTAACACATTTGCCTACATATACACACACATTTGCTTGCTCCACGTTAAACCCTGTGTTCTTTGGGTTTTGCGTGTAAATTTTACTTTTGTGCTGACTGCAGGGATGCAGGAATAATTCTAACACATATTGAGGCATTTACTGAGGTGCAGTTTTTTTTCATGGTTTGTACTTTTTGCACCAAAATACTATTTTTTAGCATTTGTTTGCATTTTTTCGCAATTTACTATGCAGCAAAACCACAACAAATCTGAAAGCAAAAATACTCAATCTAAAAGCTGTTATTCATGTTTTTTTTAATTCAGATCTTTTAATAAATGACTAAGCATGAGTGGTTATAGTGGAAATTAGTTTACTTGTCATTTCCAAAAAAAATAAAAATCTAAATGGGCTTTCCCTTCCCATGGGCTTTCCCTTTCTCTGGAACTATTTTCCCTATTCATACAATGGTATCAAACCAGGAAAATAGCAACTAGGTGTATCTAGTATAAATAAGTAACTTAACAAGTCCAGTTGCTTTAAATTTATTTATACTAGATATACCATGACCTGGATGAATGAAAATCTTCATAGACGTATAGCAACTAGGTGGCACCCCTTAACACAAAATGTGCAAGTTTGAGCACACCAAAGCACACAAATTTACTGATTCTATATTATTGTGCCTTGTTGTACAGTTATGGGACTGTACAACTAATATATGGAAAACTCCAAATTATGGGATGGACATCTCTCAGTGTTATTTCCTTCTTCTCTGTAATAAAAAAAAAAAACAGTACCACTGGCAGCAAAACAGGTTCTGCAATTATTTTTTTCTTATATCACCAGGAGTACAGACCCATAAGAGGCCTGAAACACAAAAAAGCTAAACTGCCCTGTTTTGCTTCATAAAACCACGAAATGGTGAAATTTTGGCAAAATGCTTTTAGTAAATGGGAATTTTTTCACCACATATTTTTCTTGTGCCACATTGGAGTCAATGGGCATTTCTTTCTACTGCCAAATGGCCGTTTTTTTTCTTGTCCAAATGCACTGGAGTCAATAGGCATTTTTTGCTAATGCCAAATGCATTAGACTCAATATGCACTTTTCTTTGTGTGAAAACAAAACGCATTGCAAATCTGTATCAGGAAAAAAAATGTACATATTCACATTTATGACTGCTCCATTTTTGGACAGAACTGAGGATGGTTTAAACAGGCTGGGTAGCACTGAAAGGTCACTAGTGCTCTCATGTTTTTAAAAGCTTTTCCTGGGATGGTGGTGTCCTCAGACAGCACATACTTGGGACTTTTAGCCGGAGTCTGACAGTGGGAAAATGCTCTGGACTTGGCAACATAGTGATAACATCAAGGTCAAATAAGAACCTAAATGTGGCCACTTAACATTGTTCCTGTTTATAAAGGCAGACCACACACACACAAATACAAAAACATATAAAGCATCCAGTTGTCTGTTTATGTTCTGGCCAAAGAGGGGCAAAAGGGGCAACCTTTTTTCAAAGATTTGTGCATTCCCCATTAAAAAAAGCATACTTTATGATCTTTTCTTTCATTTTTATGCAGCTAGGTTAAGGATGTTCATCCTTGGTCTCTACATGTGTTTATGAACTACAACTCCCAGAATCCTCCCACCGCTAAAATTGTAGTTGTAATTTGGCAGCAGATAAGGGACAGCTGCTATATATTATGCATGAGAAACCCATGGAGAGGAGATAACAAGCTGATGGTTCTGCTCCGTGTATTTAGCACTGTTTCTCTGTTTCTCTCCTGTACTTTTTCCTTAAGCCCAAACAAAATGTTCTATGTTGTGCCTTTTTAAAACTTGTTATAAAGGCACATAAGTGTTTTTTCTGCTCCTGTGCAGTGCCAGGGCTGAAACATTTCTTAACCAACTGAAGCAGCTCCCTTTTATAGGAAGTAGAAGTCATAAAGATTAAGTTGTTGCCCTTGGGTACACAAGGCTGTGAGTTCAGTTTGTGCCCAATAACAGCACCATGTGATCTTGGGCAAGTCACTTGACTAGTTATTTATTATAGCACCAGGCGGAATAGCCTGATAAATGATTTCCTCTTTTTCTCTTGAGTAAACATTGTAAGCACACAGGTTATAAAGCAGTTGTATATTTACCAAATATTGGCATGCACCAAGGAGTCTAAGACTGTGCTAACTCTTTGCTTTTGTCTGTGTATTCTGAACAATTCCTTCTGCCCGTAGACTGAGAAGCTTGCCTACCAATATTTATATTACTCTTGCATGTATAATATTCATTGCTTTACAGCAGATTGTAGCCAGTCCAGCAATTAAAAGGGCCAACTGCAACATGTGGAGTTCCATAGTAGGTGGGTAATGTGCCCCTGTATGGTACAAAGCTTATTTCCTGGGGCACAGCGGGTATGTAACCCACACAAAATACATAGTGGGCCCATTTATTTATAGGTAATGTACAGTATATCGGCACATTTCAGTAGCTTTTTGCAGTATAGAATGAAGATCCTTTGTATTAATTGCAGTCAGGATGAGGCCACTCCAGATTCATTTTCCATTTATTCCCTTTGCAGCACAGAGCCACCATTGATAGCGCATGTTTTCCTCAGAGTTTCCTGTTTTTCTTGCTTTTAATCAAACATATTTATAAACTGTCATCTAAGTTTAGTTAATGACTGCAAGTGAATGTGTCTGTCTTTTGAGCTCTTACTACACAAGTGTTGTGATTGGTCTGGCTAAGGCTGAATTTTATGATGGGCCGTAGACTGGTCTATGCATGGGAGAGCCCACCTTTTATCTGCTCTGTAAGGGGACAGTGTTCAGATAAACAAATTGCATGTTCCTGCCACTGTCATCCCTGTAGGAGTTAAATACCTATATTATGAGGTCTACCCCCTGGCCTTTTTGTTTTTGTTTCTCTCACTCATCATTATGTGTACAGAAGCATCATGCTCACTCTCCCTGTCAGCATTAGCGGCGGCAGCCAGTCTGACCTGGAAAGGAGCCGACACACTGGAGGTCCCCTCTTCAACCCGGAAGTGTCAGTAATCCAGTGACTGTCCTACAAACTGGCTCTGTTTATGGTGCATATCAAGTGTTTCACCTGATTCCACTGTCACCACATAGCCTAAGGCTCACACAGAGCTGTGCCTATAGCTGACTGCAGACTGGCCTTTATAGCCTCTCCTGTCTGGCATAGCCATTATCTGTCCACATATGTGTACGGAAACATATTTGGGGTATTTTCTTGTTAAAACCCCGGGGGCCCGATTGTAGGAAAAAAAAAAAATTAAGGCAGCAATCCTTCACCTTCAGTGGGGCACTGGAAATTATAGTTTAACAGCTGAAGGGCCACTGGATGGATATACCTTATCAGTATACAGTATATTTTAAATATATTCATAGCAAACTATGAGCAGTAACATCAATAAGCCCTTAGGTCCACAGGAGACAAAACAGGAATATTTATGCAAAAAAAGTGTAAGGATAGGCTAAGTAAATTAAATTTAATATTATATTAATGATTGGGTCCCTTCCCATTTATATGGATACATTTTTAAATAAATGTTCCATTTGATAGAGCATTCAAAATGATATCAATAAGTACATTAATAACAGCACTAAAAAGAGCCACATTTGAATGATGAATGAAAAGCAAAAAAGCATAGAATCTCTGTTTCCAAATATTGCGGCAAATTTCCAGCCCTGCTGTAAGGGACAATACTTTGCCTTAATTTACTTATAGTGTATGGGTATAAGAATATAGATGAAACTTTTATTGAAATAAAACCCACGCACACAAACACACACATATCATGTACCCTCTGTGGCCCCTTACAAAGGAAGTACTTCCTAAGGGAAGTACAGCCCTTTACTCACCCCTCCCCATCGCCTGCCTGTCAGCTTCCCGCACAGCGTCTCTCCTCTCCTGCAGCATTACGGAGCGGCATCTCCCTCCCCCCATCCCTGTTTAAGCACATTTATCTTGTGATCTGTAATTCTGTATTTTCTTTCAGCTATATGATATAAATTTTCTTTTCAGGCACTGTTTATTCAAAAAAAAAATATATATATATATATCTTGATAAAGGTCCCGGGTGAGGACCGAAACGTCGATCTAAATAAACTAAGTATCTTTTTTTGATTAAATTTTCCTGGTGTGCATCAGCATTTTTTACATATTTACATTGTTTATCTGATTTGCACCCAGGTTGTTATCCCTATAAGTGTGTGCCTCAGCCTTTTTCTATATATATATATATATATATATATATATATATATATATATATATATATATATATATATATATATATATAGAACTCAACAGTAGAAAGCACTCACAGCTATAGCATCAATCAAGTCAGTGATTTATTTCAGCATACCATCTACGCGTTTCGATCACCACAGGATCGTCATCAGGATGATATATATATATATATCCTCTTATTTCGTTTTTGTCACAGCTAATGGCGGGTGATAGTCCTTGGCCATTTAATCTCTGGTGTTGTTTGATGGTTTCCACATGCCCACTGCGTTCGCAGTGGCTGGCATTTGTTTTAAAACTATGAGTTAACTATAAGCTATAAAGTTCATTTAGATTTTGGTAAAGTTTGGAAATACATGGCAAGGGCTATTGTGATGTTTGGATTCGTAATAAAGCTGTGGCCGAACTCCACCCACATAACAGTGTCGGTGTGTTTTATTGTGTCAACTGGGTACATCAGGGTAAGGTTGGAAGGGAGGGAATAAGTCTCCACAGTCACCAATTCATATGTGTGCAGGGAACAGCTAATGTACACTATATGGCCAGACACCTGCCTGTTCAATATCTCATTCCCAACTCAGAGGAATTAAGAGTGTAGTTGTCATGCCTTTGCTGCTATTACAGCCTCTGCTTTTCTTGGAAGTCTTTGCACTAGATGCTGTACCATCATTGGTGGGATTTGTTGCATTTAGCCGCAAGAGCAATAGTTCAGCATGGATACTGGGGATCAGTCCTGGCTCACAGTCAGCATTCTAGTTTCCCCACAGAGGTTCTCTTGGGTTGTTAGCATCTGCGATCCAGAGGCTATGGGGAGCATTAGGTACTATAGTTTAATAACATTTAAAGGGTCACAGGCTGCCAATCTCTAGTGTGTAGAAAGCTAAGATAATGTCAACAACAACAATTTGCTACTTTGGATTACAGTTTCTCTGCTTGGATTAAAAACGATTTTTGGGATATGTGACTGATTGCATATTGTGCAATGAGGCCACACAAAAAAAGGCCAAATTGCACTGAAACAGCAGATCTGCTGAGAGGATGGTAAGGAAGAAATGGCACCAGCCAATCAGGTTTTTATGTAGATGCATCTTCTGTGATGCAGTTGCGCATCTGATATGCCAAAGCGTTTAATTTAGTCATTCAAACCCAGAAGTGTTGAATCTGCCCAGGTGCGGAAACACTAAAGCCGATATCCAATGTGAGATGGGTTCAGGCACAACTAGAAGGTTTTTTGTTTTTTTTTATTTGTATTCTTGCTGCAGTATTTATGTGGAGGAGAAAGATCATGCAGATTATCCTATAGAAAAATATATTTTACTTTTTACTTATTGATCAGCCTATACCTATCTAGAGGAGGTATATGGTAGCATATGGAGCCACTTTCTTTGGGTACTGTTCAGGTGACACCCAAAGGAGCAAACATGCATTTTCAATAGTTGTTACTGGAAACAAGCCTCCTTCATGAGCCTGGCCTAATACTCACTGTTATATTTTCCTGTAAATTGACCAAAAGTAACAATGACTGGAACATAATAGTAACTGCTTTGGCACTCCATGGATTATTTAACCTCAGAAATGCTATCAACTGTAGGTTGGCAAAGTAGAGGCTCTAAAAAGTCCCTGAATACTGGCAACATGGCTTTTAATTAAGAAAATATTGTAGTTTGCTCAGAATTTGACTTAGGTGCAGAAGTGAACCCAGTCAATAACTGTATGTTTGTATTTGTGTGATGTATACACCATCTATTGTACAGGAATGTGGAATATGTGTGTGCTAGGGTTGCCACCTTTCAGCCGGTCAAGTCTGGTGACGGAGGGGGACGGGGTTTACATCAGGGGACAAGACGGTTAGTGGTCTGCGACAATGGAGGGGAACAGGACTATGACACAGGGATTGGCTGACTGGCGCATCATTCTCTTGTCCAAGTGGGACAGGTAGAAACTCCAGTTGTTGCTTTCTAGCTAGATGTTTATAATAAAAAAAAAAAACGTTTGCAAAAATAGATTAGGGCACTGTGTGAAATACAGTATAAGCAAAAAGAGAATGGGATTTGCAAATCATGTAAACATTTTATTTCCACTCAAATACATATTAAAGGTTGAAACTGAAATTTTTTTTCTTAAATATCTCTTCGTTTTGAATTTGATGGCAGCAATCTGTTCAAAAAGGTTGGACGAGGGTCATCACCTCTTCTTTTGAGAACACTCCTTAAAGGAACAGGAACACCAAAAATAAAGTGTATAAAAGTAATTAGAGTTTAATACTGTTGCCCTACACTAGTAAAACTGGTGTGTTTGCCTCAGAAAGACTGCTATAGTTTATATAAACTAAGGTGCTGTGTAGCCAATGGGAGTAGCCATTCAAAGGAGAAAAGGCACAGGTTACATAGCAGATAACAACTGTATTCTACAGAGCTTATCTGCTATGTAACCTGTGCCTTTTCTCCTTTTTTCCAGCTTGAATGGCTGCCCCCATGGCTACACAGCAGCTTATTTATATAAACTAAACTAGTCTTTTAGTAGCAAACACACAACTTTTACCAGTGCAAGGCAACAGTAAATTATATAATTACTTTATAACACATTAATTTTTTGTCATTACTGTTCCTTTAAACATTTGGGGACTGAGGAGACCAGTTGCTGTGAAATATTGTCCCATATTTGCCTGATATAAGATTTAAGTTACTCAACAGTTTGGGGGTTTCCTTTGCCTTGTTTTCTTAATGTGCCATATATTTTCAGTGGGTGAAGGGTCTGGACTGCAGGCAGGGGGCTAGTTTAGTACCTGGACTCTTTTGCTATGCCATGCTGTTGTAATACGTGCAATACAGTAAGTAAGGCCTTCCCTGAAGAGATGTTGTCTGGTCACAGCATATGTTGCTCCAAAACCTGTATATATTATTCAGAATTAATGGTGCCTTCCCAGATGTGCACGCTTCCCATGCTGTGTGCACTAATGCATAGTGATGAGCGAATTTTTTTGGCAGCCATGGATTCACAGCAAGTCCACATTTCACCATTCACCATTCGCCGCGGAAAAATTCGGCGTGCATAGCAATTTGTTTTTGTTGTGTGTCAAATTGGGCGAAGTCGCATCAAAAAGTGCGAGCGACAAAAAAAATTGACGCAGGCGACAAAAAAAATTGTGCAACAAATGCGTTTCGCGAATTTTATGGCAAAGCCAAATGGGACAGATTCACTCATAACTACTAATGCACCCCCATACCATTACAGATGCCGGCTTTTGAACCGTGTGCTGATAAAACAAGCAAGAGGGTCATTTTCATCTTTAGCCCCAAGGACACAATGTCTATAATATTCAAAACCAATTTCAAATTTTGATTGGTCAGACCACAACATACTTCACCTCAGTCTATCTTAAATAAGCTTGGGCCAAAAGAAGGTGACAACGTTTCTAGATCATGTTTGTACATGGTTTTTCTTTGCATGGTAGAAGTGTAACTTGCATTTGTGAATGCAGTGACAAACTATGCTGATGGTTGGGAAGTATTCTTGAGCCTCTGCACTGATTTCCACTACAGAATCATGTCTATTTTTAAAGGAGAAAGAAGGTAAAAACTAAGTAAGCTTTATCAGAATGGTCTATGTAAATACAGCCATAAGCACTCACAGAAACTGTACTGACTTTTCTGAAAAAAGATTTCTTGTGTCTGTAATTCCTGTGCCAGAGACAGGCAGCTTTCAGCTCTCTCCTCTTTCCTGCTCCCCCCTTCCTTAAAAATGCTAAGAACTCACTCCCCCCCTTAGGAATGTGGATCTGAGCCAATCAGCAGGAAGCTGACTCGTAGTCTAACTAACTGAGCATGTTCACTAGGTCTGGGTGTCTGTGCAGGAGTGAGGCATTATGGGAACTTTCTTTACAGAGCTCAGTGTTTTTTCTGTTTGGCTTCTGATCTTCTGAACAGGTGAAATATGGGGAGACTTGAGGGCACTATTGAGACAACTTAAGGTATGCCTGCAGCTTGAGATTAACTCTTTACTAGCCCATCCTTCTTCTTTAATGAGGGCCCAAAGATCATGTCCATACATACAAAGATTTCTCCAGATTCTCTGAATCTTTTAATGATATAATGTACTGTAGATGATAAAATTAGACAGATTCTTTGCAATTTTACATTGAGGAATATTATTCTTAAATTGTTGCAGTATTTGTCCATGCATTGGGCACTCTTGGCGGTGTACCCCTCCCCAGATTTTCACCTGCGAGACCCAGCCTTTCAGGGATCTGCTCTTTTTAGCATTGTACAACTTTACCAGTCTTTTCCAACTTTTTTGAAACATGTTGCTGGCACCAAATTTAAAATGAGCATATATTTTTCAGAAAACAATTTCTCAGTTTGCAAATAAATATAGGCTTCACGTGATTTGCAAATCAACCCATTTTCTTTTTAGTTACATGGTACACAGTTACCCATTTTTTTCTGAAAATGGGACTGTACAAATAAGAGCATCTCTGTACCTCATCTTTCACTTGGCATGTGGCCTTTTTTTTTCCAAAAGGCACCTTTCATCACTCAATCAACATGCATAAGCTATTAATTGGTCGTTAGTCCTTCTTTTCCCACCATTCCGCTTGTAAAAACCTTCAAAATAATGTTGCCAAAAGGCCTTTTCCTGAGTGAAATAGGATTATCATAAATACTGGTACTGAAAAGAGGGGGATTACACCAGCACCACTTCATTTCCCAGCCCGGGCTAAAAAATAAAATGACGCCTTCTAATTATCTTCCCTTTGCTGAATAGCCTGCCTGACAGGAAAGTCTGCTTTACAGAGGTGTTTAAGCCAGCATGCCCCAAGCACAAGTTCCCTGGAACTAAAAGGCTCTGAAGTAATGAGCATGTTAATTAATAGGTTATGGAAAGAGACATATTGTTAGAGAGGAAAGTGTGAACCATTCTCATTGGAAAAGAAAGAAGCTAATGTTTCAGTTCTGCCCCCAGCTCTATGTGGTCACAGTAACAACAGGTACAAACAGCAGATAAAGCCTTTCAGACGGCCTTAGTTTATGGAGACCAATAACACTCTGAGGTGGATTTAGGCTGCTGAGCCTCAGGTGGGTTTAGCCGGATGTACTGCAATTAGATGCCTTTGTGTCTGTCATTTACTAGACTGCTTGCTATACAAACCCAGAAACAGTAAATAGAGAAAAAAAAAGTAATTTCTGCAAAGCAATAGCTTTATAATTACCTGCTCTAGCTAATGAATGGCTTCCCCTATATAAGCCTTAAGCTCTGCAAATGCAGCACAGTATTCTGTAACCTATCAATTCATCTGTATCTTGTGTACTAATGTCAGAGATCAGTAATAAATCATTATCATCATCATCATTTATTTAAATAGCGCCAGCAAGTTATGCAGACCTTCACAGTAATATATAGCAAACAAAGCAGAGGTTACTGAACAAAAAATGGGATCATAAGGTCCTGCTCAAAGAGCCTACAATCTAAAGGAGGAACATATATATATATATATTTTTTTTTTAATTGCTATATCCGAGTGGTGCTTCTCCTAGAAGTGATATCAAAGCTAATCAAGTGTTCTGTTTTGTTCATTTTGTGGTCATGAAAGACACTAATTAATTGAATCTGTAGATGGAAATTCATTGGGTGCTTTGATGAAAAGAAGTATGGTAACTTCTATAGCTCTGATGAGGAGCCATATGCACAAATGTAGTGCTCCATGGACATAATATCCTATGGAAATATGTCTCCTGAAACAATTAGGGTTTAAGCTAAATATTGTAGATTGTAAGCTCTTTTGGGCAGGGCCCTCTTCACCTCTTGTATCGGTTATTGATTGCTTTATATGTTACTCTGTATGTCCAGTGTATGAAACCCACTTATTGTACAGCGCTGCGGAATATGTTGGCGCTTTATAAATAAATGTTAATAATAATAATAATATAAACCTTTTTGTAAATAGGGTATATTTTTCTCCTGAAAGGGAAAGTTCCTTTGTAAATTAACCTTTGTTTGCTGTAGATGGTGACAGCTGTAATACTTTGCAGTTGGTTTTCAGTTTTTTAATGTATATAGTTCATAAAAAAAAGTTTGCAACAATTGTCCAGTTTACCCTAGCAACTAAGCATTGTTTTAACCCTTTTTGGTGCCAGTGCAAAATGTACAGGCCAGTAAGAACGTAAGGCATGCCACAGATTCAATTCCAAAGCAGAAACCTTAAATCAACAGTGGTGGCACTGTGTTACTTTAGAGCCAGCTGCGTAGATGTTATGATCTGGAAGATTAATTGGAGAGGACCCGAATAGAATAATATGTAATAAAAAAGAATGTTATCTCATCACAACAGAAATACCAATAATTCTAAAACCAGGAAAGCACAGAAAGATGACCAACGGCATTAATGTCTACATTATGTTTAATCACTCAGTTGCTTAACTGCTCTTTAAAATTAACTCAGATACCTAAATTCTCTTACCAATAGTGATGGACGAATCTGTCTGGTTTCAAATGCGAAACGGTAAAAATGCGTGAAACACATTGAAGCCAATGGGTATTTTTTTGCGGTGACTTTCTCCAAACTGCAGCAACTTTTTTTTCATCACACAATATATTAGAGTTTATGGGCATTTTTTCACAGAGAAACCTGGTGAAAAATTTTGCTCATTACACTGAAAATTTACCGCGGAAGCCAAAAGGGGTGGGATTAGGCAAAAACGTGTGGGCTTTGTGCGAGGGGAGTGATTGGCTGAAATAGGGTGTGCCTTGTGTGTGGAAGCAGGGTGTGGCCAAACACAACTTATTTAAATGAGGGTTTTTTTAATGCTTTGCTTTAAAAAAACATAGGTCTCTATTCCTTGTCGGGCAGTGGGCTAAACTAGCTGCAGGTAGGGGCCCCATGATATCTGATGCAGATTCTTCAGTCCCTAACAGATATAATGTAATGTAAAATGCCTTATAAGTTTTTGTGTCAATAGAAACGAGAAGGGAGGACTTTTTAGACTACTGTCGCCCCACCAAGTACTTACACTTGTCAGGTTTTATTTACATTAAATCTATGTGGGAAAGCTTTGGGCACTATTTTTTGGTACATTTCTATATAATTACTGATCTATAATTCCCTGCAAACTCAGTTTTTTTTACAAATTTAGAGTCAGTAATCATTTAAATTGTTTTCCGTCAAAAGGAAGGAACCTGGTTAATGACTGCAGTGCTACTGTGTTCCTCAGAAAGCCAAATGACAACACATGGGTATATTTATGCAGCTGCTGGGACTATTTTGAGAGTTAAGTGCAAACGTGTGGCCCGTATACATCTTTATTTGGGTTGTGTGAGTACCAGCAGGCGCATTTCCTGCTACAGGGCTGAAACAAGCCATCTTTTGTTTGCATTGCACGTAAACAAGAAAACTCGCCTGACAGCAAATTAATACATTAGGGCCTTTTCTTTTCTTCAGGAAACAGAACCTTTTGTGGTGGTTTCTCAGTACATTGTTTCAACAAGCTCTAGCACAGCGACATCCTATCATTTATCTCTGGATGAGGACACTTGCCCTGGAAAATCTGCAACTGGCTTTAAAATAACTTTGCTTGACCTTAACTTTGTACTTAGTTTTATAGATAGAAGTGCACAAAATAGCAGTGCAGTTATTTACTCCAGTAAAAGCAATATGCAATTAACAGCATATTGGCATCCTACTATAATTTTTTGGGGTTCAGTGCTAAGTTTTATCATATGTCATTATGACTCTTATGTCTGTGTATTAATTTACTGGTGGCAAACTCTTAACAGCTGCCATAGGGTTAGTACAGGTATCTGCTTAATCCTTTTGGCTCTCCCTTACTTGTATTGCTGAATGCCAACCCCAAGCCTGTCCTTCATGAATACAGCACTGCCAAACACAGGCAGTGCTGTACATATGGGAAGGGCAAAGGTCTTCACCCATTGGCACTAAACATGGGCAGGAATTATATAGTGATCTGCACTTATTTTTTGCACTTTGTTCACTGCTTCACTCGTTGTTAATAGGTCCTAATGGATATGACACTGAAACCTGTTAACCAAAATATTATGAAATTTAGTAATGGTATTTCCCATAGAGTGCTATTGAAACAACCAGTTCTTTTTTTTTACTTTTTTCTGTAATAAGCACCCTGTCTTTATATGATATATCAGCTGTTTCATTACCAGCAGTGGCCACTAAACCCTGAATTCAATAAGCTACCAAAGATAACTGATACCTCTCAATATTCCTGATTTAAAAACCAACACAAGCTGACCACACCCCAACATTAACATGTTCCAACCTGCCCTATGTTAGGGCCTGTAAATTGGAAACAGTCCATTGTTCATAGACTATGCAGGCGCAAAATTACACCTATGTTAGAAAACGTAACACTCATGCTGCTTTTGTAGACTCTTAATATGATAACCCTTGAGTGCTGTGGGCATTGGTTACCAGACAACATGCAGTGTATATTATAGATCCAAGAAGAAACATATAAGATGCTGTCACTGAGGTACATGTGTGTCAGTGCTATAGATTTTACATTCACCAGAAAGTCAAGAATTGAAAAAAATTCAGAATGGAAGGCAGTAAGGACTGAGCAGCCAGAAGTGCAACTACAGGAAAGTGCATTTTGACTTTAAGTAACTTTAATTAAAGAGGTTTTAGGTGCAACTCACTGCGGGAAAAAGCTCAAGTTACCCCGTGACATAAATGTATGTATGTAAAACTTTATTTATAAAATGCCAGAAGGATACACAGTGCTGTACAATCTACACAATTACACGCAGGGATGACAAGTGTTATAATAAATACAATCAATAAGTATAAATGCTCAGAGATTAAGTGCCATGTGGTATGAGACACAGTAGGAAGGAGGTCCCTACCCCGTAGAGCTTACAATCTTAGTGGCCAGGTAACATACAGGCACCCCGTGACATAAATGTATGTATGTAAAACTTTATTTATAAAGTGCCAGAAGGATACACAGCGCTGTCCAATATACACAATTACACGCAGGGAGGACAAGTGTTATAATAAATACAATCAATAAGTATAAATGCGCAGGGAATAAGTGCCATGTGGTATGAGACACAGTAGGAAGGAGGTCCATGCCCCGTAGAGCTTACAATCTAAGTGGCCAGGTAACATACAGGCACAAATTGGAAGGAGCCCCTTAAGCTGATATCGCTTGGAACAAATTGCTCCGTGTGGTTCAAGGTCCACTATAGAATTTCTTCAGCTACATTTGCATTTTAATCACAAGAAATTATGTTATTATTGATACTTACGTTGGAAATTCCATCTTTTCCTTAATTTCCTCGAGGGCTGTGTATCATATGTCACATGGGGAACTGTAAGGTACGAAAGGCAACCTGTCTGTTGCAGTTGTACTTCTGAACTATACATCTGGCGGCTTGGTGAGGGCTTTAAAACAAATTAGAGAAAACATCCCCAATAAGCTAGGGCCCTGGAATGCATATATAGAAAATATGGCCCTCGTGATTGCTAAGAAAAAGCAATTAAAAAAACATAAAAAATGGCATTTTGAAAACAATGAAATTCTTAGTTTTTGTCTTTATATAAAAATATGATAGCGAACACTGTTTTATTGTGGGATTGGTGATATGATAAAATAAGAGAATCAGTCAAGGCATTGTATATAACTATATAGAGTCTTAAGGGATCGTCACTTCTTGATTCTACTGTTTTTTATTTGTAATTTCTGTCATTCCAACATTTTGGTCTCTGTTGGGGCTTTTATAAGTAAATACATTTAAAATAATGAAAAAAACATACATTTGTTTACATCCAACGAAAAGACAAGGATGTCCATGACATGTGTGTTCAGAAATGGGGTAACTTTGACTGGAATTGAATACATCTCTAATATTTATTTGCTCTTTGAACAGTACATAAAGTATGCTTGTATCTGGCACTGTGCAATAAGCATCCCATTTATCAGTGCTGCAGAATGGTGGTGCTGTATAAATGAATGATGTGAGATCAACAGATGATAACAGCGCCACAAAGCAATTCTAAATGTTTTTCTGCCTAAACACTTATGCTTGGTTCCTGATTCCATATGCATTAAAGGAAATATTAAATAGTAAATTTAAGACACACATCCATCATGTTCAGCCTTTTATGTCTATATAAAACCTGCCTAACTGCTAGTTGATCCAAAGGAAGGCAAAAAAAACCCCATCTGAAGCTTTTCTGATTTGCCTTAAAGGGAAAAAATTCCTTCCTGACTCCCAGATCTATATTGTGCAGTACAGTAATTATATGCTTTGATTTTTTCCATTAACCACTTAGATTACATTACTCCAAATTACTTTGCACACAGTTAACTGTACAGAGACAGATATTGGTTGCTGTCTCTGGCATTCTTGGTGGATTATGTACTCCTGAGTATGGGGCCTGAAAGTTCCCTCTTTAATTAATATTTAATCAAGACTTAGGGGCACATTTACTAACCCACGAATCCAAATCCGAATTGGAAAAATTCCGATTCGAAAACAAACATTTTGCGACTTTTTCGTAACTTTTGAGATTTTTTTCGTCGCCTTTACGACTTTTCGGAAATTGTCGCGACTTTTTCGTTACCAATACGTTTTGCGATTTACGAGTTTTTCGTAGCCATTACGATTCGCTCGTATCTTGTCATGACTTTTTCGTATTGAGCGCTCGTAAGTGGCGGGCGAAACTTTCAGACTTAGCATGTTTTTGGAAGCCTCCCATAGGACTCAATGGCACCCTGCTCCAACCTGGCCCAAGAAAAGTCACCATACTGAAGCTTGAATGAATCCGAATCTTTCGTACTCGACACGAAAGCTGCGAAAAAGTTGCGACTTTTCACGCAAGTAGTAACGCTACGAAAAAATCGCAACATTTTTTGCAACATTCGGAATGGCTACGAAAAAGTTGCGACAATTTTCCGAAAAATCGCCAAATACCGATCATTGCGAAAAAAATGCAATCGGACGCATTCGGCCCGTTTGTGAGTAAATAACTGTGCCCCTAAGTATTAATTCTGCCCAGATTGTCTGGAAATGGGTGGGAAGTGGGGAGTTTGTGTAGGCCAAACAGGGTGTGGTGGCAGTAAATCTGGACATGAATCACAACAATCACTGGGCCCCATTCTGCTTATTTTAACCACTTCCCAGGGAAGGAACTAATAACTTCCTAGGAGGTAAGGTCCTGCCAAATAAGTAGTATGATGGCACATAGTACCCTATAATATCTTATGGTGGCCTTGTGAAAATCCATTTGGATTCTACATGGGTTCCATGTTTTGATTAACTTTGACTTGTAAGTTTAGACCTCTTGACCATTGAAATCAGTATTCAGAGGTGCATCTGGGTCTGCTGCCACCTTTGGCAATTGCACTCTCCTCACATATTCAATATCACTGTGTATGTGATGGTAGTTATTAACAGAGAGTAATGTGCCAAAGATATGGGATCTGTTATCCAGAAAACTCCTTATCCAAAAAATACATAAAAATATACATATAAAAAAAAATATATATATACATAAAAAAATACATAAATGCCCTTTCCCATAGAATCCTATTCAAGCAAATATTTTTTTGACTGATTTGCCTTTTCTTTGTAATAAAAATAATAATAACAATAATAAATCTTACGGCTTTTTATGTTCAAATGTTTTTTAATAGCCTTAATAAATTGAGCTGGCAGTTATTAAAAGATTCCTTATACTGAGAATCCCAGGTCCCATTCTCTCCACATAATAGATCCATACCTGTGATTCAGTTCAGTAAAAATAGATCCTATACTCAAAAATAAAATTTGGTGACCAAAAGGTTCCGTTTTACAATAGAGAAATATATATTTGTGATGTTTTACCTGTTGGCACATAAGACTAGTGGTCCTCTCAGGGAAGACTCCAGTGTTCAACATGCCAGCAACAGCTTTTTTCCACTTATTTGAATGGTAATGTGGATACATATTGCACAGAAATACAGAATGCCACATTCCTATCTTACCCACCTCTGGCTAAAGTGAAATGGCTTCCAGTGAAGCCTGTTGTCTTGAACATTGGGTCAGAAAGGTTGGTCAGGGCCCACCTGGGCTGCTGCCGCCGCAGCGTGGCACCTCCCCCCCCAAGTACATACATTATACTTATCCTAGGCCCAACTGGGGGAGGTAGCTTAACTGGGCCGTGCTGGCCGGGATCAGGGCTGTGTCGGCATGGCCCACCGTGTTTTTTCCCGTGCCCCAGTTTCAACTGGGAGAAATGGGACCTTGTCCAATGAGCTATAAGGTGCTTTTATGTAGACCAGGTGTTTTTTTAAATTTTCTCTTACTAATGTGTCTATAGCAAAAATATAATGTAATTTCGCAAATGAAGAACATGTCTAATTCTTTGAAATTCTGAAGCAGAAATATCCATTATTTTCATGATTAAATTGTATAAAACATGAGTTATGCTACTTAAACCTGGATATGATTTTTCTTTTTAGTACTGTACGTAGCCCTAAATCTGTCACAAACAATTACAGCGTTCTAGAGTAAATCAAGGCCCATTCTGCAAATCTCCAGAGTAAACAGCCACACAGATTTACTACTTTGAGTGGATTTGTCATGTTTGGTTATCCTGTAATTTTCAGCCCAGCTGGCATAAGTCATTATTCATTATTGCACTGCAGTCAGTTCTGACTCTTTTCTTTGTGCTTAGTATCCTTTCCCTCTGGGTGAGGAGAGATGGACAGATCAGGAGGGTCTGCCCTGTGTGACATCTTTCAACACTTCTGACTTAACAGAACCTTAAGAGAAAATGCAGAGACCCCCTGGTTATAGAGATTTCACTGGTTGACTCTTCAAAGGGAGAACAGTGCTAAACTGTAAACATCTGTATGTCACAGGAGCTGAATACACAGAAAACACTGAGCAGCTGAAGGCTTCCATGCAGGTGGTACATAGCAGCACTTTCAGGGCCACAAGTCAAATTAAACTGTCCTATCTAATGGTTAGAGTATGGATGTCTGCCTCCAGCTGCTGTCAATTCTTAACTACCAGCATCCTTAACCAGCTGTGTAATGGCTATGGGCGGTGGGAGATGCACTTTATCCGCAACAGCATAATGGTCTAGTGCAGTGATCCCCCACCAGTGGCTTGTGAGCAACATGTTGCTCACCAACCCCTTATATGTTGCTCTCAGTGCCCCAAAGCAGGTGCTTATTTTTCAATTCCTGACTTGGTGGCAAGTTCTGCCAAAAAAGCCTCCTGTAAGCCGATATGCTGTGCATAGAGGCTACCTAATTGCCAATCTTAGCCCTTATTTGGCACCTCCATGAACCTTTATGGTGCTTGTGTTGCTCTCCAAGTCTTTTTACATTTGAGTGTGGCTCATGAGTAAGAAAGGTTGGGGATCCCTGGTCTTGCGTGAGAAATTCCTGTTTTAGACAAGGACGGATTCACCTTTTTGATGCCCACAGGCCAATGTTCTCTGAATGAGCCTGCACTCTCTCCATGTACAGTAGGTGTCTGTTAAACCTTTTCTGTGATATGTAATGAATACAAGATGCCTCATATAATCTCTAATTTTTTTTTTATATTAAACGACTTATTTAAGAAAGCAAAAGCAAAGTACTAAAATGTAAACAAATGCAATATTTGGACTATTTACAAAGTTACTTGCACCCATTACCAAATGCACTGGTCTGGTCTGATTGATTGCTAGCAAGGTGCAAAGTACTGGGCCAATAAACACACAGGCCCCTGAATGTAACACCTTGGGGAAATTGTACCACCATGGTTCCCTCAGCATCTTGTACAAACTACCTACACGTACTAGTGAATGTTAGCTTAGTTATTGACGCCATGTACAGAGGCAGGAATGCCAAAAGTGATGACCATACACGGGCTGCTTAAAGCTGCTGGCAGTTTATCGGCCCCTGTGTAAGGCCCTCAGATGGGCCTACCAGTTCGATATCTGGGCAAAAATCAGCCAGATGTCGATTGGACAGTTTTAAAAATCTTGCGGGGACGAGTGGTGCATTGGCATGTTGATGTGGTCTTTGTCCCCATGGCTTGATCAAATCAGTCTGATATCGTTAACCTCAAGGCCTTGCTGAACACATGGACCTTCACATGTATGGCTGACACTTGCATGCCATTTACCAAACAGATATTATTATACTGGAATTCTGAAAAACCCCACAGCATACCAATGAGCCACATTTAAATGTAAAAGAGTTGGGTACCAACACAAGCATGAAAACATGTTTCTGGGGGTGCGCAATAAGGGATATGTTTGTTAGAAGCAACGTCCAAGGGGTTGCTCAGAAGCCAGTATTTGGGGATCACTGATCTATAGGATAATTCTTAATTGCCCCTTTGACTGTAGGATGATTTGACATCCAAGATCCAACAACACAAAGGATTTGCATGGTTTTAGTTTTTGGTTCTGCATACCAATGAAAGGTGTCATAAGAAAGAATATGTCATCATATAAGCCTGGGGAGCATCTGTGCCCAAAGGCTATGAGCCAGGAAAAGGGAAAACCATACCCTTTGTCTGTGCATCAGTAAAGGAATCAGAGGAAAGTATAGATTTCTACACTGTGGGATTTGATTGATAGTCTCATACAGAACAGGAAGCCTTGGAAAATATAAAAAAAAAAAAAAAAAAAAAAAAAAACTTTCAATTTTTATTCTTTGTTACTATCCCAATTAATTGCATAGAAACATTGTTAAAGACTTAATGTTGGACTGAATGAGTCAGAAGTTAACTGGAAAGTTCTGCACTTCATATTGTGGGTTGTACTTTGTCATTATTTTTTGTCTAGACAGAAGATATTTGGGTTAATATACAACATTATGACTGTATGGAAAAAACGCTGTATGAATTCCCCCTATTGTGTGACACAGAGACATTTCTCAATGGTACCAAGTGAAGAGTTTTATACCAAGAGTAATGGAATGTAATCTGCATGCAGGGTTGACTTGGAGTACAATGAAGTGGAAAGTATAATAAGCAATATACACTTTATTGGCATATTATACACTATTGACATACATTGTATTTAGGTGCATGACAGCCAAGAGTAACTAACAAGCAGCCCTAATGCATGTGTTAACAGGAATTTAATTATAGGAAACAAAATCTAAAATTGTTTCAGTGACATACTTTTAGTCTAAGAGCAAAATCAAAATTCATTTTTCTTGATCTATAATTGAAGTACAAGAGCAATTACCATAGTGTGCTGAATTAGCCAGCAGAAGCACAGTCTTTATTGCTCACTACAGGAGGAAATAATCACTTCTGGTGATTTTGGGAAAGAAAGACTATGGGGCCGTATTTATAAAGGTATGTAATATGCAGTATTTACTCCAAAAAGGTGTAAAAAAAGAGTTGTAGAGTTATAAAGCTCTATTGTTTTCCTTACATGTTAATTATAGACTTGTATGGTCAGGAAAATAATCCATTATAAAGAGCATGACTTTTTTTTTTATGTTAAACTGACACCAAAAATGACGCCATTATTTTATACCACCTCTGTTCCAGCAAAACCAGTTGAAGTCTGGAATTGATTCTGGCTTGTAATGTAGTATAAAACAGAGGTTCATTAGCCCCATAACTATAATGCTCTATGGCTTCAAAGTTGTCCACTTGTTGTTTATCTTAATAGGTGCAAGTAAACTCTTTCAGGTGCCATAGATATTTATAAGAAGGGCATTTGAAAAATTCCTCTAATTGAAATTAATGTACATTAAGGATTAGGTGATTAGATGATTCCTATGTCGTGGGGTAATTTGGAAGAGTGAGCATGCAGAGACAAAGCAAAAAAATTAATGAATTCAACAGTAGGACCCCGTGTATTTTATGTACCACTTTATAGGAAGACAAGAAGGGACAATGGTGCAGTTATCTCTCCGGGAAAGTGAAACGGCCTGAACAACTGCATGGATAATGGATTACAGTGGAGATTAGAATCCAGGGAACGACTGTTGAGCAGATTGCAATAGTCTACTTTAGAGAGGAAGTGAGTAATAAATGGCAGATGGACAGAGGAAGGGACATATTTTGGTGATGTTTCTAAGAACGAAGCAGTATGTTCTAGTGACTAATGCAGTCTTGGCTGAGAAGTTGATAGATGAGTCTAGTGTGATTGCTAACATATTCTTGGAAGTAAACCTTAATGTAGAAGAGAGGGTAAGGACCATGTTTGGGTGGAATAATTATTTGCTTTGTATTAAACATATTAGATATAGTTAATACTTAATACATACACTAACAATATGCATTTTACAGAGTGTCCTCAACTTCTGTCATCAGTTTACTTACCCTTTACCCCCATAGAATTCCAAGACTGTGGGCATTTTTACATCTAGATGCCACATGTGTAGAGCCCTAACATCTCATCCCTTTTATGACCTTGACAAGTAGAGAAACACTAACTTAGTCTACGCACATCTATGTACTTGAAATATTCCTTTCTTTATTTAGACTGTGCAGCTAGCTTTTCTACATGGCATTGTTTGATTACTTCTCTTGAGGAGGAATTCATCTGTTTCTCCCGAGAAACTTATTTCAAGCATTAAAACCACTAACACATATTTGTGTGCACATACAATGTTGAAAAGACATTTTTTTTCTCGATGTTTAAAAAAGTTCTAGTCGTTTCACTGGAGACGGGACCAAATTGGACAAGATGTTTCCTATTAGTAATGAGGTTAAAACTTGGATAGAAATGATTCAGTTTTGCTTGAAAGGCATTGCGAATGCAAGTTCATCGGCCTTATGCATACAAATTACCCACCAATTTGCATGTGCTATCATTTGCATACAAATGTTCTTGGCTTTGTATATCGGTTGCAGTACTTCTGTAAGGCACAATCACTACATATTTTCTGAACAGCAAAATTTAAAAGAAAAGACATCCTAGTGCTGGGCGGTATACCGGTAAAAACCGATCACCGGTTTTTTTTTTGAAACCGATATGAATTTTCTACATACCCCCATACCGGTGTGCTGAATACTTCCGGGTGCGCACGTGACGTCAGCGCGCACGTGACGTCAGCGCGCACGTGACGTCGCGCGCACGTGACGTCAGCGCGCACACTCTACAAAAGCGCCATCACTAGGACGCATTCAGAGTCGGATACCAATGTGAGCTGTCGGGGGGTTCCTGGCCAGTAATTATATTTTATGTGAAGGGGATGGGTGGGGGTGGGTGGGTTATACTTATGTGAAGGGGATGGGGTTGTGTTTGGGGGGGGTGGGGTGGGGGGTTATATTTATGTGAAGGGGATGGGGGGGTGTTTGGGGTGGGGGTGGGTGGGTTATACTTATGTGAAGGGGATGGGGTTGTGTTTGGGGGGGGTGGGGTGGGGAGTTATATTTATGTGAAGGGGATGGGGGGTGTTTGGGGTGGGGTGGGGGGTGTGTGTGCGGATGGGGGGGTGTTTGGGGTGGGGGGGTGCGTGGGGGTGGGGGGGGTGCGTGCGGATGGGGGGTGGGGGGGTGCGTGCGGATGGGGGGGTGTTTGGGGTGGGGGGGGTGCGGGGGGGTGGGGGGCTGCGTGCGGATGGGGGGGTGTTTGGGGTGGCGGGGGGGTGCGGGTGGCGGGTGTTTGGGGTGGTCACCTAATCATGCATGGGGGAAAAAAAATACCGTCAAATACCGTGATACCGATATAATTTTGAAAAATACCGTGATATAAATTTTTGGTCATACCGCCCAGCACTAAGACATCCCAATTTATAATTTACGGCACGATACATGGAGCAAAATGGCACAGAACAAAAAGCCTGCTGATTGTGCTCAAAATTGCTTTTTGCTCACTGCACTGGTGTACATACAGCCCTAACATCTCATTCAAAACAAGCATTCTATCCACTGTAAAAATATTTGTTACTATATAAAGAAATGAACCTAAACCATTATCTAGTTGAAAATATCATACATAATAATCGATTACATTACCGGTGCAGTGTCAGACAGTGTTGGCAGCAACCAACCTGCTAAAGATAATATAATTCTAGAAAATGATTAGAGAATGATCTCTAGATCATTCTTTACCACTCAAACACTAAAATGTAAAAATGTATCTTCTGTAGATAAATATTTTAATTAGTATTAATTATTTAATCAGTAATGTATAGTAGTTTGCCAAAACACAAATCTCATACCTCCCAATTGTCCCGACTGTTGCGGGACAGTCCCTCTTTTGACAGCTCAACCGGCAGTCCCGGATTCTTACTGAAAAGTCCCTCATTTCCCTTTGATCTCCTGCACTGAAGCTAAAGAAAATACAAATTTAATTAAAAGTAGCTTTTGGCAGAGAGCCCAGAAATCTTAACAAGCTTCAACATACACTTAGATACATTGTTTCTCACTCTTTATTAAATAAGTAGCTTTCGGCAGAGAGCCCAGAAAGTTAAAAACCTACACCTGCACTGAGATACAATTGTAACCAATAAGCTAAACAGGTCTCTTGGGGAAACTGAGACTCGCAGCTTAAAGGGCAACTTCACCTGCATTAGCAAAACTGTAATAACACATTAAACAGGACCCCCAAACCCCCAGAAATGTGTTCAAACTTTAAATAACCTGCCAAATTTAGTCAAATGGGAGTGGAATTTAGGGGGTGTGGTTTCAAAAATGGGCATGGTCAAAAAATCATTTATTTTTGTCCCTCTTTCTATTTTCAAAATGTTGGGAGGTATGAAATCTGAATCTGAATTTAAATTGACTAGATAACAAAAAGCCTCAGAACTAAGGCCCCAAATTTAGGCCAAAAATTAATACTTCTTTTACTGCCAGCAATGAATGTTTCAACTGAGGTAGCAAATCAGGCTGATAGTGGGATGTTGGGAATTGTAGTCAAGCAACATCTGAGGAGTGTTCTAAAGTGTATGCCTAGCATGGAAATAAGTAGACAGAGAAGGATTATTGTGTTCATTCAGTGAGCTGCTATTCCAAAATGGAGTATAAACTTGTACTTTTATGTGCGAATGTTATTTTTTTCCTTTAATGGAAATATCGGCTATAAAGAATGGTGTGACAAACATCATAGAAAAGAAATACGAAACAATAAAAAGCAGAGCATTAAAAAAAAAGGTGCCATTGGATTAGGTTCCTCCGTGAAATGCTAAGTTTGGAAGGGGAAAGGCACGGTCTCAGACTGCTGAAATGAGGAGCACATTGAACATTCCACACATCTCCTGCCCCATTAACAATGCGTGTCTTCATTCCCAAACTGCACCGTACATTCCTTTATGTAAGCATGATTTCTCTGGCACTGCTACCCACACATCACAATCAAGGGGCTTCCTTGGTAACTATATCTGGCTGTTTCTGTATATTATTGTAAAAAAAAGGATCTCCTTGACGGGATGGTCATGTTCCAGCTTGCTCTCCCTTGCATGGCTTTTGGCAGCTGAGCTGGAGGCATTACATAAGCATGTTTATTCTTATTCCCATTTAGCTCTTCCTCCTTTGTTAACATGAAAGATCTCCCAAATGAAAGCAGCAGCAGAGAGTATCTTGCAGAAGGCACATGCCTATAATATTCAGAAAATGTGTGCTTTCTTTCAAGCAAAACTGTGCAATTCATTCATAATTATAGCATAAACCAATGTCAAACTCAGTACCCTTCAGCCACTCAACTACATTTCTTTTATACCGAGCTACATTCTTCCTTATGTCATGGTGAATCCAAACCCCAGAACTGATTTTGTAGCAGTGGGAGAATTACAAGGTCGAAAGTATTGGACTACGACTGCCAGGATACTTTTACTGCTTTTATTAAATGAGGGGATTCTAGGAATCTTTATTAATAAACACCTGTTGGCCTTTGTGGACACTGGATCACAATATGTTGGTTCTACATAGTAACATAGTAAGTTAGGTGGAAAAAAGACACACGTCCATCAAGTTCAACCTTTTATGACTATATTATATGTCATGTATATATATGACTATATTATAAATAATCGTTAGAGAAATTATTATGTGATCCCCTTATATATTTATACAGCCCTTAAATGCCTCTTCTCTGGCGTAAACAATCCCAACTTGGCCAGTCTGTCTTCATAGCTGAGACTTTTCATGCCCTTTACCAGCTTAGTTGCTCTAACTTAATAATATACATTTGAGCAATAGAGAGCAAAACTGCACAGCTATTTATTCTTCTTTTAATACAGCTTAAAACAGGGGTCCTCAAACTTTTTAAGCAGGGGGCCAGTTCATGGTCCCTCAGACTGTTGGGAGGCCGGACTGTAGTCCTCAAACTACGCCCCCCCCTTCCCCTCCTTCAGCTCCCTGCTGCGGGGCCAAACTATGGCCCGTTCCTATGTCCTCCTTGCTGTGTCCTCCCGCTCCCCGATTTGTCCTCTTTCTCCCTGCTGGGGTGAGGAGGCGGCGGGGGCTGGGTAAATTACCCTGGGAGGCGGATTTGGCCTGCGGGCCGTAATTTGAGGATCCCTGGCTTAAAAAGAAAGGACCTACTGGTAGTTAAGCAACAGCTGAGGGACTATAGGCTGCATCACTTTTACTTTATCTACATAACAGGGCCCCACAAAAGGGATCCGGTACATTAAAAATGGCCCTGAACTGAATGCAGTAAAATATCTGCAGCACTGTACACTGATTATTCAGGCACAATTCCTGCCCCATATAACTTTCAGTCTAAGAGAGATTAAGTTACTTGCCCAAGGCCACAAACTAATACAGGAATTGAATTCCAGAGTCATAGTCTAGTAAGCACTGAAACATTATTTTTCCCTTGTAATAGTGACAGATATTTTTGATATAAGAGAGTGGCAAATATAATTATATAAAATTCACATCAAGTCCATTGTATATAAAATATGTCATCCATCTGGTTGACTTTAGATATGCTTTGCTAAATCAGCAATGGCAGCCACCTGTCCAAATATGTTACATATGCTCCAAAAAGTGAATTATAGGAGGCAACAGAAGGAACCCCTTCATATATGCTATTTTCCCCCATTGTCAGCATACCTGCCATAAAAAGATCTTGCTCTGTGTTCTCCACTTTTAAAAAGAAGCTTTGAGGGGGGTTGGTTTGTAACTGAGTTTTAGATTAAAGGGGTCAATAATGACTGCAGTGAGCAAAGTGCAATTTCAAACTCAATCACCATGGTTTTTCCCACAATGCAGCATTTTCCCCAGAATTTTAGCATGATTGTGGTCACAAGGGGGCATTGTGTCTGCCCCAGTTGTGGCCAACTGGGGCAGACACATGATTTGCAATCGCACTTAATATTTTCAAAGTCCAGTTAACCTAATTTCCAGTGTTCAGAGTGTAAGTGATGCATCCTCCCTCTTTTTAGGTGCCAGTTTGCTGCATCTATTGGTGCAGGACACTAAGGGAACCCTGGAGCTACTGCCTAGTTTGGAGGTGGTGGTATTGCAAGGTTCCTCTGTGTCAATAGGTGCAACTGCGATTGCAGTGAGCGGTAATGAGTGCAACTATACAGAAGTGCATGGAGCATATTTTGCTCCATGTGCTGTTGACTGGAGGGAACTTGAGCTACCAGAACTGCACCTGCAGTTGTAAATAAGCCCTTAGATCTGTTAACCACAGTGGTCAGTAGGGCTGGTGTATCAGCTTGGCTGGTAGAATTGTACATTATGCTATTTGTTTATGATAGGGTAGAAAGATAAGGCTAGCATTTTTGGCACATGGCAACCTGACACAGAACCAGTTTCCAAATGTAAATTCCAAATGTTCAGCAGCAATTATTTATTTCTGTTAATTGGCTGAAATCCTGTATTCTTCTGAATCTGTACTGGCACACACCTAAGCCTTATGTGAGCAGTAAGGGAAAAAAATGGAGCTGTTATGTACTTAACCTGTGTGCTGGCAGCCGTAATAAAACTGTGGTAATTTAATCACGCGTGGCAATGTTAATCCGAAGGTGCAGGTTGTCTATGGGAAAATACAGCAGTGTGACAGAGATACAGTTACATCTTTCTGAGACTTGAAAAAAAAAATGTGAATATTTTTGGATTAGGCCCAATTTTTCCCTTTTTTCATGTTTTACGTGTAGACTGTTGAATCTTATCTATCAGAAATACCATAACCAGCGGCATTTTGTCTACAGACCCCACCTTTCATGCCTAGCATTGGTACTCCTGCAAAATGAGCTCTTATCTTTAAAAATTATGATTCCGTGAAAGGGGAAAAAAAAAATCAGGTGAAATGAAGTGGTTATAAAAGCATCTATCGACACATAGGCAGCTTGCCAAGTCAAGTATTTGGGTTGGAAGTCATGCCTTCCCAACTGCTTGAAAACAGGAAGTATCTCTGTTAAGTGATGGATAACTTTACTTTGCTGAGAAGTGAAAAATGAGGCTCTTGCATACATGTGCCAGAGTACACCAAGTAATGCCTTGTCCCACGTACAGAATATACAGAATATAAAAGAACTCCTCTTTGCAGCCAAATAAGTATTTATCTACTTACATTGCAGTATTAAAAGATTTGTATGGTAGTCTGAAACAGTCTCTGATCTTGTAATCCCCGGGTGGACTTCCCAAAATCTGCCCTCCTGTGGGAAGCGTCATGTGGTTTGAAAGTTAGCCAGGGCAAAACAAACCCAGAATGGTAATTAAGTTGGACATGTGAAAGCTTCACTTTCCATTGACTAAGAATGGTGGTGCCAAAATGCTGCATTCCGTTTTTACGTATTTATAGGGAATTGCAGTACTGGGTGTTTAGCAAATGTCTTCAGTATTCATTACTTTTACTCCTGCAGTTTATTGGCTTATGTTCTTCAGTCTAAATTGTTTCCAACAATACACTTATTTTGTGTGTCTCTGACTGATTTCACCTGTTCTTAGTCTGCAATTTGAACAGCAATACTGACACACCCTAAGGAGACAGTTTTAGAGGTATAGGAACTACGCACAGACTAGCAAACCATAGTGGCACTTTTTTGACACTGTCTTTATATATGTGTGTTGGCTTGCCTTTAGGAAGGAATTTTGGGTAAAACACTGCACGGCATTATAGCAGACAGGTAAGCACGTAGGTTTTTATATGTTTATTTATATGCCATTGGGACAAAGATGATTTGGAATAAAACACTGTACAGCATCACAAAACATACAGGAGACAGGTAAACACAAATGAAAAAAAAACTTAAATTTCTGCATGGAAAGACCAATAAACCTTGTATTGAGAGCATAAGCATTTTATTTATAGTCATATAAAAATAAACAAATACAATATCCTTTACACAACAGCATAAAATATGTATGTATGTATCTATGTATGGATTATTATTATTTACATTTATAAAGTCCCAACAAATTTCATAGTGTGTAAAATTGTTGGGTGTTTACAGTGAATTAAGATATAATAACAAAATACAACCGCAAACAAAGAGGGCCCTGCTTATTAGAGTTTGCCATCAAAATGAGAAGGGGGTAGGAGACACTATAGATGATGTACATTGTAACATAGTTAGGAAACTATTCTATTGCTCTTTAGAGTGCACTCTATAGAGGTTATTTACCAATGACCCCAATGCAGAATGGGGTCTCTAATTGCTCATTCTCATCTTTGCTGTACCTTATGTAGGATTAAAAATCTAACCCAGAGCACAGTGCCATTGGCCCCAAAGTATCCATAATGCGGATCAAGAGAAGATATTCTGTTCTTCTCTTGACTTCTGGAGTGGATCGTAGCGATTTAGGATATGCGCACCTGTTATTGTTAGAAAGGGAGATACTGGAGCTGATTAAATCAATTTGATCCATACTACAGATGGCAAATACAGGGGTTCTTTGCAGCCCATGCTCCCATGTGCTCCTTAACTTGCATGTTTAAATATTGCACTAGGTAAGAGAGTGGGAGAAGGGACACATACATGTCTCCTCCCACCCTCATAAATGTAGATCTGCTGAACGCCGGTGGTGATGCACTTTTGAGGATGTGTGGGTCCGCACTCTATTCCTGTGGACACAGGTGCACACAGTGGGGCTGGATGCACAGTGTGAAAAACATGGTGGTGTGTGCCTATTTTTTTTTTGCTTTTTGCACCCATCAGTAAAAAAGCCCTCATGTGCACAAAGCAATAGATAAATAAGGCAGTGCGTGAATTGTTCACGTTAGCTTGCAATTTCATTCAGGGGTGACAATATCTCCTAAGAGTTGTGTAAAGCTCTGTGTATAGAGCATCATATAAATAATTTGTAGATGCATACTGTTGTTTTTTTTAACAAAGTTTCACTTTTGTGTATCTCTTTAGCAAAACAAAGTAGTTGAATGTGGAATCATCTTAATCTCCTTTAATAGTAATGATGTTTTTTTCGGTCACTAAATATAAAATTTCCCTTATCCAGAAGAGAATAAGGGCGTATTTTAAATAGGGGTGTTCCAACTTTACAGTAAACAGTAATTGGGAGCATGAGTGGGCTAGACTTGCCATTGCATCTGGAGTTAATACTGGGAGTTGTACTGATGTCCTTAAAAGCTCACTTGGTCTTGAATACATTTAGCACTTGTAACATTTACAATAATAAACTTTTATATTTCATATGAACACATACAACTAAATGCTTCCATGCACTGATATAAATCAGGTGCTACATGTACTGGGGAACACAATACCGCCATAAACACTGGCACATATTCATTCCACCTTGACTGAACTGGTGGGCCACCAACCCCTTTCTGGGAATAATGATGTTGCCTTGACTGAATATATCTCTTACAGATATATGTAAAGCTGTTTTTCTCTTCTATAGAAATAGCTGTTTTTTATTGTAACGGAAAAAAAAAAGTTTTGTTAAAAGCAAACAAATTTTTGCAAGCTTGAGCTGCCCAGTGGATTTTTAACAGATGAGCTCAGCTTCGATAACCACTCATAATGCTAATGTAGGTGCTGAAATCCCATTCCAGACCTGAAATAACCTTAGCAACAAGTTGTTGCAGCAATCAGGATGCCTCATCAGAGGAAGCATTCCAAGATAATGTTTTACTTTCAGAGAGCAGATGGGGAACATTCCCCGCTGCAGTGCGCATACAAGCCCCTACAGAGGAGCTCGCCTCAACAGCTCGGGACAAGGGATTTTCTTTTTTGCTGCAATATATACACTTCAGAAACACTTGAAGATGCATATTTCTCATATCACCAGATATTAAGATCTAGGTAAACTAATCAGTGCTAGGTGAAGTAATCAGAAAGTATCTGAGGCTCCATTCATAGCTAAAGGACAAAGAAAACAGTTGTACAGCCTTAAATGCTGCCTTTCTTTAGTTGCTGAGTAACATGGATATTCCCTTAGGGCAATGGCACACACTGCGATTACGGATGTTTTTTTTGCCTGAGCGTTTAGTACCTCAGCTGGCGGGCAGCAAAACGTCCTGAATTTGTCCACTCACAGATCAGGCAATTGTCACTTGAAAACACTGACCAGCGCCACCTGGAATTGCTGGATGTGCTGCTGATTTTAAGAGACAAGTTCAGCTAAGAGAGCGGGCTCAGTTATTACCGCCGAGGAGGGTAAAAAATGACAGCCAGTAAATAAACTGTTAGAACGTCTTATATTTTAACTATAGTAATGATGGCTTGTTGACCCATAGAAAATTTAAACAAAACAAGGACATGTCAAAGTAAATAAAAGTTCAGGACCAAATTATATTGATCATCAGCTCTGAGGTAACCAAACCATTTTATTAATTTCCTAGGATTATCTGGTCTCTGGCATTGTGCTGAGAAATTGTCAAATTGTTAATGTGGTGCCATTATTCAAAAGGGAATGTCAGCCTGAAAACTATAGGCGAGTTAGTTGAACAACATTGGTAGGAAAGCTTTTGGAGGAAGTAATAAGAAAAAAAATTGAAATTACAATTTGACAAATGAGTTTGTGCCAGCATGGATTTCTGAACAGTAGATCTTACCAGACAAATTTAATTTCCTCTTATTAGGAGATGAGCAGAAGCCTTGACATTGAGGTGGCAGTGAGGTGGTCCTTTGTTTTCTTATAAACTTGAGGTTGTTATTGTAAGTACTTTCCTTATTTTTGCTCATGATAATGATATTGTGCAATCTTGTACAGCTAATTGGCAAATGAGGTTCAGTGTTGATAAAGACAAGGTTAAAATAAGAAAATAATAAGAAAATGGAAGAATTTAGTATACACTAAATTGTGTAAATAGTGTGTTGGGGGTATCCTTAAAGGACATGTAAACCCCCCACACCCATACCTGCCACTCTGGTTGTCCAGAGGTTAATAGTAAGGCTGCAACATCCCCTTAATCACTTAGATTTCCTTCTACTCCTGTAACTCGGCCCCCTCCCTCAGGAATTTGCTTTGGCTGTTGGCTTGTGGGCATGCTCAGTTGTTCTAAGTTCAGATTACTAAACACACCCCCCAGTCTAGCAGCCAGTGAAGAGATGGCATTGCTGGTTCTCATAGAAACTCAGCTCTAGCTGTCTGATTTAATTTTTTTCTCCTAAGCTCAGCTTTACCATTACAGTGCTCAAACAAAGCAGAACTTTTATCAAAGACAGTCGTGTCTGTGTGAGCCTGTATTCTTGATGAAATGTATGCTGAATAAGGGTCTGTGTGTGTGTAGGCTGTTTGCAGATTTAAATGTATCTGATTATGTATCAGAGGAAAAATGGCCACCAGATAAAAGCTGCTATTTGGTTTAGGAAAATGTGATGGTGATGGTGCTGGCAAGCGGAGGGGATATATGCAGTACAAATGATGCCAATTTGGAGGGGGGGATGTGCCCAACTGATATACACTGTAGGCAAATGTAGGCTTTACATGTCCTTTAATTGAGAAGGATCTGGGCATTTTGTGGCTAACAAATTGTGTAACTTGGCAGTGTCACTCAGTGGCTACTAAAGCAAATAAAGTGTCTTGCAAAAAAAGGGCATTAAATCGAAGGATCTAGATTTGCCTATTTGTAGGTCCCTGGTAAAGCAACACATTAAATATGTGGAACACTTTTGGGATCCAGTCCTTAACAGGGATAGTAGAGAAAAATGCAACTAAACGGGTAAAAGAAAGGAACAATTAAAATATAAGGAAAGACTATCAAGGTTGGGATTGCTTTCTCTGGAGAAAATATGCTTGTGAGGGGGACATGGTTACTTTTTACAAGTACATTACATTATAGAAAGATAACAGGGAATCTTTTTTTTTTTACATAAAAAACTATCCAAGAACCAGATGCCATGCCTTTAGACTTGAGGAACTGAACTGGTAGGACTACTAGAAATGTAGAAAACAACTACAGCAGGAATCAATGTGTTAAAACAGAGCATTTGCAGATGTTAAGTTACAGATAAAGTTTTACCTGTTGACAGTTGTGCCACTCAACAACCATGGGCTCCTCTAAGAAACTAAGTGAGAATGTGAAAATTAAGCTAATTGGTGGTTTCAAAGCAAGGGAAGAGTATAAGGATTTCCTCTGTCCCTAATGTCATAAAGACGTGGCAGTTAAGGTGTACTGTGGAAGTCAAGGCAAGATCTGGAAGAAGACAATCAGATAGAACTACTGGTATACAAGACAGAAAGGCACACCCATGTATGACTATAAAGGACCTGCAGGAAGGTTTGGTTGATACAGGAGTGGTATTGCACTGTTCTATGGTGGTGAGACATTGCCTGCACAAACATGATCTGGGTGGAAGAGTCATCAGGAGGAAGCCTTACCTGCAACCTCATCACAAATATCTGTCTGAGGTATGCAAAACAGCATCTAGACAATACAGAGAACTTTTGGAAACAAGTGGTGTGGGACTGATAAAGTAACTCCCTCTTCAGTACAAAATAAACTAAATATGCGATTGTCCCAAGCCAGATAGCCAAAAATACAGATAAAATCAAGATGCTAACTTGCCTTTATTCTTCTGCAGAATTTTCATTGCCATATCTCTTGATCTCCTCCCTCCCTGCCCACTCTCTTTTTAACCCTGCTGTTCACACAAGGATTGGACAGTTATGCATAAGATATAACTGTTATTTATTCTTAAATTGACATTTCTAAATCACTATGTCAAGGACACCTTTAACACAAGAGTACTATAGGTAGGGATGGCTGCCACAGGCACATTTTCCAAGGATGCTAGCCACTCTGTTTAGGAAATTGGGATAAATGGGAATCGTAGCCTAAGAATATTGAGGCTGTAGTCAAAAAAGTTGCTTCCCAATTGCCTAACCTTTAAGACACCCTTTTACCTTTAAGGAAGGACTTGCTGCTCCATAGGCAAAAAAAAAAGACTTTAAGGCAGAACAAATTACATCATGTAGTAGTAAGAGCTAAATTTCATGTTTAAAGTTACATGGGCTTGGTAGAAACATAATTGAATACTTGCTGCCCCAGTGGGACTCTTACCGGCGCTCTGCGCAAATGCTCTTGCCGCACTTTTAGACAATGCACATTCGATTAAATCTGCATGTTTCTTTTTATGATATTTTATGGTTTTACAGAATTCCATAAAAAATCTGGACACCATCTGGAGGGCCACCGATAGATTGTGCCTGGCGTCACTATTTCCTTTTGCATTCCTTTTTAATTGGTGTAAATTAAGGGTGCTGATTATTAAGCTGTGACATGACTGTTTAGTGATTTCTGATGACGTTTGAATTTGGTTGGTTTTGGGAATGAAAGTAATTGTAGGTTTCAACAAAGCACAGAATTCATTGGAAATAATAAAATAACATCTTTAGAATCAGGCTGCCTCAATCTGTGTTGTAATAGTCTGCGCAGTATGAAACACACACTATATCAATGCTGGACCCCAAATGGGGCCATTGTTAGGGTTTCTGAGAACATAATGTCTCTGGAGTATGTGAGGATAGAGACTCAAATCAGATACAGTCATTTTACTGGAGCAATTTTAGCAATTTATCTCTGATACCTGAACAGTCTAAGTGCATATTTTATAAAGACAATATGCAGACAGTATTTATTATGTCTAGGAAAGAGGCCCAAGCAAGGAGAGATAACATGCAACCAAATTTTTCAGAGGATTATAGCTATTAGGAAATGTTCGCATTTTGTAAACTTTGTTTGAATGGAGGTATTGAATGGAAACTTTTACCTGGTAAAATGCAAGCATAGTACAATTAGTTATATCTTTCAGTTAACTAGAATATTCATTAATTCATAAAAATTCAAATTCAATAATTCAAAAAGAATTATTAAGGGAACTTATTCTTTGCTTTCTTGATTCTTTAGTTTCTCTTAATTTTCCTTTGTTTTTTTCTTCATTTCATTTTTTGTTAACATTTCTTTATTCAGTTTCAGATAAAACAAATCTTTTTTCTTATTGACTGGTGCATAAGAGAAACTGTATGTAATGTCAATAAAAAGTTGATCATAAGGTACCGGGCCCTGTCCCCTTCTGCATTCAGTGTCTTAGCTCAACCCATCCTTCCTTTGGAGATCTTAGTCTGTCCATGAAACTCCCTCATTGGCACCAGTAAAACATACCAGCTACTGGCAACCAGATGCTAATTTACTAATTGTATTAGATGTAAAACAAAAAGAAATAGTCATGTCATAAAAATTAGCTCTGGCCCTACTTGATAAATATAATCAAGTAGCTTTAAAGGAAAACTATACCTCACACGATGTAAGTCTCTATAAAAATATATTGCATGAAACAGCTTATATATATATATATATATATATATATATACAGAAAAGAACAGAGCACACCCTAATAGTAATCAAATGCCCCAGGTGCTTGCAAAAACCATGTATATAGCAAGACAATGAGCCGCACACGCAGGGACTTTGTTAGAAAACAAAATTTTTTTTTAATGAAAACGATCCAACGTTTCGAGCACCAACTGTGCTCTTGTCTTGCTATATATATATATATATATATATATATATATATATATATATATATATATATATAGAAAATAGTCATCTGTGGCCAGCACACCCTTCAATGTTTCATCAAAAAAATTTTTATTGTAGATATATTGTTAAAACCAACGTTTCGGTCCTTGTTAGGACCTTTCTCAAGGATAAAAAAGGTCCTAACAAGGACCGAAACGTTGGTTTTAACAATATATCTACAATAAAAATTTTTTTGATGAAACATTGAAGGGTGTGCTGGCCACAGATGATTATTTTCTATGCATACATAATTTTGGCTAAGCACCCCGCATAATATTGAGCCTTGGAGTGCGAACACCATTTGGATTGAGATATATATATATATATATATATATATATATAAAACCCTGCTTTATCTAAATAAACCATTTTCATAAAAATATTATTTTTTAGTATATGTAACCCTAAATAGAAAATAGCCATTTTAAATATTAGGGCCGCCATATCAGCCAATGAATTTGCTCCCACACTTCTTCCTGTTAAAGTGTAAGCTGCATTATTTCCTGTCAGGTGATCTTTGAGGGAGAACACAGACCAATACAAAATGATAGCTCAAGTTAAAAGATGTAATAGGGAAATGTACTGTTATATATACTCCAGTAAGGTAAGATTATTTACAAGAGAACTTAATATGATATAAACTATTAGATGGTTAAGTATTCAGTCTGGGGGTATAGTATTCCTTTAATTATGGTTTATACAGACATAACTGTGCCAGGCCATACTATGGTGGCATGGTTTTCATGCCTTGCTTAAGAAATCAAAAGTTCAGCAGACACAAGAGTGATGCCCTGGCATAATTCCACCAACCATCTATGAAAGTATAGGTTTCCTTGTACAAACGAAATATCACATACCCAATAGGCATACAATAATAAATATTTCCAGTGAACGCTATCACCTCAGGGATGTTCCACTTGGCAAATAGATTCCATTGACTCCATACTCAGATAAACAGCAGCTATAATGGCTTAATTTATTATGGTGTAATTTTAGCTAGTGAAACAAGCTGGGGGTAACTCATAAGAAAGCATTTGTTTGTTTTATTTTTTTAAACAAAAAGCAAAACAATTGTTAAGTTACAGAGCAATTTACAAAATTTACAATTTTATTAAAAAAATAAGGGTTACCATACAGTATATAATGGGATATTTAATTAGCCCTGTTCTTAAGCGCTTATAGTTTAAAGGGCAGAAGAACAATGCACACACAAGGTTGATGGAAATAATGTATGATGATTCTTTACATCAACTAGGCCTTTTAAGTGTGTCTTTAGGGTAATTCAGCACTGCTCATTTGGGAGTGATAAGCACCCGTCACTTGCAGGCGATACACATTCAGAGAGAATGGGGGGAGATTTTCAACGACTTGACTCCCTCCCACGGAGCTATAAAATGCTTAGGCGCCAAATTGCTTGAAATAACCCTGTGTGTCATTGCACTTAGGGAGTGTTTGAGTGTGGGGGGCGTCCTATGGCAGGAGGCAGAAGTTCAAGAGAAACTGAGAGAATGATATAATGTTGTGAGAGGAGGTGAAGCAGAGCAAGAAAGAGTGGATTTTAATATCACATCCATGATGTACGGAGGAGAAGTATTATAAGTTCCAAACACTGGGATGCAGTACATGCAAACATGTTGGTGATATATAAATAAAGAATAGTAAGAAGTGAAAAACCTGCCCAGAGCAGCTTACAATATAAATCACTGATGGGAAATATACAGGGCTGAAAGATTAGATAGCAATCGTGTTTGTAATATTGTTGGAGGAGATAAAGCAGTCTGTTATGGGATGTGTTATCCACTCAGAAATGTAGCATGTTTCAGCCTACTATGTATAAAAATGCATCTGTCCAAGCAGTGTCAGACTGAGATGGCAGGGGCCCACCAGAAAACCCTGGACAATGGGCCCACACTCAAAACTTTAATTCCTCCTCTCCTCCCTCAAACTCTTTATTATCCTTATCTATTTTCTCTACATACTATAATCTGTTCTTCCATCTATCAAGCTTCCTTGTTCCCATACAGAAATAGGAAATGACCATGAAATAGGCTAAATAGTTTAGAAGCAAGAGGGCCCACTGACACCTGGGCCCACCGGGAGTTTTCCTGGTATCCTGGTGGTCCAGTCCGACACTGTGTCCAAGAAAACAAACATTGCTAGAAATACCAGAATAAAGAAATGTCCTTTCCATACACAAAAATGCAGAAAAGCTATGTAGGAATTTTAGTGCCCTAGATGCCTATTTACATATATGCCACAACTGCTTAAAGGGGTTGTTCACCTTTATGTTATAAAATATCCTATCTTTAGCGACTTTTCAATTGGTCTTTATTATTTATTTTTTTTTTATAGTTTTTTTAATTATTTGACTTCATATTTGCAGTTTTCAAATGGGGGTCACAGACCACTCCAGCTAAAAGTCTATTGCTCTGTAAGGCTACAATTTGTTCAATATTTATTTATTTAGACCCTTTCCTATTCATATTCCAGTCTCTCATTCAAACCACTGCCTGGTTGCAAGGGTAAGTAAGACCCTAGCAACTAGACAGCTGCTGAAATACCAACCACTGCCTGGTTGCTAAGGTAAATGAGACCCTGCCAACTAAATAACTGCTGAAACACCAACCTGCTAAACAAAAAGCTAAATAAGTGAAAAACCACAAAAAATTAAACATGAAGACCAATTGGAAAAAGTCTCATATCAATGTCTTCATCATACTAAATGTTAATTTACAGCTGAACTACCCCTTTAAACAGGTCCATGTGGATGGCAAATATGTCTGCATACTTGCATGCAGATAGCAGTGGGCAGTTTCTGTTGGTCCATGACGGTGAATAGGTATCAGTCATTACTTTACATCTTTATGTACTCCACACTGATATTTCCCCCTTGGAGGTTCAGCTGTTTGTGTTGTCAAGTGCATTAAAACATTATCAGGAATCTAGCTATGCTTTTTTATTTCTACAAACACAGGTGTGGCAATGCTCTCTCTTCTACTTTTCTTACTCCACCGATTATATGGTATGCTTGAATTGCTTGAATCATCTATATTTTAGCATACAGTGCAATGATACTTAAGAGGTAAGAGATCTTGGTGTATGTGTGTGGGGGTGGACTTCCCACCCATAGACATACAAAGAGCTCAGGCAACAAAATACTTTAAATTGCCTTTTGTGCCCAAAGGTATAAAGTGGACAAATCATACATTTGTTGATCATTGTCTCCAAGAAAGTATATCAAGACATGTTCTGTTTCAACCTGCTGTGCTTAGTGATAGTTTCCTTAGATTTGGGCCAGGATCAATACAGAACACTACTCACTGTTAACAGATCTCCACAGACAGCTTAACTCCACTGGACTGACACGAGTATGCAGATCTTGACAAGTTTCCTAAAACTGTGAAAAATCTTCCATACATAGACCAATCCTGGTATATCAGTCTTAATGTTGTCTATATCATCTGCTGAGGCATCAGGATAAAGGGAGTCTTCCATAGGCATCAGTAGTACCAGTTCAGTAACAGGTCTGAAGAAAATCCAGAAAGTGTCACCTTTAGTTACCTTTACTTCTACCTTGGCCGTCATCACTGGTTGTAGTCTTTGTAACAAGTCCTATTGCAATTTGTTCTTAAGAACATGTAAACACCTCTTTTCGCCAGTGGTTCAAGAGCACATTGGAAAGACGTTGGATGTGTTTCTATTCACGTCCATAGAGTCTGCTATAAATAAAGTCTCCTGGAGGAACTGGAACCATAACATAACAATATCTTCTTGGAGGAAGTCTGGTACTGATAGCAATGTTGTTTTACTGAGATAGGTGGCAGATGTTGATCTGGTGGCAAGGTCTGCTGGGTTAAGATCAGTAGAGATGTGGTGCCATGACAAGGGGATGTTCCAGTCAGTGACTTCAGATGTCTGAGCAGTATTTTTCCTTGGATGGTTACTGAGTCCACACATCTGAGTGGGTTATATAAGCTATTCACAACTGATTGAACTCCTCGCTTAGTGAAAGGCTTGTTGCAAGTTTACACCTGAAACATAAATGCATCTTTCTGGATATCCCAAAGCAGTCCAAGGCTACACTGCACAGGAGGGGTTTCAGTCCCTATGTCAAGATTCTTTAAAGCGTAATCCTCTGAACTAAATGCCTTTATCACCTTGCTGCTATTAGAGATAATCTTATGAAGTCTTAGGTTGGCTACTGACAACAGTTCTTGTATTATTGAGAGGAGATCAATTGCCTCTTTATCAGTAGGTAAGGATTTTAGTCCATCATCTACATAGAAGTTCCTCTCAACAAACTGGCACGCGTTAATTTCACCTTCTTGGGCATTCCTTCTCAACCCAGGTATTGCTAAGGCAGGAGAAAGGCCATTTCCAAAGACATGTACCCTCATGCAGTAGTCTGTCACCTCATCATTGAGGTCATTGTTACAAGTGCCATAGGAAGTTCCGGTTATCCTCACGGACAATGAAACAGGGAAACATCTGCTGAATGTCTGCCATTACTGCCACAAGTTCCTTTCTAAAATGGATTAGAACCCCTATGAGGCTTTTATTCAAGTTGGGCCCAGTGAGAAGAATATTGTTTAATGAAACCCTGTATACTGGGCACTCTAGTCAAATACTACCCTTATCTGACCTGGTTTCTGAGGGTGGTAGAAACCAAAGGATGGAAAGAACCAGCATTCTTCTCCTTCCCTTAATGGTGGTGCAGGTTCAGCATGGTTGTTGACAAACATCTTTTGCATGAAGGCAAAGTAATGTTCTCTCATTTCTGGTTTCCTGTTTAAGGTGTGGAAATTCTGGAGTTGGTTTGTTGTCTGTTAGGCAAATGTTGCCTTGGGGTGCGAAAGGGCAAAGGTGCCACCCAGCTTTTGGAGTTATCTTTGTCTATCATTTTGAGGACTTTTTTATCTTCTATTGTGGGAATTCACACCACTCTGTGTGATGTGCTGCACTCTGAGGTGCTGGCAAGTCTTTCCTTTACACAATAATGATGAGGACATGGTTCAAAATAAGTACTGCGTCCATTTGGGGAGTATGTGAGTTTTGTAAGGAGAAATATTGATGGGTTTCTTTTTCCTATATATACAAAAATTTCCTATGATGACCCATCCCAGGTCGAGCCATGATTCCTTGGGGAGAAGTGTTGGAAGATAGTACTGAGAAGGGTTGTAGATGAAGGGCAGACACATGTTTGTTGCTGTTGCACTCTATAATTTAATAATAGCTGTGCAGTCCTTGGCTAGATGTTCCACAGAAGTGCAGCACTTGTAACAAATGCCAAATTTCTTTAAAAGTTCTTTGTGTTCCTGAAGGAGTTTTGCTCTAAAGCCACAACACTTTTTAAGTGGATGAGGCATTGCCGATTTGGGTTTTAAATTTTCTCACCGTAGTTGCCCTTTATGTAGAGTGTAGCAGCAGACGAAATATCTGCTCTGTCAACAAACTTTGAAAGAGCAGAGCTGGTGAGTTTGCGACGAGTCAAGAACTTGGCAATGTCTGTAATTTCAGTTCTTTCAGGCTTTGGACAAGGAGCTGCTGACTGAGGAAAGTCAGTGGTGAAGCAGAGATGTTCAGGAACAGGTTTAGAGTCCATTACCATAGTGGGTTGTGGATCTCCAACAGCGTTGTAAGCAGAAGGTAGATGACTGTGTGACACTGTCTCAAGTAGTATGTCAATACCTTGAATTCTAGATTGTTGAAGCCCAGGTATTGAGGTAGAAGGAGCAGAATATGAATTATATTGATTGGAGCTGTGAAACATGCCATACCTATAAGTGACCGCTTTGAGGAATAGTTTGTGTGGTCTGATATATTAGAAGCAGCTGAGTGCCTGCTATTTTGGCTCAAGACATAGTCCTTGATGCGCTTAAAGGAGTCTTCTGTACCTGTCAGACTGACATTGTCTCTATGACTCTCTTTAGCAGCTTGTTCTAAAACTCTCAGTCTTGCTATTGCTGCTGCCTGTTCATGTTCTTTTTGCAGGATCTCCATCTCTAAAGAGCAGCTTCCGCTTCCATGTCTGCCCTCTGACAAGCAGTCTCCGCTTTAAAGGAGAAGGAAAGACTAAGTCACTTGGGGGTGCCAAAATGTTAGGCACCCCCAAGTGACTTAGATCGCTTACCTTGTACCCCGGGCTGGTGCCCCTGTTAGGAGAAAACAGCACCAGCCCAGGGTAATTGTAGTGAGCGCTTCCTTCGTCCTTTTTCTTCTGCCGGCGAAATCCGTGGGCTGGCGCATGCGCAGTAGAGTAAAAAGCCAACTTTCTTGTTCGGCTTTTCACTCTACTGCGCATGCGCGCGCAAGCGAATAGGAAGTAGGAAGCGCTCGCTGCAACCCCGGGCTGGTGCTGTTCTCTACGTACAGGGACACCAGCCCGGGGTAAAAGGTAAGCGATCTAAGTCACTTGGGGGTGCCTAACATTTTGGCACCCCCAAGTGACTTAGCCTTTCCTTCTCCTTCAAGGAGACTTAGCAAAGTTGGCCTCTATTTTAGCAGTCTCTATATAAGCGCAAGTCTTCAGTAGTTGCTCACTAAGGGGCTGATTTACTAAGACACGATTTCGAATCCGAATTGGAAAAATTCCAATTGGAAACGAACATTTTGCGACTTTTTCGTATTTTTTGCGATTTTTTTCGGCGTCTTTACGATTTTTGCGTAAAAACGCGAGTTTTTCGGCGTCTTTACGATTTTTGAGTAAAAACGCGAGTTTTTCGTAGCCATTACGAAAGTTGCGCAAAGTCGCGATTTTTTCGTAGCGTTAACACTTCGCGAAAAAATCGCGACTTTGCGCAACTTTCGTAATGGCTACGAAAAACTCGCGTTTTTACTCAAAAATTGTAAAGACGCCGAAAAACTCGCGTTTTTACGCAAAAATCGTAAAGACGCCGAAAAAATCGCAAAAAATACGAAAAAGTCGTAAAGACGCCGAAAAAATCGCAAAATTACCGATCACTATGAAAAAAACGCAATCAGACACATTCGGCCCGTTCGTGGGTTAGTAAATGTGCCCCTTTGTGTAGAATACCTTGAATGTGAAGATCTGGAAGACCATTTATTGTCTAGTAGGTGCGGAAACATGATGTGTGATTTTTTTCTTGAGCTTTTGCTTTAGTCTCTTGTACTAGGCTGATCCTTTGCTGATTCAGCCAATTTAATCTATTTAATTCTTCCAGAGACTCTCCTGTGTTGCTGCTTTTTAGGACAGATGAATATTTAATATTCACTCTGAAATAATTTTCAAAGGCAGTATTAAAGCATTTGCAGTACTTGCTGGTCAGGTTCACTAACAACAGACATGCAATATACTGTTTTGTTCCATATCTCAGTGAGATTATTTGAGAGTTGCTCTTTAGTAGCTTCAAAGTTTTCTTTTACTTTAGTTGTTGGTTTGATCTTTCTTTTGGATCGGACACTTTGCCCTGGCAAAATGGTGCTGTTCTGCACATGAGTGAGCTCTGGTTCTTGACACACATTTTCTGAAATATATGTAACAGAAGCCATAGATTGAGACATATCAGAGCCTGTGCTGCTTGCAGGGTATACAGAGCAATGTATGTGTGGCACACAGCTAAGAGCAGGAGAGAGGCAGGTGCTGAGCAGGTAGGCAGAATACAGAAAGTCACATAACAAGACATCTTGATTATGGCCATGGATGATAGACAAAGCATTGAAACAAATGTTTTATCCACCTAGTAAATTAGTGCTGGTCCTCATCTTGCACTGTTATAAAAATGTGTAGCATAAAAATAATGTACTGTATATATATTTGTTTTGGGTAGATGAGACTGCCCACCAGGTGGGCATCAGTTTGCTTAGTGGAGCCTTGGTGGTGTTTGAGTAAATATTTTATAGCAGAGTCTCATGAATATTGTATGCAATTGTATAGCTTTTCACAAACTTCCATTTCAACTGCCTGCCATGTCAGTGCTGCTTTTTAAATATTTTAAAATGACCCTTGTGCAAAAAAATTGCTTCTAGCAGTATTTTAATCTGGTATTATAAGGACATAAATCAGCACAATGCAACTTGAGAGTGCCGACTGATGATGGACATAGCAGCTTCCTATGCTCTAAAGCTGCTGAAATATTTCACTTAATGTTGTGGACATATGCACTAACAAGTTTTTTTCTGAGCAACACAAAGTAAGAAAGTTAACATTAGGCTCTGTTAAGAGGGTCAGTAAATGGAAAGTTTGCCCAACTTGCTCCCTTGCAAAAAAAAAATGTTCTTCGAACAATCACTGAAAAAAATGATTTTGATTACAAAAATGTGGAGGTTTCATTTAAAAAAACAAACAAAAAACCATTTATATAATATGGGGGTTATGTAATAAAAAGCATTAAGTTTGCCCAGGAGCAGTAACCAATCTCAACCAATCCGTAGGAAGCATTTACTGGTCACCTGGTTGCCATTGGTTACTGCTCCTGGGCAAACTTGGTGCCTTTTATCACATATGGGGCTATAAGTAGCATAAATATCCTTATAAGGTTTGAAAACATTGAACAGGGATCTATTATTTGATAACATTTTATCATGTGATCGTATACAAAAAAAATGCAGTCTGCAATCTCTGGCTTAATCTTCTATTTCTTTTCTCTGCAAACCAGTCTTCAAAACCTACCAATAGCACATGTTTTTGCACATTAATAAGAAGCAATGTTGAATCAGTAAATGGATGGGAATGTCTAAAAGGGTGCTTGGATATTTACAGTTATCTAGAAAACATGTGCTGCTTATAGGTCTGAAATGACATGATCTACATCCTAATTTCACAACCAGTGGTATACACCTGGGGTGCCTATGGCAAAGCACAGCATTGCTCAGTTTAGTAAATTGCCATTGTTTCTGTATTTTTATAAATACATTTGAATAAAAAAGAATAGTATTGGGAACTATTGCCTACCTTCATTCTGTGTGTGTCACGCTGTCATCAACTTTTTAACTATGTAACAAACAGTTCAAGTTTTAGCTGCCGTTAGGTTTGGGATGGAACTACTTTGGATTTAAAAAGTTGGCTTGGTGTTGGCTGGTACCAGTTCCAGACTACATGACCACACAATATAAGTGCTAGGCGATGAAGTAGGTTTCTTGTTTTGCAAGAGTCTGGAGCCCATATCTGAAATACTTTATTGGACCTAAGACAGCCCCCACACACTGCCTATTTTTCTGTCCTTTTTTCCATGTTATCGACAACTGGGCTAAACATTATTATGTTTTAATGTGGAATAATATGTAACCTTATTTTGGCTAGTATCAAGCAATGTCCAGCTAGATGGTAGAGAGCATGGTTACACATGACTCTAATGCTCCTAGAACATGCTCTCACAAATAGCTTATCTGCACATTGTCTTACCCTCATTTACAGGGTCCTTGCTTCACGACTTTTATCTCTAGAGCCGTGGCTTTCCTCTTGGCTAGATGCGTCTGAGCTTAGTTGGTCCAGGCTCCCTGGAACACAACCTTCTGAAGGAAAGAATTAGTGCCCACCTCCTGCCTGACACTATATTACAGTGTGCAGGAAGTTGCCACCCCTTCTAAGGGCCTATAACTTCACATATCTAAATAGCAAAATTGGCAACATGTATTTCTAAATAGTAACAGCAACTAGGAAGTGGTAGGGAATAAGGCCATACAGATTGTTAACCCAATGGGTCCCTACAAATATGTGAATCGTTTGGTTCATTTCAGAGGAAATGGACATTATATAATTAGATTAAAAACACAAATTAGTGATTGCTGACCTTAGCTGATGGTATTTCAAGGACTCTTCTATGAACAGAAGCACATTACTTTTGCTGCTGGCATTTAGGGAATTACCAATTACCACTTAATATTTAGGACTTCCTTCCTCAATAGTAATAAATGTATGAATGAATGGTGCAATTATTAGACCAGACCCACCTGTGCCAGCGACAAAACCACCTGTCATGATGCTAGCATTTCCTAAATACCTGCATTGTTAGAAAATTATCAGGACCAGTTTTAAAAACATATGGACAAGATTTTTTAGATATGAAAAAATCACAGTAGAATAATGGTGAGTTTGGCCAAATGATGTTTTGAGGTATTACAATGTTCTAGCTGGTGAGGAGCAGTGTTTTTGCTGTTTGGACACCATGTGACCTGGATTGGAGGCTTTGCCAAGATCTGTGCCCAAAATAAATGACCAATATTACTGTTGGTTTCCTAGTGTGTTGGATGTTGTTCTGCATGAAGATTCATCTATTTCCATGTAGATGACATACTAAATGTTCACAGACCAATATCAGAATTATGATCCTCACACAGAGCAGTCCATGGAGCCCACATGGAGTTAGGGGACTGTTTGACTCCAGTTGTACATTTCTGTTGCAGTGAAAATCACAGAGATGTCATGGCGCATATTCTATATCTAGAAACTATGAATTTGAAGCCTGAAACAACACTGTGACAGATGAAAAATAAAACATTCTAGAAAAATGCACCACCTGAAAGTATCAAAGCTGTTCCATGTCTGAATTGACCCAAGCTGGCAAAGAGTTAGTCATATCCATCTCACGTAAACAGATTGATTCACTCACTATCTTATCAGCAGTTATGGCATAGATTGACAAATAGAGCAGCCTCTGGGGGAAAAAATCCTTAGTCTGCAAAGTATTAAATATAGAGAAGGCTGCAAAAACCTATAATGCTGTCATAGCTATCCAGGTGGGGGCCCAGGCAGGGCCAACAGAGCAGTAGTTATAGGGGGAAAGATTGTGGAAAGATAAATATTATACAACTGCAGCTTCTGCCGTTGCAGAGATAGTAGCACATGAGCACCTAAAGCATCAAGAAGAAGAATAACACACCACCCCCTCTAGTACCAAAAATAATAGCACATCAGTGCCTGTGATAGAAGGACAGCAGCAGATAAAATAGCAGTGGGTATAAAAGCTTCTGGGACTGGATTGTGGTTGATGTACAAGGCTATTGGGGCTTGCTGGTAGATATAGTGCAACAGGGCTAGAATTTCTGCTTTATACATAAGCAGTCCTCATAGAGTCTGTTTGACTTGAGTGATGCCACTGCCATGGTAGCCCTGTGTTATTTCTACCTGAAAATATAGGTATTTTTTTCTTCTAAACAGTCCTTCTTCTTGTGGTTCTTGTACTGAATCTGATAAACTTTAGCCAGTATCCTTGATTTTGGAAACTCAGATCCTGCACTGGGAAGTGTTTACAATTAAATGAATGGTGGCCTTTTGTGATCTATTTCAGGAGTGAGATTTGCAAACCATCTGCGGGATGTTAGAATGTGTAGAACTCTGCAGCCCTGTTATTATTGCCGTACACAAGAGGATGGGGTTAATGTAAGATTCAGATGTGTAAAAGCCAGGGAGATGGCTGGGGGATTTCCCTTTTGCTAAAAGACAATTTAATCTTGCATTTGGCCAACAGAGGCTTGTTAGTACTGAAGCACTTGGCAGAGATTTGGTTTCCATTGTGGCTTAACATCGTCAACAAACCAGCAAATGGCAGATGATTTTAGACAAGGAAAGCCCAAGGGTTCAGTTTAGCTCAGGAATTACTTTCTATCACGGTAACATTAGCCACAAGCAGTTATGTAGGATTTTATTGGCACAGATATGAGTGTTGTGGTTAATGTTCTACACTGAGGTACACAGGGAAATTTTAATAACATTAAGGCGTTTTATGATTATGGGTAATTTTATCACTGCATTGGCCATTTCACTGTTGGTTTTAAATCAGTATTGAATATGACGTAGTTGGACATACAACAATATTGTTTCTTCAACAAGAACTGATCTTAATAAGAACAGGCTTGCTATCAAATGATTGTTGCATGTACAGTAAATGGTCACTGCCTTGTTTCTGAGCTCTAATCACCCGACCCGTAAGTGAACCAACAGGGTCCGGTCCATTACCATCAATTATGGAGAAATTCCAAAGGTTTTTTTGAGGTGGAAATGACAAAGGGGCGGCAAAATTTTTTGCAGGACATTTCTTTGCTCAGCTTTAACATCTTACTTTACATTATGTAGCACTCTATAGAGATTATACATCATTCGCATCAGTCCCTGCCCAATGAAGCTTTCAATCTAAAGTCACATTCACAAATCAACCTGTATGTATGTGTGGGAGGAAAGTGACACTGACATACACAGACAGAGAAAGAAAGAAAGAAGTTAGTGCTCCGGTTTTGATTGAAGTTAAATTAATGACTCCAGCGCTGCAAGGCAGACGTTCTACTGTGCTACTGTGACACAGAGAAATGTTTAAAGGAGAACTATACCCTCAAACGATGTAGGTCTCTATTAAAATATATTGCAAAAACAGTTTATATATAAAGCTCTGCTTAATCTAAATAATCATTTTTATAAAAATATACTTTTTTCAGTAGTATGTGCCATTGGGTAATCCTAAATAGGAAATTGCCATTAAATGCTAAGGGCCGCTCACTTCATATGATCATGGATCATATAATTCACGGTGCACACAAACCAAGGTCACACCTAGACCTTGGACCAGTGCTTTTGGCTGCTGAAAAGTGTACCAGAGTGCTGCTCTGCCATCTTTCAAGGTGCCTCTGGGATCCTTTGTGCTGTCTGGATAGCATGCATGCACAGTAGGGTGAAATTAGCAACTTTAAATTTACTGAGCATATGCGGTGTCTAGGACACCTGAAGAGGATTATTGGGGTATTGGCGGTGGTGTGCAGCAGGGATACAACCCTGGGTGATCTAAGGTAAACGATAATGTTCATTGGGAGAGTGTCTAACACATTGGCACCCCCAGTCAGTTTCTCTTTACTTGTCCTTTAATAAGCCACTTAATATGATATGTTAAGTATTCATTCTGGGGGTATAGTTTTCGTTTAAATATTTTTTAAATAACAGATGGATAGTTTATAACCCCATTTGCAAACAGTAGACAACATATCAAATGCTGAATGTTAATTATTGTTTTCTGAAAAAATATATACTTATTTGGGAACTGATGAGACTGATGAGACCAATAGCTGTAGGTATTAAAGTGAAATGTTTTTTTGAAATGCATTGCTGGCATCAAATTCTAAATACACATTTAATTATCAGAAAACAATAACATTTCTCAGTTTTCAACATTTGATATGGGGTTTAATGATTTGCAAATCGTTGCATTCTGTTGTATCATTAAAGCTGGCTTGGGGCGTTTTCCTACAAGTGTGAGTATAAGGACTATGGCTGTTCCCCGTGTTCCATTAACCCATGCACAAAAGAAGAAAGAACACAAGTAGGCAGTACTCAAATATTGGCCATGCCCCTTTAGTGTACAATATAAATAGCTGATGTTACTCTATAATAAGCAGTTTATATAAAGAGTTCCATTGAAGTCATTCAGTTTATTGGGGGTCAGTGGAGTTTGCCCTAAGTAAAACCCTTCCCACCTACCTGCCCCTGCTCTGCGCTGTCATAGCTTGATATGGAAGTTACGCAAATTTTCACATTAGTTACCTTAAATGCGTAAGTTTAGGGGCCCCAATGATATTGCTGTGAGGCCCAATAACTAGTAGTCATTAGTAGTTCATAAAAAGAGAAAAACACACAACAGTACAACTGCACAACAGTACCCCCTCTCCCCCCCTGATGGCAGCCCTGTACACCATTGAGCAATAAGGGTGCCTTTCCCTTTAGTCCTACTCTGTATGCAGAGTAATACAGTATGTTTTTCTATTGTAGAGTGCTGCTGAATATGTTGATTCTATATAAATACTTTATAATAATTAGGATATGAGAATTAATACAAGGATAATAAATGTTGCAAAACAGTCCTTAACACAGAGCAGTATGTGCTTTAGCTGTAGTTTTCCCTGACGTAGGAGATCCTTTGAAAGAGACAGTTCAAAGAAACAGTGTGGCCTTTACCCACATGTTAAATGGATTTCTGTGAAAAGCAATGCAAACTGTTTGGATTAACAGAAGCAGAGCGAATCTTACTGAAATGTTAGACATCTGCATGTCAGACCTGTCAGAACATATTCACACTTCTAGCATACCAGAGATATGGGGGCGTCCCTGGGACTGCATGTGCACTCAGAGTAGTCTCTTATTATGGGGATGTTCAGGGTGGGCGAGCATACTGAGCTGCACAATGAATCTATGTTATTGCTATAAATGACTGATAACACAGCAGGTCAGAGACAATAGTTTCCAGCACTGTTGTCTTTATAAAGAGTGAAACGAAGGGTGTGAGCTATATTGGTGTGTTACAGGAAGGAAGCTCCTTTCCTACCATTTTTCTGCATGACTTTCACTGACATGATAGAGCTGGGAACATTCATTTTGGCCAAAAGCCCAAAGTAAGCATGCAGTACTTCAGTCAAGTGGAACCTAAACGGTACTGCCCAGGGGACACATCAAATGAAATGTTTTGCCTTCGTTCCTGTGAAGCACAAATTTTAACATCTAAAAAAAAAGGTTAATAAAACAAAGCTTCATATCAGTTATTACTGTTTTGGATACCAAAATAATGTTATTATTGCCTAGAAAAAATAACATACCATATTACCATAGCTTTCAAGTCTTGTTTGTTCCATGTGGGGAGAATGACAAAACCTGAAGCAGCAGACTAAAAGCCTTTTGGAAACTACAGGTATAGGACCCATTATCCAGAATGCTCGGGACCAAGGTATTCTGGATAAGGGGTCTCTCCGCATTTTGGATCTCCATACCATAAATCTACTAAAATATCAGTAAAACTTTAATAAACCCAATAGGATTGTTTTGCATCCAATAAGGATTAATTATTTCTTTGTTGGGATCAAATAAAAAGTACTGTTTTATGAATACAGTACTAAAAATTGTGAATTATTTGATTATAATGGAGTCTATGGGAGACGGGCTTTCTGTAATTCGGAGCTTTCTCAAAAATTGGTTTCCAGATAACGGATCCTGTACCTGTACTTCAAGGCAAATGTACATCTGGGCAGCAACCATTCAGTGACTAGATTTTTTTTTTTTTGACTGCCGAAAGATATTATGGGTCATTTGTGACCCTGGGGGGTACAAGAGTGTGCCACTTACTGCTCATTTGGGAAGCAAAATCCAGCGAAGAGAGAAGCACCAGGAGGCAGAGCCCCAATGTGGGCTGCACCCTCTGCCACTGAATAACTAGCACCTTTTGAATGACGTGCAAGCTAGGGGTGCACTTTGCACAAATGCTTGGGGCATTGGAAATAAGCCCTAGGGGGCTGATTTACTTACCCACGAACGGGTCGAATGGAGTCCGATTGCGTTTTTTTCGTATTGATCGGTATTTTGCGATTTTTTCGTATGTTTTGCGATTTTTTCGGATTCTTTACGAATTTTTCGTTACCAATACGATTTTTGCGTAAAAACGCGAGTTTTCGTATCCATTACAAAAGTTGCGGTAAAAGTTGCGCATTTTTCGTAGCGTTAAAACTTACGCGAAAAGTTGCGCATTTTTCGTAGCGTTAAGTTTTAACGCTACGAAAAATGCGCAACTTTTCGCGTAAGTTTTAACGCTATGAAAAATGCGCAACTTTTTACGCAACTTTCGTAATGGATACGAAAAACTCGCGTTTTTATGCAAAAACCGTATTGGTAACGAAAAATTCGTAAAGAATCCGAAAAAATCGCAAAACATACGAAAAAGTCGCAAAATGTTCGTTTTCAAGTCGGAACTTTTCCAATTCGGGTCGGATTCGTGGGTTAGTAAATCAGCCCCCTATTGTTTATCCTAACAAACCCTAGGTTAAGACTCGCTAACTGCATAGAAGTATCTTTATGTTCCTATAACCAAAAGCAATTTTAATTCATGGGCTTTAGTTTATGAAAATGGGTGTTTAAGCTACAAATAAAACCTTGGTTTTTCAGTATAATGCATGGGACCTGGAGTTTTCTGGATAAGGGATAATTCTCTTAAGTAGAGTTCCATAGCTTAAGGCTACTAAAAATATTTAAGCATTAAAAACCCAACAGGACTATGTGGCCATCACCATGGTTTTGCACTAGCTTAGTTACCATTAAGAATGTGGTACTGTTGTATTGTTACATAGGAAAAGCAAATCAGAGTTGTTTGTTCAAAGAGTACTCTGTGGGTGACAGCTGTCATTACCTACAACTCCCAGCATCCTCTCACAACCACTGGATGAAGATAAAAGATGAAATAAGCTTTGACAGATTTATAAAGTTGTGTCACATCTGGGTTTAGGTAAAAGGAGGTCATTTTACTAGTAATGTTGTTTAGAGGCAGTCTTTGTGAAACAAAATGTGATTCTAAATGTAAGCATTTAGTGCTGACTGTTCCCAGTTGTTTTCAAGTATTAATGTGCTGATGTGATTTCAGGCTTTGATGCGCCCCGGACGTATAGACAGAATCATCTATGTGCCTTTGCCAGATGCAGCCACCCGTAGGGAGATCTTTAAACTGAGATTTCACTCCATGCCCATTAGCACTGAGATCTGCTTGGAAAAGCTGGTGGAACAAACGGAGAAGTACTCTGGAGCAGAGGTAAGCTGGAAAACATAGTTCTCTGTTATTGTTATTAGGAATATCTTTCTTAAAGAAAATATTACCAACACAGGCCATTTCCTTTTTAATGGAGGTAGTGTTGGCTTTCTTATCCTATTTTCCTTGAAACAACAGTAACCCCCTTTTACAACCTTAACTCAATAAATACTAAGTGAACACTGAATACTGAGAAGTCTTTGTATAATGAGATGCTCTCTATCTCACAGCCTAATATGTTGAAGCTGGGGGAAAGGTAGGGGTTTATTTATAAAGAGGGAATCTCAGTGGACTTATGATCTATCTTGACCTTACTTGTAGGGACAGGAAGTAGAAAGTTCAAGTTTTAGATTTTGCTCTGTTAAAGGAACAGTAACACCAAAAAATGAAAGTGTTTTAAAGTAATTAATATATAATGTACAGTTGCCCTGCACTGGTAAAACTGGCAAGTTTGCAACAGAAACGCTACTATAGTTTATATAAATGAGCTGCCATGTTAACACGGGGGCAGCCATTGAAGCTGGGAAAAAGGAGAAAAGGCACAGGCACATAGCAGATAACAGATAAGCTTTGTAGAATAAAATGGGGTTTTATCTGTTATCTGCTAAGTAACCTGTGCCTTTTCTCCTGCAAATGGCTGCCCCCATGGCTACACAGAAGCTTTATTATATAAACTATAGTAGTCTTTCTAAGGAAAACACACCAGTTGTACCAGCACAGGGCAGCATTACATTATATAGTAATTATTTTTATACACTTTAATTTTTTTGGTGTTACTGTCCCTTTAAGTACACCAAATAACAAAAACCATACATATTTTCTTATGAAAACAATAGGAAAAATTATTATGCCCTTCTCATTAACTCAAATGAATGCCTTAAGACAATTTATAGTACAGGTATAGGACCCGTTATCCAGAATGCTCGGGACCAAGTGTATTCTGGATAAGGGGTCTTTCCGTAATTTGGATCTCCATACTCCATTGGAGTCTACTAAAAAATTAATAAAACATTAATTAAACCCAATAGGACTATTTTGCACCCAACATGGATTAATTTATCTTAGTTGGGATCAATTACAAGGTACTGTTTTTATACTACAGAGAAAAAGAAAATCAGTTTTAAAATTCTGAATTATTTGATTAAAATGTAGTCTATTGGAGACGGGCTTTCCGTAATTCGGAGCTTTCTGGATAATGGGTTTCCGGATAAGGGATCCCATACCTGTAGTAGGATAAGTGTAAAACCAAAAAATGCCCCTTTACTGCTGTATAATAAAAATAAAAAATATACATTTTTAAATTACAAAAATAGCCAGAATTTTCAGTCTTTTTTTTTTTTTAAGTTCTATCTATGTCATGTTGAAAAATGAGATATATAGGCATTCACTGCTTCTTAACAACTCTTCCTTCTCAAATGCAATGGTTTTAATTCACATGACTAGGGACAGGTCCAGGCATAACTTTGCATGACTGGGGTGATTTTATTATTGATCTATTTAAAAGGCTTCATATGTTCAAAATACTATTGTTAAACTCACAAATTGGTGAAAGAGTGTGTTTCAAGTGGTACATGTGCATGTATGGGAGAGTACCCAAACTAAAGGTGAACATACACAGGGAGATTTTAGCTGCCGATTCGGGTCCTTTAGACGAAGGGGCGTATTTATTATGCTGTGTAAAACTAATTTGCCGAAAAAACAGCGAAAAAAGCAGTGTAAAATAAATGGAAAAGATCGGCTTCTTAACAGTGGATATTACGCCGTTATTTTCCGTAAGTTCTGGTGGAAGAAAAAACGTGTTAAAAAATTATGCAGATTTTATGCCGTTTTTACCCGCCGAAGCATGGCGATGTGTGGCGAATTTTCTCGTCGTTTTTTACACGGCATAATAAATATGCCTCCAATTTGGCAGCTTATCTGCCCATGTATGGGAACCCCCATCGGGCCTACCTGACGAGATCTTGGCCAGATCTCGATGGGGCAGGTTTGATTTTCCATTAGATAGGGGACCACATTGACTCTTTGATGCAGTCCCCAGTTGACGGCACCTATGTCCAGCGTTGTAATCAGATTGTTTGGCCCTAGGGCCCAATATCTCCCACCTTAAGGTGGGCATATTGAGAGAAGATCCACTTGTTAGGTGAGGTATATATAGAGGGGATTATGCCTGGGATAGATAACACCAGTAAAGAAGATATTAAGAAGGGTTGCCAGAGGGCTTCATTTAATCCACAGCAACAAAGACAATGGTCTGTAATTTGGCTGTTGCTGTTAATAACAGTGTATTAGACCCCACCTCATAGTACAAAGGGGAATTTTAAAGATACCCCCAATGATTACTGCTCAAAACAAGTTCAGCTTCGATGGACATTTTTCATTGCACAAGAAACACACTTTTATTCTTGTTTATTTGAATGCATCTCCTACATGACAAAAGATTGGTGTACCACTGTTGTGTCCTGCCACCAAACGTTTTGTCCATTTGTGTGTGTGTGGGGGGGGGATATAGTGTTTTGTATGATCATATTTCAGTCATCAGAGCTTATTGCTCATGGAATTCCATGTTACCTGCAGGAGGAAACTTTGCGGGCCTTCAGAAACTGAATCGATTCAAAGGGCTTTCCACCAGTGTTTTCTATTGTTGCCAGTGGAAACCCTTTTCAAAGCAGGTACTCGCCTGCAATAGCAGCGGAGTAAGTCACTCCGTGGGTGCTTGCCCTTAAGGTTATTGGTGGACCAAGCATTTGACTGGGCAAAATTATTTGGTGTAAAACTGATTGCTCAAAACAAAAAGTTGAAGTTGGACAACAATCATATACATTGTCAAATTTACATGTGAATATGCAGATTATGTAAGCAGTGTATAATTAAATATTAACAATCAGACATAAGATTTTAAATTCTGTCTTGAAAAAGGCGACCTCAGGAATGAATTCTAAGGCTATAAGAATTATAATTTCAATTACTTATTCAGGCATTGGTCCCTTGGGTAAATGGATTCAGCAAACAGTTATCACTTTCAATTCCAAATAACATAACAAAAAAAATAAAAAAATATTGTAAAACTATAAAAGACTACCAGTTACTAGTTTTCTTATAAGAATAACATTTTCAGCAACTTTATGATTAAGGTGAATCTCCTGGAAAATGAGTTCTTATTAATGTTGTTATTATTATACTTTATATATTGACATATTTTGCAGCTCAATTACAGTGATTATATATCATTCACCTTAATCTCTGCCCCACAGGAACTTACAGTCTAAAGTCCCTATTACACACACACTATGGTCAGTGTTACCATGAGCCAGTTAATCTGCCTGTATGTTTATAGGGTGTGGAAGGAAATTGAAGTAATGGGAGGAAAACCACACAAACATGGGAGAAGATACAAAAGCTTCGCAAATAGTTCTTTGGCTGTAATTATTATTATTATCACATAGTTATAAAGGCCAACATATTCCGCAGCACTGTACAATAAATGGGTGTTTACACTGAATGTACAAATTTTCATAAAAAACAATCTATATGGTTACAAGATAAAGAGAAGAGAAATTGAACCTAGGACCCAGTACAAAGCAGTAGTGTTAAGCACTGAGCCATCAATATAATAGTAAAAGTATAACACTGTATTAACTGCTTTTAGGAGCAATTCATAATAATTCAAATAGGTTAGCCAAACTGAAAAGCAAAGAGAATTATGTGTAGCTGTATGGGGTACTTGTGTTGAGTGGCAATGTGCTGTCCAGCTTGCTCTGATGAATAGACTGGAAGTCCAGCATTGGATTGGAGAGGGTTTGGGGACCACCGGGGCTGCCACCTCAAGGGCCCCCACACCTCTGGGGCCAGAGTCATGAGGTCCACCCGATGCCACAACTTCTAGGTATTCTCCCTTGCATCCGTGATTGGGGGGAGAAAGGTCGGCTGGGAGTGCAACACAAATAAAGGGGGAAAATTGTGTGCCTCAACTTTGGCTCATCTTACTAACAGACACCAATTTGCTTCCGTACTGATGCATTGCGCACAGGTTGTGGTGGATGTAAATGGCTAAGCCTAAATAATGCTGAAGTTCTCCAAAAAAATACAACATTGTAGGTAAAAACATGGTAATTTGCAACTGAGATTTGGACTTTGCATATAAACGATATGTTTAGAATTTGAGGCTTCTTTTGGGGGCAGTCTTGTATTAAAAAAAATAATTTTTCTGTAGAGCTGTTTCTGACTTTGCCCTTTCCCTATAAAAGAATCCTATGACACCAGTCCATAATTCCATGTACTGTAATGTGCTAACACCACACATCCACAGACAAGCTGTGCATTATAATATGCACTTCCACCCGTCTCTAGGTCCATGTCTACTGCACCGAGTTTCACTTCCCGTTTGGTCATTTGTTTCTGTAAAATACACAATGCTTTAGACTGAGCTTGAGTAGCAACCTATGTGTTATGGGGACAGCATTTTTATGGCATACTGCATGAAACTGGAATCTAGGAGCCCCTTGGTGTTTTGAATAATAATCCTTTCCGGGTAAAACTTTGCCTTGAAATGTAGGAATGCATAATTTCTTTGGAAAGAAAGTGGCTTTCCCTTTTATGAGCATTTGAGAAGGTGCACTGACTGTATTAGCAAGTGAAAGACACAAGCATGACTTTCAGTCCTGAAAACAAAAAAACCCTTCCCCAGGAGTGTGTCAAGCTATTCTCTCTATGCCCTGTGCTGGGGAGAAGACATGGGACAGGTGTTTGTATGTTAATTTGTTCAGACAGGTTGGAGTTTCAGGCCTTACGCAAATTGGCAGAGAACTGATTCCATACTACAATTACCTAGAAGCTAATAAAGGAAGGATGTTTATACGAAAATATAAGCAATCCTGGGAACACCTTGTGCTGCCTTGCCTGAGAGTCTGTGTGTGCCTGCTGTATTTACTGAAACCAGGCTTTATTCCATCATATCCTGCCAGACTAAACCCAAGAATCATTGCACTATGGCCATCGCAGTGCATCTTTCTGTTCTTGCCATGAACTGAAACTGTGTTTTTATCAGTCGTTTCTCTGTTAGCACTTTTATTATCGAGTTGTTATCGATGTGCAGAAATGTTCTTATATTGGATGTTAGCCATTTAGTTAGTAAAAACATTGTTTCTGTTGTGTAAGTTCCAAATCCATTAATCACAGTGGCTAACTAAATCAGCAGTTCTTCTCTGTGACTGTAGCCACTCTGAGTATAATGTTCATAGTCAGAGCTTAAATGTAATCCCTGCATAGCCGTTGCAATGGTTAAGCTCCTAGTTGTGTCTGACTTTATCTCTAATATCAGGAAGGGATGCATTAGCTTACTTTTTACAAGGGACTCTTATCATTTATGATGTGATTGTGAGGACAGGACGTTCCTTATGTCTGAATTGGTATTTATACACTAACATGAGGTGCCACGCTGCATCAGAAACATTCTCTATAGTAACAGCATAGAGGCCCTCAGGCTGTGGCCCCCAGACTATACAAGTGTTCCACTGACATCATTATTTTACTGTAATGCTGCCCACATACCTGTGACATGCGCCCTGTTTTATAAGCATGACATTTCTAGAGAAAACAAAGCATTAAAGGGGTTCTCTGCTTGATTTAAAATAATCCTTAATCAACAACAATTATTAACCATTATCAGTGGTTGTTACTTGTAGTTATCGGTATTAAATAATGCATATTTACATATTTTGCACATAAGCTACAAGTAACCTTGAAGGGGTTGTTCGCCTTTCAGTTTGCTCAGTTAGTATGATGTAGAGAGTGATATTCTGAGGAAGTTTGCAATTGGTATTCATTTTTTTTTATTATTTGTGGTTTTTTAATTATTTTAGTAGCTACCTGGCTGCTAGGGTACAAATGATCCTAGCAACCAGGTATTGATTTGAATGAGATATTGGAATATGAATAGGAAAGGACTTGAATAGAAAGATAAATAATGAAAAGTAACAGCAACAATAAAATTGTAGCCTCAAAGAGCAATCATTTTTTTTCGGCTGACAGGGCTAGTCACCCTATTAGAAAGCTGGAAAGAGTCAGAAAAGGAAAGCAAATAATTCAAAAACTATAAAAATGTAGACCAATTGAACAGTTGCTAAGAAATGACTATTCTACAACATACGAAAAGTTAACTTAAATGTGAACTAAACCTGTCCTTGTAATTTGGCTCTCCTGTCCTTGTACTTTGGCTCTATTTGGCACTGAAAGCAACATAACCTATCCTTTCCTTATCTGCCAGAGTAGTCCTAAAATACAGAGAGTGATCTTTATTTGATTGTTAAATGCGATCATCCTGGCATAAATATAGTAGCTGATTTAGCAATAAGAATATACTGAAAACCTGCATTTATATTTATGGGAAAGTGAGTCAAACCTTACCCAACAGCTTCATTCATTAGAGTGATTCAGATTCATGGGGTGTATTGGAACCGTATGTAGCTGTGTGGACCCTCTGAGTCACTGACATGGAAACACGAGGAAGGAAACTGTTAGAAATACATTTAGTAAGTAAGCCCTCTGTATTCATTGCAGAGAAAACAAATGATTTTTTTATAGTTTGTGAATAATAAAGCAAGAGTCGTGTTTTCCATTGAGTCTGAGTCTTTTGGTTCCTGATGCACATTATGTACACACACAGGAAATGTAAAATTCCCTCTTTGGCTTGGCCACCTGTGGAGCAGACAATCCTAGGAATTCACCATCCTTTCTGCATAGCTGGATTATCTTACATTTATGTGAACTTGTCACAGTTTTCTAACATTCCTGCTGAACTTGCAGATTCCCGTGTCAAAACATAAGCTTCAATTCCAACTCTTCCTCCCTTGATAAATGTTACCCCTTCCCTGGCCTGTACTTGGACATTTGTATTCTTTTGGCTCACCTTTCCTTATCTCTAAGCTTTGTTTTTACCAGATACGTCTGTGTTATCTTATAATATACAAGCTACTGTTTTGCAAAATATAATTAAAAAAAAACAATGTTGCCAGTGGAAAGGCCTATGCATCGATTTTGCTTTCCATGGCGGCGCAAAGTTGACTACAGAAGGGGTTGGGTAGAGGGCAGAATAGGGGGCACCCCTAATGATTAAAGTGCTGCTGAATGTAGGTAGATTTCTATTAATTGCAGAGGGACAAATCTTAATGATCAATTTTGGAGTGAGAACAGCGGTACTGAGTGGAGGGCAGGGTGTAAAATTAAAAAAATATGGCTGTGTGCCCCTGTTTCTTGCATTTTGCACCTTGCCTTGCTTTGTAAATGTGTCCTATTATTCTTTGAGCCAGTTTTTGCATGTAGCACCTTGAGCCATCATGTAATGAACCCCACAATTCTGTACAAGCACCATGAGGTATTTATCATTATTAACATGTATTTATATTCTGTAACATTGTTAGAAGAGTTTAGAGAACATTATACTGGGCATATAATGAGAATAATGAGTATGATGAGTATGATGTACCGTATTTTTCGGACCATAAGACGCACCGGACCATAAGACGCACCAGTTTTTAGAGAAGGGAAATGAAGATAAAAAGATTCTGAAACAAATACTGTCCTAAAATATTTTATGTGCATTAAAAGCGAACCTGTACCAGCAGCACCCAACATATTGCCCCCCACCTGTACCAGCAGCACCCAACATATTGCCCCCCACCTGTACCAGCAGCACCCAACATATTGCCCCCATCTGTACCAGCATATAGCCTACAGATATACTTTAAGAAAATGTTTTTACTTGCCCGTGTGGTCTCCGTGCAGGGCCCTCCTCTATTCACCGGCGCTTAGCTGTGGCGCTGTGCGCATGCACAATGACGCGCATGCGTATGGGCGCCCCCACTTCTGGGGGAAAAAAAGTGCGTCTTATGGTCCGAAAAATACGGTGTATAACAGCAGTATCTCTGCATCCTACCACATGAAATAGAACTAGTAAGTCCTGAACATTTGGTTATCTGTCTCTGTTTTAGCTGCACAAACTGTTTAACTCTCTCACACTGAACAGGGAAAGAAGAAATTATCCTTTCTGTTTCTTCGTTTCTGGAATTAACTTCTTAATGCCTTAGTGGACAGGAAGCACATAGGAAACTAGCTATTCAGAACACATCAAAGATAAGTGCAAGGTTTTTGCATCAAGGTGGCCATACACAGGAATATTTAAGCTACAGATTCAGACTAACTCGGCAGCATATCTGCCCATGCCCTCCAACAGGCCTACCTGGCCAAAAAACAATTTCTGTCATGTTCTGTCATATGCAATAACACCACAAAATTGTATAGCTGATGAGATATAATAAGTAATGGAATTTTTTGGCGAATATCGGCTATATGTGCCTGCACCAGAGCTTATTCAATGCTATCGGGTGCGGGCACAGGTAGGAGGATTTTAAGCATATGTAGGGTATTCTAGGCAAATGTTTTTCAGCTTGCCGAGAACACACTACCTAAGCTATGTGTGGCATTAGCCTACCTAAAGGGATGAGGTGGCAACCCTAGTTATAGCCAATGAATGCCTAAATCCACCTGTCTTTCCTCACAGTTACTCCTCTGAGTCAATGCGTGTAATAAGGAGTGTAGTAGAAGTTTATTAATAATGTTCATTAATAAAACAAAACAAAGGAATAACAGTTTTCTTATAACATGCTTGACACAAGCACTGTCAGTGTATACCATTCCCAAATCTCAATTCCTTAATGAGAATATGTTTTGATGAAATGAGACTTCTTGTGTTCAAGAAGGAATAAAGAGGTTGGATTTACTTGGCTTTGTGAGTTTCCAGAAGGCTGTGATTGCAGCACTGTTTCAGAGCTTAATGGTTTCTTGTAGAATTACATGACACACGTGTAGGAGCACACTGAGAGTTATTTGGCTGACTGACTCGAGCAGACCTCTGGAATACTAACAGCAAAGAAATCGCTTGGAAGTTGCGTGACAAGGGCAGTGAAATGATTAACAGCTGCATATTTGTTCCTTTACCTTTGCCTGGGGGTCTTCATATTTCCTATGTGATCCTATCTTGCATTGTTAGAAGACGTCCTTTAATCCCTGTAAGCCCTGTCTCTTCTGTCTTTTTGCTCTTTATGAATTTCTCACTTCTTTTTCCTCCCAGGCGGTGTCAGAAACACTTTAAAGGTGTTCCACAGAACAGTTTTCATAAGCCACTATAGTCAACAAAATGCATTATGGGCACAGGTTGATGGGGGAAAAACTTTACATCAGGATAACAAATCTTGTAAAGTTTGTAATGTACAGAATTTAGAATGTAATGTAGTCATGTTTTTGCAGCAATTCATTGGTCAACCCGTGGCCTCTCCTTTACCTCACTTTATACCCTACCTCATGAAAGTAGTTGCGAGACACTGCAAGTTTGATCAAGGTACCCTCTTATCAAACAGTTCCGTATTTGTAAGTATTAGAGAAACTAGAGGTGTAACAATGACTACTGCCAGAAAATGGTATCTCATTTTCAGATGGAACCAAATGACATCTCAGTTATTACTGGCTACCAAGCTCTGACCAATAATGCACTGAGCTAGGCCACCATCTTCCCTTGTCTACAGTTTACAGCTATCAAATCAAGGGCATGTTCATGCTGCCAGTCCTTGGGTTCCATTGGGTGCATCTTGGGAGCACTTTAGTAAAGTGCCAGGGCAGCTTTTAACCAGATATTGAGTGGCATTATAGTGTCATTTTTAATGGATATATAGGTACAGTCTGTAGTTGAAGTGCCAGAAACCCCTACAACCCTTACTCTTAGCAAAGAATGCATAGACAGAGGGGCACATTTACTAATCCACGAACGTTCGAAAAGCACCCGAATGCGTTTTTTTTCGTAATGATCGGTATTTTGCGATTTTTTCGTAAATTGTCGCGACTTTTTCGTAGCCATTGCGACTTGCTCGTAAATTGTCGCCACTTTTTCGTAGCCATTACGACTTGCTCGTAAATTGTCGCCACTTTTTCGTAGCCGTCGCGTCGAGTACGAAAGTTTTGGATTCATTCAAGCTTCAGTATCATGACTTTCCTTGGGCCAGGTTGGAGCTGCAGAGTGCCATTGAGGTTTGCCCGCCGTTTACGAGCACTCAATACGAAAAAGTCGCGACAATATACGACCAAGTCATAATGGCTACGAAAAAGTCGCGACAATTTACGAGCAAGTCGTAATGGCTACGAAAAAGTCGAGACAATTTACGAGAAAGTCGTAATGGCTTCGAAAAAGTCGCAACAATTTACGAGCAAGTCGTAATGGCTTCGAAAAAGTCGTAACAATTTACGAGCAAGTCGTAATGGCTACGAAAAAGTCGCGAAATGTTCGTTTCCAATCCGATTTTTTCCCATTCGGGATTCGGATTTGTGGATTAGTAAATCGGCCCCATAGAGTGCATTTCCATTGACTGATTATGCAAGCTGCCAAATATGACACACAACATACAGGTATGGGACCCATAATCCGAAAACCCGTTATTCAGAAAGTTCCTAATTATGGAAAGGCCATCTCCCATAGACTCCATTTTAAGGATTTTAATTCAGATTTTTAAAAAATACTGGTATGGGATACCTTATCTGGAAACCCATTATCCAGAAAGCTCCAAATCACGGAAAGCCTGTCTCCCATAGACTCCATTTTAATTAAAACTGATTATCTTTTTCTCTGTAGTAATAAAACACTACCTTATAATTGATTCCAACTAAGATATAAAAAATCCCTATTGGATGCAAAAAAATCCCATTGAGTTTAAATAATGTTTAATTGATTTTTTAATCGACTTAAGGTGTGGAGATCCAAATTACGGAAAGATCCCTTATCCCGAATACCCTTGGTCCCGAGCATTCTGGATAACGGGTCCTATATCTGTATTACCTTTTCCTCTGTGATAATAAAACAATACAATACCTTCCAAAATGATCCTGTTGAGTTTATTTAATGTTAAAATTATTTTTTATTTGTTTTTATTTTGCAGCTACAAATATTCCTTGGGGTATTCATTCTTGTTACAATGAAAGTGCCGTGACAATAACTGTTTCACATTAACTTGTCTAGACATCATTTCAGTTTTAATTATGGTACCATAAGAATTTGAAACAGAGATGCTCGGTTTAGCAGAATCTTAGGAAATGCCACAGTCAACAAGTCTTCTGGATGCCATTAGAAGATCAGGGCCTATTAGGACAGCACTAGAATAGCAACATGAGGAGGGACTTCTTGACTAAAGATTAACCCTTGGTTAAAAGGCACTTTAGGTTGAACAAAGATTGTAGCCTCAGTCTCTTTCTGGGCCCTTCTAACTTCACCCTTGTATAAGGTACCCTGAATAGTGCTAAGTGGTACTAACAGCCTGACAAAATTAAAGTTTGCTCTCCATTGTATTTATAGGATACATAACAACAAGCCTTGTTCCCGCATACTAATATACTACACTCCCCCTTTTCCTATTCACCGCAAGCCTTTCCCCCTAGGAACAAGGTAGCCATTATTATGCAAGCTGCCTGATATGCAGATACAATATGGCCATGTTTGCATGTGTGAAAACCTGTATTCCTTGTACATTTCTGTAAAATGTCCATTTAGTGAACTTTGTATCTAAATCCAACTCAGCTACCTTTTCATGTTGGAGACATCAGTTGTTGGTTTCAGAGCAGGGTTAGGGTTGCTCATTCTAGGGATGGACTAAATCATAATGTTCATTGTCAGTGCATTATTGCATTGTCTGTTGTAAAGCTGTAAATACATTTTTTAGATGGCATACAGTTAAAAAAACTGACTGTAACAGAACACTATCCATTCACTGGCCAACCCTCAGGTTATCCCCATGGATGAGCAAAATTGGACTAACTGCCTAACCAAACTTGTGTAAGCATGGTTAGCTTTAGATTCAAATTTTATCCACTGTTAACTTTGATAATGGGACAATGCAATCATGTTAAAGTTCCATAAGCAGAATAGCCAGGTAATACCTGCTAACATACAGTATAAGAAACATATTGTCATACTACTTGAGTATAAGCCTAGTTTTTCAGCACCCACAATGTGCTGAAAAAAGTCACCCTCGCCTTACCGGGAGTCGGGTGCCATGGGTCCCTCTATACTAGCACCCTCTCTTCTTTGTGTGCAAATTAGGCCACCTGCAACCAGACCCTCCAGTGCCCTGGCCTAGGCTCCCACTAGCAATACTTATTTCCCCTTACATCCCTCCGGGACTGGGTCTGCTGCCAGTTTGCCAATGTGCAATGAGCGTGGGGTAGTACTCATATTGTTTTTGTTGACCCTCTTCTCCGCTTACAGAGCTAGTTTACTGTTTTTCTTTGAAATAAATATTGAAAAACATATTCCCCACTGATGCCTCAATTAATGTAATTTTATTGGTATTTATTTTGATTATTAAAACTTAGCAGTAGCTGCTGCATTTCCCACCCTAGGCTTATACACGAATCAATATGTTTTTCCAGTTTTCTTAGGTAAAATTAGGTACCTCGGCTTATATTCGGATCGGCTTATACTCGAGTATATACGGTACTTAGGATATGCGATAACCTTTTTTATTTTTCATTCATATGTTGTGACCTGTGCTTGGCAAGGTTAGGTTCGAATTGGCAGTGTGTCCTGGAATGCTGCTATTTCTAGTACTGTGCACTGCCGAATGTAGTTTGTCAAAAACATGATATTTAATCAGATGACATTTTGTTGAAGTAAAAGCATAACCTTCTGCAAACAAAACAGCAACAATTACTGTAATATATTCCACAGCTCATGGGATGAGATTTTGATTGCACACTATGCAAGAGAAAGTGCGAGTAGTTAGGCAAACACCCCCTGATCATAAAGACACAGAGTGGAGTAAATACACTCATTGCTAGTTTCCACCTTCTGACTTTCCATTTGTGTGTATGTACGGTATGTATTTGGGGCTCCCATTGTAGTACTTGTATTTGTTTCTGATATCGTACCAGTATGAATTGGCCATATATATGTATGTCAACTTGCTCAGCTTGCAAGCTAAAAAAATTACTGCAATATGGTCTATTGAATCTGGTTCACAAGGTGATCTTACATTTTGGGGGAAAACACAGCTGCTAAATGATATTGCTGCTTGTAGGGCCATGATTTTAATAGATGCTGCTGGGCAGAAAATCAGGTTACTCATTAACAAGTCACAGCATATTGTCCTACAGTGAGATTTGTTCCTCTTATGTGAATACAAAAAATGCAGCAGTATTCTTTACTGAACAGTTTATTTGACTTCAGCAGCCCAGTCTGTTTCACAGGGGTGTAACTATAAATGTTTGGAATCAAACAATAGCAGAGAATGACGGCACTCATAGGATTTTCACAATAGAGAAAAAGCAACATGATTTTTCGCACCTAAACATGCATTTAAATGCTGGTATGTACACAGTTTGTTTTCCCTGACGAAAATCTACGTAATGAACTGAAACATTGGATCAATAAACCTCACTACTTGCATGTGACAAGTGATTTTTTATTTTATTTTTCTCTATTGTGAAAATCCTATGAGTGCCGTCATTCTCTGCTATTATATATATATATCTATAAAAACACACCCTAAGTATAGGAGGCTCAGTGGTGCACTGACCGATCAGCAATATCTGTTTTTTTAAAAATGTCTTATTTCCAAAGTTTAGGGTGGTCCTAAAATGATTTTCCTGTCAGGTCCATTAATCTTTAGATATTATACTGCTTCCTGGCCTATTATTTGGTGAATACCCAGTGTCTCAGGGCCAGGTTTAGTTCTTACTGGGGTCTCACTCCTTCACACATGAGCTCAATGAATAGGCATGTGCTGAATATCCATTTTGCCTATTATGTTAATACTAGACTAGAAATATTAAATCAGTTTCATTTTAGCACGTCCTGTCACTTACTGGTACCATAGAGCACAAGACAGGCAGATAAAACCAATTACCTATCCCCTGAGAAGCCCTTGATAATGAGCTGCTCAAAGGCTGCTGCTTAGAAAAGGGAGGGATTTGTTTGTTCAAAAGTAGACAAGGAACTCTGAACAAACAGTCCTGTTAATAAAGGGAATGGGGAGGAGTTTAGGGAAGAAAAAAAACAGTTTTTATATTAGTGCTTTATAACACAAAAATGTTTTGGCTTGGCTTTTTAAAAGAATAGGCAGAATATAATTTCATCACAACTCCTATTTATTGTACTCCTTTTTACCAAAGATATTTTTTTTAGATATATACTGTCCCTTTAATGCTTATGTTGTTTTTTGGGTTTTTTTTGTAATGAAAAAGATTTTAAAAGGTTCTCTAATGGTATTTCTGGTTTTTGCAATTTTATTGACGCCTTAGTGCCTTAGCTGACATCGCTTTTCACTGCTTTTAGTGATATACCACTGTAATAACGTTGTCAGGGTTCAATTACAGTTCCATGGAAAAGGTAATTTAACTAAAATTCTTAAGAAAATAAGCTATTGATAATTGCTATGTTTAAACAGTACCTATGTGGCTTGTATTTTTTTAAATGAAAATACATTCATAAATATGACTAATAGGAAGCTACCTGAAATTAATTTAAAGCAGTTGTTTATGGGCCATGCTCTCTGCCCAGGTTCTACTGTTAGATCATGACTTGGTTTGCTATGCCTGGTGTATTCATCCGGCCCTGCAGCCTTATTCACATTGACACATGTCCTGTGTCAGCCATTGTTAGTTTGTTAGGGCTAGCCCTTCTGTGCAACAGTGTGAGGCCTGGAACAAAAATATTTCCATTTCTAATTAACCCACACTCTCAGCCTACATCTTTTTTACAGTTAATCAAGTTAATTTAGTCAGTATACTTATTAAGGTTGGGATTGGTCTTTGCAAGCAAAGCAATCATTTTTTGTTTTTCATTTTTTATTTACATTTTGCCTTATTGATTGCTGTTTTTCATCCCTTTTGTAATGTGGGTGATCCAATAATAAAAGAGAATTATGCATTAATGCAGTGATCCCCAACCAGTGGCTCGGGGCAACATGTTGCTCACCAACCCCTTGGATGTTGCTCTCAGTGCCCCCAAACCAGGTAGTTATTTTTGAATTCCTGACTTGGAGGCAAGTTTTGGTTGAATATAAACAAGATTTACTACCAAATAAAGCCCCCTGTAAGCTGATAGTGTGCATAGAGGCTGCCTAATAGCCAATCTTAGCACCCCCATAAACCTTTATGATGCTATTGTTGCTCTCCATGTCTTTTTACATTTGACTGTGGCTCAGCAGTAAGAAAGGTTGGGGACCCCTGCATTAATGTCTAGTATTTTTGTAGTTGCCATTTTGTTCTATTCTGCATATAGCTAAAAATAGGAGCATGTTTATTCAACTTTTGGTTGCATTACTAAGCAACTAAGCATGGGTTGTGAAGGTAGGGTCATCTTTTTCCATTGTTGGTGGGTTTGGGGTAATAGGAAAGGTATAGTTATCATATATTTTCCTCGAGTGAACTGTAAAAAAAACTGCTTGTGTGGCCAACCATACTCTATAGGTAGAGCTTCTGTGACGTTTAGCTTGATGTGGTGTAGATTTATCCAGCTGGGCTCAAACTGGTAGAGATGCAGAATAGCAGCTTTGTGCTGCAGGATACATCTTCTGCAATAGGCCTATTGAATTTCTGCAACTCTACCTATCAAAGTCTTTCTGCAGTAAATCTATATGTTGGAATGCAGAAGGCCTGTGCAGATCAGCAGAAAGGGATTAGAACAAATTCATCAATGTTATCAATTATTCTGGCGCAAAGAGAAAAAAAGAAGTCAACAATATAGTTGTTAAAGAAAGGTAGTGAATGGAATGCTGGTAGAATTACATGAAAGATGACTTACAAAGAAACACAGGAGATGGCGTTCATCAGCAGAATACATTTTATTCCCACTAACTCATACCATTCCCCTAAACAAAAAGCCTTCTGAGTCAAGCTCACTCCAGGAGGGACAGACAGCTTTGCTAGCAAGGAACTGCGCTGAAACCATCAAAAAGGAAAATGAATAATGACACTAAAAATAAAGTTAAACTTAAAAAAAAAAAAAAGTTAACAACTAAAACGCCTTTTCTTTTAATTTTGCATAAATTTCCTGCTAGACGCATTCCAAAATTCCACTTATCTCTATGTTTTCTAAGAAACAAAATGAGAATATAATCTAAAAATAAGTTCCTTGTTTAATGCGTTCAGAGATGCTTAGTACTCTATTGTTTGGGGAAGCAATAATAGTCTTCATGCAGCTGTTCCTCAATATATCGAAATTGGTGGCCTTGCTGTTAAAAATGGACTTATTTCACTGGCATTGGACCACTGTCCACATTTTTAGATGATTTGCCACAAGACTGGATATTGCTTATTCTGTGCACAGAACATTCCTATTTATAATATTATTTATGGGAATTGCCATATTGCTAATCTTGGTAATAATTTTATATCTAGGTATAAATAAATGAAAGGTAAAACATTCATTTAGATAAAATGTATTTGCATTTTAAAAACTAAAGATACCATCTGTTATATTGGACAATGTTCATTGAATGGAAAGCCTGACAAGTTATAGTCAATAACCCGGTATTTAGGGGGGCTTTTTACACCATCCATAAATGTGATACAGTTTACTGACAATCAAATTTAACAAATATAATTGTGCACATAGGGGCTGGCCTTATGGTCAGTTAAAAGAAAAGTAACACTAAAAATTTTTGGGTAAAAAAGCTATTCTACTCTGCTCCAATAAATGCCCTATCCTGCAAACCATTTAGTATTATGAATGCTTTATTAGAAAATACCTGATAAAACTTGTCTTCCATTCATTTGAAATAAGGCGATACAGCGAAGGAAGGAGCAGCATCCACTATGCGAAGATCGATTTATCAAGTTGGGTTAAGGTCAAATTTAATGGTGACTATATAGTTGCTACCTTGAACATGCTTGCAACTATAGGAAAGTGACTGATAAATTGATACACATTACTGATCCCTGTAGCTTTGGATGCACACTGTATAATGCCCAAATAGTTTGTTTGTATATGACCATGTCTGCCTCGATCAGTGCTCACCAACCAGGGCTGCCATCAGAAACTTTGGGGCCCCACACAAGTTTTTTTATATAGAGCCCCCCATGAACTCAAGAGCTCAGTACCAAAATTTTGGCCACCCCCTTGTGTGTGCAATATAAACAGCTTATGTATTTGTATTTTGTATATTTTTATTTATAAAGCGCTTCTTATGTACGCAGCGCTGTACAGTAGAAATGTTACTAAATCATTTAGTTTATTGGGGAGGGAGTGTACCCTAAATTTAACCCCTTCCCACCTATCTGCCCCTGCTCTGTGCTGTCATTGCTTGATATGGAAGGTACTTGAGTTTTTACGTAAACTGTGTTTAGGGGCCCAATGATCTTGCTGTGGGGCCCAATAACTAGTCAGTAGTAGTTCATAAAAATAGTAAAAATAATTAATGTGCTAATAAGTCAGTATTTTAATTGGGGGGGTCAGTGTAGTTAGTTGCATAAGTTTCTTTAAAATGAATGTAAGTTCCTTAAATTGCGGAAGCATAGGGGCCCAATAAAGTTGCTGTGGGACCCAGAAACCAGTCATTCCCCTGCTACAAAGTTTATGTAGGAGACACTGATATAATTCAGTAAATAGATCCCAATATAAACAGCTGATGTTACTCTGTAATAAGCAACCAAACCAGCATAAATATGCTCCTATTTTTAGCTATATGCAGAATAGAACAAAATGACAACTACAAAAATACTAGACATTAATGCAGGGGTCCCCAACCTTTCTTACTGCTGAGCCACAGTCAAATGTAATAAATAGTTAAAATAAATAATTATTGTACTAATAAGTCAGTCAGTTCATTGGGGGTCAGTGGAGTTTGTCCCTGCAAAGCTTCTCTGCATTATCTTTTGCTTGATACACAAGTAACTTAAGTGCTAGGCAAGTTATATAGTTTCCTAGGCATTTTCTGCAGAAGTTACGCAAATTGTGTAATTTGCACAACTCTCACTACACCACCAGGCCCCCCGTACAGAAGAAGATTTCACGGGGACACAGCTGTACCCCCTCTTCCACCCCCCCACCCCCCCGATGGCGGCCCTGTCCCCAACAAGTGGCTCGGGGGCAACATGTTGCTTACCAACCCCTTTGATGTTGCACTCAGTGGCCTCAAAGCAGGTACTTGTTTTTACATTTCTGGCTTGGAGGCAAGTTTTGGAAGCACAAAGACAGTTTTACTCCAAGTAGAGCCTTCTGCAGGCCAGCAGTCCCCATGGGGCTACCAAATAGCACATCTGAGTGTGGCTCAGGAGTAAAATACATTGGGGGATCCCAGGCCTAGATGAAAGGGATATCCTGCAACAGGAATGCAATTTCTACTTGTATCCTCTCATTTTATAAAAAAATATTTCTATTAAAACTGATATTCAAAACAAAAGGCCACTTCTGTTGATTCAATAAAAGTCAATATTTATCAATGTTCAAGCCTTTTGGGATCTATTATCTCAGACCCCAAAATAACAATAGGTCTGAGCTACTGTTTGCAATAGAAGGCTATGAAGAATGATTTTTTCATAATAATTTGACATCAGTATTGATTGATACTGATTTAATTCAGCTTTCCATAGCTATCAGTCAGTACCAATTATTACCTATATTCTCTGTGAACCTTGTTTTTATATTTCATTCTTCTTCCTTTAACTTATTTTGTGATTGTGTTGTAACTGTATGTATGTTACAATGTGTGTCCATGTATTCATCGTATTGGTTGCTTTGGGTTACTACACCTGGGTAAACTTTGTGTCTTTTATTACATATGGGGGTTAATGTTTTACCTCTGTGCTTTGTACAGTAGCATGATATGGTTTTGTTCTTCATCTTTCAACATTTGCCCACTGGCACATTCCAAAGTTCCTTTAAATATTAATTTGCCATTCTCAAAGCATCTCTCGTCACAGTTCTCTTCCCCCTTCTAAACATATCTTTTCACGCCTGCTACCTGGGGGTGATTTTGACCTAGCCCTCTGCTACACGTGATCTGTCACCTAGTCGTGTCGCAGCCAACTTGAGTGCATTAGTATGTAAATAAAACATTATTCACACTCTTCCATGCTTTGGCTACAATCACTGGCTGCAATCTCAACATTGTATTTCCCAGGCATTTTCTCTGCTAGCACGCCACAATGTTTTTGCAAGCGCCATCCATATCATCCATAGACGCTTTTTTTCTTAATTCTGAAGCATTACCATATAAAGCATTCTGCAACTTCCCATTACATTCCAAAATACATACTGAAACAGCTTTCCTTCTCTTTCTCATACTTTTTGTACTACTCATGAATTCCACTCTGGATCTGGAATTTGCTAACATGCTTCCGCTGATTTCTAGCTTCTCATATTGTTTCCTCTACCTGATGGGATGGGTAATTTTTCAAGGAAAGACCCTCAGTATATAAAAGGACTGCAGGACTGCAATAAAACATAACTTTTCTGTGATGAGCAAATCCTACCAGATTATTAGCATGTTTTAGTCGTCAGTAGAGGCACTGTGCTTAATTGAATCATGATTGGTTGTAATCCCCATTAATAGTAAGGGATCACTAACAATCCCCAATGCCATTACGGCAGTTGGCATATAGAAAGAACCTTAGTGCTCTGTTTGCTCATGTAGAGGGTAGACCTTAAACAAACATAATTTTCTTATTATTTGGCTAATGAAATTTCTGTGAAATAAAGAAGACAAAATAAGCACAATGTTCTTATAAAAAAAAAGTTTCCCAATTAGAGTAATGTGCATATGTTTCTGCCATTCTTGTTGGACCCAAATATCACAGCTGAGGGCTGCATATAACCCTCTTGTATCCTGTACCGGATCGGATAAGGCATCTCTCAAGAAAAGACCTTTCACAGCAGCAGAACTGTAAGAAAACATAACTATTTGTCTGATTAGCAAATTGTACCATATTTTTGCCACAATTTTGGTCAAAAGTGGCACTGGGCCTGCTTTTATCATATTAGGTAGACTTAGTAGAATTAAAGTATGGAGATCTGAATTACGGAAAGACGCTTATCCAGAAAATCCTAGGTCCCAAGAATAGTTAAAAGGTCCTATACCTGTATAGTTATATAGCTATTACTTAATATATACTGGTAATTTCCAGCAGGGTCATTAAAGTAGCTCGGATTGTAAGGCATAAGTATCCCACACAAACTACCCACAGAATATACATGCTATCTAACTGTAGCTGCTTTGTGTATCATGATATGAAAGAAATGTGTTTGTCTGACCGTAAAGCTATGGTAAGTTCTCTGTGCTTGCCGCTGATAACAACGAACCCTTCACAGATCTATATATAAACAGATATGCCTAATTCTTGTTAATGCTCTGTCATGTTAGTAGGTTTTTTTCCCAATTTACGCACAGCAAATCTGTATGCAATGTTTTGTGAAGCCACTACGATATATTAGGTGGTAACAGAGGAATCGGAATGTGAACCAGCTGTCCATGGCATGCCCTCCTCATCTATCTAAACCCACATGTGAGGAATGTAGGACAGAAGAGCCGCCTTTCTGTGACATGCAGCATGGTATAGCAATCCTATGCGGGTTGTAAATGTCATTAAAGCATTTTTGTTTCCTTTCGAGATATTTCACAATTTAGTAAAATGGCGACAGACTTTACAGCAATCTAGTTGTAAAACAAATTTGTACAATACAACCTTTCACTTGGGTGTAAGGGAAAAATATACCTTATTTATAAACGGGGTCCACTTACATTTAATTGCTCTATAAATGCTCAGTAAACAGACGAACATGGATTTTTCTGTACAGAGAACCTTAGGTATCTACTTGTTTGCATTTATTAATGTCAGAGGCAACTGCCATCCTGCTTCCTTTGCTGGTGTCAAATCAAATTTCCTGTACAGACCCTAATGAAAGATGCCCCTAGGGCCAAACTGACGTGACAAATGGTAGACTGCTTGCTTAGTGTCACACAGCAATAATCTTTCACAGTCATGTACCCTTGGGTGTAATTTGGATCAAAACTTGGAGCACAGGATGGATTGTTGGTACAAACTACACATCCACAGTGCCATATGGACTTTTAATGATATGCCCTTTTAATATGTGTTTCATATGATTTTATCCCTGTTGTGTTTTATGCATGATAACCCCATACATATGCTTCTAAAGATCCCAGGATTTGTCATAAAATCTCATCAACCCCTTTTGGTGCAAACAGTTTTGCATAATGCCCAGAAATGCTGTACAGGTAAACCTGTTATCCAGACAGGTCTGAATTACATAAAGACCATCTCCCATAGATGCCATTTTAATCAAGTAATAAATATTTAAATCTGATTTCATTTTTCTCTGTAATAATAAAACAGTGCCTTGTATTTGATCTCAAAAAGATATAATACATTCAAAACAATCTAATTGGGTTTATTATTATTATTTATATAGCGCCATCAATTTACACAGCGCTTTACAGGATAACAGGGTACCAAAGACAGAACAGTTAACATGTACATATACACGATTCACAAAAATGGTTTACAGTTACATTTGGATGAGGATCGGAGACACTAGGGGGAGGGCCCTGCTCGCAAGAGGTTAGGTTTATTGGAGATCCAAATTACGGAAAGACCCCTCATCTGGAAAGCCCCAGGTCCTGAGCATTTTGGATAACACACCCCATATCTGTAAAACCTGTGCTACTTGGCTATTTTTATAGGCACACTACAGTGATCAATGTGACTATTAGAACCTTGTATAACAGAACTATCTCCAAGTTTTCCATGAAATTTTTTGGGGTAGACTTTCCATGTACATACTGTTCACCCAAATGTATAGAACAGTTGAATAATAAGAAAACTAAGAACTTGTGTGCAGATTTAAGAGACAGATAGGGGCACATTTACAAAAGCACAAACGCTCCAGTGTTCATGCAAACGCTCCAGTGTTCATGCGAACGCTCCGAGCGTATTTTCGCCGATTTTTTCGGGCGTCCGCACGACTTTTCCGTACGCCGCACGACTTTTTCGGACGTTTGCGCGAAAAAATCGGAAAGGTTTTACCTCTGTTTACAATTGTTCGGTACGAAAATTTTGTGACTTTCGGATCGCCAATACGATATTATCGTGACTAATACAATTTTTTCGTAAGCATTTTCGTGATATTTGCGATCTTACGAAATTTTTGTTTCCAATACGTTTTTTTCCCATTCGTGATTCGGATTCGTGGATTAGTAAATATGCCCCAAAGTGTTGAATAGTGACAAATGAACAACTTAATATCTATTAGAAAGGCTGCTCTAGTGAGGAACTGAAAGAAGATATAGTTAACTCCCTGGGCTTAAAGTGAGGAGAGGGCAGGAGATAGTGCTTAAAGACTTTTCAAGCTAATGTCTTGGACATCCTTAAATTTACATTTTGATGTAATTGGGATCCAAGAAAGCCTATGTTTCTTTGTGTTTTTGTTGCATAGTTAACAAAGCTGATAGACAGCCTGGATTTTCCATTTGGTTAGGCACCATTTTAGTGGTAAGGCGAAGGTGAAAGCTATCTCCTTAAGCTTCTTCCATTGGAACTGTTTGTTACATTAGCCTGTTAGTACCAAAAGAGAGTCCAACCTACTGGTCATTAATTGGACATTACTCAGCCATACTAGGAATACTGAAGCAGTCAAGCTGGTTCTCCATAAGTAATTAATCAGAACTTTGCACATAAATATATTAAGCTGCAGTTAACTATGAACATGATTAATGAAAAGGCGATTGCATGTAAGTATGGATCCAATGGAGCGACTTAGTTGCGTAACAATGATCCAAGCATTTCAGACTACAGTGACTCTTGTATTTCTTATAAATTCAGCTGCCTGAAGGGAGTCTGGAAATTTCTACAACCCTATGGGCTATAAAGATCTACTATGATTTATGCATTGCATGTGTGTGTTCTCACACTTAGCTTATTCTGGAAAAATATAATCTCTTTGAAGTCTTTTTGTTGCTTGGTTAAAAAGGGAAGGGGGTGCATGTGAAGGAGTATGTCACAGAATGTTTCCAAGGTTTCATATTAGCATTATACTCAACACAGCATTTAAATATCTATCAACAAATATATTTGATTCCTCCAAATAAAAAGATCTTTATTGCCAATGAAAAAAGAAAAGACAGGTTGACTTGTTTATCATAGTACTTTTGTTGATATGCATTATTGAAACAAAGGCCACATACAGCATTGTTATTGGCTTATGGTGACCTCCAACGTTCTCCAAATCGGGAATACAGATATAAAAAATCTTACAACTGTACAAACTGGCTAAAAATATTTTCTGTCTTTGACCACTCTTAGTTATTACTTTTCTAAGACTATACGGTAGTTGCAGCAAGATGCAAGAAGCCCCCCCGTGCAGTATACCCTCTTGTTCCAAATAAGTGCAATGAATCTTGTGATGAACATACTTTTTGCCTATTGTTTTAATAACAAAAATATTATTAATATAAAAATCATTGAGGCTCATTTACCAAAACTGGGCAAATTTGCCCATGGGCACTAACCTATAGCAACCAATCAGTGATTAGCTTTTTTCAGCCATCTGCAGGTAGAACAATCAGTACAACGATTTGATTGGTTGCCATGGGTTGATAGGTTGCCAATGTCTTTTGTGTTCTTGAGCTCAACAGGGCAAGCAGAAAAATTGAAGCTACTCCATGTTTGGTCCTTGCTGGTAGATAATTAGATTACCGGTATACAACCCCGACCCCTTTACTCTTTGTTGTCACTGTTATGTTAGCAGGCGTTCATTTTGCATGGGGCATTATCTATACCCTGATAATCTAATTATCTACCTAGAAGGACCAAACATGAAGGAGTTTCAGTTTTTCTGATTAAAGGAACAGTAACACTAAAAAATGAAAGTGTATAAACTTAACTAAAATATAATGTGCTGCTGCCCTGCACTGGTAAAAGTTGTGTGTTTACTTCAGAAAGTCTACTATAATTTATATAAATAAGCTGCTATGTAGCCATGGGGGCAGCCATTCAAAGGAGAAAAGGCACAGGCACATAGCAGATAACAGATAAAACACTATTGTATTCTACAGAACGTATCTGTTATCTGCTATGTAACCTGTGCCTTTTCTCCTTTTTTCCAGCTTGAATGGCTGCCCCCGTGGCTACACAGCAGCTTATTATATAAATTATAGTAGTGTTACTGTAGCAAACACACCCGTTTTACCAGTGCAGGGCAACAGTGCATTATATTTTTATTACTTTAAATCTCTTTCATTTTTTGGTGTTACTGTTCCTTTAACACAATTGGCAAAAAGTATATTAAGCACAAGCCCTATTCATTGAACTCTATAGTTGCCTCTTTTTCTTGAAGAAAAAAAAATACTGACCTTTCTATATGTTTCTTTTTTTTCTATTAATACCATTGGAACCAAGCATCATTTTTACAGGCCAGGCCAGTAAATCCTCACTGCAGTCTTGCTGAACAAGGGTTATACTCCTGTTTAAACGCCATCCAGCTAGTTTTCATGTTGTCTTTTGAAGTTGGGTTAAAAAATCCCTAATGTAAACATGGCCTAACTTTAGATGTTTAGAAGAGTAATATTCTTGAATCACGTATTTATTTCCCCTTTTTTTGTAAATAAATAATGCAAAGTTTTTTTTATTTTGCATACAATTGTGTTTATACAGTTGCATTGGTGCAGAGATCAGTAAGGATTCTTTAATGATACAGTACCATTTCTAGGTTACACTTATTACATGCATATTGCAAATAGTATATTCAAATATCCAATTTTAGAAGAAGAATTCTTGTAGTAATAGCAAAGTTTGAATTAAAAAAAAAACTAAAGGTTTGACAACAAAATCTGGCATTGAGATTTTAGGCATCATAGGTATGCATTTTATAAGCTCCCATCAGGGATATGCCCTGAAAAGGACAAAGTTTGACCTAACCTTGTAACCCATAGCAACCAGATTTTTCTTGAAGGACTATTATTCTCTTTGGTTGAACAATATAGTAATGGGGCATGGAGGAAATAGATTGGTGTGGTACTATGGGATATTAGGCAGACTCCAATGTTCTTTTACATAACCGTTCAATTGACTTCTATTTTGTTACTAGTGAATATCTCCATGCTAACATTTTTCTATGCTACTTGTGCAACAAGTGAACTAGTTGTAACTTCTTCCCTTTTTTGCTGGTAAAATGTTACACCTCCTAGTGAAGTCCCATTCTATTTTCCAGCGCTGCATATGTGAACATTTAGTTAAATGCTAACCTGAAAGTGAGATTTGCCTATTTGTCCTTAATGTGTACGTAAAGCTTTCTGTTAGTATGTGGTCCTCTTTCCATACTGTGTGCAGCCTCCCCCGATTATTTCAAATGACTTTCACATGGCGCTGAGGTTAGGCTTTATTTCTCTTGGCTCGTCCCCATTGCAACAGACACTTCCTCTCCGCCTTAAAAGGACGAAGTGATGTTCAGCTGACTGGGCTCAAGCCCAGCACTTGATTTATACATTATTTAATTTCCTTCAGAAAATTGAAAACAGTGCTTTCAGGAATGGAAGTTGATATTTTTCATTTGCTGCAGAACTCTTTTAGGACTAATATAATCAGCAGTTGCGCATATCAGCTTGTTTATGGAGGCAAGCAGTAATGGAACATGGAGCTGAAGGGTGTTTTATCCATTGCGTGGATTTGCAAGTTCAGTAAACACAGTAACAGAGAAACTCAGACACCGAACAGAACGTTGACTCGAACTGGAAGACAGGGTAGACTATTCATGGCTGAATTCAGAGGAAGCAAAGGTCCAGGGATGGAGTGTTCAGTAAAACTAGTGAATAAATGGGGGATTGAATGTTGGACAACACAAATATAGTTGAGAGGTACCACCAATATTGTGGGCTATTTTTATGCATTTTCATTGTCAGACAGGGCACCAGTTTTAAGGCTAATGGCACATAGGTCATTCACTTTCTATGTGTAACAAGCATGGGATCAGCCTGTCAGCAAGCACACTGAGTGGATTTTGCTGTAGAAATGGCTCAATATTCTCTCTGTGATCACTGACAGGCTGATCCCTTGCCTCTCAGAAAACATACATACGGTGTGCAAAAGCCAGTGCATTAGCTTTTCTCGACTGGCATATACATATATGGGAACCATTATCCAGAAAGACCCTGAATTATGGGAAGGCCATCTCCTATAAACTTCATTATAAGCAAATAATTTAACTGTTTAAACATGATTATCTCTTTTGCTGTAATAATAAAACATTACCTTGTACTTTATCCCAACTAAGATAGAATTAATCCTTATTGGTGGCAAAGCAATCCTATTGGGTTTATTTAATGTTTAATTTATTTTTTAGTAGACTTAGGGGTATATTTATCATGCTGTGTAAAAAGTAGGGTGAGGCATTACTTGTGATGTTGCTATGTATGGTGATCCAATTACGGAAAGATCTCTCAAATGGAAAACCCCATATCCACTAATGCACTGATTATAACTGATGACATCACTGAGCACCATTTATAAGGATAAATCTGTGTGTTTTATAAATAATAATTTAGACATTGCGATTCCCTTTACAGCTGTGAAAGTCACCCTATTTGGCAATGCTTTGAGGCATGGATTTGAAAGCTACAGAATATTTAATATGTTTGTGATGCAGGTGTCACGTGATTCCGTAACCTTGGGGTTAGATGTTTGCTGCCTTAACACCTGCAAATACAGAACATGATAAGTTGATTGCACCCAAACGCTTGAGCAGCATAAGAATTCTGCCACATCCATTTAGCAGCTGCGTTTTAAATTTGTACAACTCCTGTCACATTTGCAGCTACTTAAATATTTATGTGTGATATCAACCAGTCCAATGTCGTGAGGGTAAAGCTGGCCATACAGGGGCCGATAAAAGCTGCCAATCATTAAATGGGTGGGCATATCAGTGAAAGATCTTTTTGTTTGGCCACCTTAAGAATGATCTAGTCCTGGATTTATTTTAAAGGGGTAGTTCACTTTTAAGTTAACTATTAGTTTGTTATAGAATGGCCAGTTCTTAGGAACTTTTCAGTTGGTCTTTATTATTTATTTGTTATAGTTTTTGAGTTATTCACCTCTTTCCAGCACTCAAACAGGGGACCCTGGCAGCTAAATTATTGTTCTTGAGGCTTCAATTTTATTATAATGGTTAGTTTTTATGTGTTATTTTTTCATTCAGGCCCCCCTTCCAGTCTCTCATTCACATCACTGCCTGGTTAATTGGGTAAGGTGAACCCTAGCAACCAGGTGGCTGCTAAAATTCCAAACTGGAGAGCTGCTGAACAAAAAGCCAAATTTTCAAAAACGACAAATAAGCAAAAATATCACTTTCTAAATCATATTAAAAGTGGGTTTTAAGGTGAAGAACCCCTTTAGTGGATCATTATCACCTTCATGATAAGGATGGTTGACACCACTGTGTGTTGCAAGCTAATGTTGTTAAGTGCTATTAAAGGAGAATGCAAGTCAAAATGTAAAAAGCATACTGCTAATAGTCCTCCTATTGTTTAGTAAAAACGCCACACTTTTGGCTCACCTAATCAAATATTTACTCAGTCACACTTACTTCACATTTTCTAGAACAGGCAGCCATCTCTAAAAAGGTATTCTCCCTTCCTTTCCCTCCTTGCTTCATACTGCACATGTGTTTCATTCCCCTCCCCCCCCCTCTGCCAGATCCGCTTCTGATTGGCTGGTGGGCATGTGTAGCTCAGAACAGGAGACAGGATCAAGTTACACACATGCTCAGAGAATAGGAAGGCTGCCGCTGGCACCTACAGGAAGGGGAGAGAGATTTCAGTGATGTCACTGTAGTCTTCACACTGCTGTAGGCTGCCGGAACCATATCTCAGAGAAGCAAGCAGGGATCTGGGAATTAAGATATGCAGTAAGTACTTAAAAAGAATGCCTTTAGACTTACTTTTAATTTATTTTAACCTTTCATTGTCCTTTAAGCATTTCTCAGCAATTATATGTGCCAGCAGCATAATGTTACTTGTACCACAGGCCATAGAACATTAGAGAGGCTCTGCCACAATATGCAAAAGCATATTGTGATAAGGAATTATATAGGATTTCACTGGATTAAATAAATATGTGAACTCTGTTGCTTTTTATCAAATTTGCCACTGCAGCGCCCCATTCCCTTCTCACTATAAATCAAATGTCACAAAAACATTTGTGTCATAATAGCAAGTTGTAGCAACTAGTCAGAAGATACGAGAAGAATGGTTAAAGGGAGTCTCCCATGCATAAGTATAGACAAGGCAGTCACTATGGCCTACAAAAATATATGCTTTAGACTTATAAGGACTATAATTACATATTGCATTATTACATATTACATAATGCACAAATATATTCAATGATTGATAGTTATTACCAGTAACTAAAAGTTATTTCTAAGAATAAATTCAAAAACATGCAGGTATAACTAATGAAATAAACCAAATGCAAACCACATAACAACCCCACTAATGACTTGTTCCTGTATCACAATCAAATCTTTTAGAAACAAACACCTATGTGGCTATAATATTGTGCTTATATTGTGTTTATTCTGTGCAATATGTAAATATGTAAAGCATCATAGCAACCTCAAAAACAACATGAGCATTATTTCTTGGCTTTGTTTTTTCTCATCTGATTTGAGGCCTATCCATTCACCCTGTTTAAAAAAAAAAATCTCATATATATGTTGGGTCATACAATCAAGAGCCACCCACCTACTGTCACCATAAGAAATAATTCCAAATTATTTTTATATTGTTAGTTGAGCAAAATAAACTTTACTTACTCTATATAAATAATATAAACCTTGTTTCCTTCCGTCTTGGAATTACTCAATCAACGCAAGCAGGCCAACGCCATTTTGTGGACTGTTATGAATGCAAGGTTTGTATCATGCCAAAATCTTGTTGATGTGCCAGAATGGGGGACCAGATGCCCATACCCATGCACTGGCTACACAATTAGATAATGAGGAGGGAGGGGAAAAGTGAGATGTGCAGTGACATCTAGGTAGTGCTGAACGGAAAGCTAAAGTTATTGTCTGCCCCGCCTCTATGCCTAAGGCATAAAGGCGGGGCAAGCAATATATGATTGACAGCTGTGGTTTTTAAATGCCTTTATAATGGGTATGGATGTGTTAATATAAAAATGAATTTGGGTTTCATGTTTAATTTGAAAAGGACTTTTATTATACAGCTTTTTATGTCTGGGTGACAAGACCTCTTTAACATCTTCCAATAATGGGGAAAGGCTTGTAAACTAGACTCTCTCAGACCCAGCAAGGACTTTATAACTGCCTATTATTCCTATTATCACTCTAACCCAACCAATACCAAACCCAGGAAACAAAACTGACAAATAATCTGGATTTCTCTTCTTTTAAAAAAAAAAAAAATAAACGTTAAAACTATATATATTTCAAATCAGTTTGTACCCTTATTGCCGCAATAATATGGTAGAGCTCATGCACTATGGGATCTGTTATTTGGAAACCCGTTATCCAGAAAGCAGTGAATTTCAGGACGACCGTCTCCCATAGACTCCATTTTATCCATGTAATTCAATTTTTAAAAACTGATTTCCTTTTTCTCTGTAATAATAAGACCACTAGTAACTTGTAGTTGATCCCAGTTAAAATCCTTATTCACGGCAAAATAATCCTATTAGGATTACTTAATGTTTAAATAATTTTTTTGTAGATTTAAAGTATCCAAATGCAAATTACAAAAAGACAACTTAACCAGAAGTCCCCAGGTCCCGAGCATTCTGTATAACAGGTCTCATACTTGTATATATCTAGCATCCTGGAACTTCACAAACTATATCTAGCATCCAGGAACTTGCCAAATCTAAGACATTATTAAGTATTTTTAACATATACGCTGCAGCCATGTAAATTAGTAGGGTGTATACATCAAATAGTGACCAACACAGGAGGTACTAAGGGCCCTGCTCATTAATAAATTGGATAAATGCTAATTGGTGTTCAGGTACCTGCTTAGTATTTATTTTAACTTCAGAGAACATTTGCATTCATTTCTTGCTGCAGAGCTGAAACATTTTATACGAGTCTAACTAATTTTACAGAGATTGTGGAGCTGGTCTTGATGTTTCCTTTTGGGCTGACTCTGCATTCACTCCAGCAGCGAGGTCCACATATGTTGTGAAAGTGTGCCAAGATTGCTTGAGCATTGCAGCGAGGTCAGGAAATTAAAAATTAACTCTGGAGAGGAGATCTTACAGTATTTGGCACAGGGGTTTGAATAATATGTCCACCAGGGACTGGATTTCTTCTATGCACCTTTTCAGGAAGAAACAGATTGAGAACAGAGAATCTGAATAACCAGTTACTCAAACTAGTAACTTACTAGATAATTCTCCTTAAAAAGACTATAGGTGTGGCATATGGTAGGCAAAGGCTGGGGTTCTCTTTTAATTGACTAATTGTGGAATTTTTGCAAGTCCTGTAAGGATAGATATACTCACATGTATCTGTGGATATAGTGAATAATGTACCCCCTTATTTTAAATAAAAGGATATTATAAGTCACCCAGGAGTTCCATGACCATAAAGAGGCACAAGGCCGAAGGCTGGTTGTTCGAGGACCTCCAGAGTTTGCTCAAGTAGTATTGCCTTGGGTGCCAATACTGCTTGGCCCAATGCCCTACCTGCCTGATCTCCATTGCTCCCCTCCACTGCAAATTAGTCTGCACCCCTTTTTGGTCTCTAAGCCACTGCCCCTGGCTTTCCCTCCCTAGCTCCTGTTGATTACTCTTCCACCAATTGTGCCAACCCTGCGCTGACCAGAGGTAGACGCCGTGTCTGCCTGTCCTTAGTTCTGGCCCTGAGTGCCAAATCACCATGCAGAAGTGGTCCTTGCCTGGCAGGTTTGATGTAAAGGTGACTTTGCTTGCCTTGCTTTCTACAACTCTAATTATTAATAGGTTAGATTTAATATTTAAAAGCTTTACCACTATTTTTGTCACATAGCCTTTCTGTATATGTTTTATTACAGTACTGATGGTAATTTAAATTATCTGTCCCCCCGTATTTTTTGTATCGAATATGAAGAGGAAGCAGTTGTTTTCATGTTTGTCGTTAGTATTAATCCCAGAGGCAGATTTTTGCTAGTAATTAATGATTGGAGGGATCAAAAATTGTTGCTGTTGATTTAATGGCTTCTAGGCCTGGCTCAAATAGCATAAAAGCATTAGGCAGCTTGAGCACTTTAAAGGCTCTCAGTAAAAGGAAACATTGCCCTAGCACTTTGTACTATCTAAGGTATAATCTACTGGATTATGTTTGGTACAGCTATGTTAATAGTTAGCCAGTGTACAGGGACATTTTTGCAGTCATTAATTGTTCTGCGTAGGCTTCATTCACTCACGTAATCCATTTATTATGCTGCTCTAGCTAAAGCGTATTGGATGTTTATGCAAACTTTGCAGCTCCATTTCCTGTCTGCCTTGTTTCTGTATAGGCTGACATTTGTTTGGGACCTTTTTACATGCAGATGTTGCTTCCTTTCACATTTCGATGGCGTATTCCCCTAAATGGCAATCTTCCCCATCAGCTTTGCATCTAAAAATAGGCAGGATTTTCATGGCATGTGCCGTTGCAACAAGAGGCCTGAAAAACTTCAACTGATTTATGCCTCGTCCTGTCATAGACATCACGCTTGCTTACACTGAGTAAAAGCACCTACTGCTCTTATGCTTACATGTAGGACATATGAAAGGATACTGGAAAGGAATATTATACATATCCTGAAGCTTTGTACCCAGTGTGTATCCCACCACAAGCTGTTTGGTGGCCTGTAATCCTGTTATAATGGAAAAGATCTTACTAGTTTGATAGAAGATTTTCAATGTTCAAAACAGGCCGAGGCAGGTTGAAATCTACACTATTTAACAATAGTGCTGTTTATGTGCAGTTCATGCCAATGGTGCAAATCCATGGCTAGAGTGATGTAGCGGGTTATTGGCTAATAATATTAATGGGATTAGGAAATGTTAAATCCATTGCACCATTCTCCTGAATCTGCTAAGTAACTTGGGATAGGAGGGATGCTTCTGCTGCTTTAAATGGAAAACAGTATCCACTGCACCTCTATGAGATGTTTTCTTGCAGAACTGACCCTTTTACCACAATTCATATTTTGCACTGTGTCTATCTTGGTAGAAAAGAGATACAATGCCATAAGCTGAATAATAAAACTTCAACTTGTATTTGTGCCAAGAAACCTTCATAAACACTCTGTTAAAGGGCTTATTCACCTTTAAGTTAACTTTTAGTATGATACACACAATGAAATTATGAGACAATTTTGCAATTGGTTTTCAATTTTTATCATTTCTGGTTTTCCAGTTATTTAGCTTTTTTGCTCAGCCTCCCTCTAGTTTGGAATTTCATCAGTTCTCCGGTTGCTAGGGTCATGTTTACATTAGCAACCAGGCAGTTGCCTGAAAAGAGGCTTGAAAATAAACTTTTTTTTAGTTATCAGGGCAAGTGATCCTTATTTGAAAGCTGGAAAGATGTAGAAGAGGAAGGAAAATCATTCAAAAATAAATAAAAATAAATAATTAAGCCCATTTTCAAAGATGCTAGGAATAAGATATTCTATAACATATTAAAAGTAAACACCCCTTTAATACCCAAACCATAATAGTATAGTTAGTATATTTAAAGTTGTAATTGAGTATGCTGAGAATCAGAATGGTCTTGTAACTGTGCAGCAGCTGAATAAATGTATATTATCCAGTCACTAAAGTTGTGAGTGGCAGGAAGAGGTGCCAAAACAATACTCTTGCATAGACATGTCTAGACAACAGAAACTGTCCCAGAAACTAACAGCTGTCAATGGGAAATGGCTCCACATGTATTTACTAGTAAAAAAAAACACATGAAAAGGTAAATTGCTTTTGAAGCCCATTCGTTATTGTTTAGTAGATTTCAAGAGTGAGACTCGGCTGCACTATGAACTGGCCTGACCCTTGAATCTTCATCAGCAACGGGATTCGTAGTATACGAATTATTTAATGCAGTCATTCTTGCTGTATGCATATGCCGACCTACTAATCACACACAAAGGGAGAAAAGTACAGCCTAAACTGGACTCTGCCCAGCACATGCAAAAACCAAAAGCAATGGTAATCCACAGAAACCAGAATAATACACATTGGGACCTTTACCTGGGGCTGGAAACCAGCCAATCAGGGAGCTAAAACTGGCTCTAAATATTCTGAAACATAAAGCAGGCAAAACTCTCTGGCACAAATTCAGAATACCTATGACTTTTATTTAGCAGTTGCCCAATGAAAGATCTATGTACACTGATGCCGAGTGGTGTATATCTAGAGTGTTAATGTAAACTGCGCTTGTGAATTTTATTTTGCCATTAAAGAAGCCATTGTTGTTAAGCCTAGTTTTGTCCAAACAGACCAGGGCCCAGTGTGGCTGACTTGTAGGGATGTGGCAGGCTGAACCTACTCTTAAAATAATTAATATTCTATTTCTTAGTGTTTTTATGCTTTAGTATTTAAACTTATATCACTGATGGCTGTCTAGTGCGCTGGAAGGTTAATATTTTCTATTTATAGTATTAATATTATAGGCAGGGCTTAAAGATCTGGTCAAAGTAAGTCCAAGTCAGATTGTTGTGTACTGTGTCAAAATTTACTTTATCTCCTCCCTAAGCCCTGGTATCAGTTTGAGCCTTGTCTCCTTACCCTAAAAGAAAAAAAAAATACCTAGCGGATGTGATGTAGTGGGTGGGGGCATGGCCTGATGTCACTGAGGGAGTGACCAGAACAGAGAGAACCTTCATGGCAGAGAGCACTTGTAGGAAAGGAACACAAACACCCCTAAGTTTGCTCATAACCAATAGTAGTGAGGGAGGACCAAAACGATATATAAATATGCATGTTCCTGTACTTGGCACAGTTAAAGCTAAGAAAATATTTGAGCTTTGTGTGTCTTTAACAGCAGCACCCATTCATCTCACCATAACTCAATGCGAGCTACATCCCCATGCCCTGCATCATTTTGTCAGCTCTCCTTTCCTTTAAAAAAAAATGGCCTTGAAAAACCATCTGTCAAAACATCAAATAAAGGAAGCAATAAGCAAATGAAAGGCCTAATAAGTTAAAAAGTGCAAAGAATCTCACAATTTGCCAGGCACTACAAAGAAACTACTGGGTGACACTGTGTATAGTTTAAAATGTAAAAAAAAAGATAAAAGCAAGACAGTCCTTTAGTTATTATAGACATGAATTGGCACACAGAGAGTTAAAGTATCAATAAAATGAAAATAGATTAAACAGTATTAATGAGCTGTTATTGATTGGATTTGTTACCCCTGCAAATACAATACTTAGCCATTTTAATTAACATAAAGTATAATTGTACCATTTTTTTCTACATAAAATAAAGTGCTGTCTTGTATAAAAAGGGGAGTTGACTAAAGGGATGAGAACATAATTTTGCCCCTTTATAGGTCCCTGGTAAGGCCTCACCTTGAGTATGCAGTGCAGTTTTGGGCTCCAGTCCTTAAGAAGGATATTAATGAGCTGGAGAGAGTGCAGAGACGTGCAACTAAACTGGTAAAGGGGATGGAAGATTTAAGCTATGAGGTTAGACTGTCGAGGTTGGGGTTGTTTTCTCTGGAAAAGAGGCGCTTGCGAGGGGACATGATTACTCTGTACAAGTACATTAGAGGGGATTATAGGCAGATAGGGGATGTTCTTTTTTCCCATAAAACCGATCAGCGCACCAGAGGCCACCCCTTTAGATTAGAGGAACGGAGCTTCCATTTGAAGCAGCGTAGGGGGTTTTTCACGGTGAGGGCAGTGAGGTTGGGGAATGCCCTTCCTAGTGATGTGGTAATGGCAGATTCTGTTAATGCCTTTAAGAGGGGCCTGGATGAGTTCTTGAACAATCAGAATATCCAAGGCTATTGTGATACTAATATCTACAGTTAGTATTAATGTTGGTATATATAGTTTATGTATGTGAGTGTATAGATTGGTAAGTATAGGTTTGTGTATGCTGGGTTTACTTGGAATAGTTGAACTTGATGGACTCTGGTCTTTTTTCAACCCTATGTAACTATAAACAGACAATGCAGTTTGATTCTGCCAATGAAGCATATTTAAATATGAGTCTATAGGGTGTGTTTAAGCTAGGCAATCCTTGCCAGAATATTGCCCATATATATATAAAATTACCTACAAGATGAGTTCCCTATAGGTAGAAGTATGAGAGAAACTGTAGGGTAGTCCTTTTAGTTTTTTTTACACCCTGGACTCTATAATATAAGGAAGAACAATGGACTAGATCTTTCTCTTGGATTCATCTCAGACTAGAGAGTATCTCTGTTTAAAAACCCAGGTTGGTGTAGGGGACCCAGTAAAGTTTAGTTCAGGGTAGACTCTGTGTTTCCTGCTCTTGAAGCAAGAGGCAATAAAAGTAGCACCTGAGCAGCCTAAGCTCCATGAAAGTCTCTAGCGGTACTAGTACCCCATAGGCAAGGCCAACAGTGCATGTACTCAGTAATATTATTAAAATGAAAAATATTTAATTTAGTTTTTATGTGCCCTTAGGGGGCATTTTCTAATGTTTTTCATTCTTCATATTTATATTTGTGTAAAAATGTGATTTTGTTGCAGAAAAAAATTAAATTTTTTTGCCTGAGACAAATCTGAAAGAAAAAATATACATCAGGTCATATCAAGGTCATGTCAATGGCTGGTGTCCTTTTTACACCTGGAAGATTTTTGCGTTGTGGTTTTAGAGTTTTTTGGGGGTTTTTTTGTGTTTTTTCCACGTCTTTTTTTCATTCATGCTTTTTTTTAAAAGGTAGTTTTAATAAATCACTTGGCATTCATGGTTTTAGAGAAAATTTGTTTTTTCTTGGTTTCAAAAACGAGAATGTATAAACTCAAATGAATGGGCTTATGTCAAGAAGAAGGTATTTTTTCCCTTTGCCTAAAGTGTTTCCATAAGTTCCCTAAAGGCACTGTGGGTAGTCTTGTGAGTGTTATTGATTGGTTGCTATTGATGTTGCACATTGTAATAGAACAGCATTATTATACATCTTTTCCATTCTGTAAACGGATAAATAATTATTCTATATTATATTTACATGAAAAAGGTACCCTTCCCTTCATTTTCTACTGACCCCTAACCACAAATGTAACCTATGCTCCACTAAAACCCTCAGAGGATTTTAGAGGCCTGTTAAAGGCAGTACAGGTATGGGACCTGTTATCCAGAATGCTCAGGACCTGGGGTTTTCCAGATAAGGGAACTTTTCATAATTTGCATCTCCATAAATTAAGTCTGCTAAAAATAATTTAAATATTGTATAAACCCAATAGGATTGTTTGGCCTCCAATAAGGATTAATTATATCTTAGTTGGGATCAAATACAATGTACTGTTTTATTATTACAGAGAAAAAGGAAATCATTTTTAAAAATTAGAATTATTTTCTTATAATGGAGTCTATGGGAGATGGCCATTCCATAATTTGGAACTTTCTGGATAACAGGTTTCTGGATAAGGGATCCCATACCTGTACTATAAATACATAAGAGAACAAAAAACACCTAGAGACACAAATTACATATCTAAGCTCTGGAGCAGTGCCCCAATGGGGAAATGGTGGTGGTGGGGTTGGACAAGCAGCAGGGGAGCTCACCCTGAAGGCCAGTGTTACATTTATGGAGAATGGCTATTTGTTCTTCTAGATACACATGGCAGCTAAAAGGTCAGTAAGGGTGAGATTTCCTAGTTAATACTCATTTGCTGTCCTAGATCTTCTTAGAACTACAGCTTAAAGACTGGTACAGCATTGTTTTCCTATATCCTTTTTATGAGCTAAGGAAGGCTTAAATTAAAAGAAGTTGGCAACCACTACTCAGGGGAAATGTATGGGGATAGGCCCTCTTCATCCTTTCATCTCACTATGGCTTTAATGCCCAAACAGAATTGTCAATGGGAAAAACCAAACCAATCCCTAACACATTATATCCTTATAGAAAGTTATCACATTTTCAGGACATTCCAGCCGTAATCTCCTGGTATAGAGCATGTTTTTACAATGCTGCCTGTCAGAGTACCATTCCTCATAATCTTTTTAGCAGAATAAATGAATATCTTTATCAAGAGCGATGTTCAGTTATTTGCTAGTATGTAGATAGATATCTGCTTGAAGAAATTCTGCTAATACGGGATAGCTTTGACATGTTTACATACTCAAATGACAGGAAAGGAATTCTGATAACTGGATGCATACTATTATGAAGGGAAAAGTTCACCCTTATAATTTAACTGATTACTGGGACCTAAAGCAGCCTAAGAAATATTAGACCTTATTTATAAAAAGCAAGATAGAGTGTAAAATGCAAAGAAATGGGTCAAAGCACCATATATATGGCTTATTGGCTATAGGCACAGGCCTTTCACTCAAGAATGCTGCATAAAGACCTGTGCCTCTCCCATGAATACAGGCCTGTAAAAGGGGCAGTACACAATACTGACACAAAGTAACTAATTCACACTAAGGGGCACATTTACTTACCCACGAACGGGCCGAATGCGTCCGATTGCGTTTTTTTCGTAATGATCGGTATTTTGCGATTTTTCGGAAAATTGTCACGACTTTTTCGTTGCCATTCCGAATGTTGCGCAAAATCTGGCGATTTTTTCGTAGCGTTAAAACTTGCGCGAAAAGTCGCGCCTTTTTCATAGCCATTCCGAAAGTTGCGCAAAATGTTGCGATTTTTTTGTAGCGTTCGCGCCGAGTACGAAACATTCGGATTCATTCAAGCTTCAGTATCGTGACTTTTCTTGGGCCAGGTTGGAGCTGCAGGGTGCCATTGAGTCCTATGGGAGGCTTCCAAAATCATGCTAAGTCTGAAAGTTTCGCCCGCCGCTTACGAGCGCTCAATACGAAAAAGTCGCGACAAGATACAAGCGCATCGTAATGGCTACGAAAAACTTGCGTTTTTTCGCGCAAATCGTATTGGTAACGAAAAAGTCGCGACAATTTCCGAAGAGTCGTAAAGGCGCCGAAAAAATCGCAAAAAATACGAAAAAGTCACAAAATGTTCGTTTTCCAATCGAAATTTTTCCAATTCGGTTCGGATTCGTGGGTTAGTAAATGTGCCCCTTAGTGAATTAACCCAAGGTGGAATGGAGCCTTGCACCTTGTGTAAAGGGTTGCCTTGTCTTTTGTTACATTTCTTGACTTAAGTCTAATGGCAAAGACAGACAAAGTGCCAGGGAAATACCTTCCCCTCTGGGTTCATTAGATTTGCCACATGTAAAACATGGTACAGACTAATGGCAATTGCTAATTGCTAATGGCAATTTTGGAAGTTGAAGTTCATCAGCAACTAGAGTGCTCGGATCATATATTTTGCAAATGTTATCCCTGGAGTGAGATTAACCTTGCACTGTAATTGGCCAATAGACTTTCCATCCTTGTATTTCACTTCTTTTTTTATTCCTCCTTCACTGACCCCTAAGTAACATGGATGCAAAAATTATACCTTTACACTTAATTTTTTTCTCTTTGCATACCATTCTAAGTAAGACATAAGAAGTGTTATAATTTGGACGTTTTTGAAAAATGGTTTATGTTATATGAGGAAACAAACCTTCCCAGGCAAGTTGGAACCGGTGGGAGAAATCTCTGGCCTAAATCCTCCCCACCTGCTGAATGTGAACTTAAAACATAGCATTTTGGAGGATTCCACACATTAACTCATTCTTCATCCGATTGCTGTCACCTTGACCTTCTGTTTTACTAAATGATTCCTTTCCAGGCATTCCCAACCTGTGGCAGCTGCAGAACTACAACTCATGGAATACGGTATTTGGATGTAGGTCAGTTCAAAGGGCAGCTGCTGATGCATGATAGGGTCGCCATCTGGATAGGAAAAACAGGGAGGCCCATTTATCAATATTCTGATGTTAGTGGTTTTAGTGGTTTTTGAAACGGTTAAAAGCTGATTTCGCTAAAACCAAGAATGCTAAGTAATTTATTAAAACAGCCTAATATAATGGTTTTTACACTTAATAAATTACAAATCTTTCATGTTTTCAAATAAGTGATGTAATCCATGATTTTTAGTGCTAAAAAATACAATTTGTAAACAGAAAAAAGTGAACATTAGTAAATGAGTCCCTATGTGTTTTTTTATGAAATTTCTTAAAGGACAAGTCAACCCAAAATATAAATTATTTGTATATATAACTGGTATTAAAAGCAGTGTTTGCCTGCCATTTTCTATTCTCTGCCCTGGTGGCTCTGACATCTGAAACAGTGTAACACAAGCCAGCAGTCTGACAGACCCATCTTGCTGGAGGAGACTAGCCTTTGCAACATTGTTTAAAAACTAACAACCAGGAGTTCAGCAAATGCTGCTTTTGGCTTCTGGGGTCAGTGACTCCCATTTACACTTGGAAAGAATTGGAAGAAGTATGCAAATAATTCAAAAACTATAAAAAAATGAAGACCATTTGAAAAGTTGCTAAGAATTACTCATTCTATAACATACTGAAAGTAATTTGAAGGTTTATTGGGGGCTATAGCAGAGGGGCCACAGGCTGGACATTCCTTGGTTTATTCATTCATTGCATCACAATGTGATTGTTTGAACTGTGAGTATCATTCTAGAGTTATGAAAAGGACTGAAAGCCTGATATAAACCATAGCACTTAGATACTGGCTTTCTCCTCTAGGGAATGATGAGGGAATGAAAGCTTTACATATCTTGGCGGGAGTGTCATAAACCACTGGATAAAAGGAGCGAGAATGGAAAAGAAAAACTTGACCCAGTATAGAATTTCTCATGCGCCATTGGAATTCAGTGTTGAGTTTTAGCTTCATTGGCCCTGTAAAAACCAGCCACATGGCACTAAGTGTAATATTGTTGCATTACAAAGCCATCTAAAGACGCGCATGTTTTTGTGAAAGCTTCCTAAACATGCTGCTAAATCCTCTAAAATGCGACTTAACTACTTTGGCTTCCGTGGGCACAGCAATAAGCAGGGCAACAGCAAAGGCACAAACAGGGAAAATATGCTGAATGGGCCAACAAATAGGTCTCAGCTGGTTCTTTGGTTCACAGAGATGGGCGCACCGTGAATATCAATCACTGTATTCTCTGCTTTACTGAAAAACCACAATATCTCTTTTCATTCTGCAAGCTCCTTTCCCCAGAGCAATGTCTCTTTATGTCTTTAGATTAGAATGACACCAGCCTCAGTCTGCTTCCGCTGTCTGAAGCGCAGAGAGCTGAAAAACACATTCAACCCTTCGAAAAAACCTCTAACCCACTTTTCTTTTTCCTCCCCAATTCTGTATTCCTCCTGTAAAGCATTTCGCCCTGCAAAAGGCATGTGAATTATAAAGGAAATCAATAGAATGGAGAAAAGCAAAGCTGCAGCCAATTTTATTTGACAAAAAAAGTAAAGTCTGAAAATAAAAACTGGGAAAGCTTTATCTGTGTGAGTCCCAAGCTGGGGTTGGGTTAAGGCTGAAACCTTGCTCACATCAGCTTCATACTGAATATCATCAGCCTTGTAGCCTTCCTATACTGGCTCCTCGCATGGAGTATTTCACATGCATACATTAGGGTTCTCTAGGAATTCTAAGACTTTATTATGGTTTCATATCAGGGGCCGGGCAAGAACAATTCAGTCAGATCTTTGGCTGTAGATAGTTACCCAAACACATGAACTATTCTACTTTCTCATATATAAGAAACATATAGAAGCAATACAACTGATACAGCTCTTTTGGAGTATAAATACCTGTAGTACCTGTAATACCTTCTTTTTATCATTATCATCATTTATTTATATAGCAGTAAATTACACAGCGCTTTACGTTAATTTATAACGAACAGGGATCTTACAGTATAAACAAGTGTATATAGAGTAACCATAGGATTAGAGGGCCCGACTCAAAAAAGCTTACAATCTAATCTTTTCACTGACAAATACAGTGGTTTACAATTTGATTAGAGACGCATACAAGTCAAGTTAAAGCAGTATGTCACTTTCAAGTTAATCTTTATTAAGGCACTAAGGCACCAAGTTGGGACAGGTGCAGTAATTTATAGCAACCAATGAGATGTTTACTTTTAAGCACGTGACCAGGAAATGCTAATTGCTGATTGGTTGGCATAGGTGATAAAAACAGTAACAAAATTTGTACTTTATATTACATAACCCTATATAGAATATCCTGTTATTAGCAGCTAGACCCAATTATACAGCCTAAAGCCCCATATACAATGCATTTGAGCCTAGTCCTTAAACAAGGCCTTTCACCAAAATGAAGATCCAGTACAAGATGTAGAGTGCAGAGCTGACAGGTACAAGAACATAGAGTGTGGGCAAATATACTTTGCTAATAGTTTGTACCAATGGATAATCCCATATTGAAATTCTGCCATGTAGTCAAACGTGTAGCTCTTTACAGGTGCATCCACAAGCATTAGCAGAAGGCGGCAGTTAGCAGCACAACATCTTATGCAGCTTTTGCCCAGAAATTAATCAAAAATAAAACTGAATTACTTTAAATATCATATTTCGTATTAGACAGGGGTGCTGAAAATTCTGCCTTTAAGAAGCAGCTGTAGAGTCCAGGTCATAGGTTCCACATAAACGGTTGATTTAGGGCTTTTCTACAGGAAGCAGTATGGGAAACCTTAATCATTAGCATTAATTTAACTGTGCAAGCCGCACCAGCATTAGTACAGAGAACTTTTAGCAAGGTAAGGTAACTATACTAGGGGCACATTTACTAATCCACGAATCCGAATGGGAAAAATTTGGACTTTTTCGTAGCCGTAACGACTGGCGCGAATTGTCCCGAATTTTTCGTAGCCATTACGATTTGCTCGTATATTGTCGCGACTTTTTCGTATTGAGCGCTCGTAAACGGCGGGCAAACCTTTCAGACTTTGCATGATTTTGGAAGCCTCCCATAGGACTCAATGGCACTCTGCAGCTCCAACCTGGCCCAAGGAAAGTCTCCCATAGGGCTCAATGGCACTCTGCAGCTCCAACCTGGCCCAAGGAAAGTCTCCCATAGGGCTCAATGGCACTCTGCAGCTCCAACCTGGCCCAAGGAAAGTCTCCCATAGGGCTCAATGGCACTCTGCAGCTCCAACCTGGCCCAAGGAAAGTCTCCCATAGGGCTCAATGGCACTCTGCAGCTCCAACCTGGCCCAAGGAAAGTCACGATACTGAAGCTTGAATGAATCCGAAACTTTCGTACTCGGCGCGACGGCTACGAAAAAGTCGTGACTATTCGTGCAAGTCGTAATGCCTACGAAAAAGTCACGTCAATTTACGAAAAAATCGCTAAATACCGATCATTACGAAAAAACACATTCGGACGCTTTTCAGACGTTCGTGGATTAGTAAATGTACCACTAGGTCTAATTGGATACATGCATTTTGTGGTTTCATTCCTGGATGATGTATGCCAGTGGTTCTCAACCTTCCTAATGTTGTGGTGACCCCCAACCATAAAATTATCCCTAAGACCATCAGAAATATGTGTTTTCCGATGGTCTTAGGCGACCCCTGTGAAAGGGTTGTGCGACCCCCAAACGGGTCCCGACCCACAGGCTGAGAACCGCTGATGTATGCAATGTATATTGCCTTAATAAAGTATGAAATAACCCAACCAGTTGCCATTGCTGTTTAGAGTAAAGAGAATAAAAACTAGTTTAAATAACTATGTAAATACTCAACTTAATTTGGCACCACATCTGCTCACATGGTAGAGCTTTATCCTGGCATGGATAAATAGCAGCAGTTATTTTCTTTTAATATAACATGGTCTCATTTTATTGCCAGAGTTAAAGGGGTTGTTTGCCTTTCAATGAGAAGTTGAAGAAATCCAAACAAAATTACCTTAACCGCACACCCGGATGCTTGATTCCTTCACTGCACTGGTGGTGTCTTACGTCAGTCCAGCAAGGTCCCTCTAACAGCAGACAAATTGTAATGAAGCCACGCACACTAGATATATGCAGTTGGGGAGCTTAACCCATTTATTTTGACCACCTTAGATCAACATTTCGGGGGGCACACCCTCCCTTTATCAGTAATATGAAGGGATGGTGTGCCCCTCAGAAACATTGATCTAAGTTAGTCAAAATAAATGGGGTAAGCTCCCCAACTGCATATACCGGTATATAGTGTGCGTGGCTTCATTACAATTTGTCTGTGGTTTCAGTGAGAGACTGATATATTCCTGAATAGAAAAATAAGTAATACAAATAAGAAGTAGCCTCGCAAAGCAATAGTTTTTGGCTGCTGGGGTCAATGACCCCCATTTAAAAATTGGAAAGAATCAGAAGGCAAATAAATAAAAAACTATAAAGAATAAACAGTGAAAACCAACTGAAAAGTTATTTAGAAATAGCTATTCTATAACATACTAAAAGTTAATTGAAAGGTAAACCAATCCTTTCAAGGTCACAGACTGATCTAAAAAACATACAAAATGCATCACCATATAACTCGTGCCTACTATTTCGATCCTAATATTTTCATATTAATTAAATATTCTCATATTGTGATTTAGACTATAGCTAAGTCTTTGTAAAAATATTACAGTATAGCTACGTATTTGCAGCATTGTTTGATTGTGCACCCTATTTCCAAAAATTGTTTTATATATTGATCTAACATACCCAGACTGTATTGTGTGTAGTAATGATATGAAGGGAGGCAAAAACTTCTTGCCAGGTGGCACTCCTGCAGAGGGTAAGAGCTACCCGCAGGATACATTACATGCTCATTGATGGGCTTTGTAACTAGCCATTCTGGATCCTTTACAGAGGTAAGAGGGTGTTCCAGGTGGCTATTTAGAGTGTTCTAGACTCCCTTCCTGGCTCTGCTCCAGTTCGGCTGGATCCTTCCTAATTTGATTCAGCTCAGTTCACTGCTTTTAGGGTTTGTAAATACAAAACTAAATGTATGTTTTTGTTGTTTAAAAATATGCATTGTTCAAAACATGTTGCTGATATATATTTGTATGTCACAGACTACATAAGAAAGACACATTTCAAGTAATTTTACCCACTTTTTTATTTCCATAGATCACTGCTGTCTGTAGAGAAGCTGCACTTTTGGCTCTGGAGGAGGATATTCAAGCTGAGTTTATCATGGGAAGACATTTTGAGAAAGCTCTAGCCATTGTTACACCCAGAATCCCAGATTCACTTATTCAGTTTTATGAGAGATACCAGGAAAAAAGTGGATTTCACACCTTATAGTATTTTTTATTTCTACTGTTGATACATTATTAGACTAAGGGGCAGATTTACTAATCCACGAATCCGAATCCCTAAAGGGAAAAAATCGCATTGGAAACTAACATTTTGCGACTTTTTCGTCGCCGTCGCGATTTTTCGTATTTGTCGTGACTTTTTCGTCATCATCGCGACTTTATCGTATTTTGCGCGACTATTTCGTCACTGTCGCGATTTTTTCGTATTGAGCGCTAGTAAATGCCGGAAAAACCAATCTGATTTTTTGACAACGGTGACGAAAAAGTTGCGGAAAATATACGAAAAAGTTGCAGCGGCGACGAAAAAATTGGACCGTTCGTGGATTAGTAAATCTCCCCCTAAGTGTAACCGGACAGTGTGATTCTTCTTACACTGACCATGTTTTCTTCATTTCACATACGCCATAAAGATAATCTAACATTAGGTATGTAATATTCATGCTTCAAGTTCCTGATTTGCCTGTTCTAAGAAATAAATTCTACTTCTCTTGTATATGTAGCAGACTGGGATGTTTCCTCCATGCAGCACTTATGTTCCCCTTTGTTGGCTTAGCCATGCCTTTGAGATGTGCTTTTTTCTTCATTAAACCTGAATATACTCTTATCCTGGCCATAGAATGAACAAGTGCAGACAACATGGAACTGAAAGCAATATATAAAGAGTCTGTGCATGCAAGTTAATATGGGAGTGAATAAGAATATTTCTGTTGGCACACTCAAGGCTTTTGTTCACCTTTAAATTAACTTTTAGTATGATGTAGGCAGTGATATTCTGAGACAATTTGCAGTTGGTTTACATTTTTAATTTTTTGTGTTTTTTCAGTTATTTAGCTTTTAGTTCCACGGCCCTTCAGTTTGAAATTTCAGCAGCTATCTTGTTGCTAGGGTCTTGTTTCCTTAGCAACCAGGCAGTGGTTTGAATAACAGGCTGAAATATAAAGACAAGCAATAAAAAATAACAATAAAAATAAAATGGTAACCTCACAAAGCAACAGTTTTTTGGCTGCTGTTGTAAGTGAGCCCCATTTGAAAGCTGTAAAGGTGCAGAAGAAAAGGGAAATAATTAAAAAACTATATAATATAAATAATGTAGACCAGATGCAAAGTTGTTAGGAATAGGACATTTTATTACATATTAAAAATTAACTTAAAGAGATACTGACACCAGAAATTAACCCTTTTTTTACATCTATCATAACATTGTCTTTGCATGCTATTATTAATTTTGGCATAAGTATTTGCCCAATGCTTTTGTATCTGATCCCCCATGTTCCTCTATGAGGGGGCTGCCATATTTAAGCAGCAGGAGTCCCTTAGCATTAGAAGCTACAACTGAGAAGGGACAGTCAGGTTGGCAAAACAGTCAGGTTTAGGAACCTCAAGTAACAATTACTTACAAAAGCAGCCTTATTAGCAAAAACGATCAACATGACCCATAGATAACTTTTTATGTACATTCATATTTTGTGTCAGTATCACTTTAAAGGTGAACCACCCTGTTAATGCAACACTTGCACACACCTACATACTACATGGTGCAAACAGTTTTTAAGAAATAAACACAATTTATAGTGTTTAGGCCTTTGCCTTACAAGAAATTGGCTGTGACCTAATCTTGTATATGCAGTACAGATTTGAGTGCATTTATATACTTCTATATATTTTCCCAACTAGACAAAAGGTCAGGGATAGCACTGATGTTAATAAATAAAGCATTGATGTTTACCTTTATTTTTGGGGGGAAGTGCCTTACTCAGAGGTGGGAATTTTAATCACCATGGTTATCACTGAGAGGACAGAAGGGACCACAAATGCTTGTGTGTCATGAGCCTTATTAAAGCCTGGTACATGTCATATTATTGTGTGTCTCCCCATTTTAAGTAACCTTAAGATTAGTACAGGTATGGGACCTATTATCTAGATTGCTCGGGACCTGGGGTTTCCGGGTAATGGACCTTTCATAATTTGGATCACAATACCATAAGTATACTTATACTAAAATATAATTTAAACATTAAACAAACCCAATAGGAATGTTTTGCCTCCAATAAGGATTAATTATATCTTATTTTGGATCAAGTACAAGGTACTGTTTTATTATTACAGAGAAAAAGGAAATCATTTTTCAAAAATAGAATTATTTTCTTATAACGGAGTCTATGGAAGATGTCCAATTTATATTTCAGAGTTTGGGCACTAAATTTAGAATAAAGATTTGCAGCCTTCACAAATGAAGCCTAAGTAAGGTGAACATGGTTTAATATTTTTCTTGTTGAAGGTTTATAATAAAATAATTTTTCCAAGTTTCTAGGAAACTATACCCCTGAACACTGTAGGTCTCAAATGGAAAACCCTACTTCGTCTAAATAAACCATTTTCATACAAATATACTTTTAGTAGTATGTGTATTTGGGTAATCCTAAATAGAAAATTTCCCTCCTGGGATCATAGGATTCACAGTGCATATAAACAAGCCAAGGCACACATACATGCTAGGCCCCATCAGCCAATGAATGCACAGAGCTTTGTCTTTTGCTCCCACACATCTTCCTGTTAGAGCTGCATTATTTCTGCTCATGTGATCTCTGAGGGAGCACACAGCCCATCACTAAATGGTGGATCAAGGGAAAGGATTCAATAGGGCAATATTTACTGATATATTGTAGTTTGGTAAGATTCTTTAACAGGCCACTAAATATGATATAAACTATCTGTTGGTTAAGTATTCATTCTGGGGGTATAGTTTTCCTTTAAGAGTTACATATTGATGGCAGTGTTCTTAATACCTGTGCTAAAGAAGCAGCACCTGAACACAATCAACGTAATAATAACCTTATTTAATCCTGGAACCTCCTGTTTCCTGTGTTTGATCCGGTGTTTACCCCTAGTCTAATTACTAGTGCACAGGCCCAAGCAGGATTTAAAACACTGGAACTGCCATTGTACAAATATTTACTTAAAAAATCAACAAATTAGTCTGCAGCACTACACAAATGAGAGTCGAAGAATGCAATAAATTGGTAACAGAAGCAATAGAGGAAGACATTGGCTTTGCATACTCGTGATCTAAAGAACTGTCTAACTTACAGAACTCCAGCTGTTGGAAACTGTAGCTCCCAGCAGCCTCAGTCAGCAATAGAGATACTTAGCACTCATATCAGCTGATGGGCCAGAAGGTCGTCATCCCTGTTGTACTAGTTCTGCTCTGCCATGACTCTGACTGGAATAAACATCACACACAAATGACTCCTGAGTTAAAATGTGGTGACGCGTTTGCTTTTGGGTTAGAATTTGGGATCAAGGACTTTGTTTAACTATTCTAAAAGACTGATTGAAATAAAAATGTATTCCTCATCCCTAAACTGAATAGAAGCTCTGTATCCATGGAAGAGTGATGTTTAAAGGTCCCTTAGACCGATTCGGCAGCTTGTCGAATGACAGGAATGACAGGCCCGCCCTACCAATATCTGGGCTGAAATTGGGCAGATCTGGATCGGACAGGTTTAAAAATTTAGTCGGATGGGGGGCCGCATCGGCCTGTTGATGCAGTCCCCGAACGGCGGACGCCTATACCCGTCATCATAATTTGATCATTTGGCCCCAGGGCCAAACGACCAAATTAGCCTGATATCGCCCACCCATAGGTGGGGATATCGGAAGAAGAACTGCTCCCTTGGCGGATCTTAGCGTGTATGGCCACCTTTAAGCCTAAATGACAATTTTTTTAGCAAAAACGTAGCTCACATCTGCTGCTGCCATTTTTTGCATTACATACACAGATTTATCAACATTCTGATTTCTGTGACATTAGAGGTAACTTATTTCCACTCATTTCAGCTAAAATCACGAATGTCTAGTCATTTATTAAAAGATCTGTATTAAAAAAAGCACAAACAAAGTAAAATGCAGTATGAAAATTAAAAGAACAACAAATTTTTCATGGTTTTTACATTTTCCTATGAATCTTCGTGGACTTGAAAAACCCCCTGAAAACCACAAATTGAAAAAAAATTTGCCTAGGACAACTCCCATTGACTTCTACATGACCTCAGCAGCTTTTAGATGGCAAAGTTTTGTATAATTGATTTTCATGGTTTTGGCACCTAATAAATGGCAACAAAACCAAGTTGAGTTTTAGCGCAAAAAAACACGGATCATAAAAAATAAAAACTAATTGGTAAATGCCCCCCTTAGGGTATCCCAGGTGCTCTTATGGGAGCACACAGTCAAAGATGACAAGTTAGAAGCCTCAGAATGTAGTGTTGGTTTATCGATACTGGTCTTTTCAGGATTAATGCTCAGCTAAATAGTGCTCACCTACTCTTGCTGGTATAAGAAAAACCTTTCATAAGGTTCTCATAACTTGATTAAAGACCATGTTAAGATGGACATTATCTTCAGAGCAGTAATAACTGAAATCTTGTGTTCTAGTTAGGTGACTAATTAATATTTCTACAACTGGCCATGGAGGCTAAATAATGCCATACATTTTTCAAAGGTTCTGTTGTTTTATCTTGGGTAATTTTACTTTTTTGTTGCTGCGTCAGCTCACAACTGTAACTGTGTCCTATTGAATTAGGTGGCCACTGCCACACACTTCTAGTTTAAGGGGTTCTTAGCCTTAAAATACATTAGAACACATGGCAAATTGGCATTATGACTGCTTATCTAATCTTTCAGAAAACAGTGGTGGTTAAAGTAATCTATGTGGTCAATTGAGCATTTCTTAGCAGAGGTCTGACTGGCATCACCACACGCGCTAAAAGTACCACTTTTGACTATAACTCAACATAACTGAGCATGGCTGTGCTCTAATTATACTGGAGAGAGAGAGAGAGAGAGAGAGAGAGAGAGAGAGAGAGAGAGAGAGAGAGAGAGAGAGAGAGAGAGAGAGAGAGAGAGAGAGAGAGAGAGAGAGAGAGAGAGAGAGAGAGAGAGAGAGAGAGAGAGAGAGAGAGAGAGAGAGAGAGAGAGAGAGAGAGAGAGAGAGAGAGAGAGAGAGAGAGAGAGAGAGAGAGAGAGAGAGAGAGAGAGAGAGAGAGAGAGAGAGAGAGAGAGAGAGAGAGAGGGAGAGAGAGAGGAGAGAGAGAGAGAGAGAAGAGAGAGAGAGAGAGAGAGAGAGAGAGAGAGAGAGAGAAGAGAGAGAGAGAGAGAGAGAGAGAGAAGAGAGAGAAGGAGAGAGAGAGAAGAGAGAGAGAGAGAGAGAGAGAGAGAGAGAGAGAGAGAGAGAGAGAGAGACGAGAGAGAGAGAGAGAGAGAGAGAGAGAGAGAGGAGAGAGAGAGAGAGAGAAGAGAGAGAGAGAGAGAGAGAGAGAGAGAGAGAGAGAGAGAGAGAGAGAGAGAGAGAGAGAGAGAGAGAGAGAGAGAGAGAGAGAGAGAGAGAGAGAGAGAGAGAGAGAGAGAGAGAGAGAGAGAGAGAGAGAGAGAGAGAGAGAGAGAGAGAGAGAGAGAGAGAGAGAGAGAGAGAGAGAGAGAGAGAGAGAGAGAGAGAGAGAGAGAGAGAGAGAGAGAGAGAGAGAGAGAGAGAGAGAGAGAGAGAGAGAGAGAGAGAGAGAGAGAGAGAGAGAGAGAGGGAGAGAGAGAGAGAGAGAGAGAGAGAGAGAGAGAGAGAGAGAGAGAGAGAAGAGAGAGAGAGAGAGAGAGAGAGAGAGAGAGAGAGAGAGAGAGAGAGAGAGAGAGAGAGGAGAGAGAGAGAGAGAGAGAGAGAGAGAGAGAGAGAGAGAGAGAGAGAGAGAGAGAGAGAGAGAGAGAGAGAGAGAGAGAGAGGGAGAGAGAGAGAGAGAGAGAGAGAGAGAGAGAGAGAGAGAGAGAGAGAGAGAGAGAGAGAGAGAGAGAGAGAGAGAGAGAGAGAGAGAGAGAGAGAGAGAGAGAGAGAGAGAGAGAGAGAGAGAGAGAGAGAGAGAGAGAGAGAGAGAGAGAGAGAGAGAGAGAGAGAGAGAGAGAGAGAGAGAGAAGAGAGAGAGAGAGAGAGAGAGAGAGAGAGAGGAGAGAGAGAGAGAGAGAGAGAGAGAGTTTGCAAAGGAAAAGACTAATACTTGCTATATGTAGTTTCCAAATGCTCCACACACATACAGCTAGTGAGTAGTATTTAGGGTACTGTTCTATGTCCCTTAGGGTAACAGTCTCTATATTCTATGGTACTGTTCTATATCCCTTCCATGGATGTAGTCTTGTGTGGTTGAGCTTGGTACCAGAAGGATCTTCTAGGTACAAACCAAGCTGCTCATTGGCTAAGGGCTGCAGCAAAGTAGAACTTGTTTAGTACATTAAAAATAAAACAGTTATGGTGTGGAACCCATGTATAATATTCAGTAGAATAGTTGAGGGGATGATTTATTTCTTTCTTTTGTAGATCAAGATGCTATTCCACACAGACAGAAGCTCTACATTCATTTAAATAGGGAACAGTCAACATTTACTGTATGTGTGATATTCGCCTACATAAGCAGAACCCTTTTGAAATGAAAAGAGGAAAGAACGTTTATATCACCACAATTCTCCATGAGCAGAACATGGTGACTAAACAACCTTTTTTGCAATGAGCTTTATAGAATGGGTTAAAACAAAATCCCAGCAAGAGTGAGGAAATGACTCCAAAGTGGTTTACGAGATGCATTGTTTCATTACAAATAAAGTTTCCCTTTAAATATAGGTTCTTGGCCTCCTGACATGTTAGGTGAGAAGTGTTTTCCACGTGCTATTGATGATTTAGCACGTAATCTTTCTCACTGTTAAAGCGATCATGTCATCAAAAAGCAAATTCCATCGTTGCATTCATGCACCCCAGAAGATCTTCCGGAAAGGAAGGCCTGCTGGTTTCTTCGGAACAGTTCTGATGTCAGCTTGCTTTTTCTTAAGCAAAGTCCAATATTCCTTCTTCTTCTTTTTTTTTTTTTTTTTTTTGCTTTATGTTCCATAGTCCTCCTGCCACTTCGCGTTCTTCCTCCCAGGTCTGGTTGAGACTACACAGAGTACTTTCTGCATTACCATCACAGATTGTTTCCTTTTACGTTGATAGGAACCGAGAACGACTGGAGAACAGGAGCACTCAATAACTTCACATTGTGGAGATACTTAAAGTGTTTAAACTTCTTTAAGTACAAAAACATTAGGCAGATTAAATGAACATTTACAAGTAGCGTTCCCCCTCCTTTTCTCTACACTTCATTAAAGTGTTTGGCACAAAAGCAGTTACCTGCTTCCCTTGCCACAGAGAACATGAGACAAAAAAACAATAACCTTTGCAGCTCCTTGTCTAGCTTGGCTCCCAAGAAATGCATTTCATCTGTGAAATACTTCCTAGACAGCTGCTAGGATTGCTTTAGATTATTACTTAAAAAGTATTCGGTAAAGAAAGCAATGAAACAGTGCAGTATTCAGGAGGGCTGAACAGAGCTTGCCTTCTATGCACCACTCGAGTACTTACTTCCCCTTCTACCTGCCTCATTACTTTTTGTATGTGTACGGAAACTGCAGGTTCACTTCCTTCGTTCACTCAATTTTAACCTTTCAGCATGAAGCACTGAAAGAACCTTCTATGCTTATGAAGACTTGCATGCATGGTCTGCTTTCATTGGAGTGGTTAGGGAAAAAACTGCTAATTGTGCTTTTAACTTTTTTTTTCCTGTTTAACAGCTATAACTGTGCAGAACAAGTACATCGCCGCTTCTCTGCAATACGGTAATGTTTTAGGTTTCCAGATTCTTCCGTCATTCTCAAGACCATAAAGGCCACAGCTTTATGGTGGTTTGTGGTGGCACATTGGCAGGGTGAGATTACAGATATTACAAAAATATGAAGCACGAATAGTTTAATTCCTGTAGATGTAACCAATAATTTGCAAAGTGCAATTTCTTATTGATTTATTTAAGGTAAAAATGTACTTTGAATTTGTTTAGATTTATTTACTATTATTCCTATGCATGAATAGAATTCATTATTTTTCCAGGTTAGTAAATGCAGGCCCAGACTGGCTGTCTGTGGGTTCTGGCAAATGCCAGAGGGGCTGCTGTATGATGCCATAGAGTCACTATTTATTGGGCTGGTGGTGGCTATTTTGGCCTCTATGTACTTAAAATTCCAGGGCCTGTTTTAAATTCCAGACCAGTGGCTATGAGTACATCATACCAAAGACCAACTTATATTGAAGCTTATGGTTCCAGCATGTACAGTATTTTTTCAGAGTAGTTAAACAATGATGATATAAGCTGGGGCGCAGTAGAGTCCCTAGACTGATGTGAACGATGGTTTGTCTCTTTCAGCACAGGATTTGTTCAACAGAAGAGAATATTTTTGATATATACTGTATATATGTTTGTATATAAATTATATTTTCCAGATTTTTAGCAGCAGATGGATATACATTTTTTTCCAGACATCTTGCTGAACAGCTAGACAATACTTCCTGAAAGTGCGATTTAATCTGATTAACATCCAGCCACATGCAGTTCGGCTTTCTCACGTGTTCAACTTCCCAGAGAGCTTAACAGCAGATAGGAAAGGGGGAGTAAAAATAGGCACTAATTAGTTTTTTTCTTCATTACCTTGATGGGACTGATTTCTTTTCCTTCAATCACCATCTGTCCCATGCTTAAAAAAGCTATTGTTCTGATGGAGAGGATTAACTCTATGCTTAACACAAGAATAACTAAAATAAGAGTCTGGGGCAGTCACCTCTGGGACTGAATGCCCATATTTAGCAGCAAAATATGGAAAGTAAAGGACAAGACTCTGTACATTTATTGCCAAGCACATCCTTATGCAAGTTGCTAATATGGGCACCCAGTCACCCCTTGCCAGACACAGCCAGGTCTTTGCAGTCATAAAGGTGAATAAATGCACTTGAGGAATTATAATGAGGAAAAGAAAGTGCATACTGTATATTTATAAATCTGAATAATGATTGGTCTGTTGGAGATGTCTTTGAGCAGAGCTCCACCAGGCCCATTCTTTCAATCTGTGGATTCCTGCCAATGCCAGAGGGGTCTGCTGTAAGATGGGGGTGTGACAGGTGATGTCGGGGGTGTGGTTGATGACAACAGGGACGGGTTATGACGTGGTGATAAGCGATTGGCCAACCACTTCTATCTAACAGAAATCTATCATTTAGAATACCATACAGGAAGTTTTGATCCAGGCAGCCCTCCTGAAAACCTGGCTGTCCGTGTCAAAACTGGGCAGGTGGCCAACTCTCTTCTGCTCACTGATATTGCTTTTGTTCATATGGTTAGCATCTGCCTTTTACTGCTGGTCCTGGAGTTATCACCATTCTCATTATTTATGTATATGGCTTTCTGCACCTGCATGAATACATAAGTACCACCAAGTACAATGATTAGTGTAGCCAAAGGATTATCAGTTAGCTGGATTCCAGCAGCCTAGGCCAGTACTCACGTGATCTAGAGCAACATCTGCAGGAAACAATATGTTTCTAATTATATACCATGAATATGATTCTTAATTCATTGTCACTGCATATATGTCACGCCAAAACTAAGGGGCCGATTCATTAAAACAAGAGTTCGAAACCCAAATGGGAAAAATTCGGATTGGATATGATAATTTCTGAAGACCGCAAATATCCCGAAAATACTTACGAAAAAAACGTATTAGTCACAATAATATCGTATTGGCGATCCGAAAGTCACAAAATTTTCGTACCAAACGATTGTAAACAGCGGCAGAACCTTTCCGAATTTTTCGCGCAAGCGTACAAAAAAGTCGCGCATGGGCATACGAAAAAGTCGCGCAAGCGCGAAAAAATTGCCGATAGTACGCTCGGAGCATTCATATGAACGCTCCGAGCATTCGTGTCTTAATAAATCTCCCCCTAAACGTTTACAGTTATGGGCTTATTTATCAGTTTTCAAGTTTGTGAATTCAAGTTTGTATTTCTAAATTGATTAAACTCACATATTGAATGCGGGCTTGTTTATTAATGTGGTAAACTTTTTGAGCTCACAAACTCGAATATCTTGAACTGAAAATATAGCGGGATCTTGCCTAGGACAACTCCCATTGACGTCTATAGAAACTCACAAGCTTTTACATTCCACTTATAAATACCAGACATTAGAGTTTTTGAATCATAATTCGAATTGGAGTTTTTTTAGCACAAAAAACTTGAACATTGATAAATCTCCCCTAAATGTTTGAGTTTGTTGGAATCAAGTGTAGAACCACATACAACAATAACTGTTTTACCTAAAACCCAATCATTATTTGTGAATGGGAAATATCTCTTCATAAACATAACAATTTTGTATGTGGTAAGTTTCCTGTTTTAATTTAGGGCCTCCTTTTCACTCAGCATGCCTTGTGTTATAAAGGTTTTATTATATTTAGGACTATATGCTCTAATATCCAACCCATTTGGTGGTGGTTGTAGGAAGTCAGGACTTGCCAGAAAACACCATTTAAGGATATGGTAGATAATCATGACACAACTTTAGGTTTCTGTAGAGGCTACTTGGATTCTGGTACTGCTTGTATCTCAAAATCAGCAACATATAAGACTATAAGACATTAGCCATATTTCTGCACTTATTAAATTGCCTATTTATTTGATTGCTTTAAATTGTACCCATACTGCATATTGTTATTATATGAAGTAATTAGAATAGGAGGACACTTGATAGGGTTTATACTGTACTCCTGTACATACAGGGCAGTTTGCCAGTGTATGACTTGTTCTCCTCTTTCATGAGAGGATTGCAGAGAGAAATTCTTGGGCCCCCATGATGTATTTTCTATTATGACTGCCCAAACCCAGGCCACAGGACAGCCCGCAGTATAAATTCCTACGTCTTTGCCTGGCAAACAGGTCTAGTCATAACTGTGATGTCTGTCCCCATGATATAGGTATTATGGAATCTCCTGTTCTCTGAGGGGATTATTCTTTTTAGTTTTCAGAGCAATGTAGAGAAGGAGATAAACACTGTCTGTGTAATGTAAGAAGTACAACTTTAAAGTACCAGTAACACCAAAAATAAAAGGGTTTTACAGCATTTAGACATCGGGGCACAGTTACTAATCCTCGAATCCGAATCCCGAATGGGAAAAAAACAGATTTTTTCGTCGCCGTCGCAATTGTTTCATATTTTGCACGACTTTTTCGTCACCCTCACGACTTTATCGTATTTTGCGCGCTTTTTTAATCGCCGACGCAATTTTTTCATATTGAGCAATTGTAAACGGCAGAAAAAACAATCCGAATTTTTCGCGATGGCGCCGAAAAAATTGCGGAAAATATACGATAAAGCCGTAACGGCGACGAAAAAGTCGCGCAAAATATGAAACAATCGCGACGGCGACTAAAAATCACAAAAATACCGATCATTACGAAAAAAACGCATTCGGTCACTTTCGGACGTTCGTGGATTAGTACATGTGCCCCCTAGTGTAGTGTTTTCTTTAAATGCACTACTGTTGTTTATATACATATGCTGATGTATGGGGGTGGCCATTACATTTGAATAGTGAAAAAAGGCATGTCAAAGGGCATGGTGATGGTGCATTGTATGTTTTCTCACCCATACTAAAGTCAACAAAACTCTCACTTAGAATCAAGCATCCATCCATCAAATAAAATGCATTTTACAGCTGGAGGAGCTTTATTGTGGTCAACAAAACATACCATGTGCCACCGCCCTTACCATTGCAGATAACCGATAAAGTGTGTACAATACAATGGTCATAGTTCCTATACAAGTAAACAGGGGTCAATTGTCATATAGATTATTTGAATAAAGTGTGTTTATAATAGGACTAGACTATATAGGAAACATCCTCTTCCATACCCCTATTTTCCCATTGGATTCATGCACAACTGTTAGTCTGTGATAAGAAATGGACTATTGCAAAGCCATACACCAGTGGAAGTTCAGATTAGGTAAGCAGTCAGGTCATGCACTGAATAGTTTGGTATAACACAATTTCCATCACCTAATACTTCTGCTCATTTAAACAAGTTTTGGAGGTATGGCCACTGTTAGTTTTCCAATGCCTTATCCATACTAAAAAGGAAAGCAGTAGCTTAGCCAGGTTCTTTTCTCTTTGTGACGAAGTTAAAGGAATACTGTCATGGGATGTTTTTTTTCGAAACACATCAGTTCATAGAGCTTTTCCAGCATTTAAATCTGATTTTCAAAAACACAAACAGATTTTTTTTTATATTTAATTTTGAAATTCTACATGGAGCTAGCCATATTCTTCATTTCCCAGGGTGCCACAGCCATGTGACCTGTGCTCTGATAAACACTTTACTTGCTGAGCTGCAAGTTGGAGTGAAATCACAACCTCCCAGCAGCCGATCAGCAGAACAATGGGAAGGGAGCAAGATAGCAGCTCCCAGTAGGTATCAGAATAGCACTCAATAGTAAGAAATCCAAGTCCGGCTTGGGACTCCTCCAGTTACAGCAATATTACAACTAAAAAAATACATTTGTTGGTTCAAGAATAAAATTTTAACCGGTAGAGTGAATTATTTGCTATGTAAACAGTGTAAAATAAGTGAGAAATAAAACGTACACCATAAAAATCATGACAGTATCCCTTTAAGGATGGGCATCCATGGCCAGATTCCACTAGGGTCCTCTTGTTCAGCTTGCAGCTAAATGGCCAGATCATCTGTAATCTGACCACACACATGGACAAACAGATTCAGTAACACATTTAAATGAGTATCTCCATGTATTCTATGTGCATCGGCGCTGCCTCTGGTGAGTCTTTCACACTTGGCCAGAATATGAAACCGGCAACAATCAATCTTATAAATCAAAACACTGCAGCAGAATATGGTAATTTACTATTGGTAATCTTAATGTATGAAATCCCAGGGCCTCGTTTGAATCTAGAGATGCACGGAATCCAGGATTCAGTTCGGGATCAGGCTAAGATTCTGCCTTTTTCAGCAGGATTCAGATTTGGCCGAATCCATGCCTCTGGCCAAACTGAATCTGAATCCTTAAAATTGTGTGATTTTTTCTCACTTAAACATGGAATTTAACATTTTTGGGATTCAAAAGATGCCCTGGGATTTCAAGTACAGCGAGGCCCAAACAGCCCCCACCAGCCCACAAAATAGTGACTTACTTTCTGTGGTATCTTACAGCAGCCCCTCTGGGATTTGCAAACACACATTGCCAGTCCGGGCCTGCTGCCCAGGAACTGATGCTAAGAGGGGACTCGGGGCTCCTTGTTCTATTTTTGATGTGACTTTTCCCTCCTTGATTCATTTTCAGTTGTGTGACATTGAAAAGCCAAAGCATCGCATTGGTTGGTATGTATGGCAGATGATACTTTGTATTGTCCAACTCTGCCTTTACATTTCTGAATAACAAATAGTGAGCAGATACAGAGATATAGCTTTAATCCCCCAGCTGTTATTGAGGTACTGTTATCCCTTATATAACAATTCTTTCCTTTTGTACTTGTTTGTAATTGTTGGAAATTGCTGTTATTTACAGGTTGTTATCCCTGAAATCATTCTTCTTCCCTTTGTACTTGTCAGTGTTTGTTAGAAGCTGGAATCCGATATGCTTGCCTTGTGCGGCCACTTCCTGATCGTCACGCTCTTCTTATTGAATGCTAAGCACCTATTGTTACTAAACAAAGAGCACTATTTTAGGATGCTTCCAGGGTGCATTCACAGGATATTACTCAAAAGCAAAGCAGACATTGGCACATCAGATGCTGCAGCAAGTTATAAAAGTTGTTTGTGTGTGTGCGTGTGTATATATATATATATATATATATATTGCAATTTACCAGGCTGCAGAAATGACAAACCGAGTGTACTCAAACTCATTTAGTTCAGCCCTGCTAACTGTATTTAGTACTGGTGTCTCCAATTTATTTAAACAGTTTAGTCACCATACTCTATAAATTGTGCATTTTGGTGTGCACTACAACCTAGTAAAATTTGTATGCTGTTTTACATTAGGATAAAGTATGTATGTATGTATGTATAATTTATAAAGCACAACAAGGATACGCAGCGCTGTACAATCTTACAGTATACACAATTACACACAGGGAGGACAAGTGTTATAATAAATATAATAAATACACAGTGAATAAGTGACATGTGGTATGAGACACAGCAGGAAGGAGGTCCTTGCCCTGTAGAGCTTACAATCTATGTATGAAAGCCATTAGTCTAGAGCACAGCAGCATGACTCTGGACACTGGCAGCTGTCAGATTTTCTTCTTAAATGGATGGCTATGTATATTGATTTTAATTCTGTTTTTTAGTCCAAAATCCAAAGTTAAATGTATAAGCCCTGGAGGCATCACTCCATACATCCTATCTAGTTTAGGTCTGTGTAAATTCTACCGAACTTTTTAAACCCCACTAAGAGTGGTACTCTGTATAACTCCTTTTGCCAAGGCTATATAAGCTGACTCTAGACAGTTTTCTGGAATTTGGGGAATAATTTTTTAAATGTGTGCATACAATCACTGTAACAAAAATGGGATGTGTTTGGGATCATTTATGGGATCATTCCCATAAATTCTGTAAGTGATATCACTAACATATTTTGGAATAAGCATTAACAGGGTTAACCAGTAACCAGTTCCCTTTCCATTACTGAACTAGACAAAAAAAAAGACTTAAACACAAAGCACCAAACAGAGCAGAAACTCCAGAGCGTTTTGTTTCTGCTTGGAACTGCTGCTTTAAGGAAGTATTTGGAGATCTTCCGAAATATTTGTACAGGAAAAATGTATCCTAAGGAGGTCATGCTTTATATTCCCAGAGGAGCATTGCCTCATATAATAAAACACATTAGTGCATCATTTGAGAGTATTAAAGCATTCTTTCATCCTTTCCCAGGCCCATAAAATAATCGGAATATACTGACGCTTCCCTGTGAGCTCATAGCCCCACTGACTGGTCTGATTAACTGGTTAATGTTAGCTTGGGGTGTTCATAGAAGACATCTGTGCTTAAGAAATTCAACACAGTGGAGCTATTGGAAAAGGTTGTCCAACCTTTGCATTCTTCCACATGTGCATCAGTATCCCAAGAGGGAATATAGTTCTCCTGTTGTATGTAGAATTGGGATATTACAATAGCTAGATATCCTCTAGTACTCAATAATAACTCCCCTGTGAATCTAGGGGGCTGATTTACTAACCCACGAATCCGACCCGAATTGGAAAAGTTCCGACTTGAAAACGAACATTTTGCGACTTTTTCGTATGTTTTGCGATTTTTTCGGATTCTGTACGAATTTTTCGTTACCAATACGATTTTTGCGTAAAAACGCGAGTTTTTCGTATCCATTACGAAAGTTGCGTAAAAAGTTGCGCATTTTTCGTAGCGTTAAAACTTACGCGAAAAATGCGCAACTTTTCGCGTAAGTTTTAACGCTACGAAAAATGCGCAACTTTTTACGCAACTTTCGTAATGGATAGGAAAACTCGCGTTTTTACGCAAAAATCGTATTGGTAACGAAAAATTCGTACAGAATCCGAAAAAATCGCAAAACATACAAAAAAATCGCAAAATACCGATCATTACGAAAAAAACGCAATCGGACTCCATTCGACCCGTTCGTGGGTAAGTAAATCAGCCCCTAGGTGTTTGTCCATCAGCAAATGACAATTTAAACGAAAAAAAAAATGAACACAAATGAATCACTCACAACCTATTCTTTAAAATGTGTGTAAAGTGTATAGAGTGTAAAGAATAATGCAATAATGCTGACTGAGAAATGGATTCATTACAAGAGGTGCTCACACAGCAGCCAACATAAGCTTGTGGCATAACATTCACTTAGGCAGTGGTTTATCAATGTGCGAATATTTTTAATTTGAGATATTCGAGTTTGTAAATTGAAAATGTGAGGTATTCGAGTTTTTTTATTCAAACAAATTGACCAAATTAACAAATAAGGAAGCATTCAAGTTTTTAAAAAAAAAAAATGAAAGTTTATTAAAATTAGAAAAAAACTCTTAAATTCACAAACTCGAAAATTGATAAATTAGCCGATTAATGTACACCAAAGCTGTAGTATATCTATGAGCATTGTAGAGCAATATTGAATACATTGAATTTTTATGAATCCAGGATGCATTTGGACTGTTTTTGAGATCATAGCAAACATATAATAATAATAATAATGGAGATCATGCATACTGTCTGTCAGATATGTCCTATGAACACATAAATAAAATATGTTCTGTTTTTACTTGCCCTTTGCTTTAGTTGCTCTTTCTGGTTCTCACCATTTTGGCTGATTTCCAGTATTCTCTTATTCAGTTTCCTTTGTTCCTTGGCACCACAATGGCTTTAAGTCGCCAGTTCACTTACAGAAAAATGGTGATTTATATGTTTGCATGACTTTATTGTTGTGTTGTTCAAAGTGGTTCATAAATAATAGATAAGTTTCAAAATTGGACTAGTGTACTAGTTCTGGCAATAAGCAATGAGGAAGTAAGAATTCCTTGGGTCCAAGACCTGTTTTTTTCTTCACCCCAGACATCTTGTTATAGCTGGCCACTGGCACCTTGTGCATCACTGTACATGCTAACAGCCAGAGGGATAAATTAAAATTGTCCATGAAAACTATTATTATAATTCAGTGTAAGAAATAAAGTACTAATGCAAATCATTAAATTTGCCTCAGTGTTGTGACCCATAGTGAACAAGTACGATTAAAGGTCTATCTCACCTCTTCAACTTGCAGTAGATTAACCAAGGCTTTTTGCGAATTGGTTGCTGTGGGTTACTGTACTGGGTCAAATGTGTCTAGCCGCAGTAAACAAGTCCTTTGATTGGATTATATCCGGCACTAAAAATGTCTGGCAGTACAAATGTACGTGATTTTACAGGCAATTCTGGAAATGTAACCTTTCCCACCAGCACCATCCTTTTTACCTACGGGCCTTCATACATGACCCTCCAGTCCATGCCCCTCTAGATTGGAATTTTTGGCTGCAGTGTGTTTAGGACTCTATAACAAACAGCATGGTTTATTAGAGTGCTTCAGGCAATAAAACTGCAGCGCCATGGCTCCAAGTTGATGTCTTTGTGTTCCACTTGTGCTTATGTTTGCTGTTAGGTTCCTAAACAGTACATTTATTTTGTTTTATTGACAGTGTACACATTATTATTTTCTCACAGACTAAAGTGTATATTTAAAAGGCAAACACATAGCTGTCCTTTGTCAAACATTTCAAAGAAGACAAATTTTGAAGAACCAGATATATTTTGTTTTACGTGCCTTGTAAAATGGACAGTAACACTAAAGTACTTGCTAAAATGTGCCCTGCCGGCCCAGTCTGACCCTGACTCCCAACATCGTCTGAGATACAGTTAGAGCTAGAGTACTGTACACTGAAGATCTCAGGTACAAGAAGACCTGCCCTTTATAAAGGCTAAGGCCACATGGCACAAGGCTTCAAACACAGATTTATATTACAACTACAGATTGCTTCCTTTCAACAAAACTACCACTTCATTACCCCAAATAAAAATTTTCAATATTTGATTTAATTATATCTTATCATCAACACTTTTAAGTTGTAAAGTTGTTGGAAGAGACCATGAAAGTTTTTTTTAGCCTTATAAAGGCAACTGCCCATAGCTTTGGGCCTTTATAAGATCACAGACCTTTACGGTGACATCTAATACTTTTGTACAATCATTTACAGTAGTTTTATATGGCACAGGTAAAATTCACAACAGCAAATCTGCCAGGGTCAACGCGCCTAATTTTGAACCCCAGGCCTGTAGATCTCGGCAAATGCCAGAAGGGCTTCTGTAAGATGCCATACACAGGCATAATTGACTGGGCTCTGTGAAGCTGAAATGCCAGGGCCTATTGTTAATCTCCCCACAACAATAATTATATTACTGGCCACTTCTGACAGAGAACATAAAATGCAGCTTTAAAAGGTGCCATGCCAAGTCCCAACACTGGTGTCAGGGACCCACTGGCGCATAGTACTTGTGCCTTGCAATGTATTTCCTGGTATCCATAAAACTTTCTTTACCTTTTTTTTCTGGGAAACAAACAGTAATACTGTCTTGCCTTATGCCAGGGGTTCTAGAAATATACTAAATTATAAGAGAAAGTTTCCCACTAGGCAGGATAAATTAGTGTTTGCTTGAAATGTACATTTCCATTCACAACACTCCTGCCTGGTGTTTATCTGATTCAGCTATGAGAGTGAAAAGGATCATAATTTAGCAGTGGCAGAGGAAGCAAAAACCACTGAACTTTTAGGAGAGTGCTGTCCAACCTATTACATGTAGTGGGCCAATTATATCAAATACAGCAAGTTGGAGGGCTGGATTTAATTTAAACGATGATGTCATATAGGAAAGTCTATGGAGCCCTTTTTGCCCTTTTTAGCCATAAACATCCTTTGGAGAGCCACATCTGGCCCACAGGCCTTCAGTTGGACAGCCCTGTTTACAGGGCAATGGCAAAAGTGATTCTGTGCATTTGTGGCCTACGTGTATTCAAGCTCAGTGGACGGGAAACAAAAATTCTCAAAATTATTACCCACAATTTTTTTTAGCATGTGGAGGCTCATTTGCACCTGCAGTCAGACCATTTATCATAAATCATTTGCCAATGTTAACAAATGAATAAGTATAAGATAAGAAGTCAAGGAACTGGGTTACTAGAGGCAGACTAAAAGGAAAGGTATAGGCACTGGCACACAGTGGTTTGCTGCCCACCCGTTTACCAGCTCAGTGGCCAGGCAGCAAAGCTGGAAAACATGCATGGAGCATGGAGAAAAAAACGCATAATAATTATGCCAATTTTATGCTGTTTTTACACGGCGAAGCCTGGCGATGTGTGGCGAATTTTCTCGCCGTTTTTTACACAGCATAATAAATATGCCCCCGAGTGTCTTAGGCCAAGGTCACATGGGGCAGATTTACATAGTTACATAGGGTTGAAAAAAGACCAGTGATCATCAAGTTCAACCCATCCAAGTAAACCCAGCACACACAACCCACACCTACCAATCTATACACTCACATACAGTGGTGTGAAAAACTATTTGCCCCCTTCCTGATTTCTTATTCTTTTGCATGTTTGTCACACTTAAATGTTTCTGCTCATCAAAAACCGTTAACTATTAGTCAAAGATAACAGCATTGAACACAAAATGCAGTTTTTAAATGAAGGTTTAAGTTATTAAGGGAGAAAAAAAACTCCAAATCTACATGGCCCTGTGTGAAAAAGTGATTGCCCCCCTTGTTAAAAAATAACTTAACTGTGGTTTATCAATTCAATGTTCAATTTCTGTAGTCACCCCCAGGCCTGATTACTGCCACACCTGTTTCAATCAAGAAATCACTTAAATAGGAGCTACCTGACACAGAGAAGTAGACCAAAAGCACCTCAAAAGCTAGACATCATGCCAAGATCCAAAGAAATTCAGGAACAAATGAGAACAAAAGTAATTGAGATCTATCAGTCTGGTAAAGGTTATAAAGCCATTTCTAAAGCTTTGGGACTCCAGCGAACCACAGTGAGAGCCATTATCCACAAATGGCAAAGACATGGAACAGTGGTGAACCTTCCCAGGAGTGGCCGGCCGACCAAAATTACCCCAAGAGCGCAGAGACAGCTCATCCGAGAGGCCACAAAAGACCCCAGTTCTAAAGAACTGCAGGCCTCACTTGCCTCAATTAAGGTCAGTGTTCACGACTCCACCATAAGAAAGAGACTGGGCAAAAACGGCCTGCATGGCAGATTTCCAAGGCACAAACCACTTTTAAGCAAAAAGAACATTAAGGCTTGTCTCAATTTTGCTAAAAAAACATCTTAATGATTGCCAAGACTTTTGGGAAATAACCTTGTGGACCGACGAGACAAAAGTTGAACTTTTTGGAAGGTGCATGTCCCGTTACATCTGACGTAAAAGTAACACAGCATTTCAGAAAAAGAACATCATACCAACAGTAAAATATGGTGGTGGTAGTGTGATGGTCTGGGGTTGTTTCGCTGCTTCAGGACCTGGAAGGCTTGCTGTGATAGATGGAACCATGAATTCTACTGTCTACCAAAAAATCCTGAAGGAGAATGTCCGGCCATCTGTTCGTCAACTCAAGCTGAAGCGATCTTGGGTGCTGCAGCAGGACAATGACCCAAAACACACCAGCAAATCCACCTCTGAATGGCTGAAGAAAAACAAAATGAAGACTTTGGAGTGGCCTAGTCACAGTCCTGACCTGAATCCTATTGAGATGTTGTGGCATGACCTTAAAAAGGCGGTTCATGCTAGAAAACCCTCAAATAAAGCTTAATTACAACAATTCTGCAAAGATGAGTGGGCCAAAATTCCTCCAGAGCGCTGTAAAAGACTTGTTGCAAGTTATCACAAACGCTTGATTGCAGTTATTGCTGCTAAGGGTGGCCCAACCAGTTATTAGGTTCAGGGGGCAATTACTTTTTCACACAGGGCCATGTAGGTTTGGATTTTTTTTCTCCCTAAATAATAAAAACCCTCATTTAAAAACTGCATTTTGTGTTTACTTGTGTTATCTTTGACTAATAGTTAAATGTGTTTGATGATCAGAAACATTTAAGTGTGACAAACATGCAAAAGAATAAGAAATCAGGAAGGGGGCAAATAGTTTTTCACACCACTGTACATAAACTATAAATACAACCACTAGTACTAACTGTAGATATTAGTATCACAATAGCCTTGGATATTCTGATTGTTCAAGAACTCATCCAGGCCCCTCTTAAAGGCATTAACAGAATCTGCCATTACCACATCACTAGGAAGGGCATTCCCCAACCTCACTGCCCTCACCGTGAAAAACCCCCTACGCTGCTTCAAATGGCGCGGTTTCGCGCAAATCGCCGAAAAAGACTCGCAAGGCTTTTTCGGCGATTTCCGCAAATCGCCCCGCCGCGTCTGCCATCCCGCCGGCGACTTACATGTTCGCCGGTGGGATGGCAGGGGTAGGCAACTCGGGGAGATTAGTCGCCCGCGAACAGGGAGTTAATCGCGGGCGACTAATCTCCCCCGTGTGCCAGAGCCCTAAAGGGGTGACCTCTGGTGCGTTGATTGTTTTTATGGGAAAAAAGAACATCCCCAACTGCCTATAATCCCCTCTAATGTACTTGTACAGAGTAATCATGTCCCCTCGCAAGCGCCTCATTTCCAGAGAAAACAACCTCAACCTCGACAGTCTCACCTCATAGTTTAAATCTTCCATCCCCTTTACCAGTTTAGTTGCACGTCTCTGCACTTTCTCCAGCTCATTAATATCCTTCTTAAGGACTGGAGCCCAAAACTGCACTGCATACTCAAGGTGAGGCCTTACCAGGGACCTATAAAGGGGCAAAATTACGTTCTCATCCCTTGAGTCAATGCCCTTTTTTATACAAGACAGCACTTTATTTGCTTTAGTAGCCACAGAATGACACTGCCTGGAATTAGACAACTTGTTATTGATTGAAGAATGAGATTGAAAGCCTGCGAAAATTCTTTTAGTTGTGCCTGCACCCAGAAGCATAGAAACTGGAAAAAAGGCACAGGTTACATAGCAGACAACAGATAAGCTCTAAAGAATAAAATTATTTTTTACAGAGCTTATCCTTTATGTAACTTGTGTCATTTAGCCCTATTTCAACTTGAATGGCTGCCCCATGGCTACACATCATCTTTGTTTATATAAACTATAGTAGTGTTTCTGATGCAAACACAGAGCTTTTGCCAGTGCAGGGCAACAGCAACATTGTATATTTTAATTACTTTGATACATTTTCGCTTTTTGGTGCTTCTGTTCCTTTAAACCAGAGGTAAAGGAGCATGCTATTCCCAAATGGAGCTCAGAGCAGACCTGTGCCCAATCTGGGGTCACACAAGATGAATCACACTAAGTGGCCACAGTCACCATGAATGGCATGCCTTGCAGCGACAATTCTGTCCTGAAACAATCTGATTAAAGAAACAAAGAGTGTATCTGAAGCTCTGTCCTTTGATAGGGTTTATTGGCACAGTGACTCTGCACTTTGTTTACACGGTGAAGAACTTCACAAATCAACTATTTACATTCCGCAGGCTTTGTATTCATTGTTTGAATGGCTGCCATTTTTCTCTCTTATGAAGCATGCATAGCATGCATAAATAAATGTGTTACATTGCCAGACGTGAAACAGTATTGGGCTATTTATTATCTCTCCCTCTGAGCACTTTTATGGAAGGATCTACTCAAGGGTGAGATGTTTTTACTGTTGCCAGTCATACAGATTCTCTCCAGAGCATGAATTGTTGGAATGGAAATTGTTTCATTATTTAGGTCCTGTTAGAAGCAGGGTGCCATGGAGCCCTTTAATTGTTACTAACAAATGTGAAATATATATATAGAAATATAGACTATGATAATAATAGAGGAAGAAGGAACATTATTTACAAGTTCAAATCTGGTTCTCCCTGAAGTAGAATACTCATCTGTGTTATTATAAAGCTTTTCTATCCCTGGTTATATACAAAATGTAGGTACCCCAGGCAAATCTGATGCTTATACACATTGGACATGCAGGGAATATGGAAACATAGGGGGCCTGTGGTCACTGGGTAATTGACAAACCCGTTCCTTACTTCATATATAGCCCCAACCTTCACTGTGAACTGAAAATGTTGCTTAAGGCCCTAATCTCAGGACTATTGCCTCCTTGTATACAGTCTAAATCAGTGTTCCCCAACCAGTGGCTCGGGGCAACATGTTGCTCCCCAACCCCTTGGATGTTGCTCTCAGTGCCCCCAAACCAGGGAGTTATTTTTGAATTCCTGGCTTGGGGGCAAGTTTTGGTTGAATAAAAACAAGATTTCCTACCAAATAAAGCCTCCTGTAAGCTGATAGTGTGCATAGAGGCTGCCTAATAGCCAATTACAGCCCTTATTTGGCTCCTCCATGAACTTTTATGGTGCTTGTGTTGCTCCCCAGGTCTTTTTATATTTGACTGTGGCTCACAAGTAAGAAAGGTTGGGGATCCCTGGTCTAAATGCAACCTCTCACAGGGTGACTTCTGGGTTATCAGATATGGTATGTCTGTCAGCATAGAAGACCATACAGCTCTGATCAACTTGTTAGCTATTGCGCAAACCAGTGTATCTTACAGCAACAAAATCCAGTAGCACACTGAAGATGCAAGCCGTGAAAAAATTGTGTTTTATTTGCCCAAGTACATATAAACAAGCAAAGAGCAATGTTTTCGGGACCCTTTCTCTTTGAGCTTGAGAAAGGGTCCCGAAACGTTGCTCTTTGCTTGTTTATATGTACTTGGGCAAATAAAACACAATATTTTCACGGCTTGCATCTTCAGTGTGCTACTGGATTTTTTTGCTGTTGGATATTGACCCCCATGCAAGGTGAGGTTCTTCCAGTATTTGCACCTGATACCCGCTTGGGTAAGTTAACAGAGGGTTGAGCTCCCCAATACTGCTATTGCCAAACCAGTGTATCTTGGCAGAAGTGAGAGGTAGGTGTGACCCAACACCAGACTGTATATGCTCACACATATTCTGAGGAGACCACTCTATCAATACAGCCTACCTGTTGGGCCTGTACATTCAGGCGGTAGCGCTGAAACTGGCCAAAATGACAGACAATCATGTTGGGTTTCATTTAAAAAAAAAAAAAAAAAAAAAATTTGGTGATTGTCAAGCACACATACTGGGATTCTGCCCCAGAACTTTAGCCATGATATCTAGCAGCAGCAGCTGTGCCTGACATATAGCACACCTGGACAGGGTTGAAGGACGCCACCTAGTGGGTGTCCCGGTACAGTTCGCTGTGTCGGGTCTGAACTACTAAATTTGCTCAGTTTATAAATGAGTATTCTACCTTAAGGGGGAAACCTGAATATTACTGGTGTAGAAATCCTGTTTTGAAAATATATATGCGCAGGGATATTAAAATCAAATTATTGTTCTTAATCTATCAATGCGAAGATTTACCCCCAAAACACAGTAACAGAGCAGACTCTGGTGGGGTGATCGCACAATCTGCATTATGGCAACCCAACCACTACTATCCCATCAATAATTATCGGTACTGAACACGGATGCGAAGCCCTCCATCTGTTGTTGCACTGTAACTCCTAATAGGGAGATAAGACTTGTAGGCCTGCAGGTCAGATCATGTTCGGCGAGTGCATTAGGGATAATAGTAACACTAAGCAGTTACCGTGTCAGGCCGGGTTACTGCAATGCATTATTCCCCCTGTGGGCGCTGCGTGGAACACTAGCGGATGAGGCTGCGCGAAGTACAACGCTATAGTGCGATCATTAACCCTCTAATAACTAGAGCGTTCCCTCCACCGCCTAAGAATAGGATTTCACATTGAAACGGAGCCGGATATGCCGCTTCCTCTTTCCCAAATAGAAACAGACAGCTGGGTTTGGCCTCGCCATCTGTCCGGCAATATGCCCCGGCCTCCTGGGGCTCAGCGACTGGACGCGCACCACCTATGGATCAGCACTGTATGGCTGCTGGGAAGGAGCATTCCACTGGGAGAGGGGGCTGCCATAGGCAATGTATTTGGGAATTAGCGGGCAGAACCAGCTACAAACCCCCTTGGGCCCGCCAGCAGATGGCATGGAGGGACCCTATGCAGTAAGGGAAAGCAATCAGAACCGTATCGGCTGTGAGCATGTGGGAAAGCAGCGCTTTGGCTTCCAGTTTAGCAACCTCCCTACAAACTAGGAACCTACTGAGCTAATCTCTGGCAGCGATTATCGTTATGCGACTACAGTTCCCAGCATCCACTGTAGAACAACAACAGCTGGTGGGTCGCAAGTAATAACCCCCCTGTCCTGTGTGCAGATAAGCACTCCCATCACATCTCTCTGATCTCCCCTTAGAGGCAAAGGCCAGGAACCCGTTCCACCGCTTTGTGTATAAACTACAGAAGCACTGCAGGCTGCAGCTAGAAATGCAAAGAGCGCTCTCACTGCGCTACAACTTCCTTAGTGGAGGGAGGGGGGTCTCCAATTAGCAGCCTGGGCCCCCTTCCGTGCAAACACCGTTGGTGGCAATAGGGTTAGTTTGCATTGGGTGCTTTGATTTTAGGAAATGATAATGGCAGGCAGCTCTCCCACATAGCCCCAGGCTATAAAGGGGGGATGGGAAGCTTGTCTGTCTGTCTCTAGGAACTCAAACAACAATGCAAAGGATACAGCTGCTTCTCTGCAAACAAATGTGTGTGGATACATATATATATATATATATATATAAGTGTTTATTTCACTTTATATATCTATATACACACACACACGCATACATACATACATACATACAACACAAAGTATGTACCCCCTATTGTAAGCTATAAGGATATTATAAATCACCAACTAGTTCCATGACCAAATACAGTTGCTGGGAAAGATACTGCTACTAACTAGCCTTATATAAATTGCAACAAGCAGCCGTATTGCATTAACAACACTGCTATACATTTATATACATACATACATACACACACACACACACACAATTCTAGAAATACAATGTAGTTAGACTGTATCCGTTGACCCTTTCAGTCCTGGCCATACATCAAAGCAGTCATGCCAATGGGAATGGGCGGAGGGATGGTAGTGGCAATGGTAGGACGGACCTACTACTATGAAATCCCAGGAAGGAATGTGTATTTGCAGGAAACTCAAGCTCCCCCCTGGGGGGGACAGGTCACAGTTCTTCCTTCCCTAAGGAAATAAACGTGAAGCTGCCAAGATCACACAGGAGACAAGTGCAGGCACATCAGCGCGGAGCTGCGCATCCAACACTCCCCGGGTACACACGCAAGCTATGCGCGCCCCTCTCATTAACTCTCTGCGCCCCTATACACAGCCCTTATGTACCTTATACACAGCCCTTATATACCTTATACACGGCCCTTATATACCTTATACACGTCCCTTATATACCTTATACAAAGCCCTTATATACCTTATGCACGGCCCTTATATACCTTATACACGGCCCTTATATACCTTATACACGTCCCTTATATACCTTATACACGGCCCTTATATACCTTATGCACGGCCCTTATATACCTTATACACGGCCCTTATATACCTTATGCACGGCCCTTATATACCTTATACACGGCCCTTATATACCTTATACACAGCCCTTACTACTTTCCTGCAATTTTGCATTTATTCAGCCTTATCACAGAGGCGCAAAATGCGTTGCTGCCACTAAGCCGATCTATAATGGTATTGCGCTACAGTTTCTTGAGAATAAAACTCCAGGAGCTAATAAAGAATTCATAGAAATTAAATTACAAACTACAGCCTATTGAGTTTGAAAATGCTATGTGCACTGGATCCCCAAAATCTCAAGGGGCCTCTGGGAAAAAAAAAACAATTAATTAAAAATTAATTCAGGGATGACGAACCTTCGAGTACTATTACTGACTGCCCTTCAAGTTATTGCCCCAGCCTTCCTGCAGACCTTGGGTCCCTTGATTTGTAAGTGCCACCCTGCGCTGTTAGTAAATGACCGAAGTCACGCAAAGTACTGCTGACAGGGCCATTACAGGGCTGTTTGGGGCGAGTTCCAATCTAAAAGCCTACCCATCACCCCATAAGTGGGCACATTTTTCGCCCGGGTGAACAACAGTGACAGCGACCTGACGCACGTGAAATCTCCGCTAAAATCCACCTTGCAGCGATTTCGCTCTGAGCTACCGCAGCCGCCACTGCCCCGCCCCTCCCACTTCTAATCCAATCAGCGCCGCCACGGCAGCTGAAGGTTTGGTGTTTTTTCCCCTACACTATTCCGGAGAGCCAATGAGAAGGCCGCTGTGGAACAAACCCAGCGTTCCAGGAATCCATTCATACAGAGGCAGGAGAGCGCAAGGCGTGGAAGGTTGTTCCCTGTGGAGCTGTGAGTGATCGCTGCGAGGGTGACACCCTCATTCATCACCATTTATTCTCTGCCCATCGCTTCTCATGTGGATTTCCTATCCGTGCTGAGGATTTAAGCGGCGCTCGCACACCGACCCGAGGAATATATGCGTGGGGCCGCGGCTTTCTGTTTAAAGGACTCTTGATAACGTTAGCGTTTTGCGATAAGAAAAGAATCGCTGGAGTTTACTTGTGGCTGAAATAAAGGAGTTATTATAAGGAAAAAGTGTTGTAGTCCTTGTGCCTCCTCCCATCGCATGCAGCAACACGGAGCCTACGGTGCCTGCCTGCTGGATCGCTCCTACCCCTGACAGAGGTGCAATTGCCTTTCCTGCCCACCTTGGCGTTTGTGGATTTATTTGTTTCCAAGGACTACCCTGGCCCTAATTACTGTGGCCCCCGGAGGGAAAGCTGCTACAATCAGATACAGTAGTGCCAGCCCTGGGGATTTACTGGAGACATGTCCCATGCTTAAGCCCCCCAGTTCCGATCGGATTTGCCGCAGCCTGGAGTTGGACGTGTTATTGCTTGGTGCATGCTTGCACAGAGGTAAGTGTCTGTATATCTGGATAATACTCTGCTCCTGGTGCAAGGCCATAAGGCAAGGATCTTTTACTGAAACTCCCAATATGCCAGCAGGCTTGCCCAAGTGAGGGATAGAGTGTATTTGCCCCATGACCCACTATCTTATGTGCCCCTTGGATACAAATATCCAATCGTGTAATATCTTTTCAGAAGGATGCACAACCAACCTGCGGCTGTGCTGAACTGCAGCTCTCAGAATGGCACCTACAACCCACACTTGCAGTTGTTGTTCTACAACAGCTGGAGGGATGCAGTTTTGATACCCCCCAGCTGCTTTACGCCTACATATTGCTGCAGTGTAACATATCAGCAGGCCATGGGTCAGAGTAGGGGCCTGCAGGGTTGAAGTTGCTTCAATTCGAGTTGGGTGTCCCTGGCACAGAAACGTGTAAATAAACTGTTTACGCAGACCTAGAGCTAGGTGCCCCTACTTCTTTCAAACGCAGGATGGGGACACCTAGTGGTAGGTGCAGGTAGTCGGACTAGTGTAGGGTAGGGGCTATTTATGTTAATTCTTTGATTGGTTAAATCGATCCGATGCCACTTTACTGCCAGAAGAGTGAGTGTAGGGGCAGTGAAGAGGCGATAAAACAGATTCGCAGAGAAATCTCTATGTGGGAACGCTGGCACACCTGGTATGGGGTGCTGAAACCCGTAAGGGGTGCCTTGTTCTGGGGCTCCGAGCTGGAGCCGATGGGAAAGGGTGCTGCGGTTGGAATGTGCGGAAAGTCCGCCCCCCTGCGGCAATCAGCGCCTCTCCTCCTCCTCCTTCTCACAGTCACGGTTTGTTTTTCATTCATAACTTTTTCCTTCCTTTCCCGTCTCTCGCTCTCTGATCATTCGGATTCTCTCTCTGTAGCCCTCCCCACCCCAATCCATCTCCATAATTTGCCCATTCCGTCTCTTCCGATTGTCGCACGATTAGTTATCCATTTGGCACACACGGTACAGTTATTTTATAGGCATTTTCTAAGCCTCAGATCGTGCGATTTTCTTTCTTTTCTTCAGTGAGAGCGTTTTAGCTTGCTTGCCTTGTGCAGCTGGAGGTGTGACACCAATGGGCTGTAGGATGTGTTAGTGTGCCAGGGCAGTGTGGGCATGCACCTTTGCACTGCCTGGCTCTGGAGGTTGGGTGCAGCTGGTATCACCCCTCTTTTTAGCATCTGCCACTCATCTGGGCTTGGGAATATATATTCAGCTTTAAAGATCATTTTCTCAGCTTGCCTTAAAAAACTTGTGCCTAGGGAATCACTGGAACAGATAAGTAGGAGGTCAGAACTTGCAGCACAGACTGATTAGTTAGTTAGTTTGTCTCTTATTTCTCTCCTTTCTTCCTTTGTTTTGGTCACCAAGAACTGCCCTTAGGTAAATATTATTTGACAGGGAGGCATCACATTTATTTATTTCTCCATGGCAAAACTCTGGGAGTTAAATTTGCTTTAAACAAGAATAAATTAAGATAGAGCCCCTTTATCAGAATTATACGCTGAAAGACTGAAGCCCTTTTAGTATGGTGAATTTCTTTTAAAGTTATTACTGGGGTAAAAGTCTTCTCTTTTGGAAATATATCATTTCCAGTCATAGGATAGGTTATCATTACCAAGTAATCACTTTGTTCAGATGTATAGTAGCTAAACGAGAAATCCATTCTGTGACTTCTTGAAGTGCTACGGTATCTGGAGGCTTTGTGTTTTTCTTGAACCAGTTGCATCATGCAGAAGCAGAATGACTTTCATACATGGCAAAACATGATTTATTAAATTGTAATGGGAGTATATTAGATATGGGGGGGAAATGCAGTGATCTGCCTTGCTTGTAGTTTATCTTGTAACTGTCATCTGACATTTTTTGCTGTGATGATTTGAATTTGTATCTTATATTATCTCCAAAACTCCGTTCTAAATTATTTATCTTTTGTTGTGTGTTTTGATCGGCAGGTTTTCAGATGCATGCCAAGTTCACGTTGAATGCCAGAAATCAAGATCACTACAGATGGAGCTACAAAGTCAACATGGCATTGGTGGTTCATTAGTTGTGATACAGCAGCCATCTTTGGACAGCCGGCAACGGTTGGAATATGAACGAGAAGTTCAGCCAGCGGCTATCTTGTCCTTGGATCAGATCAAAGCTCTTCGGAGCAGGAATGAGTACACAGAAGGCCCATCCATGGTAAAAAAGCCTGGACCTAAAACTGTACCAAGGCACATTAAGCAGGAACGGACTCATGAAATCATACCAATCAATGTGAATAATAACAATGAGCACAGGCCCACTCACTGGGCTCACACGGGACACCCACCTAATGGAAGGGCTCCTGGGCTCAGCAGGTCTACTAGCACAGGTAGTGCCGCCAGTTCTGGTAGCACAAATAGTGCTTCCTCTGAGCAAGAACTCTTGGGGCAATGCCCACCACCCAGATCAGGCTCTGGTCACAGGACTGAAAGGATAGTGCGAATGCAGCCTAAGGCAAGTGCTTTGCCTGCTGAGGACCTAAAGAGCTCAATAAAAATGGACTATTCACAACACCGGTTTATCTGTGAACAGTGTGGGAAGTGTAAATGTGGAGACTGCACTGCTCCAAGGACCCTGCCTTCGTGCCTGGCTTGTAACAGGCAATGTCTGTGCTCTGCAGAGAGCATGGTGGAATACAGCACTTGCATGTGTCTGGTCAAAGCAACTTTCTACCACTGTTCCAATGATGATGAGGGAGACTCGTATGCGGATAATCCTTGCTCTTGTACCCAGTCACATTGCTGGTCTAGGTACCTCTGCATGGGGGTAATGTCCTTCTTCTTACCCTGCTTGCTCTGTTACCCTCCTGCTAAGGGATGTCTAAAACTGTGCAGAGAATGTTACGACAGAGTTAATCGCCCAGGCTGCCGATGTAAGAACTCAAACACAGTATATTGCAAACTGGACGACGTTCCCCGGGGCCAGGGCAAACCCTCCTGACTTTAGAGGAGAGCTTTTCACTTCTCCTTACACAATGTGGAAAAGAGAGCGTGTGTGTTTTGTGTGTGTGTTTGTGTGCGTGACATCCTTTTCCCCTTAATAATGTTCTAATATCGACCTCTGCCTTTATCACACAGTAATACCTATTACTGTAACTGATACTTTCGTGCACAGGCATTAACACAGTCTTGTGGTGAGGAAAAGGGGGGTGAAAAGGGAGCCCTTTTATTCTCTATGTAACAAATACATTAAGTTCTTTGTTGCTTTATTTAAGACTGTAGCCATTAATGGCAAATCTTCATTTTAACAAAACCTACTTTTTGGTTAGTTTTGTGACTTGGGGTGGGGGGTTGTTTTCTTACTCTTTTTTAATTATCTCTTATTCACAGCAGGAGAAGTCTAGTCCGAGCTCCCCCTGTCTCTTTTCTTCTGTATATCCAAATGCATACATAGCGCCTCTATTCAGAAAGGCACAGTCTCTGGAAAATAGAAGCTCCTACAGGGCCTTACAGATTGCAGTGTTATCACTGGCTCTATGGGGATAGTTCTTCCTAAACTTGCAGTACAGGGGGATAATCCGTATGAGCTGCATCCTCCTTTTCCTCATTCCATTTCTGTTGCCTGTGTGTCTCTAAGCATCAGTGACATTGGTCTATTGATGTGTCTATGTTGAAGGATTTTCTTTTGCAGTTTGGGGTTTTAAACTTCTCCCATGCACACCACCAAGCTTGCCTTATTGCAGCTATGGGTAACTTGCAGTCCTGCAGATGTTGTAGAACTACAACAGCACCCTGCACTCACTTCCCACCTGGTGGAGTTTGCTGGGAATTGTAATTTAACACCATCTGAAGGGCTTCAGACTGTCCAGTGCTGCCTTTATAGTGTTTCTGTTACTATAGTTTATCTTTATATGCCAGACAATTCAGTAGCCTTAAAGAAATAAGCTCTTTCACCCTTGGAACCAATAGTTTCCTGCTGGTGACCTGTTTTTTTTCCTTTTGTGTGTTTTTCCTATATTTTAAGTGTTGTTTTTTTTTTTTTTTTCAAATGTCTTGGTCACACCCAGGCATTTTTTGTATATTTTATGTACAAATCACAAAGTTGAATATTGACTATTTTTAAGACAAAAGTCTGTTAAAACTTTTTTTATTGTAAAGAATATTTATTATGTGAATCTATTATTTTATGATATTTATTACAAAGGACAGTTAAAAATGTTACTCGTCTGAATATAGCAAAGTATCAATACTTACTGAGAAATAAGGGGTGACACAGAAGAGTACGTATGTTAACTATAATGCAGAAAAAATATAATAATTAATAAGTACGTGTCTGTTATTTCTTTATTTTGTCAGAAGTCAATATCCACACCAATATGGCCTGTTCCACTCTGTAGCATATATTTCAGAATGATTTTTTTTAATTTAATTAAAATGTATTTTAACGATAAACAAATGTTTTTGTCTTTGTTTTATATATCTCCTGCATTTATTGCACGCCATGTTGCATTCAGCTTTGGTCTTACCTTCACCTTCACACTCCTACATCTTCTATTACTGTTAGGACCATGGAGGGTTAGCCTTTTTATTAATAAAGGCCTGTGGTGTATATTCCTTCACTAGGGGGTGCTTTGCTGTCTGTGTAACAAGGCAACAAGGCATATTGTTATGATAATGGATTTAATTGGTCTGATCATTTTTAACTACTTATCTTTTAATTCAAGAACTCTCCTGTTGGTCCTTTATTGAGACAGCCAAACAAATAGAGATAATGTAACAAAAATTGTCTAGTAACTTGTAACAACCAACCATTGTTTACTGGTCAGCTGTTTGAACAAATGTGATTGGTTGCTAGACCTGGGCTGTATAAATCAAACACCATAAAACAGGCTAGTTGCAAACTTATCTCAGAATGTCTTCAGTATAATAAAAGTTAATTAGTATGTGAACTTCTCCTTTAAGGCTACAAGCTATGGCTGTATTATTGCGTGCGAGCAAAGCACAGCCAGACATTACTTTCAACATCTTATTTTTGTAATGTGAAGAATGTTTGCTATCCATGTTAAGGCAGAAAAATGCCATCCTGGGGAGAAGTGGGGACTTTAAGTTTTGTAAAGATGCCACTGTGACCTTTGAGTGTCGCAACATTTTTTGGCATAGTTGCAGATGAGGAAGTGCTTGGAGCTAGGCTTATCTGTGCAGAACAAGTCAGAGAGCAATGTATATATATCAACTGGGGCTATATTCTTAATAACAGAGGTTTGGGAACATATGGACAATTCCAAATCCAATTTTCAGTTCTTTTTGTATCATTTTTTAATCTTTGGTTTAATTTATTTTTAAAAGTAAAACCAAGGTGGAAAATGCAAAATATTCTGGTATGACCCAGAAATAAAGGGCAAATACAGGGCACCCCAGAATTATAATCCTGCTATAGCAGTGGATTTAAATTGATGGACTAGGACCCATTGCTTTTTAGGATGATTTCTAGAATGTAGAAGAAATATTCTCTTATATAAGAGGTATAGCTGGCTGTAAACTTTTTTGGGGTGGAAAAAGCTGACCCTACTACTTAATTTAAGCTTATAGGTTTAGTGCTATAGGCTAGTGGCTACAGGATTAGTCTCTTACAAGCAGCAAAAGCATAACTGTTCTATTTTGATACCTTTCGGGTATTTTATTTTTGCTCCATTGATTTCATTTATTTGTGCGTAACTATTTTTGCATAGAAATGACTTTTTCCATTCCCTTTTTTAAGTAGGCAATAAAAAAAACAAGTATTTTATTACCATCACTTTGACAGTCAGGAGCCTTTTTAAAGGAATTTGCAAGCCAGGATATCCTGACAATAAAATGCAAAATGCCTCCTGACTCCCTGTGGGGGTAGGAGGGGAAGACTGGAGGTCAAGGGTTTAACACAAGGGCTATTCCGTGTGACTCTTCCCTGAGGACACAACTTCAATAGGCTATTTTTTTTCCTATCTAACCTCGCCATGCATTTGCTTCAGCAGAAATTTTTTTTTTTTCCTGTATACAAATTGAAGTTTATAGAGAGTTTTTTCACTAAGGGGTGAGCTAAGGTAAAGACATCTGCCATTAAAGTCAGTCCATCCCTGCAAATGTAAATTGCTTTCAGAGAAAGCTACAGGAAATGGGCCTGGGAAATAATGGCATTAGTATAAACAGATGGTGATTTGATTGGAAAAGGTATGTTGTTGGGGGTTTTGTTTCCCACTTTCTGCCAAGGGCTGCTTAGCATACCTTAGTGAATTCTAATTGAACACAAATAATGCCCTTTTCCTAATGAATTGCTGCCTGTGGAGTAATCAGTTCTCTTGCCACAGAACAATTTCTGGATTTGTTGATTCTGTGAGCTGGGTGGAGCTGCCCGTCTCATGTTGCACAGATCACATTTCACTAGGTAGTAGTTTAGAAGCGCTTAGATAATCAGATCCCTGCATATATCTTTAACATGTCTACTGAGGCGACAAATACACAAGCTGGCCTGGAGAATTTGATGTCAAACCAGTTTTCAGATCAAGTTGAAACTCTGCTTTTTCTTGTTACAGGGAAAAAAAATAGCACCCCCCCCTTTTTGTGTGTTGCTTAAAAGCAGGGTTGTCACACGCACATCCCTCAGGCTGGCGTAAACTACAACTCCCAGTTTCCGTAGGCAGCCCGCAATAACGCATTACAGCTGGAGGGCCCGGTTTTGACGACTAATTAAATGCATTCTGAGCCTCTTTAGAATAGAGTGAGAGAAGTTGATGTATATTCTACTGTACAGTGCTGCGTACATAAGTAGTGCTTTAGAAATAAAGATATACATACATGAGGAGCTATAGGCTTTGTTTCTAGCAGGCGAGGAGGGTGGTGAGCTCTGTGCATTTATCTCCTGTGCTTCATATTACTTCCTGCTCGGGAAGCTGTAATTTCCAGTTCCAGACACAGCAGGAAATAATAAAAGCAATTTCAATGGCTTCTTTCACTCCACTGACAAAAACAAATATCTGCACTATCGCATATTCAGAGCTTTCATATATACGGCACTTAAATGTTCTGATTTTTCACAAGCAAAAGAGTATTCAGCCTTAAAAAAAAACCTCATAAAAAGTGTAAAAAAAACCCCCGTGTTTTACTAACAAATCTTCCTCTGACTATTGACTTGTTTTTGAACTTTTTTCCGTGAATCCACATGGAATCCATACCTGTTGTGTTTGCGTCAGAATTCATTTTATTTTAATGTATATATTCCATTTTTGCACTTTTGCACATTTTTGTTCAGATTTTCTGGGTTTCTATAAAACTAAATTTCAGATATGACATTTTTTTAGGGTTTGTGTATTTTGGTAGGAATTTTTTTCTAACAAAATAGCATTTAGAGTTTCCCTTGTCTATATGCCAGTATATAAATCTATTTGGTATTTACAGTTTAGTTTTAACCATTTTCAGCTCAATCCAGGCTATTCAGCGATGGGGCAGCCTCTGAATTCTTTCTGGTGACATCACTGAGTTGGCTTTTCATTTAGAATGGAAGGTTTTTCATATAAGACTTAGGGCTTTCTGTTTATACTTGTATGCACCTGAGGAACCTGCAATCACGGTCTCAAAATACAGCTGCTCTGGACGCCACAGAAGAAATGTGGAAAAAGTGATATAATTACCCAGTAACTCAACCTGCCAGTAGCACAGATTGGCCTGCTTCTTAACGTAAAGTGCAAACCTAAAAATAAAATCTAATAAAAGTTTACTAAGTGTTTATAGAATACCTTTTTTTTCTGATACTCCAAACTGGCATTTTTTTTAGCATTCTTAACACAGATGTGCTGAAAGCTTTTGGAGCGTGCTACCATGTATGTAAACAATCACACTGGTTCCCTCTTTTTTTTTATTGTAGGCTTATTTTTCTGCTAATAATTTTTGCTACAATTTAAACCCTGGGGTGTCGGATTTTGAAATAGAGAGTTCTGTTACCCAAGAAGCTGCCTGCTTTGAAAGTTTCCTTTATTTTTAGATTATATATGTAATAAACGATGATGGTGAAGTGCATTGTATAAAGAGAACATGACTTATATGCATCTGATCCTATAAGTAGGAGCCTCCATATTGGATGTCTCTGTAAAGGCATTTTTTTAAGTTTCAGCACCATCTAAAGGTGATCATACATAAGCCGTGAAAAGGTGCTGTCTTGGAAGCTTATTGGCACGTGTATAAGGCCATTGCAACAGCCTGCTGAACCAATATCTGGTTATCTATTGTACAAGGAAGAAAATTCCATCAAACTTACTGGCATGATGAAACAGCCCTCCCCTGACAGTTTCCATTATGATCCAGTCATTGGCATGGGGGCCAAATGATTTACTTAGCCTGACTTAGCCCAGTGTGTGAGTGGCCAACTTAAGAAACAAACACTAATTTGGCAACCTTGCCATAGAGCATACTTAATGTGTATACCCAGCTTTACATTAAAAATATCCCTCCACTGGGCTCTATAGGGGATTATTATATTTTAAGTATTTTACCTGGTGAAGTGGAAAACCCTAAAAAATGGAAAATCTCCCTGTCAGCACTGGCTATTGGAAAGTATGGAGACTACCTTGACCTCAGCAAACATTTAAAAAAATTCCTGTTATATATATATACTGTATATATAAGTACAAGGTTATTCTTCCGCTCACAGTTAGGAAGATGGAAGATCAGTGTCGGACTGAGATGGCAGTCCAGAAAACCCCGGACCATAGGCCCATTCACAAAACTTTAATTCCTCCTTCAAACTCTTTATTAACATGGTCTCTTTTTTTTCTACATACTATACTCTATTCTTCCAGCTATCAAGCTTCTTTGTTCCTATACAGAAATAGGGAATGACCATGAAATAGGCCAAATAGTTAGAAGCAAGAGGCCCACTGACACCTGGGCCCACCGGGAGTTTTCCTGGTATCCTGGTAGGCCAGTCCGACACTGTAGAAGATGCACATTCTGAGGTGTTTGGCCCCCATTTTCTTTTATAAACTATACAATTGGCATCATCGTATCATGGTTTACAGCATGTTGGGAGCCAAGGAACACCCGAGGACCCAAGTTTGAGCATGACTACCTTTAATATAGAGGTTTTGGTTTATGTTTTTTTAATCATAAAGGAGATCCTTTACCAGGAACAAAATGTTGCTATTATTATTCATAACCACCTATATCGGGGTTGGCAATCTTTGCGCTACCAGAAGTCCGAGGGCCCGTTTATATGTTGGCTGCTGGGTGTAGTAGTACTGCAATGACTAGAAGGTTATAAATAGTAAATAGGTTTCAGAAAGGGAATCTACTAGTTATATCCCACTGAATAAGTCCTGAGTCAGTATAAGAATAAATAGCAAAGATTTTCAGTGGAATAAAAACAACAACATTTATTGGCTCAAATTAACAAAAACATAACTTATATGAAAAGCATACTATACCAAACAATGACCAGGTGCATCCTAATCTCCTAACGCGTTGAGCCAATAAATGTTGTTGTTTTTATTCCACTGAAAATCTTTGCTATTTATTCTTATAATGACTAGAAGGTTACATATTTTCTATATGATAATACTGTACATCCCCAACATCGCTGAGGGAGGGAACCCAACCAGAGTGTGAAATGTAATATAATTATTCGTACAGGGGTTTTAAGTCTCCACAATTCAGATTTTGTGACCTGTAATATGTTGTATGTTGAATTTTCCATTTGCTAATGAAAGCGTTTTTCCACCTTCTCTGTGCTTTCCGAGTGCAAATAACCTGTTTTACAGTGTTGTGTATTTTTACTGTAATAAGCAAACACTTGTTTCTAAAGTGATATTTAGTCCTCAAAATGAATGGTCGTGTTATTGAATTGTTTTGTGCAGAGCAGCCATCAAGGGCATACAGGTGGTACCCTTGTAGGGGGGACCATATAATATTAAGGGCTCTGCTAATCAATATCTTTCATAGATTCTTTTGTCATAGGGGGACTTCTTAAACTAGGATCAAGAGGCAAATTTTCTATTGGAAGTCCTGGTTTCATAGTATAAAATTGCACAGATATTGCACCAGGCCCCCCCACCGGATCCCACCTAGACACGTGCATGTTCGTAAGCGTGAACACCTTTAAAGATCTGTCCTCAGTCTCACAGCTGTCCCTTCTCTGATGTGCCACATGGTGGTTCGGCATGGGTGCTATCACATGTCCTGCCCCCCTGGTAGTTACACCACTGCAGTTTTTTACTTCACTAACTTTTTGTAATAATGTAAAAATATACCTTATTTATAGTAGAGCTGATCGCTAACCACAGGTCCCCAAATGACAGCATTTTAGTTATGTCTTATAAATATATATAGGTATGGGACCTGTTATCCAGAATGCTCAGGACCTGGGGTTTTCTGGATAAGGGATCTTTCCATAATTTGGATCATCATAACTTAAGTGGTGGTAAAAATAATTTAAATATTGAATAAACCCAAGAGGCCTACATTATTTGCCCTGCCCCCTGTGCCCCTCGAGGGACTAAATTCTGTGTTGAAATGGCAATGCCTTCTTCTGCCTGGAAATCCCCCACACATTTTAGATGCTGAAAAGACTGAGCTGAACTCAGAAACTAAGCTGTTTTTTGTTAGACAGTTTTGTTTAGAAGAATCAACTTTAATGGAGATGTTTTTTGGGGTTGGTTATAGTTTCTCAGGGCCACAATAGTGATGGATAGGGGAAACAGTGAGACCGTGACATTGTTATCTCATGTATCTATGTGTTACGTCAAAGAGCTGCATTACATAAATCATTAGCTCATTTAAACAGTATGGTTATTAAAGTGATACCAACACTAGAAAAGCTACTTTTCAAAATATTAATGTACATTAAAAGTTAACTATAGGTCACATTGCTTGGTTTTGTTGATAGGGCTGCTTTTGTAAAAGATTATTATTGAGTTCCCAAACCTGACTGTTTTGCCAACTTGACTGTCCCTTCTCAACCAGCCATTATAGCTTTAATGCTAATAGACTACTGCTGCACAAATATGGCCCCTCACAGAGGAACATGGGGGTAAGATGTAAAAGTACTGCGCAAATACTTTTAAGGCAAAATTATAAATAGCATGCAAAGACAATGTTATGATAGATGTAAAAATGTTTAATATATTGTGTCAATATCTCTTTAAGGATAAGAAAGAGTTGGAGGGGAAGAAGGGGGGAATGGCACAAGTAGAATCACTCAGCACTTGTAGTAGTGCTTCTAATCAGTTAGTTGCTTTGGTCTGGAGGAAGGAATCTGTCAGCCTATTGGCAGCTTCTTTCAAGGTTTTATCACTGTTTAAGGGTCACTCCATACTTGGGGTTTAAATAGGAAGACTCAGTCTGGCATTTAAAGCCTTCATGTTGCAGGTCCAGGACTATTTAGTTATCAATATCTATACATTTATGTAGCATTTATTTTTTCCAGTTCCTTCCTCAGTGGAATTGAGGGACTTTTAGGGGCAGATTTATCAAAACAGGAGTTCGAATCCCAAATGGGAAAAATTTGGATTAGAAACGAAAATTTCTGAACATCGCAAATATCACGAAAATGCTTCCAAAAAAAACGTATTAGTCATGATAACATCATATTGGCGATCTGAAAGTCACTAAATTTTCGTACCGAACGATTGTAAACAGCGGAAAAATCGATCAGATTTTTTTGCGCTAAAAATACGGAAAAGATGCGCAAACGACGAAAAAGTCGTGCAAGTGTCGAAAAAGTCGCTGAAAATACGCTCATTACGAAAAAAACCTGTTTGGACGCATTTGGAGCGTTCGTGGATTAGTAAATGTGCCCCTTAGTGTTGGCAAAGCATATCTATGAGAAAGATGCAGAAAAGATGGTAAAGTGTATGAATTCAAGATGGTTCACACTATAATATAAGAGCATTCTGCTAATTTATTAGGGTATCTATAGGCTTACAATTTGGAGATATTCGTGGAAACTTGCAAATAACTGTTTTGACCTTGTTCTCATCAGTGCAAGATACTGAAACATTGCGCCTAAGGTATTAGGCCTTTTCTGAGTAACCAATAAAGGACTCATTTTTATGTCTCCTCCCATCTTTTTTTAAATGAAGGATGAAATCTCTCATTGCTGATCTTAGGGCAAGAGCACACTGTGGATTGAACACTTTCTAGCAGAGCCTGCCAGTGGAGGGTGTGCTTTCCCCTTCATCTATAAAAAACGCCTGAGGAGAAAAGTGGTTCATCTGCTTAGTGCCCCCTTGCCCATAACATAATACTTTGTGCATAGCAGTGTTGAACTGGGATGTCAGGAGCCCACTGGGGCTGCCCTCTGCAGCCCCCTCCCACCACCGTAATTGCAAGCTCTTTCTCCCCCTTCCCAGGGTACTAACCGCTCCGCAATACCTTTCCACCGGTTGCCAATGCATCCCTTTGTTTTTCTGACTTTTGGCATTTTATTCTCTACATTTTTATAATGGTCTCAGTGATCCCAGGAGAACACTACCTGCATGGCTTTCACAGAGGCCTGACTGTAAACTAGATGAACACTCGAGCAATTAATTGGAACACTATGTTCCAATTAATTGCTCATGAGCTAGGCCAGATCACCCAGCATCATTGCCCAATTTCACTAATAGATGACTGCCTAAAAGGAAAACCCAGTAACATTTTTCCAGTAACTAGTAGAACATTATTGGTGGGATTTGGAAAATATAAAAGCAAATAAAGAACAAACATATATCCTTGGTTTATTAGATGTTGGACTACAAGGTATCAATGTAAGTTTCACTATATAGTTTATCTTAAACTAACTTTAGATTTAGGACTCTAAATTTTAGGGTGTAATCTCTGCCATTATATTTCAGCAGGCAGAGAGCCTGAAATTGTATTTTCAGGCAGAATAGGACCAGTACCAGCACTGATCAAGGGAATGGGAGCTGGCAGCCGTGATTTTGGTTCTTTGGCTAAGAGAATGCGGAATATATGTCCATATGTTCTATGTATGAGGCATGCAAATACATTCTCATTTAAGAAGGTGTTAACTTTATTTATTATGTGAAGATGGCAATGCCATTCACATAGCACAAGGGGTAAATTAGTGGTTTGATGAGCATGAAAATAGTACACATGTAGAATCCTATTCAACAATAATCAAACTTTTGCTAACACTACAAAAAAACCTGTTACCCAAAAATTGTTTATTGCCTCTTATGTTTTCTATTACATTTAGATTTATTATTATTGTAACGTGGGAGCCTAGTTTGTAGAAGAACTGCTAATTTGAACCAATATTTTAAATATGTAGATAAAAAGCCCAGCCTGTGGCCCCAGACTGTTTGGTTACTTGTGGGATGTGAATGGCAGTTGTAGTTTAGCAACAACCTGAAATTGAAGGCTGGATAAATAAATGGCAAGGTAAGAGAGCTTTGCCAGTATCAGCCAGTAAAGAATATCACAGTCACTGGTGTGCAATGGTCCTGTGTTTGATTCCAGTCAGGACACTATCTGCAAGCAATAGGTAGTAGTAGTGAGGTATAAGGTAGCCTGCTTTCTTTCTACTCTCCAATAACATTCAGGAAGGTGAATAAGTTCCTAATAAAGGTAACCATAGTAAATGTGATAGGGACTATAAAATGCTTCACTGGGGCAGTGAATGATGAATAATCTTTGGAAAGTGCAGCAGAATATGTTAATATAATATAAAGTATATTAATCCAAGCAGGCAGGAATCCTTTCTATTTGTCTTTTTTAGGTAATATTTTGGGAAGGCAATTAGTGCAACTATACCAGTTACAGAATATATTCTGTATAAATATCACTGGCATCTGATTGTCAGACATGGGTCATGCCCTGCCAAACAACTTTCAGCCAGTTTAGACCATGTACATTTTTGCATTACACACCTATGTCTGCCTGTCTTGAGAAAAGACAAACTATGGCGGAAACTTAAATTCCAACAGGGAAATTGTGATTTAATTCCATGCAACTGCTTCTATTACAAAACAAAATATGAAAATTTCACCAAAACATCTAAAAACAACAGCAAATGTGAAGCAAACAAGGCCAAAAGCTGCTTCTCAGATTCAGATTCGTCACTTCTATTTAGCCAAAGCTAAATGTAGTAGCAGCTGCAAAGTGCATTGAATTTGAGCCATAGAACACTGAGTCCTTTTTAGTGGTGCAATGTAATAACAGGACTTGAACTGGCAAAGCACAATAGAATGGCTGAATGCAGAAATTCTAGCAGGGGAGACACATTGTGATCTGGCAATCATTAAAGGACAGCCAAACCCTAAAAGTGTGTTGTATGAATAGTGTTTGGTCAGCCCTACATTTTCCCATGCTTCCCAGCTGCACTGATATTGAAAGACTAACCGTTAAAGATAAACAACACCAAAACATAGAATCTGCTATTAGAATGTTTTTTTTAGAATGTCCCACTGCTCAAGTCTCTGGGATATAATCTAAAATGGGCATATATAACGTCTGGCTCTATGGTTTTTTCACAACCAAGCCTCCTGTCGTACCTCCAATAAATTCATCTGCTGATGAGATGTGGAAAACTACAGTTCTACAATTCCAAATCTAAGGCATAGACTGCCCACAGATTTTTATTTTAGGGATGATATGTATGAATTTTCTCCATTTTAGCTTATAAAAGCCTACTGTTTTTTAATTCACTGTAGTTAAATACAAGTAGCATAAAACATGCCCCCAATATTTTCCCTCTCTAATCTATAATTATTCTTGATTACATGCTCTTGTATTTAAGGAAGGAGCTGGGTTACTACCCTTGTCTCCCTCCTTTTTCAGAACTGTGGTTGGAAGGAGAAATTTTCTTTCCTTGGTTGGTCCTAGCTTAGTCTCCTCTGATAGCTGTGCTAATGCAGTGATCTCCGGACACTAACACTGGCCAAGAACTGTCACTTAATATCAGGGCTTTAAATGTCAAATGTACAGAATTACGCCATCACCTCTACACCTAGGGATAGTCGCTTACTACAATGAAGAAACTCTTAGAAGAAACTCAAGCTGCTACTTGCAGGAGGGCAGCTATAGGCATGCAAGACTGAGTTCTTGCAGAACACCACTGCTCAAACTCAGCATTGCTTGATGACAAACTGACACAGAATCTGAATCTTGTCTTGTCTGAATTTTGCTTGTCTGACAATCCACTTTGCCAGATCTATGTGCATGTATCTCAGAAGATATTAGTTTATGACCTCAGACTTTAGTCATGTTAATATATATCAGAAAGGAGCTAGAGGTTTGTAAAGAGAAGACATATGAACAAATGATATTAGCAGTCCAGCACCACCAGGCCTGGACTGGGATTCAAAATAGGCCCTAGAATTTCAAGTACACAGAGGCCCAAATAGCCTACCACTCAGGCCCAATAAATAGTGACTGTCTATAGCTGTCTCTGACATTTGCCACAATCCACAGATTGACAGTTTGGGCTTGAGCATCACACTGTAATATGAATACTTTTTCTTGACCTGTCTCCTGCCATTAGTTTTAATGCTATTATACATTTATATATGCTCTTATACATTTATATATACAATAAAAAAACAAATAAAGCTAAGAAAAAGTGAACCCAACTGAACTGTTTTGCTGGCCTTTGTAAAGAGGTCATGGTGGCCCATAATATACGTGCATGCTTATAGGTCAGAATTTAATTTTCATCAGCAGAAGATTTGATGTCAATCCATCATGTTCCACCAAGGTGCAACTGTACTTTGTCTTAACATACCCTGACATGCATCATTTAATACTATGAAGACAAAACTCCTACTTGTACAGGGTTCCAGAAGGCCAAGTGGGTTTCTAGTAGCAGCCCTTCCTTTCATTTTTTTTATAGTCTCAGAAATGTGAAACTGTTTCCTTGTATAGGGATAGGCAGATATACACATATCTTTGTTAGTAGTTGTTTATCTGCAGATCAGTTACTACTAATATAGTTTAAATCAGAAGACAATTTCTGTTCATGGAATGCTGGGAGTTGTAGTCCAAGAAAATAGGTGCCAGACTAAAAAGAAAGCATGCAGAGAATCAGAAAAAAAATCCCAAAGTAATAACTGCCTACTGCTTTAAAACTGTAAAGCAATCCAGCCCTGACCTTCCACTTCCTTTTTCAAATCCTGTCTAGGGGTAATTATAACGCATGCAAGTCACAGGCCAGAGACAGAAAGAGCCTGCTTCCTGGGGCCCTCTAATTAAGGCCCTTCTCTTCTGCGGATTTGTTCTGTCCTACTTGCTAAAACAGATCTGCCCAGGATTTCCAATGGTGAATATTTTAGCAGGAATGTAGCCTTTGTTACTATGAATAGTTCTGTGCAGATTAGCGGTATGCCAATTTCCTGTTGCCTTTCAGAGCTGCTATTTGAGCTCCATTTGCTCCTGGCTCTTGCACAATTGAAAACAATGGGTGACTTCATTCAGGTTTCACTTCAGAGCTCTTTAGAAACAGTGGAAGTGGCTAAAGCCCTACTTTACAGGTAATTAACAATAGATAATGTTTGCTCTGCATTTTTTTTTTTTCAGATCTGATAAAAAGGTAGGAGTACATATACAGCTCCTGCTGCAGATAATGTGACTTTATGGATACAATAACTGCATGGGCAAGTGGCATTGAATATCTAGGACAAATGTATGTCTGTAATAAATAATCCCAAATGGTTACTTCATCCTTGCGTTGCCTCAGGGGCCAGCAAAGCATTGTTAAGCCGCAGTTGAACTTGGCATCTGAGATCAGACTTGCAAAAAAAGTGAAAGCACCCACAGGGTTTGCACATTTGATGTTTTAAGTGACCGATTCCACTTTTAGGAAAGCTTTCATGCAAAAGCTATTCATATTGTATAAAGGGAAAGTATAGGTAAAATAGATATATGTAAATATTTTTTTGCTCACACACGCATTTCATGCTATACCTGCTTTGATGCTATTAATTTAAAAAAATCTATCTCAATAAAAATTGTGGTCGTTTTTGAATTGGAGAAAAATATAGAAATTATTTGCAGTATTGAATATGTTACCTAAAATTAACAGTGAGAAAAACAAATACATCTCTAAGTTATACGTCCAAAAACTTTAAAAGTCTGCCTTGAGCCTTACAGATTGGCGTTGCAAAGACAAGGGGCGCTGAAAACTGTGAATGTCTGAAAGATGTGCTTTGTTATTCTATACACACCGAAGCTGTGCTCTGTTGGAAGCTCCCTCCTCTTCCTAACTGGCATAATATCCCTCTCCCACTCCTTCTCTCTTTGGGTGGAGACTTGTGAGATTGACATGACAAGGGGACTCCTCAATTTCCCTTCGCCTTCAGCCATCCCTCTGAACCCCATTGTTACATACATTAATAAAACACCAGGAGACGGAAATGGGTAAAAAGAGGCCACAGCATTTATTTACATTTTATAAAATAAATAGGACCTTGCCAGCCTCACCCCAAGGCAATATTCAAAGCCAGAATTCCATAAGAGATCGCTACTATGCTCTGCTGTTCCTTACTGAAGACTTGAGATCAGCACTATGTCATTATATCCACTACTGAGTATTAGGCTGCCTCTACCTACAGAGAGGATGGCCCCAAACTCTGCTACCAGCAGGAGCTGCATCTCCCACCATGAGAGAAGTTCAGCAGCCCTGCTGCCGGTCCTGAATCTGCAGTGCCTCGATGATAGGAAATCCAAGCAGGCTGTCACCTAGCACAAGCAGTAGTAGCGTCTGTATCAATCAACCCACCGTGCAGTCAAAGGAGAGAAGCTCCTTTCTCCCTCTTCTAAAATTTCCTGTGCAGTACTCTGGCAAGGTCCTACTGCTGCTGTGACAGAAACAACTTAAAATACATCAACTGAAGCCTGAAGCCTGTGCCAATTATGCCTCAAGAGGGAAAAAATTCCTTCCTGACCCCACCTGGCGATCGGAAAATTCCCTGGATCAAGGATTTCACTTTTATTTAACATAAATAATACCATGCAGACTCTCACATTCATACTGTATAGTGTTACCAAAACCACAATATAACAGTGCATATAGGAAAACATTCACATTCTGTTATTAACAGATAATATGAGAGCATAAAGAAGAAAATATCCTGGCATTTTACAAAATATGCAAAAAAGAGGGGAGGGTGGGTGGGATGTTTCTACCTGTTCAGAAGATAGGAAGTGAACTCCTTCTTTTGTGACATCATATCCCTATCCTTCTCCACCCCCAGCCCAGCTTTTTCCCTCCTTAACATACTGCTTCTCACCCAATCACAGCTGCATCTGATTTTTCAATCTTTAAACATAAACCAGTGTAATCTGGCTGCTGGTCATTCGGATTCCTTGTCATGCAGCCCCTGCGTTTATAGCTTCAGGGCTTCCTGTTCTAGCTGTGCAGCTGCAGTTTCATAGGTTGTACAAGTAAATGCCTTATTGTCATTTAACAGGTTTCCAATATGCATCATTTTTAGTGGTTTTAAAGTTATTTATGATTGCTATTGCAAGTAGTATCTGTTCCAATTCTCTGAACTTCTGTTTCTGCCCTCTGAAACAATGCATTAATAGGCTTGGAAGAGGCTGACGTCTGCTGGGATGTTTTAAGGGTCAGAAACAGCAGTTTTGTAATTAAGGATAGGTGAAGTCAATATTTCATATTCCTACTTCTTCTACCCACCAATATCTTGGAAAACCCTGCATGAGAATTGTTTTTTGCCTTTGTGATAAAAATGATATTTTTTATGCATATTGAGCAGATGTGATTGTGCACTGTGGAGCCATCTATAGTAGTTACACCATTGCTGATGTATACCGGAGGCTTACGCAGTCAAGATGGTGGAACCCAAGACTTGAGGAGATGAAGAGATGCAGACAATATCCCAGCTCTTTATCTGTACTTTTTTTCAGCTGGCTTTGTTTACCTGTCTCTTTATTCTCTTCCTGTCCCACATTTCAATTCCCCCTCCCCGAAAAGCTGTGCCATGTGACTTTTTCTTTTAATTAATCTGTTTCTCATACTTGACAAGCAACCTAGTTTTTGTTGGGGTTTTTCTTTATGATATTGTATCCTGTATCTGAAATAGTTTTTATAGTTTGTTGACATTTATACAAGATGGTTAAATATTTTCCTAGAATGTGCATAATGAAAACTAGGAACCACCTGTTCTGGTAAGACTTATCTCAAGTGATCAACTTTTATTCTTGTCATAAAATGTTAAACATTAGACATAAATCCACAACTTCATCAACCCAGTGGGTGCAAGGGAGTTCGAGGACACATTACTATGCAACACCCCAACTCTTTTGACAGACTGTCCTAAAACAAATTCCACATGCTAGTAATGAGATGTGTTTCTTGCATACAGTCTGCTGGCTGCTCTAATATAAATGAATGTTCTTGGCAGATGATGGCATACAGTTGATTAATAAGGCTGTACATCTATTTTGTTTCCTTACTGACATTGTAAGCATTCTGTGTTTTGATAACTAATGGGCATTGCATTCAATGTTGGCTTACAACATGGACATTGTGTGTGAGAAAGTTTTGAGCCACTCTGTCTTCTGAGTAGGTGTTAACTGCCCTCTATTTCATTTATTAGAATATACAACTAATAATTATATCTTAGCGGTTCTACTCCTTCTACTCCATTACTCACCTCCTTCTGCACCCAAGGTCAGCTACACTCAACTTCTGTTTTACTCTACATTATCTGGCTCTCTTCATGTTACTTTTTCTCTCCCAAACGTTTTTTTTTCTATCACCCCTTGTGCTTTTCTCCACTGCAGTCCCTCATTCATTTCCACCTGCTCTATTTATTCATCTTAATCCACTCAATTCTTTTCTACTCAGCCGCTCCCATTGCTAAATGAAAAGAGCAGGATCCATAAGCCAGGACTAAGGAAGCATTAAGTAAGGACTGATGCTGTGCCATATTCTAAAGCTATCCAGTAAATTGCAGTACAAATAAGATTGGGATTATGATCTCTATTCATCTATACACAGATGCATACTGTAAGAATGCCAAAGAAGAGATGAAAAAGCAAGGCCTCTTTATCCACACTCAGGGGCTCAAATCCAGTTCTGTGTACAGCCTGATAGGAGTTAACTCTTTTACTGTAATAAACGACTCATGTAGTGATGTTGTCCTTGTTCTGCCTAAAGATTTTACCTCGTATACTTCCATAATTAAATTGGGGTTTCCATCTCATTGTCTGAGTACCACATTTTAGTTTGGCAGCCATAGCTGACAGACATTTACTGAGATTAGTTGATGGCCATGAAAGAAAAACATTTACATTAGTCCAGTTTGGCCAACTACACGGGTGGCCCAAGTGGGCAAAGATCTGCTCATTTGGCAACCTGGCCAAATGAGTTGAACTGTAGGTGTGCGGCCAACTCTAGACAAAGATCTCTTCAGGAAGAAGTCTAGATAACACTTTTTATTCTGATGGCAGGATCCCTTATCCATCTAATTATTATCTCTATCTTTCATGCTAGATTTTAAGCACCTGCTGTATGTTGTCTCAAAATTGTTTTTCAAAAAAATAAAAACAGTGTGATTACATAAAATTTCCAGCAGGAAAACCAGAAAAAATGAAGGGGAGCTTAAATTATTTACGCATAGTAGAACTCTCTCTAATATGCGTAACTTTGTCTTATTGTATCAAATGCATGAGTAGTTAAGCACATGTTTCCGAATGTTGGCATTTCCAGCTTGGTATTGTTTTGGGCTTGTGTGAGTAAATGGAGAGGGAGAGGGGAAACGTTAGAGAATGATGCAGAAAAGGAAAGTGTGAGGCTCTGAATAAGCTATGTGGTTTGCTTCACTTGACATCACTGTTTCCTGTTTGGTATTTTGGTGAGACACCATGATTTCATCTTCTTTAGTGGGTGAGAAACTAAATGCCAGCAAGAAAGGTTTCAGTAAGTTTAAAATAGAATGCAAGGAAATGTCAATATGGGAACAAATACAGAAAGGACGTGAAGCAAAGAAATTGTGTAATGCTTTATATTTTCCCCACTGAAATTAAATATTGCTTTTCTAATGTTCTACAACTTGCTTTCCCCCAAAACATCAAATGCACTAATAAACAATACAGCTAATAACGCAACTGGCTCACTAAAGCTGGTTGTGTTAGTATATTGGAAGGACTACTGATTGCATGTTTATGGCTATGGAAAGACCATATAGACACTAATATCTGTCATAAATGGAATAAGCCTAAGGGCAAGAACACACGGGATGTTTTGCCACTTGCGAAAAATCAACAAAACGCCCCTTGATTCCTTTCCACTGGCTAAAATGCAAATCATAGGTGGGGAAACATACATGGCACTTTTCGAAGTAGTAACTTTCCACGGAGGTGACAAAACTACCACAGTACACATCTCAATCCAGTCACACTCTTTGCTTGCTCCTTGGGACACCTTTACATTAACAATGGTCATGTTAAATTATAAGTTGGGGAATTAGCTTTTGACCTAGTGGTTGGTTTATCTGCCTCATTTTAATTAATATTTTCTATTATAGGGAAAAAAAATCACATTATTGATAAGCATAGATGCTTTGAGTAGTCTAATGTCTTTCTACTCTGTGGAGTGTTATAGATCTGAGCTCTAACACCCCTTTAAAATGTTAAATCTAAATGCAAGTTGAAATCGGAGATAACAAAATTAGGAAAGTTGTTCCATCTGAAATCATCTTCATTACGCGTCATTTGCAAATTGCCCCAGTGTCCAGTGTCATCATTAACCTGGATTCATAGGGTTTTAATCACTCTATATCACTCTAGCACAGTGAGGTTGGGGCTGTGGGACAATTTCTGCTGCTCTAAGAAATAGGATATGAAGAATGACCATTTGTTGGCTTGGCCATAAAAGATTAGATAGGTTTGAGTGCTCTGTCATTTGCAGTCATTATAGCTGCAGCAATTTAAACATGTCTGGAGCCAAGTTAATGTTTAAAGTCCTTTTATGGTGTGATATACTTCGTGCCAATAGATTTTTGTAAATTTACCAAGGAAGCTATAAAGAATTGGAATGGGGGCAAACAGGAAATCGGCATCTAATGCACTGCTGCGAATGTTTGTGTCTCAAGTCGTTTGGGAAGAGGGTGACATAAAAAGTTTGCAGTTCACGTATGGGACCTGTTATCCAGAATGCTTGGGAAATTTGGATTTTCCAGAATCATTATTTTGAATCTCCATAATTTAAGTCGACTAAGTAATCTTTAAACATTAGGATTGTTTTGCCTCCAGTAGACATTAATTACAGTATATCTTAGTTAGGATGAAGTACAATGTACTTACAGAGAAACAGGAAATCATTTTTAAAAAAAATAATTATATGATTAAAATGTATTCTATGGAAGATGGGATTCCCATAATCCAGAGCTTTCTGTATAACGGGTTTCCACATAACAGATCCCATATCTGTACTCTGAAGGCACCAGATGTGTTAGTGGTGACTTCTTGAATCCATTTCAGATGTAAACAACAATGTCCAAAAGGCTACAGTTTCTCACACTTTGTTCCTATAGTGACAGCATTTTGACAAAGCAAACTATAATATATAGTCATAAATGTATGCTGCATATTTCACACAACACACTTATTGCTGTACAGCAGTGATCCCCAACCTGTGGCTCGTGTGCAACGTGTTGCTCCCCAACCCCTTGGATGTTGCTCCCAGTGGCCTTAAAGCAGGTGCTTATTTTTGAATTCCTGGCTTGGAGGCAAGTTTTGGTTGCATAAAAACCAGGTGTACTGCTAAACAGAGCTTCCTCTATGCTGCCAGTCCACATAGGGGCTACCAAATAGCCAATAACAGTCCTTATTTGGCACCCCCGGGAACATGTTTTATGCTTGTGTTGCTTCCCAAGTCTTTTTACATTTGAATGTGACTCACAGGTAAAAAAGTTTGATGATCGCTGCTTTACAGTATATATTAATGAATTTATTGACATGACTTTAATGCAGAGCAATGCAGAGTAATCACCTATTGAGTAAACAATGGTAAACAATTTGAAGGTGGCATTTTCCCTTTTATTCCTACAATTATGGTGTCCCTTTAAAGTTTACTCTATGACCTGGTAACCTTATATATGCATATACCTATATATAAATATAAATATAAACATGCCTTTGGCATCACCTTTGACGTATTTCACCAGTTTCCTTTGGTTTTCAAAGAACCACAAATGACATGCTGCATTATTTTAAGCACTCAGTGGTTTAAAACGGGCTTAGTGATGTTCATCTCAAGACAGAATTTCTATCCTGGATAATTATTTTAAATGGTGGTTTTAGAGTTTATTCCTTTTTCATATACAAAAGATTTTTAAGCACACTTTAATTTCCTTACTACTTAAATAAGAGGATTTCTTTGAGGTACAGGAAAGAGATTGTTATTGTGAGTCACTGTTCTACTGAAGGTTTTGATGTTACCAGTTACATCTTCGTAAAAAAGAATTGCAAAAAAAATGCATTTCCTCCATTGTATGGAATTTAACTGTTCTTAATCTAAGTTCACATAAGCGTTGGCCAGATTTCATTGGTGATAGTGTTGCCTCACTGAAAGTTTGCTGGCCAAGCCAGTGAAAATTGTACATGCCATAGTGGACATATTTCTGTATCACTTAAGATAGCAGCCAACAAAATAGGTAGGATAAGGGCTGATTGACTAATGGCAGAGCAGGGTGCAAAGTGCAAAAAACAGGCACAAAGACCTTTGCATTCAAAGCTTCCTGCATTTGGCAGTGCTGTATTCGTGAGGGGTAGTCTGGGGGCTGCATATTGGGATCCCCTCAGTTGCTTCTTAGCTATGGAGCACAATGTGCCAAACATGCTACAAGTCTTGCATCCAAAAGTACTGCACTGTGCACCTTGGCCTTGATTTTTAAACCCATTACAAGGTGTAGAAAATCCCATGATGCTTGTGGGATAAGTAAATATAGGGTGCTCACTGATCTGCTCACTGCAGTTTCAAAATGTTTAAAAGTTTAGGTGGACCCTAAAATGCTATGAGGCCCAGTAACATCTGGCACAAAAGGCACAAAACAATAGACTGACTGCTTTTTACAAGGCCGTGAAACTTTTGTGAATAAGTCCTACAATATATCTTTATATTGTAAAGTTAGGTGAACAGAAATTTTGATAAGTTTTGGATAGTCAAATGGCATGAGGGACTTTACTCCACATGGATTGGAAATAATTAAATACCTAAGCAACTCTAAGGGCCCTATTTATTTTGAATATTATGTGTAAAATGAAATTCGTCAAAATCCGGTGTAAAAGCTGTGTAAAATAAATGTAGAAGTTCCCGTCAGAATGCCAGTTTTTACGTTAGTTCCAGCAGAAGAAAAAACATGTAAAAAATGTCAATTTTACGCCATTTCTTACACAGTGAAGCCTGGTGATGTGTGGCAAATTTTGCATAATTTGCCACATAATTTGGCACAATAAATCTGCCCCCTAGTGTATTTTATAGGTTTTGTTGTTTTCTTTAACTCTTCTCTATCGTGTGCCCGAAACAAGGGAGCCAAACTGTGGGTCAGGAGTCACTAAGGTATTTTTTTCCTTTTCATTATTAAAATTGCCTTTTGAATATGATTTAGCAAAGGGAGACCCATGAGGGTTTATCATGCAATCATTTAGCCAGACATATGGATGGCTTATCACCTCAAAGGCTAATGAAGAAACATTGTCAGGCTACAATTTAATTCTAATAGGACTGAAGTAGAACTATAGTTAGGTTATGCGCCAGAGAATAACAGAACTCGCCAACCACATCGCTCTGTGTAACCAGCTTTGTATCAGCTTTAAAGGAACAGTAACAAAAAATGAAAGAGCTTTAAAGTAATAAATATATAATGCACTGTTGCCCTGCACTGGTAAAACTGGTGTGTTTGCCACAGTAACACTACTATAATTTATATAATAAGCAGCTGTGTAGCCATGGGGGCAGCCATTCAAGCTGGAAAAAAGTCCCAGGTTACATTGCAGATAACAGATAAGTTCTGTAGAATACAATAGTGTTTTATCAGTTATCTGCTATGTGCCTGTGCCTTTTCTCCTTTGAATGGCTGCCCCCATGGCTACATAGCAGCTTATTTATATAAATTATAGTAGACTTTCTGAAGTAAACACACAACTTTTACCAGTTCAGGGCAGCAGCACATTATATTTTAGTTACTTTTATACACTTTCATTTTTTGGTGTTACTGTTCCTTTAATGCCATGTTGCAATACTTTGGATACTGTGGATCTCTAACGGGGTAATGCAATAAAATGTGCAGAGTTCTTACAGGCAGCGCCGGATTTCAAATTCAGGTGCCCTGAGGCGGCCCCCCCTTTTTGCGCTCCCCCCCTGCGCGTGCGCATTGCCAAACAAACCTCCCCCCTGTGCCACGCCGACACAAGCGCGCATGCGTGACATTTAAACTGCCATATATGGAGTGGAGAGCCCCTAAATTTGTGCCGCCTTTGTGGCCTCACGACAAATCCGGGCCTGCTTACAGGTCTAGTAACCCACAGCAACCAATCTCGTGTCTTGATTTCTGCATGTTCTGTTGCAATTTTTTGTGTCCAGTGTCGGACTGGCCCACCAGGACACCAGGAAAACTCCCGGTGGGCCCAGGTATCAGTGGGCCCTCCTGCTCCTAAACATGTGGCCTTTTTCATGGTCATTCCCTATTTCTGAATGGGAACAAAGGAAAGGAAAATAGATGGAAGAATAGATGTTAGCATGTAAATAAAAGAGACAGGGAGAATAAAGAGGAAAGGAGGAAAAACAGTTTGGAGAATGGGCCTATGGTCTAAGGTTTTCTGGTGGGCCCCTGAGGTCCCAGTCCGACACTCTTTGTTTCTGTTTGATACTTTTCTCTGTAGTTCTTTAAACAGTGCTCCAGAATATCTTGGAATATAATAATAAACATTAATCATTGGGCATGGGTATTTGTAGTTGTGAGGCAATGTACAGATTAATATCAGTGAATGTTACAAAATACTTCTAAATAATGCTGCTAGATAATGAACAACAACAACAAGCCCAGAACTCTGATACTCTCAACCTTTTTGAATAAAGTCATTTTCAACAGAAGAAACTTCATTGCCTGAAGTGATATAGCCCAAAGCTGCATTTTTCACTGTAATATGATGCAATGGTTACTTACTTCTCACCTTGGTTAGCAATAACTCTATACTATGCATGGTAAAATGTATATGTGCTGTTTGCAAATCACTTAAGCAGTGTCTTTGAAAGCAGCGTTTAGAAAAATGAAAACACCCACTTCATTGTCAGATACAATCTAAAGAACACATTCTGCTGCAGAGACCTGGATCCTTACTTTATTGTCTGATGAATGCTAAATTTACTTTGCAGTTCCAGTTAGCGTTAGGAGGCCACTGGGAAGATTTTTGTCTCTTCCTAAGAACAGACCACTCACAGAGCCAGATGGTTCCTGTCTACTGGCTTTATTCAATGCACTTCCTCCCACAGAGGGGGGGGTCCTTTAGCCTTTAACTCCCTTCCTTACACTGCCAACTCTGGACCTTTCTGTTCTGAGGTTAGGCATAATCTTTTATTGCCCAGTTGTTCGGAAGTGACCTTTTGGCCTTGATTAGATAGCACCAGGCTCTATCAGTGGATTGCTTTTGAGCTGACAGTTGGTTTTTTTGTGTGTTTGCTCATCCGGTGTCGAGACAATACAAGGCGTTGCAAAAATTCAGAGCAGCAAAGGCCTCCTGCAGAACAGCAAGGGGGTGAGATGGTGATGATTTTAGCATGGGTTTTACTGACAACCTGTTCCCAAGACACATTTTCTGTTTTTATGGGGGTAAAGTAACTTAAAAAGAAGAGGGTGTTTCTGTATTTAAACTTCATGAGTTCATGTAAAAGTCAGTTTAGTGGTGGAACTATTTAATTTGATATTAAAAGGAGACTGTGTAGACAAACCTGGCAATGTGTCACATAGTTCTATCTGACTAATTTATGTGTTTGTAATGAGTGATAATATCTAAAGTGGGTAATTAAGATAATCTTCTACCCTCTATCTCTGTCTAGAGGTTTTCTCCTTATCTAAATCAATCATTACAGGAAGGACATGTTTAACACTGGCCAGGTTGCCAAATGAGCACATCTTTCCCCTAAATGCCCACCTTGAGCTGGGTAGTATCAGGGTGATCTGATTGTTTGGCCCCCAGGCAAACCTTTCGGATTGTAATAGGTGCCAATGAATGCTGCCAGGAGAGAACCGTATCAACAAGCCAAAGTGGTCCTCCAACCAACCCAACTTATATCTGAGCTATTTTTGGCCCGATATTGGTCACACTGGCCCAGCAGTTAGCCGCATACATGGGCCAATAACTACAGGCTTAGTCTGGTAGGTCAGAATCAGCAGCTTTTACAGGGTTGTGTGCAGCCACCTTTACTTGAGAAATTGGGAGACATTAATCCAAAACATGCGGAGAACAATAAAAACTGTAATGATCAAAATGATCACTTTCCAATAAATGTTTTACACCTTTGATGACCTGACCTGACCTAGACCTATCTTTAGTCTTTCACTGAACTAGTACTTTAACTATAAAGACTTCAGAACAGTCAACAATTGCTGGAAGAAACAAAACCAGTGTTGGGGCTTAGAGGTAGCTGACCTAGAAGCAGCCAGTGGAGGCTGAAGAATAAGTTCGTTCCTGCTGTGTAATTTTAAAATAGGTATTATCTCTTCAAGGTTTAGAGGCGAGGGGAGACCTAAAATGATTCATAGCTAAGTAAATTCTACATATAATAATAGTAATGGCAGATAGGGAAATAATCCCCAACCAGCAATGCTAGGGGAAAGGGCAAACTAAGCACTCTTTCTTTCACTTCAATGCAGACAATTTTCATGCATCAAATCTGATGGCTTATAAATACCCCCCCCGTTGTATTCATTTATTGTTCTACTGTACAGCATTGCATACAATTAGCGCTAATGGTAAATGAGTCCTCTGGTCATTAAAGTTAAGGGCGCATTCCATTGCATGAAATGTAAACTCCTTATACCACTGGTCAAATGGGATCAATGTTGCACATCACATTGAAACTCCTCCCTATACTTAAAACTGAATTAAATAGTAAGCTTGGACCAATGTGAACAAGCTGAAGGGGCCTGTTGGTCCCAATGACTGAGCAAATAAATCACACATCATTTGTTAGTCTAAAGTTGTAAAGGCAGGGGCAATATTTTAGATGAAAAAAATTATGGAAAAAGTGAATAAAATAATATTTACTAGAAATGTAAATATATATAGCACCAATATATTCTGCAGTACTTTACAGAGATTGTATACCATGCCCTGCCCTACTGAAGCTTACAATTTAAGGTACCTAACATAAACATTTCACTTTCAAATCAGAACTTCCCCCTCCCTCCTCACCATCTAATTTTGTAACCAGTGCATGGATATGCAAGATTTGAAAAATGAAGAGAGGGACAAAAAGTTTTGGTGCGCGCAGCGCGGCAACATTTTTTGACCACACCCACTTTTGTGGCCACGCCCCAATTACCACACCCCATTTAAAAAAAATACTCCTTTTATATAGATGAAATGACGGGATCAGACGAAAATGTGCTATACCCTCATACTGTACTACCTAAGGAAAACAATATAACAACTCCTACATATAAAATACAAATATAGAGAGAAGGCAGTCAGTTATAAGTGAGTTATAACTATGTACCAGTTTTGCCTCCCAATACACAGTACCCACATAGACAGTGCCCCCATACACAGGGCCCCCATACACAGTGCCCCCCTAGACAGTACCCCCCATAGAAAGTGCCCCCATACACAGTACCCCTAGACAGTACCCCCATAGAAAGTGCCCCCATACACAGTACCCCTAGACAGTACCCCCATAGAAAGTGCCTCAAAGACAGTACCCCCCATAGGAAGTGCCCCCATAGACAGTACCCCCCATCGAAAGTGCTACATAGACAGTACACCCATAGACAGTACCCCCCATAGACAGTACCCCCCATAGAAAGTGCCCCCATAGACAGTACCCCCCATACACAGGGCCCCAAAGACAGTACCCCCCATAGACAGGGCCCCCACAGAAAGTGCCCCCATAGACAGTACACCCCATACAAAGTGCCCCCATAGACAGTACCCCCCATAGAAAGTGCCCCCATAGACAGGGCCCCCAATTGACACCATAGACAGTATCCCCCATACACAGTGCCCCCATAGACAGTAGCCCCCATAGACAGTAGCCCCCATAGACAGTAGCCCCCATACACAGTACCCCCCCATACACAGTATCCCCCCATACACAGTAACCCCCATACACAGTGCCCCCCATACACAGTGTCCCCCATACACAGTGTCCCCCATACACGGTGCCCCCATACACAGTAGCCCCCATACACAGTGCCCCCTATACACAGTAGCCCCCATACACAGTACCCCACATAGGAGCTCCGCCTTCGTCTGCTGCTTTACTTCTTATGCGGCTCCTTGTGCAGCGGTGACAGGCCCTTTTATAAGGTTGCGCCCCATGCGTAATGATGTCACACGTACGCACGGGGTGCAACCTTATAAAAGGGCCTGTCGTGCTGCACAAGGAGAGGCATAACAAGCAAAGCAGCAGAAGAAGCTGGAACATCCGGCTCCAGCCAGCGCATCCCGCTGTGCAGGATAGTTCAATCAATGCGGGACATTCATGGAACTATCCGGGACAGCGGGAATGCGCTATAAAAACCAGGACTGTCCCGCGAAAATCGGGACAGTTGGGGGGTATGGATATGGGTATTAGGTCCCCCACACTGGCACAGAAACAAGATTTTGGGAGGATGAAAAGCTTGCCTTAATTGCAGGGTCCACAAAATGGCTGCCTGCTTGCTGCAATTGTGAATTCCAAGGCTATAGAAAATAAGATTAAAATTATTTTTATAGTGTAAGTGAAGTTTAATTTGCTGGACATACACACTAATAAGCAATTTGGAATTATTTCTTAGGGTGAAAAGTCCTCTTTAAAACCAAAAACTGCAGCAATTTACAATGTTCTGCTGAATAAAAATATTTTGTATGCCTTAAAGGCATTTACATGCATTCTTTATCATTGTTTTTAGAATGCCATTAAGGTAGCCATACATGAGAAAATTATGGCAGTTTATCTGTCTGTGTATGGGGTAATTGGGCCTAACTGACCAAAATATGACCAAAGATTAGGCAGATATTGATTGGGCAGGTTTTATTTTTTTGTCAGATTAAGGACCTCCCCCTGATGGCCTGTATCCTCATCATGATCCGATAACTTGGCCCTAGGAGAAAAATCCGCTTGTTGGGCAACCTCACCACACAAGCAGCTCTTATAATGAATGGCCAGCTTAAGAAGGGACCTTATTTTTTCTTATTAATTTGACAATAAATAAATCATTTAAAATCCTACTGTAGTTGAATTGTGGATATACCTTACTGAGATTTAGTTAATAGTTAACTAGGAAAAAAATCTTCTCTTAATCAGCAGATATCATTTAGCTGGTATAATTGTCATGGGGATTTACAAGACAGCTGTTCAGTCTGCTTTATCATCAAGAAAACAAAAACAAAGGCCAAAAACAATCAAAATTTAACTTGTAAGGAAACAAAATCAAGGAATGAGAATTGCATCTGGTCTTTAGCTATATTATCTCAACTGTCAATGTGTCATGTGGCTAGCTTAATTGCTTGTGACGCGTCGTTAACACCTCAGAATAGTACGAGACAGGCGATCAGGGCCCATCTGCGAATGGTGACAAGTTAGGCTGCTGGGCAGGGAGGGTTAAATATTTCTTTTTTGTTCAAGGAATGAAGCACTCAATCAGAAAAAGTAACCTCTCGTGGAATTCTATTCTTTACATTCCTGGAATGAACCACAATGGATACATGATACTTCCTAATGTCAGATTTCTAAGTCCGTGATTTGTATCAGCAAAATTTGACCTTGAAATGCTTAGCTTTCTAGCCTGCACACTGAAAAGCAATAAGATGAGATTCTGATATAGATTGTGAATTGTGTGGTGTTAAAGCTCACAGAAGTTCAGAATCCATGTTAAAATATTAATTGTACTAGCTTTACAAAGAAGGTTATCATATACAGGAAAATTAAAAGATTGTTGCTGCTTTTTACTTAGGTTATCTGCAGAACTTCCTTTTATATGTTCCAAGAACTTATTACCTTTGCACTTCTCTGTTCTTTACAGTGGAGTTAATCAGGCTTATTGCCTGTCCTCAGTATTGACTTTAGTGACTGCTGTTCTGTTCTTAGAAACACCAATGGGGCAATTACACGACATGTAGGATAGATGGATACTGTACTAGGAGGTGCCAAGATCAAGATATGATCAGTTTTTGCAATTTATTTAAGCAAAGCTGGCCATACTCACCACAACTCAGGTAATTAACCATAATACTGTTGTTAATATTATTATTAATGCAGCTCCCAAAACTACCATTTTGCAAGGTCAGCCTCTGATGTGATTCCTACAAATCTGGACCAACTAATGGACAGTTCGGCTCAAAGGTTTTCTGTTTGCCCAGATGAGCACCTGTAGAAACGCATTTTGAGGAATCCCAACAATCTCTCATGGGTAACTCTGTGGGGCTATGCTCAGTAAATACGAGCACCTATAGAATCCACCTCCTGCACTATGTATTAAAAGTAATTTAGTAAATCCCTTCTGTAGGATCCATCTCACTAAGTTGTTGGAAGCTGGTTACTCACCTATTTCAGAGAGCAAAGAATTGCAATAAGCATGTTGGCCTGTGGGCTGCCTGCCTTAAAGGAATGAGCAAATCACCTGAACACATAAGGTAATAATGCACTGAATTAGAGCTACAGACATCATTCTTATCTGAGAGACTGGTGGAATAAATGAAATTCTTAGTCATACAAGAAGTCATGGGAAATGCTCTTTACATTAAAAACTATTCTCATTAGCATTTCCTTTGGAGATACAAGGTCTGACCTTCCCCTGGCTGTATGACTAGTGACATTTCAAACCTTCCTTTCCCTTTTACGCTCCCACAGAAGGTCATTGCTCTTTGATTTAGAACAATTGCAGTTACCATACTCCCCTGACCTGCTGCTACATAGTTCTCTGTAACCCTTACACTCCCTGATAGTGCTAGCCTGCTAGCTGGACATAGAGATAATATAAATATAACTGATGCAGCTGGTGGAAAACTGGCTGCATTAAACTGTTTTGGGATGCAAAAAGTCACTACCCTGGATGTAGTTTCTTTTAAATTTTCTATATAACGGTGAAATTAGATAATTCTTAATGATTTTTTTTTAATTGTTTTCTTTTGTTTGTTTTGTTTATTTCAGATACTATCTGGTTGCTAGGTTCCAATTTAACCTAGCAACCAGGGGGTGGTTTGAAAGAGAGAGAAAAGAATACGGAGGAGGGTCTTAATAGAAATATAAGTCATAAAAAGTAAACATAACAATACATTTGTAGACTTACAAAGCAATAGCTTTTTCACTGCTGGGGTCAGTGACCCCAATTTGAAAGCTGGAAAGAGTCTGAATTCAAAGGCAAATAATTAAAAGAAATATATAAAATTATTGAAAAGAATAGGCCATTCTATTACATACTAAAAGTTAACCTGCAGGTTACCACCCCTTTAATGGTAGGTTACATATGTTTTACTGGACAGTCACCATTGCTTCTATGACTTGATGAAAAAATGGATGGGCTTTGCTTCAGGTAGAGTTGCTAGCTGGCCGTGTATTTTACTAGCCTGGACTATAAAGAGAAAAAGATGTGTAACCCTTTCTTGGCACATTCACTTATATATGGCTGTATTTTCAGGAGATGTGTGTTCTCAAAGAATATTGATACTGGGAACTGGGAACAGCGCAGTGCCTCCACCTAGTGGACACTGAGGAACACACCTCTAGGGGATTTCCACTAGGAAATAATCACACACAGGTTTGGCAGAAATGTTAAACTTTATATAACTGTTGGAGTTGGAAGTTAACACTTTATGTATAACTGATTTTCCTGCTCTGAGGAACCCATGTAGTTTATCCACAGCTGGCACCGACAGTCTCTATAGATGCCCAATCCCCACTTGGATCCGGATAAACCACAACCCTTAGGTTAGTTCAGTCCCTTCCCCAAGAGCTCTTTAGTCCCCCCAGGTAGCGCTACCTGCCCCAGAGTACCTTCCCTGTATAAAGGTGGCTGCTCCCACGTAGCAGGCAAACGAACAATACCTGTTCACAGCAGGGGACACACACTAGAGATACCACAGAGGACTGATTCCTTCCTGGCAGCCCAGCAGACTTTTATTCTTTCAAGTCTAACACACAATATGGCTGCTCACACTGTATCTCTTTCAACTCTGGCAAACAACAGCAGGGGCTCCCTTTATAAACTGCTGGGCCCGCCCCTAGATTTTTGGCTCCAAAGCTTAGGCACACCTCTCCCAGACGTGCACTGGGGCAGCCAGCCAACCGGATCCCTCCCCAGGCTGTAGCTAGGCTGGATGAGATCACAGACTGAGAAACAGGGGACAGGGTTCTCTGATCCCCTACATTCTCCCCTTGGAAAAACCGGTAACGGCCTCGCTTGCCGTACCTCCTTACACTCAGAAACAGTACAACACTCCACAGGGTTCTCCACAGCAGTCTCCCTTTGACTCAACCCCTCATCTCCTTCAGGGGAGTCACTTTCAGATATGGAAGGCTCATAGTAGGACTTCTGTACTGTTGGGCCTTTGTAAGTCTTACAGTTCCGGGCCTGATGACCCATCACATGGCACTTGTAACATTTCCCTGGAAGTCTCTTACGCCGCCGGCGTACTTTACACAGTGCAGACTGGACCTGAACCTCATCAGGAACAGGGCAGTTTGGCTGTATGTGGCCTATCCTGCCACACCGGTAGCACGTTGGAGGTTTCCTCGTCTCAGTTGGGGTTTTGGCTCTCTCAGACAGTTGAGCTTTAAACGCTTCCAACTCTTTGCGAAGTCTCTTATTTTCCTCCAGCAGCTTTGCATCAGCAGGGGACTTCTCTGCATGCCCTTGGGTGGAACTCCTCCTCACCCTCACATAGGCATCAGCCTCCTCCCGCCGAACTCTCTCCATCAGAGCAACATAGCCAGGGGTTAGTGTATCCTGGTAGTAAGCTCTAATTGTCACGGCAACAGGGTCACTATTTAAAGTCCCTCTCCTCATCTGGCGAATCCTCAGGGAATCCATTTCAGAGCTTTGGATTACCCCACGACTCACCAGCAATCTCAGGCCTTGCTCCACCCGCACCAGATAGGCAGACAGGGCTTCCTTCTCTTTCTGGAAGGTAGAGTGGAAGTTGTGGAGCATCTCTGTAGTACTTGCTACAGGGCCAAACGTCACCTCTAGGACTTCTATCAGGTCCCCTGAAGTAGCATCAGGGTGACTAACTAGGTAGGATTTTACCACATCCACAGCAGGGCAGCGAAGGCTCTCAAGGATCTTCCTTCTCATGGTTGCCTCAGGGCCGGTCCAATCTCTCACGGACACCACAGTGGAGTCTCTCCAACTCTCAAATGAGTCCTCACCCGAGGGTACCGGATCTGCACCTGAAAACACTTTAAGTCTTTTAAAATTACCATTCCAGGCCAGCTGAGTCAGTTGGTCAGTCAGTAGTCCCAGCGCACTCACAATATCAGGGGTATCCAGCTGGCCTCCCGAGCTAGGCCGACTCCCCTTGGAGACCACGCTCTCACTGGATGGACATTGCTTTACTTGACTCTGTTCAGCTGGCGAATCAAACAGTCTCTTACTGGGCAGCACACCTCCCGGTGCTGTAACTGCAAACTGGGAAACAAGGGTGTCAACATGGGTAGTTAAATCATCTGCGTCATCAGACAGATCTGGCAGAACAACCTTCCATGGCCCTTCATCTCCCGCATCAATATCAGGGGGAACCCTCTCACGGTCTATCTCTCTGGGGCTCTCTATAAGGACATTCAGCAGAACCCCGGCAGAATCTCGCCGTGACGCAGCCACCCTTGGGCGGAAAAATATGGGCTCCCCATCAAGGATTTCATAAATAGAATCTTCCTTTACTCTTGGCATCATGGGCCCCACAACAGCAACCTTCCGGGGGTTAAGTCCCAAAGCATTGCACCACTGACGAACAGTTTGTGGGGTTTCATGTGCAGCCATGCTTTCATCCAACATTCCCAGCTTCCCAATAGAATCTCAGCAGTGCCTCCAAAATGTAACCCTTTCTTGGCACATTCACTTATATATGGCTGTATTTTCAGGAGATGTGTGTTCTCAAAGAATATTGATACTGGGAACTGGGAACAGCGCAGTGCCTCCACCTAGTGGACACTGAGGAACACACCTCTAGGGGATTTCCACTAGGAAATAATCACACACAGGTTTGGCAGAAATGTTAAACTTTATATAACTGTTGGAGTTGGAAGTTAACACTTTATGTATAACTGATTTTCCTGCTCTGAGGAACCCATGTAGTTTATCCACAGCTGGCACCGACAGTCTCTATAGATGCCCAATCCCCACTTGGATCCGGATAAACCACAACCCTTAGGTTAGTTCAGTCCCTTCCCCAAGAGCTCTTTAGTCCCCCCAGGTAGCGCTACCTGCCCCAGAGTACCTTCCCTGTATAAAGGTGGCTGCTCCCACGTAGCAGGCAAACGAACAATACCTGTTCACAGCAGGGGACACACACTAGAGATACCACAGAGGACTGATCCCTTCCTGGCAGCCCAGCAGACTTTTATTCTTTCAAGTCTAACACACAATATGGCTGCTCACACTGTATCTCTTTCAACTCTGGCAAACAACAGCAGGGGCTCCCTTTATAAACTGCTGGGCCCGCCCCTAGATTTTTGGCTCCAAAGCTTAGGCACACCTCTCCCAGACGTGCACTGGGGCAGCCAGCCAACCGGATCCCTCCCCAGGCTGTAGCTAGGCTGGATGAGATCACAGACTGAGAAACAGGGGACAGGGTTCTCTGATCCCCTACAGATGCTTGATGTCAATGCTATAAATAGTGAAGAAGGTATGCATGATGTGGCTTGACTTAACTGGTCATAACTTGGCAGATTTATCACATGTTCTAAAACTTGAGGGACCTTGAACTAATATGTCTTACAAACGCTGCTCAACACAGTTACCCCTGCTAAGAAACTCTATTTTATGGGCAGACCAGCTAATCTATAGGTGTGTAGAGGTGCTTTTGTCCTAACTGCTGCCTGAGGCAACATACCAGATGCTAACCACCCCTCACCCCATCCTCCCTTTCCTACAAAGTAAGAGCAGCCACACTGAAACATGAATGTATTTAGAGCATGTCAATTCACAGATCAAGACATCATATATTGAATGGCAGTACTATATATCAGCCTCGTCAGACAATGGTTTTGTTGTTTTGAGAGCATAAGATCTTCATAGGTCATTTCAAGAAGAGTGACAGTCTTGCCTAGCATTTCCTCCCCAGACTTCCAAAAGCCTGGATTGCTATAATAACTCATAGTTGGAAAGTAGGAACTAAATGAACAGGTGCTAGGGAGTGACTTATGTTGCCTTGTATGACATTATCTTTTCTGGCTGCAGTATGCATTTATTACATTTTTGCTAAGCGCTGCAAGGCAACAGGAGACAGAAGAAGAGTACAACTTATCTGGCTTAACCCAGAACTTGGCTCAGCCTCGGTAATTTATGACCACAGCTCACAACCTGTTTGGGTGGAGCTGTGGCCATCTGGGAATTGTACGCAGCTTATCATATTACTTGGCTTGTGTATGATTACTGAGTCCAAATCGTATGTGCCTTTGTTATTATATAGAGTGTATGTGCAAGTATAGGCCATTTATGCATCAAATGAGTGACAAAGAAGGTCGGTATGAAGATGGAAGCCGATCAGGAACCTCAGTGCTGTGTTGCAGTTACACCTACATGTTTCAAGCAAAATTCCCCTAGTGTCACACTAGCTAAAGGGAAAATGTGCTTGAAACATATAGTATATAATAAAAACAGGCATGTATTTGTATGCAATTCTACAGAAAGAACAACAGAGTTCTCCAACAATATGGGAGAAAAATGCATGCAGATATACTTATAGAGATATCCTAAATATGCATGAACTCCTGATAGATACTCTGACTACTCCTTATTTTTTTGGTTATGTGAAGGATTGTGTAGAGCAATTGAAGATCCTTGTTAATTCAATGTATCATAATAATTACTATTATTATTATTAAAGTGGTTGTGCACCTTTACATTCACTTTTAGTATGACATAGACATTGACATTCTGAAAAGATTTGCAATTGGTTTTTATTTTTTTGTAGTTTTTCAGTTATTTAGCTTTGTGTTTAGCAGCTGTGTTCATCTAGTTTGGGATTTTAGCAGCTATCTGCTTGCTAGGGTCTTTTTACCTTAGCAACCAAACAGTGGTTTGAATGAGGTACTGGAATATGAATAGGAAAAGGACTGAATAGGAAAAATAAAAGTAACAATAAAACTGTATCTGTACTGTAAACTGGAAAGATGTAAAGGGAGAAATCAAATAATCCAAAAACTATAAAAAACAAATAATAAAGATAAATTGCAAAGTTGCTAGGAATAGGACATTCTATAACATACTAAGGCTAATAACCCATGGAGTGAGAGATCACTGCTACTGTGCAAGACTAACCGCTCGGAAATTCCTTTCCATTGGCTACAATTGGAGTCACTGGAGGAAAGGCCTAAGCATTGGCTTTCCAAAGTCACACGAAGTTGCCTGCAGGAGGACACTTTGGAAAGCCAAGATGATGCTTAGGCCTTTCCACCGCCAACTCCTATTATTGGTGGTGGAAAGCCATCTTGGATCGGTTAGTTGCATACAGTACCAGTGATCTAACTTGCTCCGTGGGTCCTTAGCCTAAAAGTTAACTGAAAGTTGAACCATTCCTTTTTAAGGACTAAGACACATGGAGCTACTTGTCACAACTACAAAAATAGACAATGCTGATAATTTACTGATAATTACTGATAATTGTCTCCGTTTTAGCAGAGGCAATGTTTTTGTTGTCTTTGTTGTTGTTGTTTATGGCAGGGTATTTTATGGCGTTTTGTAGCTGTGACAAGTAGCTGCTACTAAGTATATCCGTGTTTCTTAGTCCTAACATGTATTTTGTTGATTTCTTGTGTTTGCCTTTGTAGCCAGAGACAAGCTGCACATCCTGACCAGCATGATAACATGTAACACCAGGGACTCGCTGCCAAATAACTTGCTTCTAAAAACATACAAAAATAACACTTCTTCACTATACACCTGTTATTAAAAGCTGCAGCTATGGATATGATACCGATTGCTTTTGTCTTTGTATGATTATAGAGTTCTATACCACTTGAGAGGCTCTCCCAGCCAAGGTTAAGTAATTACTTGTACACACCTTCCTGTGTGATTCTAACAGGCTGCAAACTTCTCACTGTGCCAAATGAATGCAGACAATTTAAATAGGTGCAAATAGCAGTAAATCTACACAGTTATTGCTACTGAAAGACAACTGTTAAATAAATCTGCTTTGCCAATCACAAGGAACGCTGACAGCTTCCTGCTACAGGGCACAGGCTGCAAACTTGGATTTAATAGTTTCATTTGTTGGAGACTAAAACTGCAGGAAAAACAAAAGGGCATTTGTTTAAAGAGTATGTGGTTTTCCGGAGACTTTTTGTCTCAATTTATATAACAGTACATGTAGGAAACACTAGACATAATTATATGGCATAGATATTCATTATTATGGAGCTGTAATAAAAGTATAAGTACTATATATTTATATACTTGCACCAAGTTAAATGAAGAGTTGTAATCATCAAAATGTTAAGGCTTATTTCAGACCTTGGTGATCTCATCTGCATGGAGTTTGTGTGTACAGGTAGACTAGACCCCAGTGTGACTGTGATAAGGAATTTAGGTTCTTAGCTCTGTGATAAACAAGCTGTATAACTGTAGAAACATATAAAACAAGAAGGGCTTGCTCCCTTATTTTGCACTTACAATAAAATTTGGAAGAACCCCAATAGCTGCTTCATCTTGTGGTGGCCTGACAACCTGCTGTTTCTGTGGTGGCTACTTGGCAGCCTCTGCTTGCTGTAGTGAAGGTGCCTGCAGCCTTGCCTCCAGCTTCTGTGCCTGTATTTCTATTTCCAGTTCTTATATTTTTTGCCCTGGCCTCTGGGCCTGAGGACCTGTCTGCTCTGGCCTCTGGGCCTGACCTAGCTACTACTGTAGGTGGCGGTAATATGGCTGCTGTCTGCAGCGATCAGCCTGCCATTGACTCTAGTAGGTGTCTTGACATGGATCCAGGGGTGAGACCCAAGATGAGGGAATGGGCAAGATCAGAGTAAGCAAGGTGAATGATGTAGAATAGACATTGCATTTAGCAGCACCCTGAAGTTATGCTAAACTGAATGAGGACAATCTTCTCTAAATTTTTTAAGAGATCTTTTGAAGGCATAAAGATTGCGAGAAAGTAGGACAGACTGCGGGAGAAGGGGTGCAACTCTTGCAAAGTCTGAGTGTGTGAGTGTGTAAGATAGGAATGAGAAAGGACTGGAGGGCAGGTCAGGAGAAGAGCGTAACAAGCAAGTTGGTCAGTAGTTCACAGATGTTGGGTGGGGCTGAGTTATGAACTGCTTTGAACTTGAGGGTCATTGGTTTGAATTATTTTTTGAATGGTAGCAGAAGCCACTGCAGAGATTGGCAGAGTTGTATGGCAGAGGAGGAGCATTTTCTAAGGTGTATGTGTAAGGTGTAAATCCTGTTGCAGGACTGGTGCCTTACCAGACCTTTGGCTGTATTCAGACATGTTACAGACAAGATTCAGATTACAAGATTCAGACATTCTTACACTTCTGCTTCTGTGTTGTTAGGTTTTTATCATTAAATCTTTTTCTTTTAGTATCAGTATGTTCAGTAGTAGTTACTCAGTACATCGGCTCCTGTCTGGTAATTCATTGTGCACTGACTGAGTAAATTGTGCCGGTCAAGGACCCTTAGTCCTTAGTCCTTAGTCTAAAAACGTGTATACTGTACATGAGCCATTGGGTCATTGATTTTTATGATACCAGAATCAACCCTAAATAGGAACACCTAAAGTATGAGTTAGAACACAGATGCAAGCTATGGTTGATCCACAGTGACGTACATACAGCAAACCCCGTGGTCTGCCCCCCCCCCCTATTCCCCGGGCCCCCTTCCTGGTTCTTATATATAGTCGTTATACCAATGCCAATCCATAACAATAATATAAATGGAACCATATCCCTCCATTTGTTCCAACATCTAAGCCAGGGATCCCCAACCTTTTTTACCTGTGAGACACATTCAAATGTTAAAAGAGTTGGAGAGCATCATAAGCTTGAAACATGTTCCTGGGGTTACAAGTAGGGGATCCGATTGGTGATTTTGCAGCCCCTATGTGGACTGACAGCCTACATGAGGCTATATTTGTCAGTACACCTGGTTTTTATGCAACCAAAACTTGCCCAAAAGTTAGAAATACAAAAATAAGCATCTGCTTTGAGGCCACTGAGAGCAACATCCAAGGGGTTGGTGAGCAACATGTTGCCCCTGAGCCACTGGTTGGGGATCACTGATCTAAGCTATCTAAACCTTCCCAGAACAGTAGAGGGCAAAGGCAGGGGCCCTTGGTTTATTATGAGTTGTTGGACAGACAGGTGTCCACATACTTTTGGCCATATATTGTATTTAGTTACAGATATTGTTTATTTCTGTATTATTTGCGTTGCATATATAGCACTTCCTGATTTGCTTGATGCATGACTATATACAAAGGACTGTAGACTGCACTTACCTGAAATATAATATTGTTGGCTAGGTCTGTCAGACTTGCAAGTTGCTACCAGTGGTGCACTAACACTACCAATATGACTATAGCAGCAACTGTTGTTTAGAACAGTTAATAGTGTCTGATATATTTGAGCTAGGGTTGCAATACTCTTTTGTATTGGAGCTCAATATTTTTACAAAGGGTGCTAAACTCTTATCATATTTGGCATCTCAGTAAAAATTCTGCATAGCCTAATATGTGCTCAACGTGATCTTTGCCAGGGTCTCTATAACTGCTGCCTGATCTGAAGTACAAGAACATTCTGTGAATTGCATTGGTTAGACCTTCTTGAAAAGGCACATTACAGGACAATGAAACTTGAAGAGCTTGATTGTTTGTTTCAGCCTAATTTTGCTCACCCCCATGAATAGCCCAATCAGTCATCTTGCCTGGTAAAATGGAAAAAACAAGCAGATCTCTTGCTATATAAATAAGTATTGGACCCATTTTCCAAAATGCTTGGGACCTGGGGTCTTCAGATAAGGGATCTTTCTGCCTTAAGTCTACTAAAAATAATTTAAACATTAATTAAACCAAGTAGGATTGTTTTGCCTCCAATAAGGATTAATTATATCTTAGTTGGGATCAAGTACAAGGTACTGATTTGTTTTTAGAGAAAAAAAAGAAAATAATTTTTAAAAATGAGAATTATTTGCTTATAATGGAGTCTATGAGAGATGGCCTTCCTGTAATTTGGAACATTTTATGGATAACAGGTTTCCAGATAACGGATCCCATACCTGTATATGGTCAGCTTAAAGGGGAAATATACACATGTTCAGCATAGGCAAAGTAAATGGAGCTTGTGTTGAAAATGTATTCTATCTTTTATCTAAAAAAATAATTTTCTTAATTCTATTTATTTAAAGCACTGATAGATTGTTTTAGCCTTGTTTTACCACCCCCTACCCCCATAATAATAAGAGTGTCTTCAAACAGAGTTAATGAAGTCTGTATAAATAAGCCCCACTTTTTCCTCCTTGTTGTCTGTGCCTTGAACTTACAGATAAGGAGCTTTTCGTTATAAAAGCTTTAGATGTGAATATTATGTATATGGCCTGTTGTATATTTTGCAGCATGGCAAAAAGCCACAACCCCCTCAGCTGCCTAAACAGGCGTTTGTCAGATGAGTGATGCCTCGAAACGCATCAGGAGACAAAACCATGAAATCCACCCCATGTGCTATAGACCTTAATTTGAAAAGCTTCCTTCGCCTCCTCCTGCAATCTCTCTAAAGATCCAAGGGAGCTGGAAAATGAAAGTACTTTTAATCTAACTGTTTTGCACAGGTCATTGCAAAAAGTAAAAACTATAGTGGTTTCTTAATCAAGTCAATTGACAGAATATGAATATATATATATATTGTCCCTTTATTTTTATAAAAGTACTATTTTTGTGCTACAAACGCTCATATAAGTCTTCGGGCTATCAATTGAGATGCTGTAAGAACTGCATTTTTTTCCTCAGCGTCAATGATAATAAATAGCTTTTATGGACACGGGGAAGACTCCTAGCCCAATCATGTTGTAGACTGAGATGAACAGGGGCCGCAGTGTCTGAGCAAACAGTGCTAGGCATCACATAAAATAAACATGCAATGCTTGACAGGCTTTCCGAATTCCTCCTTTCTGCAGTTGTAGAATGGGAGTGATTTCAAACATATGTGCTTATAAACTTATCAGATTTCCAAAAAAAGAGCCTTCCTTGAAAATCACGCTGGGCCCCTCAGCTGTGTTTTCTTCCATTATTTTTAGACAAATTGAAAACAAATGTGTACAGGATATCACTAGGAACTCGAACCATCTGTTTGCAAATGGCCCCAAAACATCTTCGTTTTAATAGCTCACACTGAGCCAAATAAAAAAAAAAAGCTTTTGTTAAAGCCATTTTATTTTGAATTGTAGCACTATAGACAATTCAATATTACAGCCATTGGCGTGAGACAGATAAACCCATGTATTAAAGGGATGCAACAAATCCTCATGTTTTTACCTACCATGCCCTATTCTGTCCCAAAAACCCTTTAGTGTATGGTACAAAAATGGAAACAATTCTGTGCCCATTTATCTGTCTACCACTGTTGATAAATGATTCCTATAGAACATTCCATCATTATGTGTTTGCATTTTAGGTGTGACCTTTCATGTATACTCAGTTTTGTGCTTTTAATCACCTAGCATCTCTCTCTGCTGCTATGGTAAGGGCTTTATTACTCACATAGCTAGAGTGATTGATCACCTACACTTACTTGCAGTAATCATCATGATGGCCATCTTTTTGGGTTAATTCCCATTGACTATAACAGGAAACCACACAAAAATGCAGTCTGATCAATTGGCAAGCAATAATTGGATCACAACCCACTGCTAATTCATCATCGTTGCCATCATCATCATCATTATCATCATCATCATTATCTGTTATTTATATAGCACCAACACATTTATGTAGCACTTTACAGAGATTGTTAAGCCTTCACATCAATCCCTTCCCCAGTGGGGCTTACAATCTAAGATCCTTATGACATTGACACCATAGGGTCAGCAAGTTAACCTCCCTGTATGTACCCAGTAGATACCCTCGCAGAAGGAAATACAAATTTCTTGTGTCATTCATTTACATAGTGCCAGCAAGTTACTTAGCACTTTACAATAATTTATCAAACAGGGGTTTTGCAATAATTGAACAAATAAAGGTTGCAATATAAAAATAGGATTGGGAGAGCCCTATTCACATGAACTTACAATCTAAAGGACTGTGACACTGTGACACTTTCCAATGCAGTGTTTTGTGTCATAGCCAGGGCTCTATCTGTATATAGGCACCTTGGGTGCCTATATAATTGATATTTTTTTTAAATAAATGAAAATAAAAACCCTCACCAGCCACCACCAGATACTACCTGGTCACCTGATCTGGAGGTGGCGTTAGGGGGTAGAGGGTTTCCACAGTGAACCGCAGTGCTTATATAAGTCATAGCCCTAAAACGGAACATACACTGAAAAAGTATTTGTGATGCATAGTTTGTCACACAGCAGGAACAAGCACTAAATATCCCCTATTTTTGTTACAAGTTGGAACGTTCCATTGCAAGTGGTGTCTCTGTTTTCCATAAAGTGTCATTTACTGTAAATACAATGAAAAGGCACCCTTGAAGTACTTTAGAAGAAAATGTGATGTAACTTTCAGTATGATTTGACTCTCATAAACAAGGGAGTAGCTACAGTGCTGCTGCATATGGATCTTGTAATGTAAAGGGGGACCCATGGACACAGATACTTTGACTGTTCACCCTAAAATTAATTTGTTTTTTAAACAGGCAACAAATATAATATTTAAATCAATTAACAATCATGCAGGGGATGTTGGACAAAGATGTTCATGGTCATTCAAGAAATATTTTTTGAGGGTGATAAGGAAGGGAGCCTTGAACTCCATTTCACACGGGGTCACATAAACCTAGATAGGATCCTGAAATCTATTCTGTTTAAGTGACCAAAATATACCGCAATTATAACAGAAGCTTATACGTGCAAACTCCGTAGCCCATTATATTAGTAATTATTATATTCTTTGAAAAATGATCATTCTTATTAGATATACTATTTGTCATGTTTATGATCATGCAAAGCCATGGAGTACACAATATGGTTAACTAGCTGTTTAGCACTGTGTGTATTTCATAGCCTGCCACCACTGTGCTTGGCTGCATTTCTTGGAAAAACTGCAGCAGTGACTTTGCATACAGGAGGAAAAATATGCAATATTTCTTTGAAGTTATTAAAGTGGTTGCTCATTTCCACTGACGCAGGTAATCTTCACCTGTCCCCCAGTTGATGTTATCATCTAGAAAAAAATTGGTGTTTTTTCTGCTTAGCCCATTATTATTCATGTCTTTTCAGGTATGCGGTGTTCCACAACAACCAAAATGCAGTTTGATTAAAGTGAGCCTTCTCTTTTACTCAATATATACATTTGAGTCGGTTTTATCAGACGCCAGTTTAAAAATGATGTGGAAGCATCCTGATCACCTAGAAAAAAAAATTGGGGTGAAGTGTAGCATACAAATCTGTATTTTTAATTGTATAGCCAATATAATTCTTTAGCCTGACCAGGAGTTAGATTTATGAGGTCACTACTGCCCCACTTATGTTTACATACATATTCCTATACACCACACTGGGCCCTGCATTCAGTGTTACCCCTCTGGTTTAGTGCCCCCACCATCCTGTGCACAAGATGCTTTTAAAGGTTTTGTGGGGAGATGCAGAACTTTCTGAACTTTCAAACCTGCCCAATCCAAATCTGGCTAATTTTCATCCAGATCAGTTAGGAGGGAGACTAATCATCAGGCATCATCTGGGCTGCTGAGCTGCTGACTTGGTCTAGATGGGCTAAGTTGGCGGCTGTTTCAGTGTGCCTTCTGTTCTGTTGAAAACAATTTTTGAAGTTGGCATTATGTTCTGCTTTGGAATGCAGCTAGCCACGGCAAGGGGTTGTTCCCATTATTACCTGTTTGATTTTTTGCTGTCTATGGCCCTATGTGGATTTTGCTTTTGCTGCCTGCTCTGACCATGGTCCCTTGGCTGTGAATCTTAGTTGCAAGCCTTGGTCTACTTACTGCCTGTCTCAGAACCTGGCTTTTCAAGCTGAGTCATGTCTACCAGGTGGCTAAACTCAGTCTAGTCCCAACTGTATTTGTTAAGGATTGTTCCTTACTTGTTGCTGCAGCAGAAAACCCACAGTGCTGTTGTGTATGTAGGGCTTTCCAGCTTTATTTCACTTCCAGACTTGGGTACATGCACCTAACAGTGTTCTAACAAGTTTATTTTTCCAGCTACAAGAGCATTAAACAATCTTGGAGCACTGATAGAAAATGGTACTGTTCTGCATAGAACCTCTATCTGTCAGCATAGCCAGAAGCACAACCTACGCCCTCAGCCACTGCCCAGATATGCCAACCCACAGAAATAATCTGTAATATATCAGAAGGAATTAAAAAAAAATCTTAATGACAAAAGTGATTGGAATATCAAATTTGTTTGTCTGAACAGACTGAACAGATGACAACCCTAATAATAAGACTCGCGAGTCTTTTTCGGCGATTTCCCGAAATCGCCCCGCCTTGTTAAATGGATTAAATGTCCATTTCAGCATCAACTGTGTCATAGTTACTCATATCCTTTATCAATTTAGCAGCCGTATACATTTCTATATTTCCACTTCATATTGAAAGGACAGAACAACTAAATATTTGTAAGAAAGAATAATTTTTGTGCGATCATTTATTACATTTATTATCTTTTATTATTTATTTGTGTGATTTATTTATTACTATTACACCAGCCACTGGTTACAGTCTTTATTTTATACTGTAATGGCTCTTTCATTAGACAAAGCTGTGAATCTTCCTTGTTTAATACTATTTTATATACTGTCCAACTATCGCTTTCTGTATGCAGCATTTCCATACCTAATAAGGCACAAATCTATTGAGCAATTCTAAGAGGGTAAAGAGTTCCTCATGCCCTGTTCACAAGGTCTCTTAGATTTGCCTATACCTATGATTGGTAAAACTGGTAGAATGAATGTCCAGCAGCCAAGCCATACTGGATAAATTTGATAATTCAGAAAAAAACTCTATAGCCCTGTCAACACAGAGAGCTTCTATCCACCTTACTCAAGTTGGAGTTTCGTGTAAGGTTTAAGCAATGCCTTCCTCTCGTGAATAACTGCATTTCTATTACAACGTAAATTCTGTTGTATTGCACATAGGTAATAATAGAAAAGCAATATGATATCGCTGTGCTCATTGTTTTCTTGCACAATTTGATATGCTGTCTAGATAAATGAGTTCCATTTCCTAGGTTATCTTGTTTCTTTGAGTACATGCTTGCTGCTCAAATAAGGGAGGTTCCTTCAGAAATTAATTTGCTCTGTACATATTTATGGCATTGGACCTTGACCTTATCTGTATTTATTCAATCACCCAATAATATTCTCCCCATCATATAATTCTTAAAGGGATAATATCATAAAAAAATAAAGTTTGATTGTGCCTGAAATCAATCTGTAATGTTTAGAAAAGAAGGGTACTTATGAAAATAATGATGTATTTACATTTTAAAACATTATTGTCATTTTTGTGCTTGCACAAGGAAGTGCAATCAAATGGTTAAGACTAATTTCCTTGTCTCACAAAGCAGCAGTTATGCTTTATGGTAGAGATTCTAGCATCATGTCACAGTGGTCCAAGATCCAATCTGAAAGCCAGTCTGAATCCAAGGTCCAATCTAAAATCCCATGTTCAGAGCCTTACAGAACAGAACTACATTTTTTTTATTAAAGGCATCAGAAAATGTTATGAATTGTGCAATAAAAATATGTCATTTCAAATAAATCTAAAATCTAGGAAAATGAAGTTGGTGTTTTATTTTTTGTTTTTTTATTTTTAAGGCATTTTTTAATGTTCCTTCTCTAAAACATCAGGTTGTGGCTCAGTCTTGTAAACTGCATACTATTACCAGGTGAGCAACTACAGGGAAGCGGTCATTGGCCCTTGGGTGATCCACAACCCTGTTCAGAGACAAACATAGTTGAGAAATTCTGGGAGCGTGAATGTGTGCAGAATGAAAAAAAATGGGACGAGCTGCAGCATTTTGGCTATTGCCCTGCCAATCACGGCTTCACCATAAGAGCTCAGTTTATGATGTCTGTTATAGAAAATGTGCAACCATACATCTAAATACCTTTCTTAATAAGATAATAATGTCACGTTTTATATTTAAAGATTAGATTTAGATATTGAGATTTTTGGAAATGGTTTGATTTTCCAAGGACTTAACTAAACTAAAAAAACCTTTGTTTCTTTTAATCTCAAGGGGTTCCCCTCGTGTTTTCTGGAATGATTTATTGGTAAATAAGGTATTGCCCCTTATGTAGTTATACATAGTATCAAACCACCCTTAAACATCTCTTCTCCTGTTTAATCCTTTCCATCTTAGCCAACCTTTTCATTAACTGAGACCTTCCATAACCTTTATTAGAGCATCAGTGATTTGTAAAGGGTAAGAATGACTCAATACAGGACAATACCTTGTTGGCCTTTCTTGCTGCTGACTGACATTGCTTGTTACAGCTGTTTCATCTCCATTAAAGTTTTTTCTAACTTAATTTTTTCTAACATTATGGGAATAAGTGGCATTTATATTTTTAAGCCTTACATTTATTATCTCTGAATCATTTGCCCAGATTGCCAGTTTGCCCAGATCCTGTGCGAGGATGCCACACCATGAATTAATTAAGTTGTCCTACATCATTTTGTGTGATCAGCATACACAGATACATTATTAGTACGTATTTGTACAGGAAAAAAAAGGAGAATGAAAAGCCATACATAATGTAGACGCACTTACATTTTTTAGGCCGTTGCACCCATTGCACTTATTAATGTAAATAAAGTGCTAGGCACAAGGCACAGTGGGCAGAGATGCAAGAGAGTGTTATACTTTAAACCTGCCATGGGCAAGGTTAAAGGAGAAGGAAAGGCTAAGTCACTTGGGGGTGCCAAAATGTTAGGCACCCCCAAGTGACTTAGATCACTTACCTTTTACCCGGGCTGGTGCCCCTGTACAGAGAGAACAGCACCAGCCCGGGGTAGCAGCGAGCGCTTCCTCCTTCCTTGTTCGCTGCGCGTGCATGCGCAGTAGAGTGAAAAGCCGAACTTTGAACAGAGAAGTCGGCGTTTCACTCTACTGCGCATGCGCCGGCCCGCGGATTTCGCTGGCAGAAGAAAAAGGAAGGAGGAAGCACTCGCTACAGGTACCCTGGGCTGGTGCTGTTTTCTCCTAACAGGGGCACCAGTCTGGGGTAAAAGGTAAGCGATTAAAGTCACTTGGGGGTGCCTAACATTTGGCACCCCCAAGTGACTTAGCCTTTCCTTCTCCTTTAAAGCACAGGCTGCCTTTGTGATATATTTTTGTTCACGCCAAATAGTAAGTGGGAGACAAGAATAGCTGCAGAAGAATTTTATAAATATGAATGAGCATATTTACCTTATTTCAGAATTATGTAGACCTAACAAAAACCTTTGCATATATTCGGGAAACCTGACGGAGGCCTGGCTTTTTAAAGATTGGTGTTGGTAACCCTATGTCTTCGAAGAGCTTCTGTAGTACTGAGCTGGTATTAAGCCTTTATTAATGCAATAAAACACTCCTTATGTATTTTCTTTTTTAATCAACAGCCTCGTATTGTGCCTTTTAAACAATAAATCAGTGAAGCAGCTCCAGAACTGGATTCCAGGAGCTGGAGGTTGACAAAAAGGGCAATGAAGGTGTTGCTGAGTACATAGCTTCATTTGCATGTCAATGAACTCTGCTTGTTGATTCAGTGCCCGGCATTTCACAAGCACCCACCAGAAAGTGCCTTTGTTGGTTTTAACTCTGGTCAAGTCTGCCTGCTGCAACAGGAGTGTTAGGCCCATTTAGTTTAGTTAGCCAGGCAGAACATGCAGAAGGAAGGAAGGTTTCTCTGCACGGCATTGTCTGGGAAAGAGTGTTTAACCCTTTCTTGACCTCAAGGAAGCACTTTAGAATGTTAAACCTAAAGTATGAGATAAAGCTGGTGAGTTTAGGGTCACCTGCAGGCACCTCTGTCTTCTGTGACTAACGGGATATTTAATCACGTATTTAGTCTTTAAGTTGTACCTAAATCCTTTACAAACCCATTCTACAAAAAGCAGGAGAGACCTTAGACAACAGTGACAAGCTGTGCAAATGCTCCGTGTTTAATAATATTCATCATGCACAGAATTAACCCTTACTATATCTGCAGGAAGCATTAGTTCTAAAATCAGAAAGTTCTGCCTTAGGGTGTTCTGTGTTCATCATGTGGCATCAACTCCCAGCATTTCAGATGAAGGGGATCAGCCTGAAAATCCCAGCACCCGACAGGTTAAAGGGGTTCAAAATGTTTTTGTGTTAGAAAACTGATGTCTCCAGGATATTATGAATTCCTGAATTAATTATAAAGTAAGTGTAACAGAATTACAGCTACAACCCACAAACAATGTGTATATGAAAACTTTTATTTTAAAATAGCTGTTATTCATTTTTATGGTGCAAAAATCATTGACTACTGTGGTTCCATCTTTTATAAAGGCTAAGCTTAAGCAGCCCCATAGGTTTGCTAAGGAGAGCATAGTGTGTTCAAATATTTATTTATTTTCTGCTTTTGATAGAGGTATGGGACCTATTACCCAGAATGCTCGGGACCTGGTGCTTCCTGGATAAGGGATTTCTGTCATTTGGATCTCCATGCCCTAAGTCTATTAAAAATGATTTAAACATTAAAAAAGGGATTTATTATATCTTAACTGGCATCAAGTACAAGGTACTGTTTATTTATTACAGAGAAAATCATTTTTACAAAATTTGAATTATTGGCTTATAATGGAGTCTATGGGAGATGGTCTTCCTGTAATTCGGAATTTTCTGCATAAGGGGTCTCCAGATAACAGATCCCTTATCTGTATGGCACTGATACATTTCCACAGAGCTTTACGGAAATTATACATGATTCACCCCAGTGGAGCTTATAATTTAAGGTCTCTATCACATATATACACAGTAGGGACAATTTAGTTTGAAGTGTGGATGAAGAACCTGAAAGAAAGCCATAAAAACTTGGGGAGAATGTACAAACTCCTTGACCTTGCAAAAAATGCATCCACAGAGCATCTATCAGGCACAGGGGTGTACGTGGGTGCTGCTGTTCTGCTTCCTGGCATTCTTAGGGCACTGACATTCTACATTTTGTACTGTTAGCTACAGGGTGAAACCAATATTTCCTATCTGAACAGGGTTCCTTGTGGTGCCATTGTGTATCCATATTGCCATTCATTTAACTAACTTTGTTACAAATGAAATCTAGTTGCACATTTCATGTAGCTGTATGGTCTGAATGAGTAGTTCACCTTACGCTTAACTTAAGGTAAGTCACTGATTCCTAACCAGTGGCTCAGGGGCAACATGTTGCTCACCAACCCCTTGGATGTTGCTCTCAGTGGCCTCAAAGCAGATGCTTATTTTTGAATTATTGGCTTGGCGACAAGTTTTGGTTGCATAAAAACCAGAGGTGTACTGTGAAACAGAGCCTCCTGTAGGCTGCCAGTTCATATAGGGGCAACCAAATAGCCAATCACAGCCCTTATATGGCACCCCCGGGAATTTTTTTTTTCATGCTTGTGTTGCTCCCCAACACCTTTTACATTTGATAGTGGCTCATGGGTAAAAAAGGTTGAGGATCCCTGAGGTAAGGTAATAAAGGTGGAAAGTTTGCTATAGGTCTAGTCACTTTTAGAAACCAATCAGCAGGTAGCATTTCCTTTTTCTTGCTTGCAAAAAGGCAGCTTGTTGGTTGCACCTGGGAAAACTTTGAACTTTTTATCCAGAATGTTATGGATTGTCCCATTCTTACCAAATTGGTCTTCATTTGATATGTTTTTTATTGTGACTTTTCTATTCTGCTTCTATTCAGCTGACCCTGGCATCCAAAACATTGATCTCAGGGAGGCTACATTTCTACAGTGACAATTCTATTGCCTTTCCTTTTCATCTTCTATTCTGACTTTCAAAGCAAATCCTGTTTGATAGGGTAACTGGGATCTGAGCAAGTTAGCAGTTGAAACTGAAGCACAAAAAGTTAAATAATTAAAAAAGAAACACAAAAATAATATAACAACCATTTGAAAACTTGAGCTAAAGTGCCACTGTCTACATCACACTTAAAGTTAATTTTGAAGGTGAAGTAATCCTTTAAAAATTCAGTGAGCTGTACGGCTTAAAATTTCAGTCAAGGTAAGGGACAAGACAAAAGAAACAGACCATGCATTTTTCAGTTCAATGAGGCATGCACACTCAAGGTACACAACACTATGGGGAATTTGCATACAAATATATGTGTGTGTGAGTATGCATGTGTGATCATGTTACTTGTTCCCTGTATCACTGACAAAGTTAGTCTTGCCACTGAATAAGCCTGTCCATTTTGGTGGTGGATAAAAATCCTTATCACTTCCCATAGGGCAGGCAAGAAGGACAGGTCACTGTTGGGCCTCTGCTGCTTCTTATTGTGTGTGTTTGATTGTGTGCCTATGTGGCTCCTCCTTTCCTCCTCTTAGCAATATAGAGCTGAATAGTTTCATCAAAATTGTATTTGTAGGAGAAGGGGCAAATATCTGTGCTACAAAAAGGAGCATAGAGACCTGCAGCAGTGCAGAAGGTGATGGTACAGTGATAAAGTATTTGAAACTCCCTTACAATAATTCATTGTGCCTCCTTGGGCTCTGAAGAATCAGACAAATGTTCAGATGCAGCCAGTAAATTTTCACATTCTGTGTCACCATGTCCAGGGACCACGTTTTAAGTGTTAAGTCCTGCCTCTAGATGGCGCTAAAGTGCAAGACTTGCCAGCAAAACACAATAGAAAACACCATAGATCATGCGGCACCTGGTGGTGAATTTTGGTATTTTAATTTTTACCTGTTTTAACTGTAACAGACATAACGCAACAACATTGTAAAGGAACTTGGCTGCATCTGTACAAATAATCGCATGTTTTAGGTTCAAGTCCACAACTTTCCATGAGAAAGCCTTTTAAAATGCCCATAGTCAGGGGCGGGCCGAGTCGACGGGGTGCCCTAGGCAACCCGGTAGGCCACCTCTACCCTGGACCCTCTCCCCCTCATGTGTGTGCATGTGTCTGAGTGTGTGACAAGGAAGCACGGACAAGGGGTAGGCTAGACTCCTTTTTTGTGTCTGCTTAGAGCCCTATTTCCTAACCTGGGGTCCCCAGAAACTGGTGGACTACAACTTCATGCATGCTTTAGCTCCTAATGTATGTTGAAAAGCCCTGGGAGCTGTATTCTAATGAAAAAACTTTCTTGACATAAGATTAAGAAACACTGAATGTTTTTAGGATTCTCTTCATTTGTAGGAACATATAGTGTGAGACCTGGCTTGCCTTTTTCTTTACTCAGGAACTGGGTTGTGTTTTGTCAATCTGTCCTCTTTTTTATTCCAGGCTGCATTATTGCACTAATGCAGGAACAATGATAACTAAGGGTCGAACATACAGTTATCACCATTATTAAATGGGTTTCATTTTGCTGAGTACCATCAGTTTTTTGTGTTCTGTTATAAAATCTTAAGATATCTGGAAATGTCAGCTTTTCTTAGTATTCCATACACACAATCAGATATTATATGAGGAGTTTTTTTCTATTTAAACAAAAAAAAAACTTTTTGAAGACAGCAATATATAGTGCAATTATTTTATAGTTGTTACACTTGTTTTTATTTGCTTTATAATTTCCATTTAATGTTATACTTCAGGTATTTAGTATGTCATAAAATGTGATCATTAACTCTTTTGTTTAGTGCACACCTAAATGTATAAGTACTGGAAGTAATTTCAATTATAGTAGTGCCCAGTACCCCAAATGACCAAATTATACTTTTATGATATAGTGACCTCAAGTGATAGTTAATGAAGTAGAGTCATTGCGCAGTACTATAGGGATTTCCTAATATCAAAACAGCGCAGCGCTTAAATGGTGCAGGACAAAAGAGTAACCATTTCAACAAATATTAAGAGCCTAGCTAAGTTATCCCAATGTTTTGATTTCATGTGATCATGATGAAAGCAAATATGAAAGCCAGTGGCAAATATTATCTTAACTAATTATCCATGTAAAGTGTATTTCCTGCAATGGCTCATTATTACTGCATAATGCAGAACAGCGGCAGCTGGAAGACACTGATCACCATTAAATCATTATTTTTATATAGTATATGGCAGAAGTTATGGTTGATGGTAGATTGGATTCAGTTGTGTTATGTTGCTGTTCTCTAAGTATTATACCAATATTAATGGTACATTTTAATGATAAATAAATAACAGAATGCTGTTTGCTTAATTCCTAATTAAACCTGGGCAGGCAAACAAAGGCAATCTGGTAAATGGAATGGCTAAATCTGTTGTTGGCCACGTGTCCCAATATTGGCAAAGTGTTGGGGAGTGGTGGAAGTGATGGGTAAGTGCACTCATGGGTTTGCTGTATTTTGCCCATTTCTTTTTGGTTTGATTGATAAATGTTAAAATGATTGCATCACAGACTTATTGGGCAAATTGAGGCAATGCTCTAAAATGTGCAAAAAAAGACTTAAGCTATGAAAGGACAGAATAACAGGGGAGGGGATGGAAGAAATGAAATAATTTCGTTAAGGAAAAAAAACATTCTGATTCTTATTCATCTTTTTAAGGTCTTCTTGGTACTTTCAGATAAACACATGATTTGTTTTTATATTTTTCCTTCTGAAATGATTAGTTCGTCAGCAGCATTTATGAATCAGACGTGTTTCTTTTTTAGTGGTATGCTATGATTTCCTATAGTATTACGCAAGTTACTGGCATCCTGCTTATGGAAGAGATTTTTGTTACACATGCTTCCACTTTTACTGTCAGGGACAGTCGCTAGTTGTTTAACATTTTCTGAAATTTAGCCATAAGGATGGAAATGTTTTTCTTCCAGGTACAGAGAATTTCTGTCCTCTATGGATTTGTTGCTAAGAAGCAGAGCCCTGCTGGCCAATTGCTACCATTTCCTTTTCATCGTATTCCAGCCTCGTGATTAGTGTTTAGTACAGAGAAATTGCTGTCATTATGTGAAGTAACTTCCTCTCGAAGTAACATATTAACCCAAGTTATATTACTATGTTATTAGCATTGCTAAATGCCACGGGCATGGAAAACCATTTCAGCTACAAACCATAATGTATGCAGTGTAATTGTTAAGATGTGTTCATTTGTCAAGACGTTGCTTGCCCCAAAGGGTTCACAAACAAAATGCTCTCATTCTGCATACAATGGAAAATTATATCTTCTCCCCGTATACCAATATATTATTCTTTTGCATGGTATATAGAATCCTTATTGTATTTATATTATCTCTTATTTACACTTCAACAACATACCGGTAGTTATATATAAAGACTCAATACATACCCTCTATTTTATGCTGTTCAGCATGGAACAATTACTCTATACAGCAAGAATAATAATAGCATTCTCAGAGATAACTATAATTTTTACCCATTATTTGTAAGTCTTGGAAAATATGGTACACATGAATAATATTTTGCCCACAGCGTAGACATTTTTTCCAGGTGAGAGTTCCTCTTTAGGGATGTAGCGAACCTCAAAAAAAAAGTTCGTGAACGCGTTCGCGAACTTACGCCAAAAAGCGTGAATTTTCGCGAACTTTGCGAACCCCATAGACTTCAATGGGATGGCGAACTTTAAAACCTAGAAAAGCCATTTCTGGCCAGAAAACTGATTTTAAAGTTGTTTAAAGGGTGCCACGACCTGGACAGTGGCATGCAGGAGGGGGATCAAGGGCAAAAATTTCTCTGAAAAATACTTTGTTGACACAGCGTTGCGTAAAACCACAAAGGCAGCTGGCAGACCTAGCGGAAATACGCAGCGTTTTTTGCTATTTCGCACTATTAGCACCATGGAAATGAGATTTGCTTACACCAGTACTAGGCTGAAAAACGCGATGTGTGGCTTGTGCGGCGTTTTTAGGCCGAGAAAAAACGCAGCGGAAAAAAAAACGCAGCGAACCCAAATTGCGAACATACGCGAAAAGTTTGCGAACTTCCGAACTTGCAAACACCCGATGTTCGCGCGAATTAGTTCGCCGACATCTCTATTCCTCTTATGTGCTAAAACTCTGCCACTCATATAGAGAACTTTGTCCAAGCCCCTCTTTGAGGTCAAGGCCCCCCTAGGGCTCATAATTAGGTTATAGATATATGAACTCTTTGCCACTACTCATGGTGAAGAAGGAAATGTAGAATCACTGGAGGGTTATGTTGTTAGACACCCCCTCAATTTGCTTACCTTCTTCTCTGGGCTAGTGCTTCCCGTCTACCTTTCCTTTTCTTTTAAACAATATCCTGAGTAACACATGTTTTCCCCCTGTATGTCAAATTATTTAACCTTCAAGTTGAGCTTTCAGGAGTATTTACAATTGTAAAAAGGCATTCTCCCTCAAATATCACTTTAACTTACCTTTGACTGGGCCCTTAACCCACTGCTCTTGGCCCCTCTAGGGGAGACAGCCCCCGGTTTGGTAACCACTGCCATAGAGTATTAAGAGAAATGATCATGCCATATGTTTGGTTTCCTATGGGAAGTGATCAGCTTGCCACAAGTGCCATTGTCCTTATGCCACAAGGGAAAAATCTATACATAAAAGGCATATTAAGGTATTACTGAAAATGGTTTAATCAAGAGCATAGTTTCATGACTTATACTTTATGCGTAACTGCAAGAACACATGGCCAGAAACCATAGCTTCAGCTGTTTGTGTTTATTTAGCAATAAAGCAAATATGTTCAAAGCATGTTTAATAGTAGCTCTCTTTAAATAACATATTTTTAAAATGTGTTTTTTCCCATTACCATGGGGGAATATGCCACAGCTACATGCCCCCTGGACAAATGGAAGTTAAATGACTTAAACAAAAGGAAATGCAGATTAAATAAATGCTTGCAACCTGCCCCCTAAACTAAATAAATGCAACAGAACAAATGGTTTACTTTTTTTATTGTATATTTGGCATATAAAAACAGTGTTGCTTCAGTGTTGAAAATGTCAGTTCCGTAAATACTCTTTCAATGGCCTGTGTGAATTTACAAAGCTTGCCTTGATCGTGAATAAATATATACCACAAAATGCATTTTCCTACAAATAAAATATACAAAGGCATAACAGATTCCCAGATAGCATTCATTCATTCCTTTTCATAGACTTTTTTTTGCACAGAAACTGGAACGTGTGCCTCGAAATAAACATTTTTAGTACAGTTGGATTATTTTTATTTACATTATTTTTAGCCACAAGGACAAGCTCTGATCTAGTTGCTAGAAGGAAGGATGACGGCTGTACTATGCACTGTACCTTGCAACATCCTCTGCTTGAATCCATCTGGAAATCGGTTACGTCTCTTATTTCCTGAAAAATGGAATGTAAGTGTTGCAAAAGGTATGGAATTTGCTATATATTTAGGACTCACATTGTAATGTGTTTTGTGCCATGCTGGCAGCCTAGACTCAAGTGGCCTATGTAAAGTTAGACAGAGGATGGGTATATAGTTGCAAGTGTATTGTAGAAGCCCAGTACTGCTCCCTTGTGTGGGTGATCACGAGTAAATGAAGGGAGAGCCAAATAAAAACAAATCTGTCTATCACTGATCTTTATCCTGCTTTAAAATGCATACGCAATGTTCCACTGGTCAGTGGGGAAACTTTTAGCATCCTGGAGCACAGTGTTTGCAATTATTTCAATATTTCCAGAAGCATTTGCATACACCTTCCCATTCTTTAAGATTTCCATTATAGCAAAGAAATGGACTGGAAGTGGTCCCTCTAGTTATGTATCTCTGTATTGGTTTCCAACTCCAAACACAGCGCACAGTATCCTTAAACATAAAAACTCATCCACAAATTGTTGGAGAGTCTTCTCCCCTTTAAGACAATGCAACATTTCCCCAACTGTGCCCCTGACCAATTCTAGATTCTGCAGCACTAATATTAATGACTTGGCAATGGCCACAAAAGAATGCAGAACGCTGGGAAAAACATGGTGGTTAGAGGGGAGATTGCATTTGCCCCCTGAATACCATTGTTGTACCATCTTGATTCTGATAAATGACCACCGTGTGTATGCTGTATATCCCAGAGCAGGGTGAAATATCTATTGGGGGGGGGGGGGGGAGTAAGGTTTACAGACCCCTGAGTGAATAGCCCTACATTGTTATAGGAATTTTCCACACATACGGCCATGTTTGCTCTTTCAGTGCAGCACTATTTCTCAGTAGCTCTCCTTTCTATATCACATTTCAGCCATGCAAATTTTGCATATTCGAGGAAGAAAAGAACCTTTATGTTATCTGAATGTGTAACTGAATTTCAGAATGTGTTTTTAAAACAAAGGAATAACAAGCAGGGTTTTTCTTTTTTTTTTTTTAATTTAGACTTAACCCCTTAGTTGTCCCCAGCTCCAACAAACCTTCTTTGTGACATGGTCTAGGCTGTGCAATGAAGACAGATTAACCTTCCCCATAGAAAGCAATTGCATGCAGGCTTTTGTTTCAGTCTCAATTAGGGGGCTGATAGATGATTATTTCCTGACTTTTTCCTAATTATCCAATACAAACTTTAAAGCCTTAGAAATAACTAACATTGCTAAGCATTGTTTCCTGTGCCTGCATCATCATTCCCTCTATTTCGCTGGTTGGTGTGTTTCCAAGTCATGCATAGAGAAGCAGCACAATCACTGAATGCATTCAATCTTCACTTACCCAAGATAATTAGTCCACTGTGTAGTTTTAGTTATGTGCCAGCCTTTTCTTTTCCGTAAAAGAAGCAAAGTGGCAGTGCCAAAGCAATTTAATGCTTAAGCCTAAGATATGGAAGCTTTGTGTGCGACCTTTCCCCTCTTGTAGGAAACCAGCCTTTAACAAGCAGTTTAAACAAATAGGCACCTGCATCCTCAATGTACACCTCTTGCTAGGCAGAATAGTTCCATAAGAAACCTGCACATTTCAATATCACAAAGAAATCTAATATTTTTTTTTGTTTGCCATTTTAAGAATATCATTATTCATGCCTTCTGCAGGAAGGGATTAAAGGAAAAGTAACGTTAAAATTTTTTAACTAAAAAATCTATTCTACCCTCCCCCAATAATTGCCCTATCCTGAAAACTATTTGTTATTTTGAATGCTTTAGAAGAAAATACCTGTAAAAAACTTAGCTTCCTGTCATTTGAACAAAGGCGATATGGCGATGCCGGGAAAGTTTCAGGGGAAGCGTTCACTATGCGAGCCTAGCCTTCCTTCTGTATAGGAAGGAGTCAGGCTAGGCTCGATCAATCGATCACCGCATAGTTGATGCTTCACCCGATACTTTCTCCTGCATGGCCATATCGGCTTTGTTCAAATGACCGGAAGCCAAGTTTTTTACAGGTATTTTCTTCTAAAGCATTCAAAATAACAAATAGTTTTCAGGATAGGGCAATTATTGGGGGAGGGTAGTTAACATTTTTTAGCGTTACTTTTCCTTTAAAGCATTATTGCTGGCATTAACACTTAAGGTAATGGCAGAGGGGGCAGTTTAAACTGTTTTAAAAGAAAACTATACCCCCCAGAATGAATACTTAACCAACAGATAGTTTATATTATGTTAAGTGACCTATTAAAGAATCTCGCCAAAATGGAATATATATATCAGTAAATATTGCCTTTTTACATCTTTTCACTTGAGCCACCATTTAGTGATGGGCTGTGTGCTCCATCAGAGATCACATGACTAGAAATAATGCAGCTCTAACTGTAACAGGAAGTAGTGTGGGAGCAAAAGGCAGAACTCTGCCCATTAATTGGCTGATGGGGCCTAGCATGTATGTGTGCCTTGGCTTGTTTGTGTGCACTGTGAATCCTATGATCCCAGTAGGCGGCCCTTAATGGCAGTTTTCTATTTAGGAGTACCCAATAGCACATTCTACTAAAAAAACATATTTTTATGAAAGTGTTTATTTAGATGAAGCATGGTTTTACATATGGGTTTGTTTCTGCAATATATTTTTTATGGAGACCTACATTGTTTGGGGGGTATAGTTTTCCATTAAGCATCATGTTTCAATGTAGCTTAAAAACGCAGATTTAAAGCCCCCCAAATAGCTTTGCATAGACTTATATTGTAGAACGAGATAGATTGGCAACTAAGGATCTGCATTGTTACCCTTGTCTCTGTGGCTGCTCTTCTTCCTCCTATGGCACAATAAATTAATTTATGGCTGTCATAACATTTTAATTTACATGCCCCCAGTGAAATATGCTCCTATCTAAATCAAATAATTGTTCTCAGTAATATTCAGTTCAGCCACTGTTATTAGTTTTTCTTTGGGGGCCATCATGAAGGCTCAATAGTCAAGACACTACTACAACATTACATTATTTTCTAGTCTATGTTTTGCATCAGCACCCAAACCTTTTTTTGCTTTTGTTTCTTTTCCAGTCTAGGATATATGGAAGCTTAATTAACACTTGAAGTGCAGAGGAAACTCTTCATGCACAAAGGGATTAAAATATTAGTAAGGGTTATGTGGGGTTAAAGGGTAAGACAAGTCTGTAAAACCAACAAGGACCTAGAGATTTGTCGTAGGAAGTTCTATGGTCATTCTAAAAGCTTCTGAAATGTCTCTCAAAATTATCCTTTGAGTACAGCCAGCCTTGACCACAATACATTCCTTCTATGTAGCCTTGTTCACCAGCCTGAATATGGCATGTGACTTCTTGGATTTACAGCTTCCTCCACTGGATCACCTGTGTAGTAGCATAAATACAACATTGTTTTTTCAGCTGCCTAACCTTTGGTTTCTTGTCCCTTTCACTGACCCCTGATATTATAATAGGAGACCTTCAGCCTAGTACTCCAAGTAGGGGTTTCCTCAAAAACAAAACAATAAAACATCAGGGGAACGTCACTTGATTTTTTTTGGTTTTGTAAAAATAAATGTTTCAGTGTTGACAGTGCCTCTAAAGAATTTACTTTTTGTAGGTGAATATCCAGTCTGATTTGGTTTTCTTGCTTTATTTAATTAGAGGAAGAATGTAGGACGCTCAGTCAGGTGGAAATCTAAAGTTTGGTCATAGGAATATTAATTTTGGTGGCACTATAATACATGCTGTGTGATAAAAATCACAAACTTTACAAACATGTAACATACATCATACAGGTCAAAGTTAACTGATCACTGTTATGGATTATGGGCAGTAGAGCAAAAACTTCCCATTGGTGCTCTGCAGTATTTTTGCTACAACTCAGGTACAGCCCAAAAGGCGCCACAGGTGACATTCTTCTTTCACTACTCTATAGTCACCGGAGTCTAATATCCTCACCTGAGACCTAATATCCAGTGGTAGCTAATAGTGACATGAATTAAATTCTCCCTTGCCTGCCCAAACAGTGAAGTTCAAATCGGTGCTAGCAGGGAGTGATTATTATCCAGCATCTCTGTTCATCTTTAGCAAACCATGACACACTGTTAAATCTGCACAACACAAAAGGGCACTGCAGACACATATTTTTTTGTTTTTAAACATCAGTGCATGGACCACCTCAGTGTGGTGATAGCTGATGCATGCAAGGCCAGGCAAGTAATGCCTTGTTCCTTAATGACTAAAAAGGGCCTGAGAAACCAAAATGACTAAACAATTATATGTGCTGCTTTACAACTGTTATTTGCGCTTGGTTATTATACTGTATGTCTTGTGGGCTACTAAACCCCAATAAAAACTTGCCACCAACTTCAAGGGCTGCCTCTAACTGAATGCATGGTCATGGGTGTATTTACCGTACAGGCCAGAACTCCAGGCCAAGGGAATCAGCCTTTAAGTGGGTATCAGGAATTGCTGCATTCATTTTAGTGTTATTTCTATACAGTTTTGGTTCTTTTAATTAATGTTTATTTTACAAAGTTTATGGATTAACATACGTTTTTGAAGATTCGCATTCATACAGGTCATGGTTTATCTGTGGTAATAAGTCAAATCAACTGTATTTGCTGTGTTTTTCTTGAAGACATTTTGCCAGTCATCCAACTGGCTTTCTCAGTGCAGAAAGCCAGTTGGATGACTGGCAAAATGTCTTCAAGAAAAACACAGCAAGTCCAGTTGATTTGACTTATTACTACAGATTTATGGGTTAAGTTGGGCTAAGAGAAGAAATATATGTGGTGCAAAAGAGATTTGGGGAAATTATTTATATGGTATATTCCCCTAGGGTGGAGGAATCCTCTGTGATGTCTTTGGGCTGCACAAGGTATAACTATACCCCTGAACATTGTGTAATATATTCCAATATATGGAAAATAATCCATTATTTGACAGATTACAAATAGTACAATTTCATTTGCCTCTCTCATTCAGTCACATGATTCTGATAAGCCTTGCCATAGTTTAGCATAAGTCAAGGAAAAGGTATATTAACTGGTGTTAGAATTAAAAAGCCTGAGAATGCAAACCAAAATGGAAGTGAGGTTTGCTATTGTCTTTGTATTTACAATGTATTTTGCAAGCAAACAAGCACAAAATACATTTTAGGGCCAAAAACCCTTCTATTTATTTGGATATTTTAGTGACACACACCGTTTATGGAGTACGGAACATTTTTAATATCAACATCTTTGTATATTAATGTCAGTAAAATATGTTTGGATTTTTTATAAAGACTTTTGCAAGGTTCTGAAGACAATTCTAAAATAAACTAATCAAATATTAAGAAGAACCAGCTATAACAGATTTTGAAGATTAAAGCTGCAGATGAAAATCTTTAGCAAGTCTTTCCTCTACAGGGATTCTATGATCTAAAACTGCTGAACCAGTTAAAGTGATGTAAGCCCTGGAGCAGCAGAGTCAGAGGAGGGGCTGCATGACCCTGCACAGAATCACAGCGGGGGAATAGTGTAGTTGAAACAAAAGGGGAGTGCCAAAAGGCGAGGCGGAGAGAAGGTATATAGGAGAATAGTTAGGGGCTGGCTATCCACCATTTTGAGTGGCAGAGAAAGGTCCCCACCCACCCTCCCCTCGTTTGGGGGTTGGTTCTTAATTTCTTAATTATGATCGCCTTTAGTTGTCATGCATGTAGCTTCGGAAGGTTGAGGGGTACAAGGGTTTAGTTAGCTAGTGGAAAAGATAAGGGTAAGAGTAGGAAAAAGGTAGAGGCGGATCAGAGTCCTGGTAGTTGTCACAGCTTAGGCGGGTCCTTGTCAGTCTGCCGGGGGGGGGGGAGAAGCTTGTTCTGGTACGCCAGATCAGGTATAATGGATGGTTTAACCCCTAAGGTGGGTGACCATTGGTGGAAGGAATACAAATGGTGCGCTGTAAAGCGCTGGGTGGATACTAACTGGCTAAGTAGAAGAGGGGACCGGATAGATCCCGGATTTGGCGGCGGGTATCCTCCGAGCTAGGGATTGGGCGGCTGGAGGATAGCACAGCTCAGGTTGGTTGTGGAAGGGCAGACTGGCAAGGGACTCGAGGTCAATGTTCTTGGAGCATACTAATGTTTTTGCACTTACGGTTATATATATATATATTGATGTATTGTTATGATATATTGTTATGATTATACATGTTACTTATTGGTATTGTGTTCATTTTATGCACTGTTTGTATTATTGTTAAATAAAGCTGTGGCCATTATCATTTCCAACAATGATATCGTCACGCAGTTTTTATTGGTGAGTGAGTTGTGAGCAAGTGTAGGGTGATGGGTGGGTCATGTCCAAAATCATCTTTTTTTAAAGCGGACCTGTCACCCTAAGAAATAAGTCCAAATTATTTTCTATATTGTTAGTTGAGCAAAATAAACTTTACTTACTCTATATAAATAATATAAACCTTGTTTCCTTCCGTCTTGGAATTACTCAATCAAAGCAAGCAGGAAGGCACCATTTTGTGGGCATTGTTATTAAGGCAAGCTTTGTATCATGCCAAAATCTTGTTTATGTGATAGAATGGGGGACCTGATGCTCAGGCCCATGCACTGGCTACACAGTTAGATAAGGAGAAGGGAGGGGAGAAGTGAGATGTGCAGTGACATCTAGGAAGTGCTGAATGGAAAGCTAAAGTAACTGTCTGCCCTGCCTCTATGCCTAAGGCATAGAGGCGGGGCAAGCAATATATGATTGACAGCTGTGATTTTTAATTGCCTTTATAATGGGTATGGATGTGTTAATATAAAAATGAATTTGGGTTTCATGTTTAATTTGAACAGGACTTTTATTATACAGATTTTCATGTCTGGGTGACAGGTCCACTTTAAGAACCGATATAGGCAGTAGAAAGTTATTATCATGGCATATTTGTTGGTGCAGGGCCTCATTCCAAATTGTAACAGCTATGAAGTGTCTATAGGGACAACCCTGAGCAGGACGCCCCTCTGAAAAAAAGATCTTTACATTTCTGTTTACCTGGTTTATTTCCCAGGGGCCACATTTATGAGCTTATTTATCAATTTTCAAGTTTGTGAATTGGAGAGTTTTTTTTTTAAATCGAATAAACTTGCAAAAAAAAACTTGAATGCTTGCTTAATCATTATCATGGAAAACTCGTTCGAATAAAAAAATTTGAATAGCTCAAATTGTCGTGTTTACAAACTTGAAAATATGACTTGACTTTGCCTAGAACAACCCCCATTGACAAGGATCACATCTTCCTGCTGATGCATTCTTAGCCCAAGGAGATTTTTAAACCTGTCCAATTCATAGGATTATTTTCAGCCAGATATTGGTCTGACAGATACATTGGGTGCCCCATACAAGGGTCGGCAACCTGCAAACCTGTAGCGACTGGGTCAGCAGCTTTTACTGACCTGTGCATAGCCACCTTTACAGGTGGCTCAGCAGTTGTTGCCAAACTATATTTATCATTATCCTTAGCCATCTGATCGCTAGCTACGGATACTGAGGCTTGTGGAAAATAGCAGTGGAAAATAAATTAAGGATATGGCCATTTTATATTATTCTTTCTAATGAAATACATTTGAAATCACAATAGTATATACTTATTTTAAGTGTATGGTTCAATGTATTAACACCATAGGGGTTATTGTGAAAGTTTTCCTGCAGTCAGTTGCCTGTTAAACCTTATACTAAACCTTATTCTAAATTATACCAACCTGACTTATATGACTTAAATATACCCATGACTTTAATATTTGTCCCATTTGAAAAAAAAATTCAAATTTTGACATAATGGCTGCATTAAAAATACTGCATTATGGGAAAAACAAGGTGATTGTGTTTTAAAATGGCACTTTGCTCACTGCACTTGTACATGTAAATGAGCTCTAAAGTGTTTTGGGCATAGTAGCTCATAGCAACCAAATGATATGCTCATAGCAACCAAAGATATTTGTTGTGTTTCATGTTGTTATCAGTGCAAAGCTACTCAGAAAACAACCTTAAACAAAAGGACCAGCCCACTAGGGGTTATCAGAACTACATTTTGCAAGAGTGCAAAAGAACAAAAACAGCAACCTAGTGTAAAATTATCTAATGGCAATGGTTCCCAAATTTTGGGGCTGGTTCCCCTATTAGGGCTTAGAACCATGGTTGGGGGCCCAGCCTAAAGGCCAGGTGGTTAAGATTTAGGAGAATGTCTACTCAGAACCCAGACACATTTTGACAAATGAATATGACGCACATAATGAGCAAATTTCCCCCGCTTGCTCATTATGCCCATGCGCATGGCGTAGAAGCAGTGACTCCCCTATATCCTTCCCTCCTATGAGCTCCCTCCCGGTGCGGGTAGCCTTGTGCTGGCATATATTTTTTCAAGAGAAACTATTGTTTCCGCCAGCCAACCAAAGTGATACCGGGATACTGCCATGGTCCTGTAGAAACTTCACACATGCCAGTACCATTTTCAAAGTAGAGGATAGTTGTGTCATTTTTAATTATACAATACTGGATAAAAAATTATTGCATTGTTTTGGGGCAAATTGGAAAGTAGATCTTTCATAGACTGCAAATAGACTGAATCTTGGTTCCTTCCATAAAAGAACCACTGGTCTTTGTGAAGAAATCACATCAACAAAGACTAAACCCGTGCAAGGGGAAACTGTGTAATGTAGGGCTATGGCCCTAACAGTTGCACTGCACCTTGTTTCATCATCATCATCATCATCATCATCATCATGTGATATACAGGGAAACTGGATCTGAGTGATGATGGAATGCTTTTAGATGAAACTGATAATTTTTCATTGAATCACCCTTTTACTTTTCCATCTTTGTTGTCTTATCTGGCATGTTTACATCCTGGATAAGCTACACTTTATGAGAAAATGAGGGTGTCCTAAACAACTTCCCCTATAAACTTTGGACAGGAAGCAGAGAACTGGTGTTGACAGTAAAATACTTTATTACAGGGTAAATTGTTCTCTAAGGAATGTTGAGTCAACAGTCCTCTGAGAAAGGTATTTATTATGTGTATTAACACATTTATTTTTTAAAGGAGTTGACTTTTTTTGAGTATCAGGGCACTCGTATGAGAGGTATAAGCAAACATTTGTATACATGGCACTGGTGGAAAAAGCTCTCTAGCTTGAAAAAAAAAACAATTTTGTAAAACTTCCTGAATCAGTCCTTCAATCACATGGTATGCTTGGAAGTAATGACTAGCATTTGTATAGCACCAAAAGACTGCACTGTCTTGTACAGAAGATATCTAACAAGTGATGCCAGTTTCTACCTTATTATTATTATTATTATTATTAACATTTATTTATAAAGCGCCAACATATTCCGCAGCGCTGTACAATAAGTGGGTTTCATACAGAGTAACATATAAAGCAGGGGTGGGCAAACTACGGCCCGCGGGCCACATCCGGCCCCTTTGCCTTTTTAATCCGGCCCGCCGACGACGCCAAGTCTCATCACGCGAGACTTGGTGTCATTGGCGCGCCGGAATTAAAGAGAGAAGGGGGCCCACCCTGGCCCGGTCCGGCCCGGGGGTGAGTAAATGTGGCCCGTGAGCCAAAAATTTTGCCCACCCCTGATATAAAGCAATCAATAACCGATACAAGAGGTGAAGAGAGCCCTGCCCAAAAGAGCTTACAATCTACAAGACAAAGTAGTCCCCTATTATCAGGGTTGGACTGGGGTGCGCAAGGCCCACTGGAGCTGCTATTCCCCAGGAACCCCACACTCCCTCTCGCCTGCCTGCTCTCCGACTGCCAGCCCCTTCCCCCCATGTTCACCTTATACTTACTTTTGCCGCGAATGGTAGAAGAGGGCAGCGGGGGAGCAATGGGGGCCCAGGCAGGGATCGAGTCTTGTTTGGTGGGCCCACAAGGACCAGGGCTCTGTTTTTTTCCCCAGTGTCCCGCCAGCCCAGTGCAACCCTGCCTCTTATACATACACATGGTATAACAAAATACCTGAAACACCTCTATATTTCAGGCTGTGGGTATTGCTAGGTTTAATTGCATAATCATGCAAAATGCAAAAGGGGCAGTCTTCTAAAGTCTTCTAAAAGGGATCCTTTATCTGGAAACATCCAGAAAATTCTGAATGACAGGAAGACCATTTTCCATAGACTCCATTATAGAAAATTTATTATAATTTTTAGAAATTATTTCTTTATCTCTAAACAGTACATTGTACTTGATCCCAACTAAGATATAATTAATCCTTATTGGTGGCAAAACAATCCTCTTGGGTTTCTTTAAATGATGATGTTTAAATGATTTTTCTGTAGACCTAATGTATGGAGATCTGAATTACAGAAAACCTTCTCATCCAGAAAGCCCTGGGTCCTGAGCATTCTGGATAACAGGTCCCATACCTGAAATATATTCTTACTACTCTGCCCTTTTGGAGTCGGAAAATATGACTAGAAGTTAGATATTTACTTAAGCAAAATGTTTAACTTGATGGACATTGTCTATTTCAGCTACTATGTAACTTTATAGCTTAAAGTATAAGACTGATTTTTATGGTATACTATTTCTAAATTACACTGTTTACATAGCAAATAATTCACTAATTCACCATTTAACATTTTATTCTTAAATCAACACGTATTTTTTTTAGTTGTAATATTGGTGTGTAGGCAGCCATCTCAGTGTACTGTGCACCTATTGTTTCTCCTACTCCCATGTAACTGGAGGAGTCCCAAGCCAGACTTGGATTTCTTACTATTGAGTGCTATTCTGATATCTACTGGGAGCTGCTATCTTGCTCCCTTCCCATTGTTCTGCTGCTGGGAGGGGGATGATATCAGTCTAACTTGCAGCTCAGTAGTAAAGTATGTCTGAAGTTTATCAGAGCACAGGTCACATGGCTGTGCCCTCCTGGGAAGTAAAAAATATGGCTAGTCTCATGTGAAATTTCAAAACTAAATATAAAAAAAATTTAAATGCAGGATTCTGCTGGAGAAACTCTATTAACCGACATGTTTTGAAAAAAGCATGACAGTATTCTTTTAAATAAGGCCATGTGAGTTCTTTTTCACTGAACATAGATTTACAGTGAGGATTCATGTTTGTAATAGGTAAATATATAATTGCAAGAGGGTATGTTTGCATGCCAGCATCCTGAGCAACAGAATGTCCAAAAGTAGTGATGAGTAAAACTTTTCACCAGGCATGGATTCGCTGCGAAATTCCGCATTTCGCTATTTTTTTCGTGAAACTAACACAAAAATCTGCTGTGACAAAAATTCACACGGTGAGGAGAAAGTTGCGGTTGCATCCAAAAAAGTTTTGCAACTTTTTCATTAGCTGCACATAGCAAATTTCTCAGCAGTTTTGCATATTTTGTGGCGGAACAGATTTGCTCATCACTATTCAAAAGACTATACACTTTATCCATGGTTATGCATTAATTATAGTCAGTCCTTCTACCTGTCCCACATGAAGTGGACACCCTAGTTTCAGAATAATATAACTAAATAATTCAGTATTATGTTCTTTATTTGTACAGTGCTGGCATGTTTTGAAGCGCATTGCAAAGAATGTTTAGTCATTCATATTAATCCTTGCCCCAACCACCCACATATACACACATGCACCACACACACACACACACACACACACATATATACACACATGCACCACACACACACAAACAAATCAGAGTAAGGTTTGTCAGAAGCCAGTTAACCTACCTTGGAACATGGAAAGGCATTCAAGCACCCAGAGAGATCCAATGCAAAGACATAGATAATGCCTCAATCATAATCAAAGCTAAAAACCGCAGTGAGGCATGACAACAAAGCTAACCACTTTACCACCATGCACATAAATACATTAAATTAACTCCATTTTGCCATGATGGTAAGCCTGGAGGTTGCGTATTATATTATTAGTGGATCTCTGTTCCCATTCCAATAAGGATACAATTACATTTCTTCAGCATGTGTTAAAGAATGACTGCTGTTTGTATGTCTTGCAAGGAAACTTTCCAGATCTTGAATCCAGCAGTTTGCTTTTAATTGTTAATTGCTTAATTACCATTGTGGTGAAACATCCTTAAAAATAGCGCTAATGTAGGATAAAAACATGTTTTGCTGTGATGCTAATTCCTTTGCAGTATGTAATTACATCATTAATCATTAATCTTTATCAAAATATGTTGAGCTCTCTAGGAATGCTCATGTCCTGTTTATTCTGGGAATGTATAGAAGAATAAAAGCTCATGAATTAAATGTTTTTTTTCTAAACCAAATCAGCAATGGAGATCTTTGCAGTACAGTGAAGGTGTTAAAAGGAACACTTCCTTTACATTCAGGATTTCACTTGTTCTCCAAATGTCTGTCTTCTGTGTGGTCTGGAAATACAATAAACACAGCAATGTTTGGAAGCCTGCGGAATGATTAGGGTGCTGTGCTTCCTGTAGCAGGGTTTGAACCTCATCATCAAAAGAAATATGCCCCTAGGTGTGTAGCGGTGCATCACACATGGTGTTGCCTTAAAAAGATTACAGACACTTTGTGCCACCTGTAAACATTAATCATTGTGTTTTCTCAAGACCTTCACACCACACGCAAATGACTTATCTGCTCAGTGTATTTAACCTCAAAAAATATTAGTTTCTCATTTCATGGTGTGATGGAGCTTTTTAAATCTTACGTTAAATCTACGTTAACAGAATCTGTTACTTTGGAATGAAAGTCACCAAGTTATATGTTAGTGAAGTTATGACTCTAAGTTAATTGTATTTCTATGCAACTAAAATATAAAGTATTAATACTTTATTTTTCAGTCTTTCCAACCCAAGTTTATGTAACCAGTAGTAATGAGCAAATTTTTAGCTCCAGGTGCAAATGGCAGCCAGATAGGGACAATAAAATGTAATAAACACTGGGTTTCTGCCCAATTCTACATGAACAAAATGTAAATAAAATGTTTGGTAATTTAATTTAATGAATACATTTTGATTAAGTGTTTTCTCTTTCACTTCCAAGCCCTACATTGCTGATCTATGTTATGGTCTGTGTTTTTTAAATAATAAAGGGTATTTAGTCTGTAAGTAGTGATGAGTGAATCTGTCCCGTTTTGCTTGGGCGGAAATTTTTTTTTGATGCAGGCGACAATTTTTTGACATTGGCGGAATTTTTTTGTTGCACGACAAATTTTTACAAGGCAAATTTTGATGCCCGTTTCGTGAAACAATCCACCAAACTTTGCTGTATCAAAAAGTTTCTAAAAACTTGACATGATTAAAGGGCATCTGCCCTATATTGGTGCCTAGTGCCTGCTTGATTATATTATCTGATTTGCCATAGCTAGAGGCAGTACCTGTCAGGCTTACTAAACCAACAATTCTGGTTCCTCTCTGCTAGTTCATTTTGAATAAGTCCCTGGTATCAGCACATTTATCTTGGTTTGGTTCTGACTCTTTTCACTTGTCTTTTTTATACTGCTTCACAGTTTGTCTGTCCCTGACATTGCATTTGTCTCTTTCGTATCAGCACCTTGCTTCTTGTGTTGTCAAAGTATCTGTTCCTTGTCTATCTATCTGCCTCTTCCAGTGTAGGTCCCTGTCTGTCTCTCTGCTTTTCCCAGTGCCTGGTTATGCCTGTCTGCCTCCAGCAGTGTCAGTTCCTTCCTGCCAGTTAATTGTGACCTGTCTTTATGAGCTTTACTTCGGAGGCTTCATATTATCTAATCTGTCTGAGCTTATGTATTTCCAATTTCATACAGACAGCAACAAGAGATCCTCTGCACTCACCCCTTATCAATATATATAGGGCATTAAGACATTCTGTGCATTAAGCTGCCAAGAAATGCAAAACACTTTATATTTTCCATATTTCTGTCCAGACCTGCTCTGGATCTTGCCTTTTCTTTTTCATTCAATTTTGTGCTCTCAGACTGTCCTTACCCCCTAACTGTTCCTATGATTTGCCTACTCACTGACCTCTGTCTTGACTTTTGACTTTGTTGTCCTTAATTTTCCCTAGTGAGAGGCCTGAATTTGATCTAAAATTCTCTGCTCTTCTGTGAATAAACACATGATTGCTTATTCCTTGTTCACTCATGTTGCAACCTACTGGTTCTTATGCATGGTTATGAATTTGTATTGAACCACATAACCCTTGGTTCATGAACTACGGGTAAGTACATAAGTACATAATTTGTGGCATTACTTTTGCCACACAACTGATTCCACTTCATAGTTAAGGTGGCCATATGTTAAGCTGCCAACAAGGCCCCTGAATTGAGCCTGCAGTTTATTGGCCCATGTATGGCCGGCTAGCTATCGAGCAGGTTTTAAAATCCTGTTTGATGAGGACTTTATGAATACATTGATGCAGTTGTTGTCTGATGGGTGTCTTAGGCCCACAGTGTGAAAAGATAGCTGGCTTCCCGGCTAACAATCAGATCAGCCCAATTCGACCCAGCATGTAGGTGCCAAATTCAGACAGAGATCTGTTTGTTTGGCAAGCTTTATAAACACTAGAAATTGGTGAGGAATAGTTTACCTATATGAGTTAGACCTGGGGGCTGATTTATCAAAGTCAGAATTTCAGACTTTTAATAGTACAATTGGCAAAAATTCTCATTAAATATGAAAATTTCTGATGTGCGTTAATTGCGTGATAATTTGCATCGTGGTCGTACGAAAATATCGAGGTACGATATGAAAGTTCAGAAATTTTTGTATCCGAACAATCGTAAATGGCGCGAAAAACTTTCTGACTTTAAACCTTCAGTGCATGATTTTGGAAGCCTCCCATAGGACCCAATGGCACTCTGCAGCTCCTACCTGGCCAAAGGAAAGTCACGATACCGAAGCTTGAATGAATAACGAAACTTTCGTACTTGTTGCGGCAAATACGTTTTTGTCGCACAAATTGTCGCAAAGTACGAAAAAGAAATTAAAGAAAAAATTGCAGAAAATACTCACATTTCAAAAAGTTAGAAAAAAATAAGAATTTTTAGCATTCAGACTCAATCATACTTTAATGAATAGGCCCCCTAGGTTGAAAAAATTATCATGCAGATTATTAATTCTCTCTTTTATTATTTCTTTTGAGTTGAAAATGTTCCCGCATCTTGTGCAGTACCAACAGAATATAAGTAAGGTACCAGATTTGACAAATTTTTGCAGTGAAATGTTTGATGGAAATGAAAAATTGTTGGAAAAGATAAATATATCCAGGATTAAAAATATTTGTCTAGGTAAAATTAAATGAGTAAAAATCACATGGTAGATTTAACCTGTAATAAATCTTTCTTTTAGACCTTATGACCATTATCCACTGCTGTGCAAATGTTATGCAACTTGATTCTGAGCAGACTTTATTATCTATAACTGACTCAAGTGGTGGCGTGGAAATCACTTTGCATCCTTGTGAGACTCTATAGAGATGAATGAGTTTGTGACATGTCAGTTTCTCAGTATGAATTCTTGAAAAACATTCAAGCCTTCTCTGCACAATAAAAGTAGTTACAGTACATGTTGGGAGATGTTAATTTCCCAATAGTCATACTGCCTTTATACATAAAATTATTAATCCTGTATCTTCTAGTTGGAAAGAAGCAGAGGTCCAGCCTTTTCCGTTTGGTCAGATTCTATCCAGTGCATTAAATATTAGGGAAATGCAGAGGCTGAGAGTACACATGAGTGTTTAACAGATACAAAGAAGTTCATACTTCTAAATGTTCCGGGATAAGTATGATTTTAATTATTGTAAAGTATAACATTAGGCTAAAAGATGTTGATTTTTGCTTCAAGGGAGGGGAATAGTTCAGAAGAAAATGTAAAATTGAGGTTGAGTATATTTTAAAATACAATATATAAAGAGCCCAGAAAGAACCCAGAAAAGACTAACAGGAGGCTATAATAAAACTAAAAAGATCAATCATGTTCCAAACTGTATAGTACATAGAGGAGAATAAAAATAAACAGGAACTAACCAAAACCAATTTCCAGCTGGTCTACTAACCATTCATCCTCTCTGGGGAAATCCATTTCTTGACTCCAAAACGGAATTGTATTAATTCCTGTTACTTTTTTAAGGAAATCCTAATACTAATAGTCATCTGGTTAGTGGTAGCTTGGTATCTATTGTGGTATTTTGGTATCTTGGCCTACCTCAACCCTGAGATAAATTCAAAGGACTGAGCAGGGGCGATTCTGGGCATATCGCCGCCTGAGGCGGCTCCTGGATGCCGCCCCCCCGCTCCCCAGCGCTTACCTTCTGAGCGCAGGAGCGGGTCCAGGGGCGGTGAGATCGCTAGTGCAGAGAGCGCAATGCGCTCTCTGCACTAGAAGAGCCGAATTTCCGGTTTAAAAACCGGAAATTCGGCTCTTAAAGCGGACCTGTCATCCTAAGAAATAAGTCCAAATTATTTTCTATATTGTTAGTTGAGCAAAATAAACTTTACTTATTATATAAATAATATAAATCTTGTTTCCTTCCATCTTGGAATTACTCAAAGCAAGCAGGCAGGTGCCATTTTGTGGACACTGTTATTAAGGCAAGCTTTGTATCACCCCAAAATCTTGTGTATGTGCCAGAATGGGGGACCAGATGCCCAGGCCCATGCACTGGCTACACAATTAGATGAGGAGAAGGGAGGGGAAAAGTGAGATGTGCAGTGACATCTAGGAAGTGCTGAATGGAAAGCTAAAGTTATTGTCTGCCCCGCCTCTATGCCTAAGGCATAAAGGCGGGGCAAGCAACATATGATTGAAAGCTGTGATTTTTAAATGCCTTTATAATGGGTTTGGATGTGTTAATATAAAAATTGAATTTGGGTTTCATGTTTAATTTGAACAGGACTTTTATTATACAGATTTTCATGTTTGGGTGACAGGTCCACTTTAAAGTTACCAGGAGCGGCTTTTTGCCGCCCCTGTTAACTGGGGCGCTTCTGCCGCCTGAGGCGAGTTTCTCAACTCGCCTAATGGCAGAAGCGCCCCTGGGACTGAGTGTGGTAGATAGCCTAGGTTTTCTTTGGGGTTATTGCACCCCCACTTTCCAACTTTTAGTTTTTTGTTTTACATTTCACTTATCAGTTAATACATTTAGGTCATTTATGTGTATCACAATTATTTTGTATATTTAATCAACTTACATTACAAAGCAACTGGAATTTTGTAAAATAATTTATAAATTAAGGAAATTTATATTAATAATAATAATAATCATCATCATCATCATCATCAAATATATCACTGTAAAAATCACTTATATCAAGTCACATAAAATTCCTTTAGTTTTACTTAGGTTTGGTATCCAATTGCTATAACTGCTGTGTACAATGAGCAAAGTGCAATTGTTTTCCACCAGAATTCCAACATTGTTGCTCTCACCAGGGGGAGTTTTGCAGCTGCAGCTAATGAGTCAAAATGAACACAATTATACTTGTACTTTAATCTAAATTGGATGCAATTGCACTAAAAGTTTTCTTAGTCTAGTTGGTGTGATTGTTTGGCATGAGAGTGATGTGCGCATCTGATATTTTAGACGCAAGTGCGCTGTGGTTATTGACTGAGGAAACCCTTGAGCTACCACCTGATCCAGAGGTAACTACAGGGTTCCTTTGCCTCAAAAGGCAGTGGCCAAATTCCAGATGTTGTACAGATTTATCCTACCCACACCTTTTTTCACACTTAATTTGTTTTACCATTTAGGCACTCTTCTAGTTAAGTAATTCTTAGTAATTCTCAGTAATTCTGAGTCCAAGTTCCCTTTCATTATCTGATATTTTCTTTAGGGCATCCCTGATATCAGTCACATATACTGAGACAAATTTGGTTTGAACACTTATATCAGTGTTTATCACATGAAAACTCCCTTAAGTTATTGTCATCAGATTCAATCTGAACCTTTGTTTGGACAGCTACTGCATATTTCCAACAACCAACTTTACATTGGGCTTGCTGTAATATCTAGGTAATCAGATGTAATCTAAATTGCCCCCTTTTTCTAGTGTAACCTAACAAGCCCCCTTTCCAATATTTTGGGCCATCCAAGGGGGCTGCTTCACATATTAGATACTTCTAGGTTTTTTATTTTGAATCAGTTATTTGAGCATTAGCTCCAGGGTTCCCTCACCATACCATCTCAATTGGTGCAGTTCATTGGCACAGAAAGAATAGGGTGCAAACACCAGAAATTAGGCCAGGAAGGCTTCAAAGTGCATTTGCAAGTGTGTTAACTTTGGTGAATCAGACACAGTTGCAGTAGGCACAGCACTATTGCATCAAAGGCATTGTCCCTTTGCAACTGCAAAGATGCCAGAATTCTGGGGGAAAAATGCATTGTGGTAAAAAAAACATGGCAATTGCCATGGCTCAAAATTGCACTATGCTCGCTACACTTGCAAACATACATGTGTCCTTATATTATACTGCAAAGAGTCAAGCTTGGGAGCCATTAGTGAGTCATTATAAAAACTTGGACTTGGTCTTTTAACTCTCACCCAACAACCTATTTGATGTAGGTCCTATAAATTAAATGTGTGATGATTATGTTTATATAGATAAATAGATAGATAGATGATAGATAGATAGATAAATGATAGATAGATAAATGATATATAGATAGATAGATATTGGAGACACCAACATGTTTGGGGTATATAGTGCAGGTGGTTGTTATAATGTATTTCATAAATTCTGACTTGTTCTGAAAATGTAATTTATTTACGGAATAAATGAGTCTGCATATAGTGCTTTTTATAATCAGTAGCACTGTAGAAGAATAAAGATAAATGTAAAAACTTCTTGCAAAATTTGTCTGTTGTTTTGTTGTTGTTACAACTTTAAAAAACACTTATTTTCCAGTGATTTAACTTATTTCCAAATGAAACCACTTCTCTGTATCTAAGTAAATCCAAATCAAATCATTATTAGGCTTCATTGGAAGCCACACATTCCCAAGCAGTAGAGGTATTTTTATGCAAGGGACAACACAGCCCAAGCTTCTAGGAAAGGATTTCTTTTACTCAGAAAACAATTTGTCACTTACTTCCTTCACAAAAATGAATATAAGATAAATAGTAAAGTGATAATAATAAATGCCACATAATTCTGTTCCAGAGTTCTTGCCTATTAAACCAAAATAACGGTAGATTTAGCTTTAATCAGAATATGTTCGAATAGAGTAGTGCAAAAGCAAAATAGCAGCGCTGTAAGGTCATAGGAACCTGCATTGAATAACTAAATGGATTTCCTCATTTAAACACTGTGTATTCAGAGCATCACGGACCTCAGGAAAAAAACAGGACTTATTTTACTGAGTAAAAAATGGCTCTTTTGTTGCTGTTTTTCCCCTAGTGTCATCTCACATGGTAGCCATGGTGACTGTGTGTATTCTTTCAACATAGGGTCCTGGGCCTCAGGAAGGAAGTGCAGTTGGCGGCCTGCTATTTTTATAGAACTGTTACATAATGAAATCTATGAAAGCTTCCTCTTAGGGTTTTATTGCACAAAAGGGAAATTAAGTTTGACGACTCTACACGTTTAAAGGAGGATGTTGAAAACACTTTAGAATTGTTTTGGCTTGCCCATATAGCAACAGTACTTAAGTCTAATATTTAGCAGAGAAAAATATACAGAGGTGTGAGGGTTTACATGATAGGATTGTTACATTATTAACTGAATAAATAAAACAACATGATACTCAGCATTTTACATTTGTGACATACAAGGGGACATTTCTAACTGCAGTTGCACTCCCACACTTTTCCCAACAGTGAGTTTTGCATTAAATCTTATTCATTTAGGAAGGAAGCTCATACTGTTGTAAGTACATCAGTATGAGATTCCTTCCTAAATTAAGCACAGGGGAACCTTGGAGCAGGAGCTCCCTTTGCACCCAGCATCAATAGGTGCAGCAGACTAAAGAAATGGGTGCAGATGTCACTTGAACGGTAAATACCGGAAATGACACCAGATGAATTTCCACGAAATTGTGTCTGATTTGCAACAAAATGCACTGTGAAACAAGGCCATAGCGTTTCCACACAGGATTTTCCACAGGAGGCTGGTTTGATAGAGACTCCATTCATGCCTCTCAGTTTCCAGTCTCTGTTGACTAGTCTGAGAGTTTGGTGGTGTTTAGCAGCTTGGAATAAGTAGCAGTGTTCTGGAACATTTTTATTAGTAAAAGAGCATGTCCAAGTGGAAAACATTAACTGCCAACTGCGGCTACCTTGGTTTCATCTTTGGCAAAACTCCTTTGAATGGTGGTTTAACTTCTTACCTTAATGCTGCATTCTATTTGTAATCTGGAGAGTATTCTACTACCCAGCAGAAGGAGCCTCAGTTACCTTGCTTTCCTAACTATTATCACAAGGTTACCATTAACCTTCACCCATATACTAATTCCTAGCTGCATACTACCTACATAATATGGAGACATATTTGGAGAACTTCCTGTTTAGACATATTTTGTCACCTAGTAACTTCCTGTAAGGGTGAAAGAAATGCCTCTATCTATTTAAAAGAATGTAGTATTTTATGTTGAACACATATATAGACACAAATACAGTAACACAATTAAAAGTGGTGTGAGTCTCTAACTATAGACAGAGCAGTTACACTTTGCCATATAGAAACATTTCACTAGGGGGCAGGATTAACTATTTCCTGTTTGATTCCTGTTTCTTTTCACATAATTTTGATTCTAATGGATGTCATTACACACTTTGAGTGGGAGTACTTTTAAAAGAATTGGACTGCATTGAACAGTGCTTCCCTAAAATGCTAGCTCTCTATATCTATCTATCTATCTATCTATCTATCTATCTATCTATCTATCTATCTATCTATCTATCTATCATCTGTCTGTCTGTCTGTCTGTCTATCTATCTATCTATCTATCATCATCTATCTATCTATCTATCTCCTTCTCTCTCGCTATCTGTCTGTCTTCATCCCGATTGTGCTATCTATCTATCTCTTTATCTATTTATCTATCTATCTATCTATCTATCTATCATCTATCTATCTATCTATTTATATATCTATCTATCATCTGTCTGTCTGTCTGTCTGTCTGTCTGTCTGTCTATCTATCTGTCTGTCTGTCTGTCTATCTATCTGTCTATCTATCTATCTATCTATCTATCTATCTATCTATCTATCATCATCTATCTATCTATCT